>NC_069381.1:186502500-187122500 GCF_027475565.1 Acinonyx jubatus
AAAAGTCTTCACTGTGTTTGGTCTGATGTTACAAGCCTGGAAAATGCTAACAACCACTTGGTCTCTTAAATTTGTTTCTCACTTCCAAATTGGAGATAATTGCATCATTGCAAAGATTTACTGAGGCAAAGATAGGGCTTTATAAGTTATTATCAGTAAACAAATATAAACACTTAAATTAACAACGTGAAGTAGCCCTTCAGCTACAACTCCCATTGTCCAAATGCTTTTGTGTCCAGGGAGGTTGTGGAAAATATAGAGTAGGTTCAGAGGCCAAGGTCAGACATGAGTAAAAGGTGGAGCTTCTATGTGGTGCACTGGACCCGATTAGTATCTGCCCACTGAGGATGTGGAGAGGATGAACTGCATCAGAGTCTGAGGAATTTGGGCTCATTTTTATACACAGGTGATTTGAAAATACCAGAAGGAGTTCTTGAAGAAAATGGTGAAATCTGAGTCCGCCCCCCCCCCCCCCATTGAATATCCAGTGTACTGGAGAAAGAAGCTGCACACCCAGTGTGCGGTTGTAGCAAAGATGGGGGATGGATCAGAGGCTCTCTAGCCTTGAGGCAGCTTGGTTATCAGGTCTGAAACATTCTGTGATGTAATCTGCAACGAGGTGTTTATTTAGCAGTCACCTTGCGCCATCTATGGGTCGGGATGTTTCCTTGCAACTTTGACTGTAAGCCCTTGTGGCACCTTCAGATACAATGTGATTTCATTTTTGTGAAAGCCTTGTTTCATTTTTTGGTTTCCTTGTTTTTGTTTTGGATAGATTTAACACTTTCTGTGACTATCAGGAATCCTCTCTCTGGAACAAGGGAGAAATTTTGCCTTGAGATGTAGACATGCATGAAGAAGGACCTGGACGTCTGGATTTCATTTGGTAATGTGTTTCGAATAGCCAGGAAATCCTCTCCTCTACGTTAAATGACCAGGACGTCATTAAAACAAAACAAAAAACAAAAAACCTGTGAGGCTTGCATTTTCCCACAGTTTTCTGGGAAAGGGGATGGGCCAGACATTGGAGTTATTTCTACTTTCTATTGTCCCAGCGTTTTTTTCTTAGCGCCAGTTGGTATAGGGAAGGCCACTGATGGAACAAAGGAAAGTTCAAGCGTTGTGAAAGGAAGGAAGGCAAGGGAAATCAGGGAGGACTCTTTGGAGACGAAGTAGGTTCTGGACTTTAGAGGAAATGAGAGCCACAGGAAAGGAGGAGACCACCTGTCCCCTGTGTCTGCAGTTCAAGACAGCCTCACGTAGAAAGAAAAACTAGTTTCTCACGAAGCTGCCTCATATCAAGCTTTTTTCCCCCTTAAGTCTCCATTTCTATGGCACCTGCCTGTTTTTGTGCTGAGTTCCCTTGTCCTCTCCCTGGTCCAACCATGCCAGTGCTCTCTCTTAGTTTCTGGAAAACGTCATGCTCTCCATCACTAGGGGCTTTTGCATCTGCTGCTGCCTCTACTTGAAACCCTCTGTATCCTGGTAAGTCCTCTTCACCCTATAGACTTTAGCTTCACAGTCACTTCCTGAAGGAGGCCTTGCCTGATCCCCTTGGACATGCATGCCACATACTGACTGCATTCTGACCTCTCCTTTGGAACTAACATCACTCTTGTAGGCTACAGGTCCAACGGTTGTCTTCTGTATTGCAATCAGGAGATCCTGTCTATATCCCCATTGGCCAATAAGAGGACACATGGAGGGATCAGGAGGGAGAAATAGCAAAATTGTACATGTTCCATTATTAAGTTTTCTTTGGAGGTCTAATTTATTTTATTATTTTGAAAAGTTTTTGTTTTATTTTTATTTTATTTTTTAATTTTTATTATTTTTAGAGAAATAGAGTACATACAAGCAGGGGAGAGGGACAAAGGGAAAGAGAGAATCTCAAGCAGGCTCCATGCTTGGCATGGAGCCTGATGCGGGGCTCAATGCTATGACCCTGGGATTGTGACCTAAGCTGAAATCAAGAGTTGGGTGTTCAACTGACTGAACCAGGAGGTTTATTTTAGAAAACAAGCAAAAGGTAATAAAGTACCCAATCACCAATCCATGGTAGGGTTGGGGGTGAGCATGTTGTGCGTGCCATTTTCTCAGCACAGCAATGGGGCAGGCCCCTGTTTTCTGACTCCCCTCTGGTCCTGTGGGGAGAAGGGGAAACACTCTAGGGTAGAAGTTGTTTTTATTCCTGTCCTTGAGGATAGATGTAGCATAATGATCATGCAGAGAGGCCTCTAATTGGAGCATGATAAGACCACCAGATTCAGGAAGGGAGAGAACTTTTCTCCATCAATGAATTGAGAAAAGCCATTTCCCAGAGTTCAGAGAAGAATTGGAAAAATGTCCATAATGCAATCCTTTGAAATATGTACTAAAAATATGTAATAAACTGTAAATCAATTACAAAGAGGACTGTGCTGGGGCTTGAATGTATTGAGCCCAACTGTAGAGCCAAGCATTTTGAACTGGAGAGAAATAAGAAGAGAAGGGGCCAAGTGATCCAGCTCTATGCTTCTTTTTTGTTTTGTTATGAATACAAATATGTTATGAATGCAAATGAATAAAATCTTGTTATATTCAAAATTATATATATATGTGCGTGTATCTATATCTATATCTATGTATGTGTATGTATATATGTATATACACATACATACATACATGCATACATACATACATGCCTTTGAAGGTGAGACAGAGAAATGGTGTCCTATGAGGTGATTTTGGCTGCAGTATTTATGGTGAATTGGAGAGGTCAGTCCAGGTAAAAGGGGTGACTGGTAGGATTAGAACCAAATACATGAAGCAGTGTCTAGACGACCTGGGGCTTATAGACTGTGGGGTATTCAGGGTCCCCAGTGGGGTTGCCCAGATGTCAGGGGCACCTGGCTCAGCAGTTAGTGTCAAGATGGTCCTTGAAAACTGTTCCCAGTTTTGCAAGCAACTGTTGCCTCACCTGTCCTGAAGCCATGTGACTATCCTGTCAGCATAATTTGAGGCTCATGAGGGAATGGCTTTGCATTGCCAGTGGGAAATACCTGGTTTTGCAAAAGTGGGACAAAAATAGGAGTTGGAGTTTACATGCAGTCCTGGTCATTTGACTTCTGGTTGGCCGAAGAGATATAGAATACCGAGGGGGAGGGCAGGAAACTACATCTTGATGGTTGTACCTTGGCAATAGTGTGTTTCCTGAGTAATGAGGTCAAGGCATAAGGAGGCTCACTGATACCCCTTTAAGTTTTAGAAAATCCACATAGGCTCAGAAGGAGTTGCTTATGCTATACCCACAGAGTTGACTAAGATCTTTTGAATGCAGTCTGACCAACCCCATTATCCTGATTTTGACAAGGGAAAACCCCAAGTGTTGGATTTAGGAATATGTATTGAATTTCTACTGTCCATACAACATTTCATGGCTCCTTTCATTGTTCTAAAGCCCTCCTTTGCTAATAAATCAAGATCTGATCCTTCAAAATTTCTTCTGAAGAACCCATCCTTTGGGGGAATCCCTGAGGAAGTAGTAAAAGAATGCTGACCTGTCAGGAGAGTCTGGGTTCCACTCTCAGCCTCACCATGAGCTGTCTCCATGAGCAAGCCACTTCACCCTTCTGGAGCCCAATTTCCTCACCATATGATGAAGGAGCTAATGTCCCTTTCATGTCTAACATTCTGTAATTCTGTGTTCTAGTAACTGGATGGAGTGATGCAGCTTGGTTCTAGAAAACAAGTAGAGGCATCCTTCCTGTAACACACTGACTCTATCCTCCCAAAATTCATATGTTGAAGCATTAAACCACAGTGTGATTTTATTGGAGACACAGCCTTTAGGGAGTTATTTAAGGTTAAATGAGGTCAAAAGTGTTGGGTCCTAATCCAATAGGACTACTGTCCTTATAAGAAGAGAAAGACACCAGAGGAAAGGCCATGTGAAGACATGGTGAGAAGGTGGCTATCTGCAACCCAAGAAGATAGCTCTTTCCAGATACCAACCCTGCAGGGCCCTTGATCTTCCAGTCTCTGGGACTGTAAGAAAATAATTTTCTGTTGTAAGCTTCCCAGCGTATGGCATTCTGTTATGGTGGCTCAAGCAGACTAAACTATTTCCTTACCCCTCAAGAGCTAGATTATGATTTATTGGTCTGTGGCTTCTGGGTGAGGCTGCATTTAACTTTTTCCATCGACAAAGGAAGAGCAAAATAAACTTGATGCTGGAAAAGAAGGCATTCCTCTGCTGGAACACTTATAGGCTATGTCTATTAAGGCCCTAGTGATCAAGTCTTTCTCATGGTAGAGTCATGGATGTCTCTGGGGTATTTTCTCTGACACCGACCAGTTCTCTGACACACCACCTGGATATCCAGCAGTTCAACTCAATTATGACATTATCTACCTGGAGTTAGCATCATATCCCCCAACTTAAAGGACTGGCCTCACATCAGATGCCAGTGGCAAGTCCCAGGCCCCCTGTACTTCTGATCAACTAGCTATAGATCTGGGGTTCTTAGGACCCCCTCCTGAGGTATGGAAGTTTGCAAGAATGGCTCACAGAACTTAGGAAAACTTTACTTAGGTTTACTGGTTTATTATTATAAAGGCTACAACTAAGGAACAGCAAAATGGAAGTGATACAGGGCAGGTATTGAGGGGGTGTGGCACAGATTCCATGCCCTCTTCAGGCACTCAATTTTCTCAGCATTTGAGTGTATTTATCAACACTGAAGCTCTCCCAACCTCATTGTTCAAAAGTTTTTATAACCCAATTTCCAGTCCCTCCCTCTTCTTCCCCAAGGTCAGTGGGTGGGGCTAAATGTTTCAGTCCACTGATCCTTTGTTCTTTGTGATGATGAGCTCCAAGCTGAGGCTATCTAAGGGTCTTACCTTAACTCACCTTATTAGAATAAACTCAGGTGTGACTGAAAAGGGCGCATTATGACACCTCTATCAGGAAATTCAAGGTTTTTAGAAGCTCCATGCCAGGAACCAGGGATAAAGACCAAATACATTTCTTATTATACTACAAATCCAGCATGAAACGCATATAATCTTGGGTGGTCCCTTTGTAGTTGTTGTTGAGCCTGTGGAGCTACTTTCTGAGCTAAAATTGAGCATGGAAATCTGAAAAAGATGTAACTTGACTCAAGGTTTTGTCTGCAACCTCTGCCAAAATATCTTGGTTGTACAGCTGTGGATAGAGTGGGCAGCTGTGGGGGCAAGTGGACTGCAGGATTTCCAGAAAGGAAGGTCTATACTGTGATCCCAAAGACCTAGATCACAAGACAAAGAACACGGAGGTGTGGAGAGTTGGGCTGGTAGGTCTTCTCTTCCTTGGGTGTTCCCTATTTGGGGCTTGGCAGCAGGTGGACAGTGAGTCATCTCTCAGGACCACCTGTTTCAAGGACCCACAGAGGAGAAACAGGAGCAGGCAAGCAGCAAAAAAAAACCCCAAAAAACAAAAAAACAAAACAAACAAAAACAAAACAGGGCACCAAATATAGAGAAGGGGAGTCCCTGTGAAGAGTCTGAGGGATCTGAAGACCCAGAGTAACAGCTATGTCTGTGTCCATGGTGGACTTGATCTGGACCCTGAGATGTCTGTGGGTCAGCAGCAGATCTTGTTCAGGCTTTCTTCGTGTGACAAGATGTTGACATTACTCAGTGGGATGGAGAATGCAGGGCCAAGGGACATCTGTAGGTTCCTGTGACCACACTGTGCCTGGTCCTGCTGTGAGTATTATGCATGTGTGCTTGGATAGCCCCAGATCTGCCCAGCCAGACATACTCCCAGGGCCTGTGGTGAAATCTTATTTATTCTCATTCTTGGTATTGGAAGTATGTTTAATTTGGAAAATGACCACACTGAAATCTGACTTCATATTGTCTTCTCAAAGCAGCGGGTGAAGCAAAATGATTTCCTTCTCTTTTGTCCGTCATTGACATATCTACACTAGAGTTCATAATGTCATTCCAAAGGCATTTGTTGAGAATCTTGGAGGTAAAGGATCTTTCTGAACCCTCATAGAAATAAATATTTTTCTTTTTTATTTTTATTTATTTATTTATTTTTATTATATGAAATTTATTGTCAAATTGGTTTCCATACAACACCCAGTGCTCATCCCAAAAGGTGCAGAAATAAATATTTTTAAAGAGTAGATACATATTGGGGCACCTGTGTAGCTCAGTCGGTTTAGTGTCCGACTCTGCTCAGGTCATGATCTCGTGGTTCTTGAGTTTGAGCCCTGCGTTGGGCTCTATGCTGATAGCCTGGAGCCTGGAGCCTGCTTCAGGTTCTGTCGCCCTCTCTCTCTCCCTCCCCCATTCATGCCCTCTCTCTCTCTCAGCAATAAATAAACATTAAAAAAAAAAAGAGTAGGTACATCTTAACGTTTTCTGTTCTTGAAAGTTCATAATCTATGGGCCAGTTGGAGATTTTTCTATATCCAGAATACATGATTTTTCAGAACATCTGAAATTTTATTATATGAGTACATACAAGAGTGCATAAATATATTTTATCCATGCAAGAGAATAAGTTCTTTTCATGCACTTTATAAGCATTTTTTTTAAAAACAAGATTATTTTGCTAATGAAACATATTATAGGAAGTATTAAAAGAATGTAACACTTGGAATTAATTGGAGTACTGTATGATCATCTAACATGATATTTCTATAAATGTAGAGACGTTGAAACCTGCAATCTAATTAATTTCTGAATCCCTGACATATCTCACTTCATCTAAATAATTTATTTTATTTTTTAATGTTCATTTATTTTTGAGGGAAGGAGAGAGAGAGAGGGAGTGGGAACGGGGGAGGGGCAGAGAGAGAGGGAGACACAGAATCTGAAGCAGGCTCCAGGCTCTGAGCTGCCAGCACAGAGCCCGATGCGAGGCTTGAAGCCACGAACCGTGAGATCATGACCCGAGCTGGATGCTTAACTGACTGAGCCACCCAGGTTCCCCATCTAAATGTTTTCTTTAAGAGAGTTTTGTTTTTCTTTTTCCCTTTTTAGAACCCTACATTATTGGTACTCTATACAGGATACATGCTTGCTAAAATTTTGTTGGATATGTTTCTTTAAAAGAAAGTAGGCTGAACCATTTATTTGAATATCCCTGGAATTACCCTAACAGAATTGGGAGGCTTATTTAAAACAGACCCAAGACGACCGAAGGGAGCACAGATTTTTAATTTGTGGTTTTAAGTATTCACAGTTCCTGGGTGCCTATTGCTTCCTCTCTCTCGACAGTTCCGCATTCAGTACAGTGCAGTTCATTGCTTTGATCTGTTTTCTTTCACACTCCACTAAACACGCAGCTATGTGAGCTGAGGTATTAAAAGCCCCCCGCAGGTGGCCAGCTCTCTGGTGGTGGGTCTGAAGAGAAGGAGATACTATTACTGGCCTAAGACTCCCTAGAGGTGGGAACAGCCCCGCTCCAGCTTTCTGAACCTTTTTATTTTCCCCTTCGGTGCTCAGAATCTGTCGGAGATTCTGTCTCAGCTGTAGGCAGCACAGACTCCAGCCGATTTTACCCCATTTATTAAAACGACATTGGGTGGCTGGGAGGGTTCCTGGCGGAGTTGGAGAACTAGGCAGGCATGGAGCTGTAGTAGCAGAGCGCAATACCTGCCGTCACGCCACACAGTGCGCTGGGCGGGGAGGGGTGTGGGGGCGGGGGGAGGGAATGCCATCGCCCCTGCCCCTGCCAGGTGCTGAACTCTGTCGCAGACGCGATAGCACTTCTGCTCCAGGTGCATGCGACCACTGCTGCCATGGAAACACCATCTTGCTGCCGCTGGGCCACCTCCAGAGAGGGTCTCGGCGTGGCTGCTTCTCTGTATCACTAGCACCTGATTCACACTCTGGAGTGGGTGCTTCTGATTGGTGGATGCTGATCCTGCGCCCCTAACTACCTGCAAGGGATGCTGGAAGAGATGCCTGGAAAGGCAGTATCTGGCGTGTCCGTTTTTATAGTAGCAAGTGGGCTCTGCCTCCCCTGAAAAACTCGTAAGAAAGTCCTCAAATACAGAGGGGACATTCAAATGGTAGGCAGCCAGAAGAAGTGACAACTGTCCGTGATATGAACTAAATTAAAATACACTACCCACCCCCCCCCCCGCCCCACCCCCGCCCCAGGGAAGATAAAAACCTTGCTATACACAGATTCTTAAAAAACAATCCAAGACAAAACCTGCCCAAAGTGACCATGATAGCAAGGAGAGAGTGGTTTGTCCTTACCTTTGAAAATCTTCACTACAGTGAAAATTATTTCAAATGTAATTGTTTAAAGTTCACTGGGAACTTTCAGTTTCATCTAAATATTTTCTTTAAGGGAGTTTTGTTTTTCTTTTTCTCTTTTTAGAACGCTACATTTTTGGTATGCTATGATATTGGATTGGAGTGGGTTACAAATATTTTCCATTCATGGAGACCTCTAATTTGTACGTAGGAGTTATGTTTCTAGAAACTTCCAAACCAGAGAGCTTCAGTCCTTAAAACCCCTGTGGGAATAATTGGGTTTTCTGTAACTCAATTTAGCCAACATCTCCTCGGATTTTGTAAGAAATCAGAATTAGAGCCAAATGGGCCACTTCTACTTAGAAAACAAAACAAAACAAAAGCTGTCATATCTCATTTGATTCGTACTGTGTCACTTTGGCACTGAAGGTTTCCAGTTCATTTACAGTCACTCTTACATAGAGGTACAGTCTCAGAGTACAGGGCATGTGGCATAATGGTGAGAAAAGGAGAGAGTGATGTGGTGGGAAGAGTGAGAAGCCAGGCAATGGAGTTTCCTGAATCGTGTTGGACAAGCCATTTTATTTTCCAGAGAGCACCCTCTCCGCCCAGACCCTGCTGACCTTGGTCCAGTTATTTCAGACAGTTCAAAATAGTCAACATTGCTACAACAAATGAATCGGGAATTGTTCTAATATGATTTCCACCTTCCCATTGGCAATAGCAAGTCTTGATCAAGGGCAAATAGAGAGTAGGTCAATGAGGTAGAAGAAAATTATGCATGTACTTAACTTACATCATTGTTTAATTAGCCAATTAGTTAATTCACTCTGTAACCATTTACTAAGACCTTATTACATACTAAGTGCTGTACTAACTGATTTACATTTATTACTTCATTTAATAGTCCCTGTGACAACCCTGCTTTATAAAGTAGATCTAATTCCTTCCCCTATTTGAGAGATAAGAAAATTGAGGCTCAAAGAGCTTAAAAGGCTTTTGAATTTGGTCAGAATTTTATAGAATAAGGCAGAACAGCACACCTTCCAGTCATGCATTCTTTTGAACTTTTGAACTTTTTAGGTCATCATCACTGCATTCCTAGAATGAGATCTTCTTTCATGGTGAGTGTATCTCTGTCTCATACACTGCACAAACTGGGAGGCGAGGGAAAGTTCTCATGGGCAGATTGAGAAAAGTGGTCTCATTCATGTAAGGAATTTGTGTCCCATGTCAGGCACAGCTAAACTCTGCCCCGGGAAAGCATGACATCGCCACACAAATTGGAAGCAGGGTAGGGGCACCTTGGTGGCTCAGTGGGCTAAGCATCGACTCTGGACTCAGGTCATGATCCCAGGGCCGGGGGGTTGAGCCCTGCATTGGGCTCCGTGCTGAGCATGGAGCCTGCTTAAGAGTCTCTCTCTCTCTCTAAGAAAAAAATAAATGAGTAAATAAATAAAATTGGAGGCAGGGGAAGATATTGCTTGGAAGGACCCCTTGGTGGTGGGAGCATTAGTGGCGGGGGAGAGGGTTGTACAAACAAAGCACACAACTGCCTTCACTCCCACTTCCTTCAGTGCTGTAACTAGAGGCAGGCCTTTGGTCAGAACATCGACAGGTTAAAGCCTGTGTGTGGGCCTGCATATGTGGCTCAAACCCTAGAGTCAATTGTTGGTGGTCTATAGTCTTTTTCTATTGCTGCCATAACAAATTAACACATATTTAGCAACTTAATACTCATCTATTATTTTACAATCCTATGGGTCAGGGGTCCAGGCACACATGGCTCAGCTGGTTGTGTTCTAGATTTCACGAGGCCAAAATCAAGGTGTGGGAAGGCTGGTATTTCTTTCTGGAGACTCTGGGGATGAATCTGCTTATAAGCTCATTTAGGTTGTTGACAAAATTCATTCCATGTGACTATAGGAATGAAGTTCTATTTGCTTGCTGGCTGTTGGCCAGGTATCATTCTTCACCTCTAGAGGCTACCCACATTCCTTGGCTCATGGCCTCCTTTCATCCATTTTCAAAGCTGATCGCATCAGGTTGAGTCCTTCTCATGCTTTTAATCTCTCTGATTTTCACCTTCTGCCTCATTCTCTTCTGCTTTCAGATGGAGAAAGTTCTCTGCCTTTAAGGGCTTATGTGGCTAGATAATACAGGTTAATCTCCCTATTTAAGGTCTGTACTTTAATTCTATCTGCAAAGTCCCCTCTGCCATGTAACACAACAAATTCAGAGGATCCAAGGACTGGAGTGTGAATATCTCTGCAGGCCATCATTCTGCCTTACCATAAGGATTGCTGGTAGTCCTAAAACACTGAGCTCATCCTGTATCTGATATGAGTGAGCTTCACCCCAAATCAGCATCTTAGCACCATTCTGGGGGGGCCCAGTGTTGCATGAACCCATGAAAGAAATACTCCACCAGCAGGAGCAATCCATTTGTCAGGCTACCCTCTTGGAATGAGGCCTGGCCATGGGGCCAAGAACTCTTTGTGTCACGTGGTCCACTTCCCACATGGGTAGGGGGATTGGGGTAGAGAGTTAGTATGTTGGTGAACATTCCCAAAGGGGATGCAACAGAAACGAGGACCAACAAAGTTCCCTGTTTGGGCTCCTGCCTGGATGGTACTTGATTCTGGTTGTTCCCAGACATTGGAAGGGAACTCAAAGGAGGCATTCCAAAATATAGGGATCCCTTGAGATGGGTCAGGTTTGAAGGGCAAGGCAGCACTGCTTCCAGCAACTAACCTGACCAAAGCTTAGCTTTCTTAGCCTTTATGTAATATCTCAGTAGAGTGTAGTTCAATGCCCTGTTAGGGTTTTCCCTGATTAGGCAGTGGCATGTGACAGCACAGAGGTTTCATTTCAGCCAGCCTTGGTTCAAAGTCCAGATATACTCCATATTGGCTGGATGACCTTGGACAAGATACTTAATGCCATGAGTCATAGTCTTTTCACCTGTATAGTAACATGAAGGCAATTATAGTGAACATTGGCACACAAAGGAATGACAGATATCATAGCTGCTTTACACTCCTATCTGCTTATTTCCACCACTAACACTGTGATGATCAAGGGAGGTGGCATTTGTAAAAACACTTGGAATACAATAAGCATTCCATAACTTTCAACAACAAACATTAACTGAGCCTAGTGGTAGGCTGACAAATGTTTAACAACTGGCTCTCTGGGGGAGGAGAGGAGGAGGACTTGAAACATTTGTCAATTTCCATGGTGCACATACTCCCACGATGGCTAATTTTGCACTACCAACATGGTGTCACTCATCAGGGAGTTGTGAAGTGATGCTAATAGTTGAGTCGCCTGGGAACGTGGGAGCCAGCTCTAGCACCCACCGGTTGAGCTCTTATTGTGTTCCAGGCACAGTGTTCATGCTGGAGACAGTCAGTGATGGAAATGATGGAGCTCATAGTTTTCTTCTTTGTGCTCTTCCCCTTTCCCAACCAAAAGTACAGTCCTCCAAAATACTTTGTAAATAAGTAGTTCTAGGTAGAGAAGCATGAACCCAGTAACCTCTCAAGGTGTCTCTCAGTTCTCGGCTGAACCAGTAGAGGAAGTGTTATTTCTGGCTTCTTTGCAAGCCATCAGTCTTGTTTCCATAGAGCTGAGTGGGGTATGATTAAGGCCAGAAATGCTGCTCCTCTCATTGGTTTGGGGTTTGGGGTTTGGTGGAGACGTTTCATTTCCTGGAGGCCCACTCAGCAACACTAGGAGGGGAAGGTGCTGGCTCATCCATTCATTGTTGTGGGGACTGAATGCCCCTGTGAGAACTGGAGTCATTTCCCAGTTGTATGGTGTCATACCCCCTAGCCATGCCCATGCTTCATTCTCCTGGAGCACTTCAAGGATGCCAGGAATTCCATTATGATTAGCATCTGGTAGTCTTAATAGGAAAGCAATGTAACTGTTTCAAAGTGGGAAAGATATTTTCTGAAGGTTGTAGAAGGAAACAGTTTGAAAAATGTCTATGTGGAGTACTTGGAAATGTGTAAACTGGTAAAACGAGAGACCAAGGAGAAGTAGGTTGTCTCTACCTCACCATCTTGAGTCACTGAACTCATATACTGTAAGTTGCATTATACCATTTCTCAGAAGCCAATCTCTTTTCTCAGGTTAAGTTTCCATGTAAGGTGATGATATTGGGGGGGGGGGGTGGGAAGCACAATGCAAGCACTGTTGTTACTAGTGTTTTAAAGGGGGCCGTTAAAAATAAGGTTAACATCTGCCCTGCTTAATACTACAACCAACTGAAAGGTAATATAAAAGCTGAGATCATGATGGTTTTCTTTGGTGTGTGTATCAACTTACCACAAAGTGTACTTGGGATATTTGAGATTTTATTTATTCATTGTTTTTAGCAGACCTGGAAAATTGAAATATGTATTCATGCTAAATACCCAAGTTTTAGAGTAAAGGACAAACTGTCAGAATTTCAGAATGGCTCTACAATACAAATAAAAAGAACAAAGTAAGACTCAAAGATGGTACAAAGTAGAAAAACAACTGCAGTTTATTTTTGGAGCAGCATGGGTATGGGTGGGGGTGCTTTCATTTCACTAAGGCATAGGTGCCAGGTGGCTCATTTTTAAGTTTTTCCATTCTAGACGGCTCTAATTGATTACTCATGTGTTGAGGAATTAGCATTGTTAGTTTCCAGAGGAACTTTTACATTTATTATAGAATAAAATATCTTCTTCCAGGTTGCAGCGTTTGGGTTCAATATAGCAAATGTGTGGTAAGAACCGGATCAATATTTTGCTCTATTTAAAAATATTTCACCCACTTTCTTTTTTTTGAAGCATTATACAATTACAATATGAGGGCAAATATTTATTGAGTGCTTTCTGTATAGATATTATTACTTTTTGTTTCTGTTATGAAAGTTTAAGGATAACAAGGCATTCTAGAAGTTGGCCTGTGCTGACAAGATCTGGGAACAGGAAAACATGGAGTTATGAGGTCAATGAATAGTGTAATTTCAACTGAGAAAAATTAAGTTAAAATGCCAAAATGTGATTTTATGAGGGTATGGTTATAGCCTTGAATGCTAGAGTAGGCTGCTTGTATTTTAAAATCATCAATGAATTTATTTTGCCTGAAAAATTAAAGGTAATGGTGGTGTGATATGATCAGAAGTATATTTTGGAGATATATATGGAAATATATAAAGGGGGTATTGGGACAAAGGGAGGATAAAAACATGATTTAGAACTGGGATCATCAGAAAAAGTACAGGAAGCCCAGTTAAATTTAAATTTCAGAGGAGCAATGAATATTTTTTAAGCATAGGTATGTCCCAGGCAATGTTTGGGAAATACTAAAAAAGTGTATGTACTTTACCTGAAATTCATACTTAATTGGCTACCCTATATTTTTTGTTTGCTAAATCTGGCAACCTTATTTAGGAGGCTATTATAATAGTCCAAGTAAGAAGTAACAAAGGCTAACTTGGGCAGTGCAAAAAGAAGCTGACAGAAGGGTATGGATGTGAAAGAACTGGAGAGGAAAGATTGATGTGGCTTGCAAAACTATAATGTGGTAAGATCCAAAAGACTAATTTTCTTATAGAATATTCAGATATTTTAAGGAAAGAAAATTGGCCAACTTGACATAGAATAGTGATTCTGAAAATTGATAGCCTTGATTAGTACAGTGACACAAACATTAAAAGACATTATTGCAACTTTAAATTAAGTTGAATTAAAAATTTAATAAAAGTTATAGTCTTTGAAGAATAATTAACATTTTCGTAGATGTGTCACACAGTTTAAATATTTTATTAATAGCATTGGGGATATAAGTCTGCTTTTTCATAACCCAGATAAATGAAAGCTCATGGATCTTATTCTCCCAAGGCATTTAAAGTTGTACCCTAAATCAAACAACAGCTGTGCGTTTCATTTCTGCTGAGCCTTTGAAATGAATCTGTTATCAAGCTGGGCAAAATAACTTGTGTCTCATATCCACCAGTAGGATTAAAGGGTGTTTTACAAAATCCTACATCAAAACTATTAAACAATATTCTCATGTTATTTTAGCACAGTAAACTGGGCCATTATATATTTTAAGCCTTCAATTTCTAGATATACCTATTATTAAACATATATAGGCATATATCCTATTTCAAGATGGTAGAATAAATCAGAAATTATAAAGATGTCCCTTGAGACCCTTTACACTCTTGTAAAGTCCATTGACATTTTTCAATAAATATTTATTGGGTACCTTTTGTGGATTTAGTTTCTACCAATTATGAGGAAGACAGATCCTCTTTGTCTTAAAGAACAAATAAATTCTGGAGTAACTAACTTGGAACAGAAGCTTCAGAAAAAAAGCCTTGTTTCTCTTTTTTCTGTTACCCCTACCCCTGTCTGCTGTGGTGCTGCAGTAGCCACCTGTATCTGCCAGGGTCCAGTTAGGGGACAGAAACCACACTTTTTTAATATATGAAATTTATTGTCAAATTGGTTTCCATACAACACCCAGTGCTCATCCCAAAAGATGCCCTCTTCATTACCCATCACCCACCCTCCCCTGCCTCCCACCCCCCATCAGCCCTCAGTTTGTTCTCAGTTTTTAAGAGTCTCTTATGCTTTGGATCTCTCCCACTCTAACCTCTCTCTCTCTCTCTCTCTCTCTTTTTTTCTTCCTTCCCCTCCCCCATGGGTTCCTGTTAAGTTTCTCAGGATCCACATAAGAGTGAAAACATATGGTATCTGTCTTTCTCTGTATGGCTTATTTCACTTAGCATAACACTCTCCAGTTCCATCCATGTTGCTACAAAGGGCCATATTTCATTCTTTCTCATTGCCATGTAGTACTCCATTGTGTATATAAACCACAGTTTCTTTATCCATTCATCAGTTGATGGACATTTAGGCTCTTTCCATCATTTGGCTATTGGTTTTTTTTTTCAATATATGAAATTTATTGTCAAATTGGTTTCCATACAACACCCAGTGCTCATCCCAAAAGGTGCCCTCCTCAATACCCATCACCTACCCTCCTCCCTCCCACCCCCCATCAACCCTCAGTCATCATTTGGCTATTGTTGAGAGTGCTGCTCAACAATAACATTGTAAACATTGGGGTACAAGTGCCCCTATGCATCAGTACTCCCGTATCCCTTGGGTCAATTACTAGCAGTGCTATTGCTGGGTCATAGGGTAGGTCTATTTTTAATCTTTTGAGGAACCTTCACACTGTTTTCCAGAGAGGCTGCACCAGTTTGCATTCCCACCAACAGTGCAAGAGGGTTCCCGTTTCTCCACATCCTCTCCAGCATCTATAGTCTCCTGATTTGTTCATTTTGGCCACTCTGAAAAAACCACCCTATTTGAGCAGAGAGAATTTAACATAAGGAGTTCACCAGGCCTAGTGATGTGAACTAGGTAAATGAGAAGCAAAAAGAGAACTCCAATGTGCCAAGGAGATAGCAACTGCAACTACCACCCAGGGCAGGGTGAACGAGATGAAGAGGTTAGAATCACTAAAGCTTAGGTACTTACAGAAGGACCCTTATTTGTCTGGGACCCAGACCTCTGAGGAGGGGTCTCCAGTTGGTTAGGGCTGGTATCTCTGAGGAGTAGGGGTGAGAGCAGTGGAGCTGGCTCTGCAAGTGTTGGAAAAAAATTCAAAGTGGATCCAGCTGATGCTAATGGAAGAAACTGCAGCTGCAAAAGCAAAGTGAATCTTGGGTGATGTTCACACAAACATGGAACAGACAGGAAAAACCAAGTCCCTTCTTCCTGCTTCAGCCTTGCAGTCTCCTTTAACACCTTCTATTGACAGAGCCTAGCACGGATCCCATTGTTGAATGTAGAAATGTTTGCAGACTCTCAGCCTCAGCATCACATTGGGTAGTATAGAAGAGTCGATGTGAGATGAGAGACCATAACTTAATGGCCAGCACGCCTCTTAAATGCTTCTCTTGAATCACCTCTTGCTTTTTCCAATGGGAGCTCTGTCCTGCACTGGAGTGTGATCTTTCCAAAGCTCTTCAAAGTTTCTTACCATCTCAAAATAAAGGCAAAGATTTCTACTATGACCCATAAACTCTGCATCAGTTGACTCCTAGACCTCTTTGTTGCCTGGTTGGTCTCCCTTCCAGTCCTAGAATGTGCCATGTCCTTTCCCCCTCCTGGGCTTTTGTCCATACTACTCCCTGTACCTGGAATGTTCCTCCCTTCCTCTTTGTGGAGTTCTGTTCAATGTTGAGATCTCAGCTCAGGAATAATTACTCTCTTTAGGAGAGACTCCTTTGCTCCCTAAACTAGATGATGCTTTTCTGTTAAATGCTTCCAGGGCTTCCTTGCTTTTTCATGATTTTAAATGGCATTGTTGTATTTAACTAATGTTTGTTCCCTTACTATATTGTAAGCAACACAAGTTAGGGATAATGTCTGTTTTGCTGACCACTATTTTCTCAGTGTCTACAAGGTGTCTGGCATATAGTAGGTATTCGACAAATATTTATCGCATGACTGAGTGGCTGAATGAAATTATTTTGTGAAGATGAAGGATTTATGTTCACACTTGAGGATGCCATTGTCATAGTTACTGTCATTTTATTATAAAGAAAAACTGTTGGTAAGGAGCACTCTGAAAACATGTTGGTTTTTCAGGGTCCAGGTTCAAGGCAGTGAGTCCCGAATAGTGGAAGACTTTTCTTTTGCAGCTCATTCCAAGGTCCAGTTTCCCAGGGCTTTTTTATTTCCTAGATTGGCCTATTTCTAAATGAGGTCACCTTTATCCACGGGATTGATTACAGACAACAGAACATAATAGGCCAGTATTGTTACAGATAATGCACATACAGTGGTATATGTATGTGGGTAAGTGTGTGTTTGTGTATTTATTATTCCTTTCTGAATCCCAAAATTAAAGGGCAGATTGCTTGCTTGCTTGTTTACTTAGTTAATTTAAATCTTTCTCGGAGTTTAGGTCACTCAGGCTTTAGTAACACACAAGTTGGATTGTAATCTTAGAGTTCTGATTGCATGCCACCAGGCCCAGGGCAGTTTACTTTAGCATGAAATGAAACTGGGTCTGTATAGCCTTCATTTTCAAGGTCCCAGCAACAGATTTTCTGCATGCCTCTCTTCATACAAAACACTGCTCCATGAGAATAAGAGCAAGTGTGCAGACCCAGCATCATCCAAGTTCATTCTTAGAAAAGAAACATTTCTTCAAAGGAAACATGGTCTGCTTACCCTACAGACAACCTTTCACATTCTCAGAAGAGCAGTGTGTGACATTATCTGGTATGACATTATCTCAGATATGTGTATTTATGATTAGGGTCTTTGTTCTATAAATGAAAAGCCTACTTGAACAATTTTATGGTCTGTATCAAAGATTTGAGTCTCCGCCTCGCAAGACAGAAAAGTGCTTACAACCTTGAAATGGTGGTTCCAGTTTGTTTACCCTTCCCATCAATGCCTCAAAGATGTGAAGACTAAGTTACGGTCAGGGCTTAGGTTTAAAGTACCATGAGTAACACATCCCCCCACAGTCTCTGCAGAAAGAAAGTTTCTTACAAGTACATTTATCCATTCAGTCATCCACTCATTCAACACCCATTTACTGAGTGTTTACTATGTGTGAGGCATTGTTTTGGGCACAGAAACTATTGAGTTGATAAGGAGAGAAGATCATAAATAAATAAGATAATGTCAGGTAATGATGAGAACCATGCTGAAAATAGAGTGATTTGTGGCCCTTCATTAAGATAGGTGCTGTTGATATCATTGATGACACCAATACTTAAGAGGAAATCTGAATGATAAGAAGGAACCAATCTTACCAAGATATGGGGAAGAGTCCTTCAGGCAGAGGGGACAGAATGTGCTAAAACCCTCATGTGGGAATGAATATGGCTCAGCATGCATACAGCGTAGGGAGTGGGAGTCCTGGGAAGAAGAACCCAACCCAGAGATTATGGCAGAAAGGTGACTTCCCGCTTCTACACTCTGTATCACTTTGCCTTTACCCTGTGCTGGAGTTATTGCATTTTCTGTTATGTCCAGTCATGATTTCTGCTTAGGTTCAGCTGGATCATCCAGTTGCTTTACTACTATACACTGTCAGTTAAACTTCAAAAATATTTTCAGAAAATGATAATACAGTTCTAAGCTCAATCTTGAAATATTTTGTAAGGTAGCTACTACATTATACACTTGGGATATTGGAAAATAAGATTAAAACTAGCTATGGGACCACGTATTCTGCTCAATACCCGCCCCCCCCCTTGCCCAACTTTAATAGAATTACTTCATTTATAAACGTTATAAAAACCCAAATAACAATGAGATATAACTACATGTCTTTTACAATGATTAAAAAAAAGTGCTAATGATACCAAGTGGTGGTGAAGAGGCAAAGCAACCAGAACTTTCATACATTGCTGGTGGGAAAGCCAAATGGTTCAGCCAGTTTGACAGCACCTTATGAAGAGAACATACACTTTCCATATGACCCAGCAAATCCTACACCTGGGTATTTACCATAGAGAAATGAAAACTTATGTTCACACAAAAATCTGTACTTAAATGTTCATAGCAGCTCTATTCATAGCCACTTAAAAATAGAAACAACCTAAATATCCTTCAGTGGGTAAATGGGTAAATTATGATACATCCATCCAATGGAATACCACTTAGCAATAAAAAGGAACAGATGTTCATACACACAACCTGGATGAATCTAAAAAGCATTATGTTAAGTGAAAGAGGCCAGTCTTAAAAAGTTACATAGTGTATGATGCCATTTATTTGGCATTCTCCAAAAGACAAAACTATAGTCCTAGAGCAAGTGGGTGCCAGTGATCAGGGCTGAAGAAAGGCATGAAAATAAAGGATAGCATGAGAGAGTTTTTTGGGATGGTGGAATTGTTCTGTACTCTGATGATAGTGGTGGTCTATATACGTGTGAAAACTCATAGAATTGAACACAAAGTAGAAAAAGAGTAGATTTTATTGTGTGTTAATTTAGAAAATCAGATGAAAATAAAAACCTAAGCAACAATCATTAAGTATGTTGGTGTGTCTGAGAAAGAATGCACAAATCTTTTAATTGATAGGCAACAGAGAAAAATCTTAAAATCTTGGTTGTAATCATTTCTGCATATAGTAAGTTGTTAATCTTTCCAAGCTGAAAGGTCATCACATCGATGTGAATTCAGAAAGTACTATTTACCCTACAGCCAAAAAATTCTTATCTATTAATGAAATATAATCAGATTCACATAAATTAAAAAATTACAATATAGTCAAACTTGGACCAGTTCAATTGACTAGCACATGCTATACAGTGTTAAGTAAAGGTACTTCAAGGAATAAAAAACAAGTAAGATTTATCTTGGCTCCCAAGTAGCTTGTGATCTCATAGGGAGATGACAAGAAGACAAATAACAGCAATACAAGGCAGTTTAGGAACTCAGTGAAATAAGGATGCTAAGAGAAGCACAAAGTACAAAGTATCCCTGGATGTTGAAAGAAGAGGTCGTATCAGATTGGGGATCAGAAGTCCAACTGAACTGTTGATTTACTGATCTCATTTTCTGTAGTCCACCCTTGGGAGAAAGAGGTAAACAATAAGTTCATGTCAGAGATTTTATTAAAAAAAAATAAAAAAGAATTATTCATACAGTGTCTTTGAGTCATTATGGAGTAAACCCTATCTCCAGGGAAGATTATTTTTTATGGAATATCTAGTGGGTCTAAAACACTTTGGGAAATTTTGGGAAATTAAGGCTCAGACAACTTTCAAAAGTAGTTTTCTGAACATTTTGATCCTGGTGAGTATCAGGAAATAGAGGAGAGGTTTGGGCTAATGCTGAGGATAGATCTTCACCAGAGGAAGGGAAAGGGAAAGTGGGTCACTGACCCAAAGATGGGAGAGAATGGTCTCAAGAGGAACTAGGCTCTCATGCCAACTTCAGCTCCATTTTGGGACATGGACTGCAGGTTGCTAATTCTCTACTAGATTTTACAGCCCATAAGAATAAATTCACATGGTGATTAAACCTTCATCAAAGCTGCTCTATGACTTCCCAGCTTACCCTAGAACCGAAGAGCCTGGGTTGGGATGATTCTCAGAGGTCATCTAAGAATCTACACCAATGTCCCTTTAATTCAGATATTGTTTTATATCCTGATGAATGATCATCCTGCCTTTGCTTAACGTACCCAGTGCTATTGTCTGTTTTTTGAGGAGGCAGCTCATCTCATTGTTGGATAGCTCTGGTTATTAATACAAAAAACAGCTTTCTAAGTTGAATTCTTCCACCCTATCTTTTACCCGTTGGGCCTCATTACACCCTCAGAGCCTTCATGGATGTCTTATATGCTATAGGGAATTACTTCATTTTTTGAACCTTACTTCTACAAAACCAGGCAGTAATAACTACTCTGGTTATTCTGGTTACTCTGTGAGGAGTAATGAGATAATATACATTATTCATCTGGCATGGTAACTGGTAGAGTAGACATTCAATATATTTTAGTTTCTTCTCCCTCTATGGACATAATCGACTTTCAGATAGTCATTATTAGGTGTCCATGTTTTCTCTCTATAATAAAATATTTCCTTGTTCATTCATTCATTCATTCATTCATGTGTTCATTTTACAAATATTCGTTGAACAGCTACTTTATGAAAGCGCCAATGTAGGCACTGAAGGTACAGTGGGGAGCAGAACAGACAGTGCTCCTCCTTATCCTAGTTTCATGGGCGTCTTAAGACAGGCAAATAAATGATATTAATTGAGTGCTGTAAGTTCTGTACCAGGTGTGTCATGGAGAAGGAAGGAAGAACTTTTCCAGGTTGGAGAGTGTATTAAGTTTTTAAGGTTTTAACAAATTACCACATAAACTTTGCGGCTTAAAACAACAGAAACGGATTCTTTCATAGTTCTGGAGGCTAGAAATCCAGCTGGGCTGCTCTCCTTCTAGGGATCATAAGGGAGAATCGGTTCTTTGTATCTTCCAGCTTCTGGCAACTGCCCTGGCATTCCTGGGTTTGTGGCTACATCACTCCAACACCTTCCTTCATCGTCATGTGGCTGGGTCCTCTGTGTTATCTCCCTTTGTCTCTCTTATAAGGACACTTGTATGCCCACATGGACAATCTAAGGTAGTATTCTTATCATCATAAGATCCTTAATTACATCTGCAAAGACCCTTTTTCCAAATAAGGAAATTCCAGGGATTAGGACATAATATCTTTGGGTGGCCATTATTCAACCTACTATGGAGGGGTAAGGATGAAGGAAGGCTTCTTAGAATAAAGCAATGTCTAAACCAAGACATAAAAGATAAGTAGAAGTTCTTCAGATGGAGAGATGCCAAGAGTGGTCCAAAAGGTTCCACAAAGAAGAAACTGTGTGGTAAAGGCCTAGAAGTGACAGGGGATGGTGATTCTGAGAATGTGAGTGGAGTGTGGTTATAACTGGAGAACACAGTAGGTGTGCATGCATATTTGGAGGAAGGCTGGAGAGAGGAGGGGTAATAGGGGAGTCTGGAGACATAAAAACACTCGGTAGAGGGGCCTTGATGGCCGTGCTTAAGTTTTTGGATTTTGTCAATGTAATGGAGATCCTAGAAGGGGTTTAAGAAGTCTTCTCGCATGATCATATTTGTGCCAGCCTCTGGAGGAGAGGTGAGTGGCATGAACAGATGCTGCCGCAGACATTGCTGCCCCTTCTATCATGATTCCAGACACACCACAATCCTTGTTCAGAAATCAGACCTCATTTACCACTGTTGTTGTGGTTCCTACTCATCCTTGAAAGAGGTGAAGTGACAGGGTCACAGAATACTAAGACAGTCCACTATTATTTGGCTTCCAAAAAGCCATGGGATTCTAAGCTTAACTGTAGAAGAGAAGCTTACTCAAAGATTCCATAAATGACACTTCTCTATGTCTATGTCAGCCCCTTGCCAGCATCATACCAAAGACAGGGGTGAGAAGCAGGGGTGGAGAGAAGGCTACTCAATGAGACAAACAAAATAGGAACTTCCCAGTATGTTTTCTGCCCTTTTTAATCGGAAGTATGGTCTAAGTGAACACACACACACACACACTCACTCACTCACTCAAAGGCATATGTAAAATTGGAGTTAGGTTAAAATTTTATTAGAGGACCTTGGGAAGGATCCTTCTGTCGCAAGTCTGTCTCAAATGCTTGGTTGTTCTCAAAACCAGTAGAGGTGTTAAGCCTGGGTGTTTCTGTTGGATTATATACATTGGCCCGTCTTATGGCTAAGAATCCATAAGTACCAAATTCTTTACTTTAGATCGCTTGGACCTAGAAGAAGACCTTTATATATTCCTCTCAAAATAGGGCAGGGTTTCCATAGGGTGGGGGGTTACAAATATTGAGAAAAAGTGAAAATATGCTTGTAATATGCTGTAGTTTGGCAAAATGGTGATTCTCATACTGGGATCTCTCCACTCCATTGCAGACAAATCACCTTGGATCATTTTTAAATGTGCAGATTCTCATGACTCACGTCAGTCAAATGAATTCAGATTTCTAGGGGCAGGGCTCAGGGGTGTGAATTTTTAACAAGGTCTTCAGGAAAGTATAATGCTCATAAAAGCTTGAGAACACCTCTATGAAAGCTCAAGGAAAAGGAGAAACAAAGGAATGAGCAATAGTCCTGATGAAGAAGGAGGGAGGAAAGGCCACCTGTCAGTGAGCTCAGACAGAAAAGGAATTCATTATGTAAATTTTAGTATAAATGTGTGGGGGATAAGCTTAGGAATCCCCTGGGCCTACACCAATGGGTTAACAAGGCACAAAGAAACACAAAGTCCTAAAATGCTCACACCCGAGTTTGGGTAACCAGATTGGCACTCCAAGAATAGGGAGGCACCAAGGTGCCAAGAATAGGGAAGTGCAAAGGCACCCCAAAATAGGGAGGGGGTGCTGAACCCCCAAAAATATATATAGAGAGGCAAAGGCCTGAAATAGAATAGGTGCAAAGGTGCCCAATACATAGGAATAACAAGATTAGATATTTAGGGTGAAAGCACCCCAAGTTTAGTACTACAGCAGAAAGCTGCTTTCATAGGAGAATAGGGCCAGGGCAGGTAAATTGGTGAACTGGACTTTGGACCACTGCACTGCAGGCCAAGCAGCCCAGAGCAGAGATGGTTAACAAAAGAAAAGGTGTCTTGTTAACCCTGAGGTTATTCCCCCTGTCTGCCTCATCCCCTAGGCTGGCAAAGATAAACAGGCACGGCGCCTCCTGTCTGCTGTTAACAGCCATCTACCCATCTGCCCAGCGCCTGGAATTTGTTTTATATTGACCCAAACCCCAAACACTGTATATCTGCAAAATCCCCTTTTCCCCCTCATATCCACAAGTTAATGCCCTAGTTTCTTTGTCTCTTTGTACATGTCCATCACGTTTGCAAGCCTTCTGATCTGAATAAATACAGGGCAAGGACCCTTATTTGGGGCTCTTGTCTTTTCCCCCAGACATTAGCCATCTCCCTTTTTACTCCTGTGTCCGCTCTTTTGCTAGACAAAAGAGAACTTTAGACTTAGAGTCTACGACATAAATGACCATCATAAAATACAGCAAATAATGCTGTAGATGAATATATGTTGACACAAAATTATGTTTATAATATACTGTCAAATGCAAAATAGTATGCATGGGTTAATTCCATTTAATATGTATAAATGCATAGAAAAATATCTCAAATCCAATCATCTTAAGAATATTGAGTTAACAGTGGTGAGCAAGACTAATAGAGTCCTTTGTCCACAGTCTAGTATGTATACATCTATCATAGTGTTAGCATACTATTTATTGGGATATAGGAATTTCTAGTTTATATGTGGTTATCATGCATTGTTTTTATAATAAAAATGAATATACATTGCCTTGATTTTATAAATCATGTTCTAGGCTGGTACATAAATTTTTAACAGTGTTTTTCTGCCCTCATCTTCTTTGAGTTTTTCTTCTTCTTTTTTTCAATCATGATCTACTCTTTCTTTTCTATATCTGACTTATCAGCCATATTCCAGCAGCTTTATGTGAAGAAAAATCAAGTTCATTTCATTTATTGCCCACATACTATGTATGTGCATATAAATATCTGGTTGCATAAGTATTATTTATGACATCTTTCCTATAGTCTCTTCTCCTCTATGGTGCTTTTTTTTTTTTCTAGCTCAGACTACCTGCTACACAAATGAGTAATAATTCTTGATAAAGAGGGTAGGAGTCAGGGGCGATACATCTCAGTGTATTTCAGGTAGGTCTGTAGAGTGTGAGCACTCCCTCCAGTTTTATGTTCAACTTGAACTAGACCCTCTTCTAGGACTAAACAAGGCTGGACAGGAACTAACAGTAATCAAGTAACTTTAGCAGGGAAACACCTTCAACTCAACTGTCCTGGCTGGGAGGGGCCATAGAGAAAAGGGGAGAAAGAGGAATTATGTCAGGCAGACCTTCTTCCTTCCCCTTCCCACCTGACATAACTTGGTTTAAAGATTCTCTTTTGTTTCATAGACATAGTATCAAAAATCCTGAATTTTACAAGCTATAGGAAGACTGAATAGGTGCATTTCTTTTCAATTAAACTTTATTGGAGCCTGAAACCTGAGGAAGCCTATTGGACAAAAATTCAGTTACTCCAGATGATACAAATCAAGAAATGAAAAACACATTTTCTTTCCTTTTTCCTTCTTTCTGGCTTAGCAAAACCACTAAAATTCTAGGTTACCATGTTGTAATATGTTTTCAACATATTTTCAGCTCACAAATAAATGCCTTTGATTGCTTTTCTTCCAGTAGACCCAGTTCCTCCTGCATTTCTAATGCTAAGTCAAGCATATAATAAGTTTTAGGTTTCTTCTGGACCCGTGTGAGGGCTTAAAACTGTGGGACAATGTAGGTGGAAAGGGGGTGGTGTTTCTTCTCGGAGCCTCCCTCCCATACTCCATGCTCACTGTTCTGGGAATGAGAGAGAACATTGCTGAGATGTTTTCTGTGTGACCAGGTTGTGTGTATGTATGTGTTCACGGGAGTTACAACTTCACTTCAGGGTTGCTTTCACCTGTAAAAAGGTTGTGATGCGGGCATCTTAAGAATATCGTTCTATTATTGTTGAATTCATTTCTCAGTCCAAACTATTGAAAGTCCCTTTCCGTGGACATCTGGAACCCATTTGGGATCTTCTCCTTATGCATATTGGAGGCTCAGCAAGTGCTGTCAACTCTAATGCACTTTGGAAACTGCAAATTCATGAGAGCAGCTGTGATCCTTAATAACATTCCTTCCAGCTTCCTAGTGAAAGTAGGGCTGTGTCCAGACCAAGATGGAAAGTTCTGATTTGGCATCCACATGCTTTTTCAATTTGACATTCCAGATCTAGATTTTTAAGAAGTCTAGGTGCATGACTGTTAGAATACTTGTTGTGATTTTTGATACCTGTATGGAACCTCCAAATCATGTGAACTCAGACTAATTACTCTTTTGGAAAGGTTTGATTGTTGCCATTGAAAAGCCACCATAATGGAGGTCAGCCTGATAGGGTGGATGGACACCTGAATATGCTGATTGATCAAAGAAAAGAAATGCAAAGAGGACATAAAAGGAGAAAAAAAAAAGAATATAAAGGTATGTTACTTTACCCCCCTCTCCTCTCAGAGATAATCTTGAAGCATTTTATGTGTTCATTACATACACACTCATCATTCGAAATGCTGATGACATTAAGACAAAAGTGATATGCTCTCTGCCTTTAAGGAATAGAATATGGGGAGAAGACCTGAAAATTATGAAAGCCAGTGGAGCATTGTGGATGCTGATAGAAGTATCTATAAGGTACAGCAGTGGCAAAAGCAATGGTAAATCTATTGGGGTAGAAGTAAGGGAGGAGGGCAAATGTATTCATGGGAAAAGTAGGCACTTGCCAGGCTAATGAAAAGGTAGGGCAGCCCAGGCAGAAGGGGGTTACATAAGGAAAATCAAAGTTTCAAAGATTCTGGTAGGTTCAGTGGATTCTTCAGACCAAAGAGCAGGGTGCAAAAGGACAGAAGATTCAAGAGCAGGCAGCAACTTCAGAGAAGTTGGATCTCCCTCCTCCTGGCCATTCTGGGCAAAATTATTGAACATTTCCCAGACACCAGCACCCCAGGTTGCTGTTGCTCTTTAATCAGTTAATGCTCAGTTTTATGACCAAAAACTAACTAAAAAAACAGACTAAAATAATGCAAAAATGTTCACATTTATGAAATTAGCAGATATAGCAAGAAAAAAGCTAGAAGTGCCAGAAAAGCTGCAGGATTTGTATCTTTATGATGGGAATGCAAAGCAATACATTTGGTTAGTACTTTATATATGTATATCAAACGCCATAAAGTTTGTTGACTCAAGATCCCGTTCCTGGCAATTAATCTTAAAGAATAAAACTAACCTGTAATTTTAAGACAAAATCTAGGATTTAGTTTTTTTGCTTAAGTTTAGGAACATGAATGACTGTTACATCACCCTTGAAGTGGAGATCATAAAAATTATGCCTTGCTATTTGGGGGAACTTTCAAGGAAGCCTACACGTGAGTGCATGGAGTTTGAATCAGAACTACCTGCGTGGAAATAAGTAACCCAGACCAAGGAAATAACATTAAAAGTAGTCTTTCTCTGGTAAAACACTTAAGATTCAGCAGAAGCAAATGAGAAACTGCTTGATGGGGACGTCTTCGCACCTGAAAACCCTGGGATGCCAATAGTAAAAAATTTCAGTGAAGATGAGCTCATGTAAAACAAACAAACAAAAAACCACACAATTCTAGGCTTCAAGACCTTCAACTACAAGGAGCATAATTGATGAAGGTTCTTACATTCTGTACTCTGAATCTATCACTCTTCCTAAAGCCATGCTTTCCAAGGGCAACTCCCAGCCAATGACTGTGTGTGGCAGAGATACTGGGGCAGGCCACTTCTTGAAAGACACAGGACCTTTGATAGCTGTCTTTAGAGTGCAGATTTCCCAGAGGTTTTTCTGAACCCCCACCCCCCTTCAGACTATGGAACCATTGGGAAAGCTTCCATTCAGCCTTCCTTCCCTTTCTTCTTTACTCATGGTTAAGGTTGCGTAATAGTCTGATGGTTCTCTCAGCATTCTCCAGCTCCTAAGTTGTATTAATGGCCTGCAGGAAGATATAGGCAGACTGAGGACTGTTAGGAAGCAGTATTGCTAAGTGTGAGAGTCAGAGAATTTCTGTAGTAGCTCTCAAAGAGGCCTTTATCCCTTGCAGTAGAGGAACAGATATAGCTAAGAGGCAGACTGAGACCTAATCATTAGAGTCTCAGAGCCAGAGACATTTGAATGTTCAGCCAAGGCAGGTCTATTCAGGGATCTGGTGCGGAAATGTACAATACTGAAATGTGGGATAAAGATATCTGGATGATGCCTCAAGGATGTTGACTCTGCAACTTTCCCAAACCTCTGGGCTTGCAGAGGTGGCCCGCCTTCCCTAATAAGGGCTAGTAGTTCTATGGTGCTGGAATATGCTGTAGAAACATCACCTCCATTACAGATGCCACCTTCAGGACCATCCTCATCTCCTCTCCTTTGGGTTAAGCCATTAACTAGGATTAAGCCCAGTGTACTATGGCTGAGGTTATGCTGGGCCTGGTAAGTAAAGAGGCTCAATAGCCAAATAACTGCAATAATTAGTCACCATATATTTGCAGGAGTCAGGAGAATTCTCCTGGGGTTGGATTTTGAGGAGCCTTGATAAAGGGGCTGGAATATAAGGTGGGATAAGATAGAATTAATTGACTTAAGAGCACTTTCTTGAGGCAGGGGATTTAATACCCTACTGAAGTTGTTAAGGGATGTGACAAACTCACTGTTGGGGTGCCTCTTAGAAGACTGGATAATGCAGTGCCCCAAACTCATGAAGTAGAAATACCTGAGTTGCCCTGGCACATGGAAAGGAAGGAATAAAAAAAAAACAAAAAAACAAAAAAAACACAGGAGGTCGGCATGCTGAAGTGGATATATTCTATGAGACCAGAAGAACCATCAGAGGATGCTATGCCATCAGAGAGACCAGAGAATAGCCAAGGCTATGATATGCTAGGAGAGGGGCATCAACATCTCAGTGGTTGCCTCCTCTGTATACCAGAGATTATGGTAAAAGAGGGAGTCACAGTGCTGGGCTTATTGACATACTTAGGGGTGATGGAGCCCTGGAAAGCTATGCAACTGCAAGAAAAACAAAGGCAACAGCGGAGGATCAGGAAACTGAGGAAAATTACCGCCATAAAATGTCACAATCCCTTGCTCAATTCCTCAAAGGATCTAATTTTCAGATCTGGAACCTGCTGACTGAAGAGGTGACCAGGTGCTTAGGAAGATGGACCCATTAGCACCATGGCAAGAATATACTAGGACAATTCCTTCAGTTCTTTCCTTGAGAGACTAGGACCACTTACTCAAATGGGGGAAGGGGAATAACCAGACATATTGAGAATTAATGGGCACAGAGTCTGAGATGACATCAATATTTGGAGTCCCAAAGTGTCACCATGGCATCCTTTGTTAGAGTGAGAGCCTATGGAAGCCAAGGGATAAATAGAATCCTGCAGGATTGCAAAATTGGAGTTGATATACTTGGAAATTGGAGAAACCCTCCATAGGGGATTTATGGTCTGTGGAATGAGTTATCTTTGCAAGGCCATGTAGAAATCTTAAAATTTCCCAACCTTCTTCTTCCCCATCCAAGATAGTAGACCCCCAAAATATTATATCTTGGGGTGAAGGAATGGTGGAGATTAGTGCCATCATGAAAGATATAAAGAATGCAGATCTAAATGTCTCCATTTAATTCACCAGTCTAGCCCCTTCAGAAACTGGATGGATTCCAATAGTTCTATAGACTACTATGGCAGTAGCAGCCCCAAGTACAGCTGCAGTACCAGATAAGGAGTCATTCCTAGAGCAGACTGTAAGGGCTGAGGCTCAAGGTAGGCAGCCATTGTTTTGATAAACACATTCTTTTTCATTCTAATTAGAAAAGAGGGTCGGAAACAGTTTGCATTCTTATGGGGTGGAAAATAATATTCACTTGCAATTTAGCCTCAGTTCTATGTTTTTCTCACCCGCTGATATGGTATAGTCTGAAGAGGACTTGACTACCTGGGCATCCCACAAAACATCACACTGATTTATTTCATAGATGACATCATGATATCATGATGACATCATGACAGGTTGAACAAGAGGTGACTAGTATGCAGGGCTTTGGTAAACCATGTATGCTCTAGTGGGTATGAAGATTCAGGGTCAGGCACTTCAGTGAAGATTTTAGGGGTCCAGTACTCAGGGGCATGCTGGAATAGCTCCTTGAAAGCGAAAGACAAATTGCTGTATCTTGTATTTTCTATCACATGAACGCAAAAGAAAATGAAAAAAAGAAAGAAAGAAAGAAAGAAACAGCATTTGGTAGGACTCTTTGAGTTCTAGAGGCAACTCACCCCACATCTAGGGATATTGCTCTTACCCCTGTATCAGGGATATGGAAAGCTGCTAGCTTCGAGTGCAGTTCAGTGCAGAGAAGTATACTATATCACATCTAGAATGTGGTGCAATCGGCCCTGCCACTTGTGTCGTATCACTCAGGAGACCCTGTGGTGGAGAAGGGATCACTGGTGGAAAAAGATGCAGTATGGAGTTTATTCCACACTCTAGCAGGAGAACCATAATGCAGACCTCTGGGATTCTGAAGTAAGGCCATGGCATTTGCAGCATTACCTTTTGAAAAATAGAGAAATAGTTCTTGGCTTGTTACTGGACCCAAATAGACATAGGACAGTTTACCGTGGGACTCTAAGTGACTGTGCATCTGGAATGGCCAACAATGAGCAGGGTTCTACTAGAGCCACCAGATTATAAAGTCACATGGCCCCAAATCAGTCTATTACAAGATGGAAATGGTATATCTGGGATTGAGCCTAAGAAGAGCTGGAGGCCATGAGTAAGCTGCATGATCAGATGGCTCAGATCCCATGTCATCCACTACGTTCATACCAGTGCCTCTCTCCCAGCTTGTACCTATTGCCAAATGAGTTGCTTATGGGTGGCTCTGCCTGTACTTGCGTGCAAGCTGAATGTTGACAGTGGCTGCTTTATAGCTTCATTTAGTATGGCCCTGGAAGACAGTGGGGGGAAAGAATCTTTCCAGTGGACCGATCTGTGAGCTTTCCTTCATCTTGTGGAAAGTAAAGTGGCCTAAAGTGGGAATATGGATCCTGGGAGGTGGCCGATGGCCTGGACATCTGATAAAGGACTTAGAAAAAAAGGATTGGGAGATTGGAGAAAAGGAAGTCTGGGGTAGAGTCTTGAGGCTAAACATTTGGAAGTGGGCACAAAGCACAAAACTTTTGTTTCATACATTAATGCCCATCAGAAAGCATTCACCATGGAAGAAGAGGCACTGAACAACTAAGAGGATACAATTATTTGGGCAGTTGACATTAGCCAGCCTTCATCATTGGTGGAAGAAATGGAGGCAACATATTCGTCCAGTAGTATGGACTTCTTACCAGTGCAGATAGCTAATGCTATCTATGAATGTCCAAATTATTAGCAACACCATGCCTCCCATATGGCACTATTCTTTTAGAAGACCAACTGGCTACTTGGGGGCAAGTTGACCACATTGAAACTTTTCCATCCCAGACAGGCCAGTGGTTCATTCTCATAGGAACAGATACCTGTTCTTAGGAAGACTTGCTTTATCTGCCTGTAAAGCTTCCTATCAACACTACTATCCAGGGACTTCTAGCATGCCTGATCTACATGCAGAGTATTCATTCTGAATATCATGTGACCAGGGAATCCACTTCACATTGAAGGAGGTGTTGGAATGTACTCAGGTCCATTGGTTGTATCACATATTGTACCCAGACGCTGTCAGCCTCATAGACTGCGGTAATGTCCTTTGAAAGCAACAGAAGTGCCAGCTTGGAAAAAACACTCTGGGAGGATGGAGTGACTTCCTTTAGTATGCAATGCATTTACTAAATCAGAGCCTCCTATTTGGTGCTGTGTACCCAGTAGAAAGGGAACATGAGTCAAAGAATGAAGGGGTGGAAGAGGAAGTGAGCCCTTTTACCACCACTCCCATTGACCCATTAGAAGATTTTGTGCTTTCGGTCTCTGCTACTGATGAGGAACACTTTCTTGCTAGAAGACACAGAAAGACTCCCCAAGAACTACAGATTATGGCTGCCATGAGGATGCCTCGGAGTCCTCTGTCCCAGGATCAGCAGGCAAAAAGAAGTTTCACCACACTGGTAGAGGTAATTGACAATGATCACAGGAGGAGATAAGGCTGCTTCTACACAATGGGACAGGGAGGATTACATGTGGCACACAGATGATCTACTTGGATGTTTCCTGGTACTCTTGACCTATTTTAACTATGAACAAACATGTGTAGCTACCCAGAACTGTGAAGGATATGATTTTCAAGGGCTCAGATAATCAGAAATGAAGGTTTGGGTCACGTCAGGAGGTAACTCACCCAGGTCTACTGAAGTGATAGCTAAGAATGTGGGGAAGGAATTTAGAATGAAGACTGGGGGAGGGAGAGGAGGAAGACTCGTTATTGTCTTGAGGTCAATTGCAATGATGAGGGTTGTTGTTCATCCATTAACTTCCCTCTTTGGAGTTTTCCCTCAGGAAGAAAGGCTCATAGGAAAAGTGGAAGAGAAGCTGCCTGAACCTAAGTGGAAAAGTGGATCCATGTGGCACAAGGGTGGATTATGAAAATAAACCTCACAAATCCCCTACTGTAAGGAGGGTAATGGACCAAAGACCCAAGCTGGGGCACTCTGACATCCATAGCCCTGTTTATATTGAGGCATTGCCTCCCATGGGCTGCTCCTAGCCAATAACTCTGAGTGGCAAAAATTCTAAAGCAAGCCTGTTCCAGATGGTTCACCTTGGCTCAAGGACCACTGACACTCTTGTCAAACCTCTCCTAGACTGTATAGGGGTCTAGCATGTTTCCACCCAACCTTCCCTCCCACTCTCCTTCCCTTAGGGGCCACCTTTGCATAAATATCTGATGGTTCTTCCAGCTTTCCCCATCTCCCTCCCCATTTTCTTTCATAGATACTTCTCCTAATAAGACCTTTGCATGCTTAATCCCATTTTGGTAAAAAATGTCAATAGTTCTGAAGTTGAGAAACTTTGGCTTACAGAGATAATAACAGCAGGAGCTGAGTATCAATATTAGCTCAACTACTTTGTGATTCCCTGGAGATAGAACTCCTGAGGATTGGGCCAGATGGCAAATGGCGCACCAAGAAAAATGATATTTCTGAGAAGCAGTTGGACTAAGATTAACAGTATTCTGCTTCCAAAGGGTTTGGTCAGAAGTGACTTTCTCTGAGAAACCATGGTCTTAACAACCCTTGTCCACTCTGGCTTCCCTCCTTCCTTCCTCCCTTTCTTCTTTCGTTGTTTCATTCCTTAATCCCCATACCCCTTCTCTCTTCTCTTTCCTTTTCTCCCCTTCTCTCTTTTCTGGCCCCAGTGACTTTTTGTCTCTTGCCTTAATATTGTATAGTTAGTAAATGACAATGATTACTCAATAGTTCCATCATGAAAACACAATTCTCATGCAAGCAGTTTACAATGACTTTTAGTTTGAAATTTCTCATGGTTCGGTTTCGGATAAAAGGTGAATGTTCTTGGAAAGTTTGAACTTAATCAGAAAAGTTATTTTAGAATTATGCTCTTAGGGTAATTGCTGGGCTTTTAGATCTGGAAATATTTTCTTACCAGTTATTGTCCACTGATTGCTAGGAGATTTGGGTTAATAAATTTATCACTTAATAATTTTTTCCTCCTCTTCAGTTCTTACGCATTTGCACATATTCATTCAGTTTCACTTCTACGGTTAGCACTGCACCCCCAAATTAAAGCCGATTTTAGTCCAACGTCAGGTTCTAACTGGGTCAGGTTTGCTAAGAATCAAGCCCACTTTTGTCAATTCTTTTCATAAAATTGGTCTGGGTTTCAAGAACATAATGAAACCAGAATGTGGGGGAGTTTAGAATATAGTCTGGTCTCAATTCGTCTGCTCTTTGAAAACCACGGTCTGGTTTCAACCCAACTAAACTTGGATAGTTTAATTTAAAAAAAGTAGTGACTAGAAAATCCCATCAATCCATGGAGCACAATAGCACTCTTCTAAGGACAATAAACCCAGAAGAAAAGGAAGCATGGAAGTTTTCTTGTTAGGTTTGCCAATAAAGTGATAGATATTCTAAAATAATGTTTCAGAATTTATGAGTGATAGCCTCTTCAGAAAGTGATCTTGGGTATCCAATCAGCCCTATTTATGTCTCATATCTCTATATTGATCAGTTTTCTTCATCTGTGTTCCCAAATGCCTTGCCTCACCTGCAGGCCCTGTTTTTCCTAACTGAAGTTTTAAGGGTTTTAAAATTCTCAGTCCTTCACTGAATGAGGCTTGCATTAGTCACTATCCAAGACTTAGATCCAATGTAGTTCTGACCATGGGACTCTCACTTTGGAAAATGGCCACTGGGCTCCTGCCATACTCAGGTAAGGCTTAGATTTCCTCTAAGTCCCTTTGTCTGCATCTCAGAGGACTGAGTTTCTGCTTTGAGACTTTTGAGTGTCTTGCTCTGTCTTGCCCTTCCCCTGGGGCCAGAAACCCTGACCTGATCTCCATCTTTGTATCTTGGGGCCTGGGGCTCATCAGTATGTGGACAGGCTTTCTGAATAAAGAAGTATCAGGCTACTAGCTGCCTGGAGTCCTACTTTTTGTGCTCTACTCACTGTGTACAATCTCTTTTCCGTGGGCTCCAGTGCTGTTATTTAAATTGTGCCCTGTGAAGGTTTGGCATAACCCACCATCTAGTCCCCCAGGGGCCTGAAGTTCAGCTGCAGTTCTGCAGTAGTGATGGCTCATGAGAGAATCAGCCTTCCTCCCCATGTTACACTTGCTTTGTGTGGCCATGGAGTAGGGTCATGACTCCCACTCGAATCTAAGATGTTCATCCCTGTTCTAGTGCTGCCACCATTACTGAAAATGTTCTTGGTATTTGAAGGCCTGTATATAGCACAATCCTTCCAACATCTTCAAAGGTAACACTTATTTGTATGAATAATAATTTGATATTCCCTCCCACCAACAACAATTTCCTCATTATCTGAGGGATGTTGGTGGTTAAAACACCAAGATATGACCATACAGTAATAAGACACTGCATTTTTTTCCCCTCCATAAAAATGAGAATAATTCCAAAAAGTGGCATCCCAGGGATTTTCTGAACAATGACAGTATCACTGGAAAAATATAACCTTCCAAGACGACATATTTGAAGGGCTGCAGTCATTTGAATTTGCAATTTTAGATAAAGCGATTGAACCTTTTATCACTGAAAGTTTTTGTTTTGTTTTGCTTTTTAACTATAATGAGTTGTGGGAAGCCAGTCAGCCTTACATTTCCTTGGAATTCTCTTTGTGACATAGTGGAGCATCACCTTGAATGTATGGCCCCAAGAAGAACTTCTCTTTCTCTTGCTTCCTTCTGCCAGGGAAGAGGCTGGCATGGTTCGGAGCCTTCAACTGCACTCCCATAGCACATCAAAAGATACTTTTAGGTAGGAATTCTGACATAGAGGAATTGGCCAGATAATTTTAAAAGTGCTTAGGGTTAGTTCTTGAATTTTCTGTCTTTGTATGCTAAGTATCGTGTCTAATTTATATTACTGAATATCTGATTCTGACAGATTTTCCCCATGACACCTGAAGTCCATGTTCAACTGAGAGTGATCTGTTTGAATGACCTGCATGGTATGTCTTGAATGATTTCTGTCAAGTTGGAAACCAAGGACATACACTTAGAGAATGCAAAGTCTACAGATGATATGAAGCCAGGCCTAACCATCTGCCTGTGAGGATCACTTTCTCTTTTTCACAAACAATCAGAGGGCAAGAGATGGACCTTAAAGTTCTGATTCCCATATTCAAGATCTCAGTATATTAGGGCCTGGATAACTTAGACTACTTCCTCTTCTAAAATTTACCGCACTAATGTCTTTCTCTTATACTGGTCACATAATCCATTTATTTGCATGTCCAATTAACCATATCCAACACATTACTTATATTTGGGAAAAGGAGTGTGTTTCTGAACGTATATGATGTTTTTCATGATGTTCTAGGAAAATTAACACAAGAAGTGCTTTCAGAGTATCGTGATGCCAATGCGGTCACAAAAGTAGAGAAGCTGATGCTACAATACGTTGTGCTGGTGAAATTGCTTCTTTGGTTGATATTTCAGAAACCAGAGTTCTTGTATAAACTCATCTTATATTTCAAATGTCTGCATGAATCTTCTTTCAATTTTTTCCCCCAAAATAGGAATGTTCAAGCTCTGATGAACGGGTATATACTTAGTGTTCTATAAACAATAAAGACTTTAATTTATATGGCTTGTAATATCTTATTTTTCTAGTCACAAATAATATATATACATTCAGAAAGATGGAAAATAGAGGTAAGATAAGAGAATAAAAATTCTATAATCACTGGTAGCATGTTGCTGTATATAATTCTGCATGTATTTTCACTTTATTTTTACAAAATGAATCATATTCTAAATACAGTTTTCTAACCTGCTTTTTCCATTTACACATCATGAAGGGAAAATATGCTTTTAATTAAAAATTATTTAGGGCTGAAAGTTAGAGTTTCTTTCTAATTGAGCCTCCTCATTTTCACAGATGAGAAAATTAAACTAGCGAGATTATATAATTAAACTGATTTCCATTTAGGTAGCATTAGAACCACATCTATAATTCAAAACTCTTAAATCCCATGTCACCATTTTATGCATTTTACTCCTTATTTGCTACAACCAACCCTGAAACAATAAATCAGAGTTAGAGAGTGTGAGAAAATCATATCTTCCCCTGATATGTTTTAGCTGGGCTAAATGTTTGCTAGAAAACACCTTGGTAAAGGTCAATTGTCTCAGAATTTATTGAAAATATCTTATAGAAAACAATTTGTAGATTTTACTAATTAGTTTTCAATCTTTAAAGCTTCAAATTGAAATCCGGATACCGAAACAACAGGGCTTGAGGCAGTGAATCTAGGTGACATCCCAAACTGCTAGAAGTCTATAAAAAATTATTGTCTAACCAGTGTCATAGAAATATGGCTAAATGTAAGTAAGAGTCTCCTGACTTTTAAGTTGGTGACTAAAAAAAAAAAAACATTTATGCTGCAGTAATTTGAGTTAAAGACTTTTAAAACTGGTTCTATGAGTCTTACCAATCACAATCATTTTATTTGCTAAATTTAGTGCTAGAATGACATTATCTGCACATTCTTTGTATAAAAACATCTAGCAGAGCATCTTTTTAGGGGCTTTGTGATTTCAAGAGGTTTTTGGAATTTTATGAAAGTTCCACCCACAATCAAAACCAATGTTCTCTTATGGTTGATTAATTCTGTCAGATGGGTCGGAATTGATATTTGTTTGAATATATGCAAATTATCCTTCATTTAAAGTTTCTGCTTTGTCTTTTTTTTCTCTGCTCCATTTGCTTCTCATTTCTCTTATTCTTTCTTCTCATTTTCCTCTTTACTTCCATTCTCTTAAATCAAAAAATCTTGTGGATTTCCCTTCCAGTTTATTTTTTTGATATAGGAGATATTGAAGTCCTTGAATATATTCAGATTTACAAAGGACATTGACTTACATAGACAGTTTATGATGCTAATTAAAAGAAGGCCTGCATATCTAGACAGAGTCAGAGGATTTGCAAGTAATTTGTTTTCGCAAATAAAAAGAGTGGTTCCAAGTGATAAGAAAAAAAATTGCATTTGCTTAATATATTTATCACCACAAACTTGGTTCCTGAATTTGTCTTACAAATCAGGATAGTAAATTCCAGTAGCAAAGATTTAATTTTGAAAAATCATAACTTCCTTTAACTTTCTTGTATCATCATGAATTAAAAATTTCTAACAACCTCATATGTTCTTCAGTACACATTGTCTATCTTATCCAAAAGGTAAAATGCAGGGGATACAGTTGACTGATGTTTCTTGACCTGCTTATGCTTTGGGAGGACAGGAAACAAATGTTTGTGGTATATTCTACTTGTCAGTATTTTTTAACCAGATAACACAAATGACCAGAACTGCAAAGTTTGCATGTAGGGTAAGAACTGTATGTGATCAGAATGAACTCAAATAATGTTGAGAAATAACAAAAACGATAAGCAATGGATTCCTCAGGATTTTAAAGTCAATGTCATTTCTTTAACAGGATTCTCTTAGATGGGCATGGAAGCTGGGCTCTATGTATGTGCCAGACAAAGACTGCAGACCCTGGGTTTTCATTTCAGTGCATTACTCTTACTGCCTTCAGCAGGCCCTGATGTGCTCATGTAAGTGCAATTATTCAGTTTCCTGCTCATGGATGAAGCTCTGGGACAGAGATTTTCCTCTTAGAGCATAATCCATGGTATGGGGCCTGCTAAGGAAAGCTGCTAAATGCAACCAGCTGCTCTCAAATTATATTCTCCTAAAACATGCTTGAATCATATAGTTCACTGAGCCAAAATTTCCTACATGGCCTCTCTCCATCTCATTTAGTTATTCCACAACTGAGTAACCTGTTAGAAAACTGTGCCCAGGGAAAGGCAAAGCCAAATGATCCATATCTCAGATTCTTGCTGGTTATGATTCAGTGTGATGTGTGGTTAGAATTGTAGATGATGAGGAAAAACAAGAACGTTTCTCCCTTGCCTCAGCCAGTTAATGATGCATTTACCAGTTCATTCTTTTTATACTTGGAGTGTAGTCAACTTGGCTATAGATTTTGTCTAGATTACATTCAGAGAAGAGCAAAACGTATGGTCAACACATATCGTAAGACCAGTGGTATGCTTTCTAAGATGGTTAATGCCAATTGAATCCATCATCATAACCATATTGTATATGTATATATGTGTGGTAAAGGACACATAAAATTACCATTTTAAACATTTAAAAGTATATAATTCAGTGGTATTTAATACATTCATTATGTTGTGCAACCATCACCACTATCTAATTCCAGAATGTTTTCATCACCCCCAAAAGAAATCCTGTACCATCAAATAGCCACTTTCCATTCCCCCCTCCCCACAATACCTGGCAGTCAATGGTCTGCTTTCTGTCTCTAAGGACTTGCCTATTCTGGGTATTTCATATAAATGGACCATACAATATGTGGCCTTTTGTGTCTGGCTTCTTTCACACAGCATGATATTTTCAAGGTTTATTCGTATTCAAGCATGCATCAGTACTTCATTTCTTTTTATGGCTGTATAATATTCTATTGAGTGGATGTAGCACATTTTCTTTATCCATTTGTTAGTTGATGGTCACTTGGGCTGTTTCCATCTTTTGCCTGTTGTTTTTGGTATTGCTGTAAGACCATAATTTTCAATTTTTACTCAAAATCTGACTTGCTGATTTGTGTTTGTCGGTACCTAAAACCTATGAGGAAGTTTGTTGGGGCTGGGCTTCAAGTTGTAAACTTGCAGGAAATTAAAACCAGAAGTCATGTTAGTTTAAGAGGTCTTGGGAAGATGGTGGATGATAGTGAAGGCATAGTGAGAAGAGACTTTAAGTTAAGGACTTTGGGGCCTCATTTTGGTTCTGCCACCAATAGGCTATGCATGTAATTTGGGGTAGATCACTTCACCTCCCCGGGTCTTTCTTTCATTCTCTGTAAAATGGGAGAGCAAAACTAACGTTTCTTCTAGGATTCAATGCCTGTAATAGGCTGTGCAAATACACTGTGCTCCTTATTATCTAATACACATTTCTCCACCATCATAGCTGCTAATGCTCACACTGCAAAGGAGCAAAGACACTCCTTTTCTAAGGTGTGAACATAAAAGTTTCCTATGAACTGGAGGTGTGAAGGAGGTCATGGCCTGAAATCATTCAAATGCTACGATGGCAGCAGGGCTAGAAATAACACAGCTCAAAATGTGAAAACAGTGATTGCCTCTGTAACCAAGAAACTGAAATAAGTTCTTGAAGCTCAGATTATACAGGCCACAAATATCATTAGAGAAATGGATTCCATCAAATGTTTGGTACTTCCAATGTTACTCTTTAGAGAGAGCTTGTAACTCTTTGAGGTTGGGTGGTTATTCAGCATTAAAGACAATTTTCAGTCACACTCTGAGCTTGCAGTAGGACAAGAAAACATTAGTGACTTGTGACATTTCTGCTTTTGTAAAATGGAAATAATCCTGGGCTATCTCAACTTGTTCCAAATGGGAATCGGGTGTACTCTGAGTTTATCATTCAGGTGGGGTGAGCTGGGGTGCATCATAGGTCAAATACAAGACTATTTACCCTTCCCTTTTTATTTTTTCTTTTTATTTCTTCTTGATGATAAAGAAATAAGATCTACATGCACAGGGATAAACCCTAAATGTGTGATATTGGGCAAGTCAATTAACTTTCAACATCAGTTCTCTGATCCGTAAAATAAAGAGGTTACCTATTTTGAAAATGTCTATTCCTGGCTTTTGATAAAGTCCCTCACCCAAATTATTCATGGTTGGCCATGTTGCAACAGGGTGAAGGATTAAGACTAAAGCCCAATCCAAATTTAATCTTAGTTTTAGGTGTGAGAAGTTAAGGAGATTGAGGGAAAATCAGAGATGATAATGGCTAAATCAGAAATATAATAAGAGACCATTATATATAAATGGAGATAAGATATTCAAAAAGATTTAATCATATAAAGTAAGGAGCTTAGGCAATTGGAACGTAGATTCTTCCTACAAACGACTTTGTCATTTATTCATTCAAAAATATTTGTTTTCATCTCTACGTAAGTGAAGCTCTGACAGATAGGATTAACCTTCAACTGAAGTGGTTTCAGCATTTCATTTTGTCATTAAGTCAGCAAATAAAACTTAGCTTCCCTGACAACCCTTTTCACTTTACCCTCAGCAAGGTGGCAATGTAGACTGAAAGGACAGCAGTAATCTATTCTATTTCCCCACAAAGGGGCTGTCAGAAGGTCCACAGCTCAGAAGCATCCATTTTTACCTGACTTTATGATGTAGATTACAGCTCCCTAGGGACTGAAAATTAATCTACCACATTTATTTAAGTGAGTTCTTGCCCAGCCCATATTTTCACCCTTTAATGGTAATGAAGCTAAAATTTCTTTCCAGTCACTTTGCATATCGTTTCCTTTCTCTTAGCTCTCTTTCGAAGTGAGATGATTGATAGGTCCTTCTTTAGCAATCACTTGAGTAGATGATTTTCTTTTTCCTTTGAAGTCAATTTTGAAAGGAGTTGTACTGTGATGAGCTAATTAGCACAAAAACAGAGTATATAACCTTAATTAGGCATGATAATAGGCTCAACGTAATGGGATGTCCTGAAACTGCAGGCTATGCAAATATTAGACTTTTCATTCCTCCCATTACATCTGAAACCATCAAGCAAAGGATGTTTTGCAGTATGTACCGCAGTCAATGCCAGGTGCACATCTTTGAACAAAAGGTTGGTTTTGGGGTAAGCTAGTTGGGGAAAGGATAATAGGAGGAGGGTTAGGGAAAAAAAAAGCTTAATAAAACTGAAAAGTCCAATTAATCTCAGAATGAGCTTTATAAATTCAGAGGAGTTTTATAATTAAGTAAAATAATGCAGTTACCCTACCCAAACTATATCTCATCTGGAATTCTGAAGACACCCACTGTAGGCATCACTTGAAATTATGCAAATCTTGAGAGATCTTTCAAATCCAGTAACCACTAAGAGTACTACAAAACCAGTCTGGGGTTTACTCAAACTAGTAGGATACAGGAAGATAGTGAGGAAATGAAATCACAGTGAATCCCCGAGCCCTAATTTTAGCCAATTATTTTCATTTCCTCTACCACCAACGTTTTTTGTTGTTGTTGTTGGAGCGGTAAAAGTAAATAACAAAACCGACTTTCCCCTTTCTACCCTGAAATGAAAATATCCAAGGATGTAGTACCCCCAGACATTTGAGTATTCAACCACTGAATAACTGAGAGCTTACAATATCCTTAGGCTATGTCTAATGTCTAATTTGGTTTCAGATACTGATGGGAACACCGATAGCAGAAATTTAGTAAGTATGTGAGTATTAGAATAGTCCCTGGTTTAAGTCTGATGTACCACTCATTCATCAGAGATGATAATGAAAGGGTTTATATAACAGCTGAAGTTTGTAACCCATAGTTTTCTCCGTATTTAACCTATAAGCTAACATTTACTGAGCACATACTATAGTCTAGGCAGAGTTTTCAACATTTTATTGGCATAGTCTCACTGAATCATCACAATAACCCTATAAGATAGCTACCATAATTAGCTATATTTATTTTACAGATGAGGAAGCTCAGGATCAAAGAAGTTCAAAAACTGTACCTAAGATCACACATCATGCAGTCGAGTTAGGATTTGAACTCCAGTCATACTCTTCACCACTGTGCTGGGCTTGTTAGTATCTGTCAGTCCCCTGATTGAATCCTTACTTACTAGCCCTTTTCCCAGAGCTGGAAATGAGATGCCAGAAACATAAAATGGGTTGAGACCTAAACTGAAATGCAGAAATTCTCTATCACCTATTATGTACAAAGGAGGCCCTAGTTAGATGCTAGGGTGAATGTGTGAGTGCCATGGAAATAGAATTTGATATAGGTGAGATAGAAGAATTGCACAGAATTGACTGTAATAAATATGTTATTATTGTACATGAGATAATAGGGAAAAAGTACTGGATGGGAATGAGACCAGAATTTAAATCCAGTTTTTGCTGCTTATCAGCTGTGGGACTAAATCAACCAGGGACTCTACAGCAAACAGGTGGTTCAAATGAGAGATTCAGCAAAAGGACTATTTTAAGAGGTATTAGGAGGGTCAGGAATAGAAGATGTTAATGCACACAGATGCTAGCAACCCTGGAAGGTGGTCCACTCCCAATACTGAAAGGACCGGGAAAAGAAATAGTGAGAATTGGTTCATAGAAGGGGCAGGCGGTACTCAACAAAAGCTGTAGCTGTGCAGAGCTACTGTTACTGCCGGAGATAAGGTCCTGAATCTGGGAGAGAGAAGAAATATCCTGATCTCTGCCCTCCTTCCTTTGGATCTTCTTCAGGTGCTTCCCATCTGCTGGTCGCTCCCAGAAGCCAATCTGCCAGGGAACCCAGTTGTCCCTGTGGGTCTGCCTCCCAGGTGGAAAATGGATGTAAGGAAGGGGGGTGGAGAATAACCTTGGGCAAGTCACTTCCTTTCTCTAAATTTCAGTCTGCTTATCTGTGGTATAGTGCCTTCCATAGTAATAGTGGTTCTACAATTTTTGCGTTCAGCTTTTTATTTTGAAAAACTTCAGTCTTGCAAAGAATTTTTAAGAATGTATCATGAACACACAGATATACTCTTCACTTAGCTTCACCAATTGTTAATATTTTGTCTCTGTTGTTTTATTCTTTTTCTCTCTGGGCTAACACAAACATACACCCATATTTTTGTTGAGCCATTTGAGGGTTACTTACTGACATCCTGAGACTTTATCCCTGAATGCTTAAGCAAACATCATATAAAAACAGAATGTTTCCCTACAAAACCCCAGTTAAATGATCACACTCAGCAAATTTAACATTAATACAATCCTATTGTCAAATATAGTCTAAATTCAAATTTCCCCAAGTGTCTCTATAACGTGCTATGTAGTTATTATTTTTAAATCAAGGATCACACATTGGATTTTATCATCATGTCTCCTTAGTCTCCTTTAATCTAGAACAATTTTCAAGGTTTTTTCTTCTTAAAATCTTTCACGATATTGACATTTTTGAAGGAGCAAAGGCCCATTTTGAAGGCCAGTTGTTTTGCAGAATGATCCCAACATGGATTTGCTTAATTGTTTTTTCACGATTAGATTCAATTTAACCCATTTTGGCAATACTACTACAGATGTGTCGTGTTCTTCTTAGTGCGTTATATCTGGAGTCACATGATGTCAAAATGTCTCATCATGGGTGATCTTTAGTTTGATCACTTGGTTAAAGCAGTACCTGCTAGATTTATCCATTATCTTTTCCCCTTTGTAATTATCAAATAATCTATGGGATGATACATGGGAAAAGAATATATCTTTTTCACCAACATTCTTTTTATCTAGTGTTTTTCAAAACAATCAAATTTTCTTGCTATTGCAGAAATAGTTTCATGAAAGTATAATTAGGGAACCTAGTAAGCTTCTTTGAAAGTTCCTATTACAACCTTCATGTCTTCTTATATTAAACTGTTTTCACTCCTTTATCTATTCATTTAACAAATGTTTATAGAGCGTTCACCTGAAACCTTGCCTGTGAAATTTTCATCAGTGGCTTCATGGTTGCCTAAACTAATGTCTTAACTCAGATCATTCTCCTGTGCTCCAGACCATGTTAGCAATCATTTTGGAGTCTTTCCCCCTTACATTCTGTAGATAAACTCAATGTACCCAAATGGAACTCATCATCTTCATTTCCTGATCTGCTTATGTTCCCTATTCCCGGAAATTGTACCTCTGTTTTCTCAATGAGCTTTCTTGAATGTCCAGATACCATAGTAGTTCTTTTATACATGCTATATGCATTATCTCATTTAATCCTTACAACAGCCTTGAGTTGTAGTCACTATTTTCTGGAAGACATTGGGCTCTGAGCCCCAGATCAACGGCTAGCAAGTCTTCATACTAGGATTCAAATCTAGTTCTCTTGGACATTAAAACCTTTTCTTTAGTGCAGTGATTAACAGCATTTCCCACTTCAGATCCTGGCTCTACCACTGACTATGGGGGATTGGATAAATTCAAGTCTCAGTGCCTTGGTTTCATCTTTTATAAATTGAGAAAACCTATGATCCTTGCCTTGTTTTGAGACTTGAATGAGATAAAATTGACAAACATTTGAACTGTCACACTATGACAGTACCTCTTAAGCCATAAATTTGGTGTTCTCTATGCATTCACTGCCTTTGGAATAGTCCTCTTAGGAACCTGTCACCACTGCTGTTGCTGCCTTACTTTACACCAGGAATTGGCAAACCACGGTCTGCAGGCCAAATCCAGCCTCCACCTGTTTTTGTGAATAATGTTCTTTTTTTTTTTTTTTTTAAATTAGGGTATAATTGATATTGTGAATAATGTTTTATTGGAACATAGCCATGCCCTTTCATTTATGTATTTTCTGTGGCTTATTTTCACCCTGTAACAGTGGAGTTGAGTAGTGGCAACAGGGACCATATGACTTGCAAAGCCTAATATATTTACTGTCAGTCTTTTTACAGAAGAAGTTTGTCAATTCCTGGTTGCCTGGGGTATCGCAATAGCCTCCTTCTTGGTTTTCCTGGTTACATCTTACTTCTTCTTGAACTTATCCTCCCCATCCTTTCTCCCGTGCAAGCGGGAATTCCCCTAAAATGTGAACTCAGCCATGCCAATTTGCTCCTTTTTGGTGCATACGCCCTCAGTGCTAAGAGCATCAGCTTCCACCTACTGTGGATTCCCATACTTGTCTTGTCCTCTGGCCATAATGAGTGCTTTATGCCCTTTCCAATCTTGGCACATATTGTTCTTTTTGTTTCAATACCCAGCCCTTGCTCTTGTTTTAATAAGCTCAGGTTTTACTTTCTCTGAGAAGCCCTTTCTGACTTCCACAGGCTGAACCAATGGCTTCTGCTCCTCTATGGCTGTGCAAGATACTTCAATTCCAGCATTTCTCTATTCTGTCATGATCATGGGTGTAACTATCTCCCACTCCTTCTGCTGTGTCTCCTCTCAAGGGCAGGAACATACAATTTTCACTTTTGTATCTTCAGTGACCTATCTGGGATCTGGCCCCTAGTAAAAGCCCATTAGGTTGCTCTTGCCTGTTGGCATCTCAGCTGGGTTGGAAGGCTTATATAAGGTGGTAGGGGAGTACAGAAAAAGGCCTCAGGAGAGGCTGTCATGTTGGTTAACTCCTGGATGACGAGAAGGAGGATTAGATATTGGGAGAAAATAGGCATTGGAGCCGCATAAAGTTGATGAGACCCAAAAGAGGTGTTTTGGAGAAAGGACAAACGGAAGAAGGGGTCATGTGTGGGAATGCTGGAAGACAGGCTCACAGAGGCATTAGGTCCATATTCTATAAAGCCTCCTCTGCTGTGCTGAGCTGTATGGACAATGGGAAACCGTGAAGGGCTGGAATAGGCAAACATCATAGTCATGCTGTAACTGTTTGCATGTCAATCTCCTAGAAGTCCCTTAAGGCATTAATTGTGTTTTGTCTGGTCCCCATTCAATCTAAATGCACATACCATATAACTGGCATAGGTTTTCAATAAATGTCTCTTTTGTTATTGAAGCATATGAAAACTCATCAGTTTTAAGGTAGGTGGCCCCAATGTTTAGTATTCTCTTATAGGATGAACACTTGTACTGTTTACAGCTTTCATACATTTAGGAACTTCAGTCATATTTAACCTTAGTTCTTGGATTTTATACTTGAAAAATTCTCTTTAGAAAAAAAATGTCCATCTTCTTATGGAAGAATCTCTTGGATCATTTTGGCTGATGTTTGCTGGAATGTCTCCAACTCTATTTTGTCTTTGTTAAGGCTTTCAAGAGTACCCGAATTCTTTCCTAATTTGCAAACCAGAAGCAAAATCATTCATTTCTTATGATTTTGGTCTTTTCTCTCAACAAAATGCTCAATGGAGCTTGGAGAAATAAACTCTTATTTGTAAACTTGCCAGAGATGGTGAATACAGAGCTTTTATTACTAATGTCTACAGACTACTGCTGTCATTGGGTCAAGGGCTCAGAACCAGCAGCTTCATAGTTTTGGAGATGTGAATGAAGTGAATTGGGTGGTAAAAGATGCCTAGATAATTGGACATAATTGGGACTTAGGGAGACTCCTGCACTCCAGGAAATTCTCCAAGTCTCCACTTATCCTCAAAGTGAGCAAGAAGCTTCAGTTTCAAATTGAGTGCATTTTCCATCCATGGATTGGCTTGTTTTGTTCAGTTTTACTTTGAGTGTTTGAGGTTATCTTTTCGACGTAACAGCTAAACCCACGACTTCCTTTCTCGTAAAACCAAAACAAAAAGGCTTTCTATTCAGGTGCCTCTTGTGTGTGCACATGTATAGTACATACCTGGGATCAAAGCCAACTATATAAAGTCCTTGATTCTGTGTGGGTTCAAACACATTTCAAAGCTTCAGGATCCTGAAAGGTTTCACTCTGCTTCCTGAAGACCTGAACACTGCTCCCATAAAGCCATGGCTTGCTTTGGATTCCGGAGGCATGGGGCTCAGCTGGACCTGGCTTCTAGGACCTGGCCCTGCAGTGCTCTGTTTTCTCTTCTCTTTATCCCCGTCTTCTCCAAAGGTGAGTGAGGCTTTTGGAGCATGAAGGTGGAGGAGGTGTTTCTCCCACCTGGGTTTCATTTCTTTCAGCAGTCAAGGGCAGTGATTTATAACAAAGCCAGAAGCTAAAGGTAAAACTCCAAACTCCTGGCTTGGATAACTCTGTATTCCAAGACAGCAAAGGGGACAGCTGGCAGCAGCAAATGAGCAGAGATACAGCTCATAGCAGAGTCCCAGGCACTGACTAGGAGCTTAATAGATACATCTGAGTTGGTTTGGGAGACAAGTAATTTCATACACTTCTGTATGATTGGAAGAAATTACTGTAAAGTTAAGTGAGTTAAGAGGAAAGATCTCCACAGTCCTTAATATATTTGAGCTTGGAATCAGGGTGAGCTCAAGATTTTCCTTTTTCAAAAACATTGATTTAAGCAAAACATATCAAGTTTCTTTCCTACCCGATTTGAGATTTTAAGATCCTCGAGCTCACTTTTATAAATGAATTGACTTATTTAAAATTTAAGCCTTCTTTACTCAATTCAAAGTCTTAAGGTCTTCAGTCAATTCTATAAACTAGTTAGCTAATTATTTAAAAAATGAAAGCAGTTTGAAACCATAACACACACACACACACACACACAGAAAGAAATAAAAGGAAAAAGAGAAGAAAGAACACCATCAGTCTGTTTAGCCTAAGATACTTAATTGCCACCTGACCTATCTGTGGATTTCAGATGCAGATTCCCCAGTTTTCAGATGAAATAAAGCTCTTTACAGGTTGATTCTAGGTTTGCTACATATAAAATGATGAGCATTCTCACTGAATTTCAACCTTCTCTCTCTCTAGACCATATCAGTTAAGAAACCATGTGGTTTGTACGATATATCTTGGATGCTCAAAGGTATTCCATAATTAAATTATTACCAATAATATTATAAGAAATATTTATATACATTTTCTTATTCTACATGTTTTGAACATGTAAAGATTAAATACTCTTAGAAGTAATTACCTTTACTTTGTAGAAAATTTATCTCCACCTGTTACTGAGATTCTCCCGCTGAAAAATCGAGTGTGACCAGATTTACTGGTGATAATTGGGAATTTGCCTGGGGGTTGGGGGGAGGGCAGGAAACTTGGTCTTTAGGCTTAGCATCAATACAACAAAGATTATTGGGTGCTCATATGGGCAGATTATAATGGCCGCTCCTAGGAGTTATAAGCCAAAGGCGGAAGCTGCAAATTAGTGCGCAAAAAAACTTTAATATGGGATAGAACTTGATTAAATACTGTGACGGATTTATAACAGTGCAAAAGATGCTCAGAGGATGCTCAGGGGATGCTCTGATAGACTGAGATGAGGGTTGGGGAAGAAGACTGTTATCTAGCCAGCCAGGGCTGCTGGATTAATTCTGGCAAGGGCTGCTACCATGTTGTTCTCTCTTGTGAGGACAGACGTTGTCCAGTTCAGGTACTTGGGAGAAAGGACTAGTGATAGAGCGATTTCTATAGAGTCATTTATACATAGGAAGAGGTGTCCTGGAAACTCAGACTGGAGTGATAGGTTGGGATTAGATCATAGAGGACATAAATGCCACTTATTTCATTTGTTTTTGCAGTCAATGGTATGCAAGGCATCAAAGTGTTTGAGCAGAATTAATTAGTGGCATGGTTCATCCAAGTGTTGAGTGTCACTTGTATGATCGACTGGAGAGGGGCTGAGTTAGTTGCAGGAAGGTAGTTTGACATGAAGCTAAAGTTTTTTTAGAAGATGCAAGCCTTTTTGAATGGAGAGCTGGCTTCCTTTATCCTGTAGAAGCCAGAGGGAGGAAGAACAAAGGAGCATGGGAGTGTTCAAGTGGAGGAGAGAGTGGCGGAAGAGGTGGTGGTGGCAGCAGGGGAAGCCCACAGAAGTTAATAGTAGGGTTGCCTCAACCTAGAGAGGAAACGACCCGGTGCCCTCTGCTCTGTGGCTTCCTTCATCTAGCAGCGTCCCTCCTTCTGATAATAATGCTGGGAAAGGTGACATCCGGTGCAGTGACCTGGGGCTCAGCCTCTCTGGCCAGGTAAATATAGGCAGAGGTTTGTGACGTATGCATTGAGAGGTAAGGTGAAATTCTGTACCTCAACCTCCAAAATTTCCCCTACTGCTCATTAAAGTTCCTGTAGTTCTGTGATAACCATAGAATATCAGAGGTGGAAGGCACTCTGTTCTCATCTGACCTAATCCTCTCTTAGTACATGTGAAGGAAAATGAAGGCTACAGGGGAGGCATGACTCACCCCAAATCAAGTATATTTCATGGTAGGGCCTGGCCTTCAGTTTGACATCAATGTTCTTCCTGCTACAACAAACTGCCTTCAAGAAACTCTGTTCTATAAGGAAACACCTTCATGGAGATGGGCTGGAAGTCAGCTGAGTGATGGAGGGGATGGATGGGGAGAGAAGGGAAGGGATGAAGAGTATTGGCTGAAGGGAGGGAAGGACTGGAAGGTGAAGCTGGAGAGTGTCCATCAAAGATCCACTTCCCTCAGCCAGAGATTTTGCCTGAGCCTGGTCGCGGGTGAGCAGGAGTTCACTGAGTTCCCTCTAATTTTCCCTTGTTAGGGATGCATGTGGCCCAGCCTGCAGTGGTGCTGGCCAGCAGCCGAGGTGTCGCCAGCTTCGTGTGTGAATATGGGTCTTCAGGCAATGCCGCCGAAGTCCGAGTGACTGTGCTGAGGCAGACTGGCAGCCAGATGACTGAAGTCTGTGCTGCGACATACACAGTGGAGAATGAGTTGGCCTTCCTAGATGATTCTACCTGCACTGGCATCTCCAGCGGAAACAAAGTGAACCTCACCATCCAAGGGTTGAGGGCCATGGACACGGGACTCTACATCTGCAAGGTGGAGCTCATGTACCCACCACCCTACTATGCAGGCATGGGCAATGGAACCCAGATTTATGTCATCGGTGAGCAAAACCTTATCACTAAGCTTACACCTTTTGCATTGCTGTCTTCTTTGCATGAAAACAGTTTTGTTCCTCAACTTCAGGTGGTTCATTTTTAGGATTATGGAAATTCTCCTTAAGAGTTCTTTGGCATACTGCATGGGAGTCTGGTTAATGGGTGGTGACCCAAACAGCGTTCTGACTAAAACTAAAATGGGTTGGGGATAGTGTTTTTTTCTACTGGAGGTTGGGGCACTTACTCTGGAGTGATAAGCACTGTGAAATTTGACTTTGGGCCTTTGATAGGACATTCCTGTAGAAGTGGCCCCCAGCAGTCAGACTTACTTAGGGGTGGACACCAAGGTCTGGAAGCTCTTTTTTTCACTAATGGGGGGGGGGGGGAGTAGGGCCCTTAAGTTTAAAGAGAGTCTCAAGGAAGCTGTGCTTTGTCTTCTGTTGCAGACCCTGAACCTTGCCCAGATTCTGACTTCCTCCTCTGGATCCTCGCAGCAGTCAGTTCAGGATTGTTTTTTTATAGCTTCCTTATCACAGCTGTTTCTTTGAGCAAAATGGTGAGTGCAATGCTGACAACACAACACTTCTGGTGGGGATGCCTCCAGTGATAGCAACTGACCGAATGATGCTGTTGAGTTCAGTTTTCTGGAGATGAAGCAATAAATGCAGAACAGTGGTAAAGGAAGGGCAGTGGTAAAGAACACGCTACAACCCTTGGCATTGGCCTTTGAGGTTTCAGGATGACTAACATTTTAGATGAGTGTGTTTGACATTGAATGTTTGTGTGCTTCTGAACAGGGTTTCAGTTTGAGTAACCATTTGAACAACACGGGGCAGCTGTTTTGCACTTTATCTTCAAGACAATTGTACTTAAAAACCCTGAAATGTAAGATTAAGTTGGACAAAATGCTGCTATAGAAGACCACTGGATGGATTTTAGTCTCCCCCTTCATGTCACTCCACTTCACCTGGAAGCCATCCCTTGGTGCCACCCTGCTTGTGCCTTCCTTGTCCAAGCTGTAACTGTCCACCCAATACCTGTCCAGGGCTCCCTGTTATCCAGTCTGCTCAAATGGAGAGTCTTGCCCTCCCCTCTAGCCCAGTGAATGAGAATACAAGGTTTTATTTATTGCAGTGTTGGTGGAAGAGATGGAAATATGGAATCAGGCCTCCTATCGGGATTTCTTTTTGGTGGTTCCTTTCATCTACCTCTGTCTATGGCTTGCTTTTTTCAACACAAACTTCTTCCCTGCTTCTCTTTCTCTCCCTGGCTTCCTGTCTTCCCCTCCCTCTCCTTCTCTCCCTCCCCTTGCCCCTCACTGGATTCCAAGATCCTCTACTCAACCTGTTCAATTGCTGTAGATTCTTCTTACCTCATTTTCTAGAAACTGCCACATGGACACAGAATCTCAATTTACGGAGGTGATAAAAAATGGGCACTAATGTGGGCAAAAAGTTATAAAGAGTATATGAGGAGTGGATATGAGAAATACAGCTCTTGAACAGAGTAACTGAAGTTTATTATCTTATCAAGCTCCTCCCCTCACAGATAAGATGTGGTCGATCACCATAGGCATTTTCGGTGTCCTTTTTAAAGCTTTCTCAAAGTCTCTTACTCCTCTCTTGCAGTCAGGGAAAATGATTGCCATTTTACATCAATAGCACAGAGTTATTTACCTAAAGTGAGTTGTAATAGCTGAATCAAGAAAATCTTCTGGGGCTTATAATTCTGTATGTGGTGAACATTCATTTTTCAACAGGGTAGGGACCCAGTATTTGGTGAGTCCTATTATGTCTAGAAATGGCTTCTGTATTTCTCAATAATAATTACTGTTTCTTTTTTGCATTTGGCAGCTAAAGAAAAGAAGCCCTCTTACTACAGGGGTCTATGTGAAAATGCCCCCAACAGAGCCAGAATGTGAAAAGCAATTTCAGCCTTATTTTATTCCCATCAATTGACACACCGTTATGAAGAAGGAAGAACATTGTCCAAGTTCTAAGAGCTGAGGCAATTCTAACTTTTTGCTATCCAGCTATGTTGCTTATTTGTGTATTTTGGGGGGGGATTCATCTCTCTTTAATATAAAGCTGGATGCAAAATCCAGATGAAGTGTACTACAATTTGAAGCAAAGGTGCAGGAAAACAGAGCCAGGATGTTTCTGTCACGTCAGATCCAATTTTAGTAAAAGCATCACTCGGGAGCAATATAGGGATGCAGTCTTATGTTGTAGGTGAAGGATATGGGTTAGGGGGTGGTGCTGTCCAAAGAATACAAAGGAAGAGAGTTAGGGAGAGGATGATATTGTACACACTTTGTATTTACACATGAGAAGTTTATAGCTGAGGTGATGTTTTCAAGTTAAAGTTTTGTGCTGTTATTTTTCTTAAATGTGGAATTACATGAAGACTTTAAAAATACTCACGTGGCTATATTTTAGCCAGTGATTCCAAAGGTTGTATTGTACCAATATGTATTTTTTTTTTATTTGATAGTATTGTGCATGGGGGCCACATGTGCTTTTGTGTATTTGCTGATGGTTTTAATATAAACACTATATGGCAGTGTCTTCCCACCATGGGTTCAGGGAGAGTTTTATGGAGGGGCTCAGGACACTAATACACCAGGTAGAATACAAAGTCACTTGGTAACTGGCTTGGAAACTGGATGAGGTCATAACTGATTCTTATAGACACATTGAGCTGAATTGGTGTTGACATGTGCTTTGGGCTTTTATGTTAGCTCCTTTCAAAGGTTTGCAAGGGAGTCCAGACTGGTGTATCTGATGTAACTCAATAGAACACCAACCTCAAGAAAATGGCTCACTCCAGGGGTCTTGTAGGTATGAACTTCAAGGAAGCTCTAGTTTCACAAGGGCCCCAATTCCTAACACATGGTTCATGCCATGGACAGAAAAAAGCAGCAGGTGGCAGAACGGGGTGATGAAAGTTTCTAAAAACTAACACTGTTGGTGTTTTTTAACTCATTATTTTCCATGAAAATGCAACAACATGTATAATATTTTTAATTAAATAAAAATCTGTGGTGGTCATTTTCCAGAGTTGTCTTTATCTTCCTTATATTTGAATATTGTGTTTCAGGGGTTTTTTTAATGTTTTTATTTTTGAGAGAGAGAGAGCGTGCAAGCATGAGCATGGGAGGGGCAGAGAGAGGGGGAGACATAGAATCTGAAGCAGGCTCCAGGCTCTGAGCCGTCAGCACAGAGCTCGACGTGGGGCTGGAACTCACGAACTGTGAGATCATGGCCAGAGCCGAAGTCAGACGCTCAACAAACTGAGCCACCCAGATGCCCTGTTTGAGTTTGTTTTTAATTGATCCATTCAGCTGTCAGTGAAGTCTCCATTATTAGGAATATTGGGAACAAATTGATAAAAAGGCAAATAATGCTTCATGAGTCAGCTGTCCATCAGCCATTATCTGCAAGCCATTTTTGGAAGGAACTCCTCCTCTGTCCGTTTGGTTTCTTTACAACTATTTGAGATACAAAGGGGTTAGTGCAGATACAGCAGCGTTTATAAGTCACACAGCATTCTCTTTAGCATAAGTTCTCCATCTCCCCTTTCTTGCCCACGCACGACTTCCTCAGCGTGGCTCCTACGGTTGCCATGGCAACTCCTCTGTTGTCTATTGTGTTCCTTGCAGCCATTTTGATCTGCTTCCAAAGTAAATGGAGCTTTTTCTTGTGGCTTCCAAATGGACTATTTCACAAATGTGGGGAAAACATACCTGTGGTCCCGTGTTTTGCTATCAGCTGGCAGACGGGGGCCTGACCCACTGAGCCCTCTGTGATTCTTGGTTAACCAATATGTGGCCTCAGTCTGCTTGGTTTCCTCTCAAGGTTTCTTATTCTTGACCTCTATATCCTGTTATTGTCTTGTGAAATGATTGTCAGTGTGGCCAGGGACCACCTGTAACTGAATCAACTGGGTCACTTAGTAAAAATGTTAATTCAAGTGCTTAACCTCAGATGCATTGAATCAGAAGCTTTGGGTGATAGGACCAGGAGAGTGCTCTCCCAGCAAGCTCCCCAGTGCTTCTTATACTCATCAAATTTTGACAATCACTGTGCAGGCAGCCCCCTCACCCTCTTGCTACCCAGAGCGCGCTCTATCTCTCTCTCTTTTTTCAGCAAGTGCTAACAAACAAATGGGACAGCACACATGAGAACTTCACAAAGATTTTAAAAATAAAAATGAATTTGTCTTTCAAAATATGTAGTCACAATTACCTAGAAAGAGCTCCTACTAGGTCAAAGACTGTACTTCTTGCCCTCTTAGGCTTTGATTGGAAGCCATGGAGAAACACACAATTTAGAAGCCCCAGTGGAGATAGTGATACTATTTCTACTTCTTTAAATGTCTTTAGAGAGAAAATTCTTTTCCATCTTTGATGGCAAATTTAAATGACAAAGGGCCTTAGATGAAGGACCTCTCAGGTATCTTTCAGACAACATTAGACCACGGACTACTTTATATAAGCTTAATACCTGAAATTCTGCCATTAGCTATTGAGTTAAGCATCACCCTCTCTATTCAGTATTAGCTTAAAAAAAAAAATCTTCCTTAACTCAAAAAAGTTTCCTTTGGGGCAGAGCAAAAGGGCAAGAAAGACTGGGACCTGGGCTTCCACTGGAAGGGGAGATAGAAAATATAGAGGTTTTTGGGCATCAAATGAAAGCCTCTTCTGATCCCTATTTTTTTTTTCTGAGGATAGATCCTTTACCTGCAATAATCAGAGAGATTCATTGCCCCCAAATCAGAGGACCAACTTTTTCATGGCATGTCAAACGTCATCACTATTTCCAACTCTGGCACCAGGGTCCTGGGGAAGCCCAAAGACTCCACTCATCTCAATAGGGCTTGGTTCACCATGGAGAGGAAGGCTGGGTACCATAACACTTTTCCCTTGAACCACTGCTCCCAGGTAGGAATGTGGATGACAAAGGGAACATGCTGGAGCTACCAGCACTGCCTGGATCAGCCCCTACTCCAGCATCTCCCGGAACATACCTCTGCTCCCCTCCCTTCTTCCAACATGACACTCTCCTTTCTGCTACTTCTTATTTCCCTATTTCTCACCCCCAAATATCTTTAGCCCTCATTTTCACATCCAAAAAGATTAATTTCAAATTCTTCATCCAGCATCAGATTTGCTGACACGTCAAGCCCACGTTGATCTCTCCCCTTCTGTTTCACAGCTATACTTGGTTTCATCTCTAATAATTTCAGGTGTGCATGTCTTTTCTCCTTAGCTCCAGTGGGAACGTCTCCAAAATAGGAAACAACACAGCTTCAGGCATCCAGAAGACGCTCAAGTCGACATATTGAAAAGTTGGGAAGCTAGGACATCTGGGACTATGAGAGGACAACTGCCTTCCATGTTTTCTTGGTCTCAGTCTAATTTCTTTCCCATTTGACCAGAAGAATTGTGTGTGGGTCAGTCTATCACTTGGCTTCAACCTTGAAGACTCTGGAGTGTGAGCTCCAGCTGGCTGCCCTGCTTCAAAAATTTCACTTTTATCTCAATCCAGCCTTCCAATAATTTCTTCTTCTTTTTTTTTTCTTTTGAGAGGGGAAAGGAGATGAGTCTCGTTGTTACTGCCTTTCTTTTTTAAACCGTAGGTTGTTGCTAGAACAGACTATATTTTTATACTGTGTCTGAGCCTTCTTCCACCCTCACAGTTGATACACAACTTACTTGGGACAGAACTTGCAAAATGTTGATGTCACTGTGCTGTTAATTGGAGCAAAGCCAGCTAAAAAACTTAAGAAGTTATACATTTAAGTCGTTGTTTTGGCAGGTCTCAAAGCAAAAGAGAAAATGGCTTTCTCTGGAAAGTTATTCCCATTGCCTCACTTCTCTTTTGCACCTGCTGCCCTGGGGTCCTTGTTTTATTTATTCTTTATTTTGTCTTATCTTAGGCCAACTTTTTCTGTTCACACCAGAAGGATGACACATTCTATTAATGGAGAGAGAGGAAAGGTTTTTTCCTTTTTCCTTGATGTGACTTTGGCTGCAGGCTGGGATAGGAGTTTATAGGTAGATTTGCCAGATTCAGCCAACCCCCCACCAAACAAAAAGCCACAAACCCCAAAAACAGGATGCTTTATGTTTGATCTGACAACCCTATCAGCAGGAAAGTTAATACCTCTAATGTGGTGTGAATAAAACGTGCTGGAGACCTTCCGCAGAAGTTTCTGGGCAGGAACAACCTGAGAATGACTGCTTTTTCAATTCTAACACTCTGCCTCTCCTGTCCCCATTCCTGGGCATGTGTGGGACTGCTACTTAGTGTTGTTGGGTGCAACAAAGAGGGGGCAGCTATTAGTTTTCCAAATGTTTTTCTTAGAAGAATTCAACCCACTCTGGTCTATATGGTCAGAAGTCCAACATTCAGATCCTTCTTGGAAATCTTTGCTTTCCTGGGTACACTCTATTATAGGTATTCTTGTATTTATTGTGTTTGGTAATTATTTGGAGCATTTAGAAAAAAATGAGGATTGAGGTGCCTCAGACCCAGAGCTTCTCATTTATAAGATTGGAGACAAGACCTAGGGATTTTAGTTATCCAGCAAGTCTTGGCATCATACTTTCAGCAGTCCTGGTCTAACTCAGGATCCTACCATAACAGATGATTAAGATTGGAGAAGGGACTTGGGGAATTATCTTTACGTTTCAGAAGAAAATGAGGCTCAGAGACATTAGCAACCTTGTTCTCCAAGTCCCCATGGGAAGACAGGGTTTGAACCAGGCTGAGAATCAGGTCTCTAGGTTTTCACATCAAGGCTGTGCATTGGGTGACACTATGAACCTTTCTGCCCAGGGGCTATGTTTTTCAGGCTGCCTTGGAGTGTCACTATCACCATTCCAGCCTGCCCCCAGAAAACCTGCTTTTCCTCCCACCTCCACCCCAGCTGCTCTGGTAAGCCTCTTTGTGATCGTTACTGCTGTTTCCCATCTTGGCTGTATCTTTTCTATCTCTCCCTTAACTTTCCAGGGCAGTAGCAACAGAGTCTCAGGTGATGCAGCCTGTCCTCAGCAAAGCTACAGAAGAATGCAGCAGAGGCAAACAGAAAGCACAAAACACTGCCAAGATTCTGCCAGCAAAGCCAACAGTATGCTGAGAAAGCTTCCAAATTCTGCAGGAAGTCATGTAACAGCCCAGTGAAAGGATACGTGCTCTTTTTATCACACGCAATCAGGTCGCCATAGCAACCAACAGTGTTTTAAAAACACGATATTAGTCCTACAAAAGAATCTTATCTAGTCGAACAACAAGAGGAGGCTCTCTCCGGGAGGAATTGTAGGAAACATATTTCAGGAGGCAATTTCGCATTTTAGAAAGCAACACAAATGATTTCTCATGAACAGCACTTTTCTGAGGATGTTTCCTTCCTCTTAGTGCTTCACCTTGACGATATTTTAGCCTGTGCTGCAGTCATCCCACTGTTAGCTTATTTTTTTTTTCCAACTTGTTGAAAATAAATCTTGCTTTCCTTCTTTGTAGTTAACTTGCAACTCAGACAAGGTCTCGAGTTTCCTATGAACATCTTTTTCTGTCCCTGGCACATCGAAGTGACCTCCAACCAAGACTGGACATTGAAGACAAGAAACTTGGGTTTGTGAAGAAAGAGCAGCATTCTCTAGTATTGCTCTCCTGTAGAGGAAGCTGCCATGGTGGCTATACTTCACGAGGTCCTTATTCTGAATGAAGAGGGAAAAGAAACCAACTTGTGAAGCCATTAACACCACGTGGGTGTACACTGGCCTAAGTAATTCTCATGACATCTCTGCAGAGGAGGGACTGCCAGCATTCTCATTTTACAGATGAGAAAACTGAGGTTCACAAAGGTTTTATTACTTCATGATGTTTTTACCAAAGGCACATAACTAGTAAGCAGCAGAGTCAGGATTAGAAATGATGGTGAATTCCAAAGCCCACTTTCTTTTCCAACAACCATTATCTTAACTCTGGGGGTTACCTGTGAAAGGAAGACGGCAACACGGAACGTAAATGGGGATTGGAGTGCTAGGGAAGTATAAAGCGTGTATCATGGGGTCTACAAATGGGTGTCAGAATAAGTAAATATTCTGGACAAATGTTTGAAAAGATTTTTTGAAGGTGCTCAATTATAAGATTAGCTCTAGCAGCTAAGTTGTAACCAGAGAGAGGAAAACGGGAAATCAAAGACATTTAACAGTGGACTGCTGGTTCGAATCCACAGTTGTAGCAGTAGCTGATTTCCCGTTCACTGGCGCTGAAGTTAAGTATGACAACATTGCTGGCTGGTCGCAGGTGTTATAGCTTCTCACTCGGAGATGAGGGAAAACAGAAACCATTTTTTACAACCAGTGGGGAGGGTTGATCTTCATGTAACTGTGGTGTGCTCCCTGAAAATGGGATCATTCCGCGTTGAAAACAGGCTGGTAATAGAAGGCAATGACCAGTGGAAGTCAGTAGGACCCACCCTGCATGTATCTCTATGACCCGTGGAATGGGGCTGGTTTGTGAAAGAATAATAATCAGTCCGGAGCAGAAGGGAAGGTTGGGGGTGAGAGTAGAGAAGCGAGAGTCTCTGAGTTGAAAGTGAGGGGTGCTGGAAAATAGCAACAAGTCCCTTTGAGGTAAAAAAAAAAAAAATAGAGAACAAAGGCAGAAGACAGGGGCCTGAGGATCCCCTCCAGAGGGCAAACCAAGTGGACCAGTATTCTGGGATCAAAATTATAGAGCCTGGCCCAAGGCCACAGGCCACATGGAAGAGTGAGAGAAACCCATGTCAGAACAAGGGCACTATCCAGGCAAGGTCGTGACAGAGGTAGGTGCATAATTTCTACCGGAAGTTGATGTGTGGGAGCACCTGGGCCCAGAAACAGAAAAAGGCTTTCCCTGCCAAGAATGGGCATTAAAGGCAATGGTTCCACTTTGGATGGACAGTGGTGGAGGCAGATGGGAGTAAGTGGGAGTAAGTACTGCACAGGGGTAAAAGCTCGTTGTGAGAGAGCAGCAAGGACTATCACAAAGGAACTGCTAAGTACTTTGAGCCTGCACAAAGCTAAGTAGCACGGATTGTAGTTGTGCCAATTTGAGCGTTTATAGTGTTTGTAATCTGTGCTTGAGAAGATGGTTCAAGGAAGGCGTGAGAAATGTTTTCAAGATGTGAAGGGCTATCATATGTAGATAGAATTAAATTTGCTTTGTGGGCTTCCTAGAGCACTCAGCCCCAGTGTTCCACAGGGGCACATGGTAGAATAGGGGATCAGCATGATTTTTCTTCCTGTATGTAGACATGGATTCAGCCCAGGGAGAGTACGTTTTGTTGGGTCATATTGCAGATTGGCTTAAGGCAGGCCCGCTGAGTCCTCATCAACATCAGCTGGTGGGGAAGGGGAAGGCCAGGAGATTGGGTGGGGCAGGGCATTGAGGAAATAGACCGGGTTGAGGAACTAGCCCCTGCTGGGCAGGCAGCTCTCCTATGGGCTGCATCTGAGACCTGAGATGGGTTCAGGCTTCATTCAGGCAGGCGTCACTGTCCATAGTCGCTAACTCGGCAGGTGAGCGCCATGGCACGAAGTGATATGGTAGGAAATACCCAAAGCCAGATGGTCATTGCTCTTCTGGAGGGTCAGTTGCTTCACATTAAGACGCCTCCAGCTATTTGGGGGTACAGAGATTAGGATACCATGCTCGGGGTGGGGGCTAGGAAGGGTGTCAGGAAGAATTGGCATGCTGGGCAATTAAGTGGAGGCCAGAGTCCAGTTGAACTTCATTAGTCAAGGAGGACCCTATTTTCCTGGAGATCTTGCCTAGAGGTATGGCCATAGACTAGCTCTGGGATTAACCTGTAGGCCATTGATCCCAGGTACCATCTCAGAATCCTTTTCAGTACAGTTCTCTGGGAAATTATATTCATGACAGATGGCATTCAAGATGTTATTGATAACCCCAGGGATTGTAGCCTCCTCTTCTGCTTTTTCCAAGACACAGCTCCAGTGTTCCTTCCTCTAAGAGCCTTCCTAAACCCTCACACTGGTTACCCTCACCATACTAGTCCTTCCCCCATTTAGCTTTCACCCCTCTGCAGTATTGTTTGGGTCTTCTCTAGATTGAGCTCACTTGTGGGCAATGGGAGAGTCCCTCTTACATTTGTCTACCTAGACTTTAGATAGGAAGATATGACTTCAAGTTTTGTTAAATAACTTGCCCAAGATCTCATCACAGTAAGTGGCAGAGGGATTTGAGTTCAAGTCAGTTCAAGGTGTGCCTTTCAGCACCTTGGCACTGGCTTAGGTAGGAGGGGAACAAGGCTGCATTTGTGAGCATAGAGAGACATACGAAGAATTCCCTGGCTACCCTGGAAGCAGAGTCCCCCATTCCCCCCTTAAGAAATGCATCTTCTTTGGTGCACTATATACACTGGGATCAAAGTAGTGTGGATGAATTTGACTTTTGACAACCACCCTAGCACCTTTATTCAGTCGCAGCTGAGCTATCTCTTACTTGGCTGTCTAACATACAAATTTGTGCAAATTAGATGTATTTATGCCTACTGAAACTGAATTATTTTATAATCATACTCTCTGGAAAAAAAAGAGTCAATGGAAATTTTTAATAAAAAAGAATGCGGTAGAAGCACAATTTAAGTCATGAATTGGAAAACATGTGGCAAAATCTTTATCCACTAGACTGCGACCATCTGTGGAAATTCATAGGTATTAAATTAGATACACACTGGTTTTTCTGTTTGCAGAACCTAACAGAAACCTAATTGAAAACCACACAGCAACATCGTAAAACCAAATGTGATGTCTATTCCCTTCAAGGTCAAAATGCACGCGCAATGTAAAGAAAATAATTTGCTTTGTCCTTGAGCAAAAGACCGCTCTGTTAGAAAAATGCAGTATTTAATAAAAATCCTGAGATAGTTAGGAAAGGAAATATAATCACCCACCGTGAGTCTAATTTAAATTCAAAAGTGGTGATAATAGACACAAAGGTGTAATGGACAAGGTTAGCCTTACTTTGCTTATATTCTATTATTTGAATGTTTTCCTGTGCATAGATTTATAGTTCTGTGTTCAATTCCTTAAAAATACTGGTCACTGGTTTTCCCACAGAACCGTGAAGACGAATGCAGAAAAATTACTTCATTTGAGAAGAGAGCGTGTGTTTCCTGGCCTGAGGGCAGGAGGCTGGCCAAGGTGACCCTCTGGGGTACCGTGGGGTGAAGTACCACATCTGTACTTTGGAACCCTGTTCCTAAGGAAATATCTCTGGAGCCCTGAAAAGCAAATTGTCAAGGGCAAGGGGACCAGCAGTCCTTGTTTAGAGAGCTGGGAGACCTGGGATCTGTTGTTGGCTGTGTCCCAGCAGGTTAGCATTTCTGGGGTATGTGCTGTTTGATAGTCACCAGGTCACTCTGCTGATTGCTCCAGCCCCAGCTGAACCCTCATCCCTGGAACTTATTCTTGTGCTGTTTTGTATCTATATAATTTTTGATGTAATTGTTGTTTGACTCTCAAAATTAAGTTTTCATACGTTAATATTACTTTCTCTCCAAATACATAATGAATTCCCTCAGGGACTTCTTTCACTTTCTAGAGGCCGTGTGCAGGAGAGGTTAAAGAATGAGCTCTGCTGTCAGGCAATTGGGGATAGTCCTGTTCAATACCATATGTCTCTGTTCCCTCATCTATAGAATGAGGTTGCAGATGAAAAACGTTGGTATATATATAAAGGGCTTAGAATGGACTTGGCATAAGCTAAACACTATGTTATGTACTAATATACATAGCAAGTGTATTACTACAGAATACTTTTATTATCTCTTCGTGACCCCCAAAAATACTTGGTAGAGTGCCTGGCACAGGAAAGTTCTGTTTTTCCAGTTTGTTTTCTTTTATCTTTCATTTCCCCTTCAGCAAATATTAGGCAAATGGAGTCTTGGCAATAAGACATATACTGGTTCAAATGGAGATGCTCTTTTTAATGTAGATGTTGGGTGATCGAATTCACGATATCCACTGGTTATTCTTCTCCAAATCTATTCTCTATGCTTCCTGCCCTGCTGGAAGAAGGGGAGAAGCTGACCTGAATGGACCACATCACCTGTCTTCCTCTGTTTTTCCCTTTTCCTTAAGCCCTAGGGAAAGTAAAGAATTTTTGCTGTTGCTGGGATCTCAGTATCTGCTGTTTTCCCTGAACCCTGTCCACAACTCTGTAAATAGTCCCTTTATTCCAGTTTCTTTAGGTGAACTATCAGAGGTGAATTGTGTTTAGTGCTGAGATCCTAACTAATACATCACATATCCTTGGAAATGTCTCCTTGCATCCAGATCTCTGTTTCCTCCCTTATAGCATAAGGGGGTTGGGTGGACTTGCTATGTCCAAGGTCCCTTCGGTCTGAAAGCCTACAGAACTATCATTAGAATCCAGAGTAACCTTGATAAACTGCAGAGGTTTTCAGATACAAACAAGATGAATTTCAATTAAGAACAAGTGTAGAGAAGCACGCTTGGGGGAAAAAATGGTAGAAATGCCAGGTGATTAATGCCTGGCTGTGTGAGAGTACATGAGCAAAAAGACTCAGGGATGAGTAAGTAGTACATGATGTGGCTCAAATTGAGTAAATCTGGGGGATATTCACAGAGCGTGATCTGTAGGAAGTGCAAGGCAATCCGTGAGAGTAGCTTGTTACTGCACCAATCAGACCTGGGTGCTGTGATTTGATTTGGCTCAATAACTTAAAAGATAGGAACTTAAGAGAGAAGCAAAGTTAGATTGGAAATGGAAAATGGCTCATACAAAGATCAATTGCTTTTTTTCTTTCTTCTTTCCTCCCTTTGTTAAGAGCCTAAGGGTAGAATTAAGGAGCAGTCCTCATTCATATGGAAGGACATCTCAAGTCCCTGTGTCCTGGACGTGAACTATGTTGAGCAAGTTGCATCTTGGCTAATTATGAGTATAATCCCAGACATAAATTACAATTGTCAGGGATTTGAGGTCATTTGTGGGTTTCTCAGTGCTGGTGTCAGGGTCTTGAAATATTTTCTTTCCACTCTGCCCGTTTTTTCAACCGTAACAGGTTGGACATTGAACAGTGACTGGCAAAGAGTAAGTTTTCAATGAATATCTCCAGTGGAATGAGTACCTGATTGAATACGAAAAAGGGGCCAGGCATTGAAGAAACTTAAGATCAATATAAAGAGAAACCCTCAAGAGGTTGGAGGGCATTTGCTTGCTAGGTAAGAAGCTGTCATCTACTTCCCAGGGAGTGATATAAGAATAAATTGTATTCTGGAATTCTGCATATTTTAAGAACAGACCTCAAGCACAAAATTCCATTAACCCATTCCTCAAGTGGCTGGAAGCGGACCTGTGTCGAGGTACATGGGAGTAGGCAAAAGCCCACAGGCCTCCTTGGTGGATGACTTGGGGAGGAGGAGTATGTCATCCATAGAGGGACAACTTAGCGCCATGTCTGGGTGTTTCCCAAATGTTGTTTCAAAGCAGAATATTCAGTTATTTTAGAGGAGAACCCTTTAAGTAGGTCTGCTCTGCATTTTGATGTTACACTCTTTCAGTTCCTTTTGGGTGGTAAAGGCCTGAGTATAGTGCTTATTTCTAAAGCATGTTCTTTTAACATGGTCATCTTGCATGGGTATTGAGGAGGGCACCCGTTGGGATGAGCACTGGGTGTTGTATGGAAGCCAATTTGCCAATAAATTTCCTACTAAAAAAATAAATTAAAAAAAATAAAAATTGTCATCTTGGTTTCATGATGGGTTCACAAGGAGAAATTGAAAAGGTAACAGGGTCTAGGGAGGAAATACTTGTAGACAATAAAGATGACTAGCCCCGAGTCCCAGAGACAGTACTATTTGGTTGCCCGTTTCATGCAAGTCATTTAACTTCTCTGAGTGTGAATTTTCTCAATACTTTCCATTTGAGGAATACATTTCTGTTTTAAAAGCATTTTCATGTACATTGCTGAAATGTAGCAGTGAGAGGAAATGGCAGTTCTTTGGACCATCATTACTGCCCTAAGAAGTAGGTGATGCCAGGCTGCTTGACTGATTTAGATGAGAAAGTCAAGGCTTAGAGATGTTAATTAACTTAGTTTAGCGACAGAGTCCTATTAGGCCCAGAACTTCTTACAGAATGTTTTTACTGTTCAGTCTCTTTTCAGCTTTATTTTATTATGGCACTACTTCTGGATATATTTGTAAAAGAACATAAATGTTAATATAATTATTGTCCTGTACGATTGAAAACAAGCAAGTAAAACGTATTCAACACAGGCTGTTTTCCTAGTACCTTCTTACTAGAATGTTAATTTTTATTATTGACCGAAAGGAAAGTCATGTGATTTTTAAAATAATGCCCTTCTTTCCTCCTCCTTCCCTGCCCCTAAACCTCAGAGCTCTGCTTTTTGGAAAGAACTCAATACATAAGCTCCACAACCCATTAGACTCTCAACAAATTAGACCGCACACTTGGAACAGTAAGAATGGGTTTGGTGAGGTGTGCTCATCAAGAGAGGAAAGAAGCACAATTCATTTCTGAATTGGTTATCAAATTCTTCTTGTAAGTGACACCATTGAAACTGCCAATTGGCTTTGCAACCTGCTGAGTTTATATTTCTACATCTGTGAAAGCTCAGCAAATGAGCCCTTCTCAGCAAAGCAAGAGGGTTTCGCCAGCAAGAAATTTGATGAGGTGTTGTACCGTGTGGCCAACCATTTCTCAAGAGACCTCTTTCTGTTTCACCCTATTGAATTCCTTTATGATTGACAGGCAGCTTTACTCATTACTCAGATTTTCCTTCATGTTATCTCCTTAGCAAATCTGGTCACCGGTAGATTTTTAAAAATACAGTCACATTACTATTATGGAATCATTCAACACTAGTGCTTGAAGAGACTCAAGTCATTTAGCTAAAGTCCCTTCTCTCATTCTGTTTTCCCATGTTGAACTCTTATCAGGTGAACCCAACAATCCTGTTTATGTTGAAAGAACCCATCAGGAAGTGCTCTTTGAATTCTTTCCATAGTACCATTCCAAATCTTAGCCCTCCAGCACCACAAAATGATGCCTTAACTTAAATGAGAAGGTGTACTAAAAACTGTGATAAAAATATTCATTTCCTCTGAACAGGAGGATTTTGCTTATCATTTTTAGCATAATGGAGATGAACAGAAGCATGATTCTGACTTCTATAAAGGTGAGGCATCGTGTGAAGGTCTATCAATGTTTGAGGAATAAAGAATAGGAGCTCATCCACTTTGCCCCAGCCCAGGGGTAAAGATCTTCTACTGTTTTGGTAACTACACCTTTCCTAAAGATGTTCTGAGGAGTATGATGTGTTTAATATTTGTGTAAGGGGCAAAGAGCATTCAGAAAAAAATGTTATATGCTTACTTTTTTTTTCGTCTGGGTGTTTTCCTTCCTTCCAGACATTATAAGTCTGTTTCAAAGACACACTTCTAATAACAGAACAGCTACAGCTAAATGAATAAACACATTGTCCATCTAAGAGAACACCATTCAGACTGCTGAAAACAGAGCCAAGTTAAACAATAGGTGCACAGAACCAGTAGAGTGGCATTTTGCCACTTAATGAATTACAAGAAACAGATGTGAGCTGTTTTTTTTTTTTCTTCTTACAGGGATGCATAGCCTGAACTTGGCCCATTTGTTAAGAATTAATGAAAGGACTTCAGATTCGTGATTCAGAGAAAAGCCATGAATTCATTTGTGTATACACATGCATTTGATGATCCCATCATATGATTTTATGGCTTTTCTCATTCAGAGACCCATGTATAATTGGAGATACCTAATGCTTTTGCTAGGCTGGGGGTGGGAGAATGAGGAATTTGTTTAGTACCTCTTTTTGTCACCATATTATGCCATAATATCATTCTCCACACATGGAATTTACTAGTTATTTTTTTCTTACAACATAGTATAGTGGGAGTCTGTCCTAAAAATAATTTCTAACTGGGAATTACAGCATCCTTGCTATAGAAATCTACTGCAGTCATAACCCTTGGTTGTCTGTTTGGCCTCAAGTCCTAGTAGAAGGGAAGAGGGCAAAGACAGAAGAGAGGAGACGACCACGGGGTCAGTTCTGTTGAGATTTAGCTATACTTTCAGACTCCCTGGAACAGCTTCTGTCAGCAAAGCTATACCCTAAAAATCTTCTTTCGCCACCTCCTCACTGATAATCATCTAGTTGAAGAGCCCCAAGCTGTCTATGTCCAGCTGCAGAGTCAGCATTTTCTCCCGTTGCTGGTAGGTTGGCAGAGAGGACTTTCACAGACTGAGAATGGAGGGATGGCTTCTGGGTCAATGGGGTATGCTTAGATTCAATTGTTATAGCTATGAGTTTCCTGTTGGTGGATGAAGAAACAGTGAGTGAGGTGGGTGATTACAAAGGCTGCCCTGTCCAAGAAACTTCAGGGAAAATGATAGTGAACTCATAAAACTAAGAGAAGACCCTGACCAAGAACACGTAATTAACCTACAGGTTCTAGAATAATCATGATTATAGCCATTGAAAATGACATTTCTACAATATTGGCAAGTGGTATTTTTGTGTTTGCATATGTTTAAGAAAAACCATGAGAGTCTTCGGGGATAATAATTTACAAATATTTAGTGCTGTCTATGCACCAAAACTGTTCTGAAACTTCAACATTGAATTAATTTATTTTCATAAGATGAGGTAGGAACTGTTATTACTTTCACTTGGAAAATCAGAATTGGGGAGGTGACATCACGTAGACAGCTAAGATCTGAGTGATTGTGTGGGCATTTAGGGAAAGGGGAGTATTTCAAAGACAGGACAACTAATTTCAAATGACCTAACTAAACTCGAGGAAGAGAATCTAGGCTAGGTAGGCTGAGGGCATTCCTATCCTTGCCCCATAACCTATTTTCAGATTTCTGACTTGTTAGAAAATCTTGGGTCCATAACTTCTCCTTTTCAAGTTGGGGTTTGAAACTTAGAGACAGGAGATTCTTGTTAGACATTTAGTTTCTGCACACCCTTTGCATTCTACTAGGAGTGGAGTGAATAGTCAAAGTTCATCTCACTCTTTCATTCTTTTTGCTCTGGGTTTAATGTATACCACTAAAATCATCTGTGCAGGGGGCTAACCGTAGCTAGGACTTAAAACTTCAGTAAGGAAGGCATTCACATCAGTGTTGATGTTGAAATAAGACCCAGTATCACAACCTTGCCATTTGATTGAGTGTTAAAATCATGTCTCCCCTGTTTTCTTGTGTTATACTTCAGATTCCAAGTCCCATTAAAAACATGTTTTTTAAAACAAAGAAAGCAACAAAACAGGATTCATGGGTGGTGAGTTGGTACTTTTAAGTAGTGACTGTTAGAGATTTGAAACGTGAAACCATTTCACTTTCATACAAGAAGAGATGTAGAAGCTGTTGTTTGGAAGTATGTCTTAGCCAGGGGGGGAGAATCTTCTGCAGCAAGACAGAATCCAATATGGCTGCCATTCAGAAGATGTCTGATGCCTTTGCTAGATTTTATCCTGAACTTCCAGTAGGGAGGTGGTTACTATTCAGCTATTTATTTCTCAAAATACATAACTCCCCTTCCACATTATCAGAAGGGAGAGGTTGAAGAATACTTTTGGCAATGTGAACTATAATGTTAAAAATAATGAAGACCTAAGGCTCTTGAAAGCCTATTTTCAATTTCAGTTGGCACCTGGCCATGCTTGGTTATAGCACAGCTGCCAAGGGTGAACTTCTCACTCCAAAACACAGCATCCCAGATTTCACAGTGGTCCTAGAGCTTCAAAGCTGTTAATGCCTTTAGTTCCTGTAAGACCCCATATAGCAACTATCTGCTTCCCAGGTCAGTTCCCTGGTGAAAATGATTGAATTCTTGCAGGCTAGATCTTTGGAGTAATCTGAGGAAATGGATCTGGAAAAAGCTATTATTCAGGGCCTAATCTTAGGTCACATTTTACTAATTTGAATAGTCTTCTTTCTGTATTCAAACTAGCACAAGAAAATAAAGGAAAGGAGATGTATTAGTGCTTCATTATGTATGCTGGTTATTTAGATGACCAGATAGCCAGCAAGAAATATTCATAGAGGCTCCTGTATGACATAAACTGCTCCAGGTGCTTTAAAGGATGCCTAGTTTGCAAGAAATACTTCATAATAATTGGACTCCCCAATATTTTGGTTAATTCCTACTGGAGGTACTCATACAAGGCAATGTAATGTAACATTCTATGGATGTAGAGCCAAGATAATGTATATTTCAGTTCATTTCATTCATTTTAGTAACTCAATTTCAGATTTTGATTTTTGACTGCAAGCTTCATTCTGCTAGGCTAGTGGAAAGAACTATTAACCTCAGTCCTTTCTGGGGTTTCCCCATCTCTCCCCAGGATTGTGTCATACTTTTGTATCTTGCAGTGTTAAGACATGGGGGTAAGCTGTCGTCAGATCCTCCCACACCTCTCCAATTCCATTATTTCTGTCTTCTTCAACCTTTAGGGATAGTGGCTCTCAGCCACTCTCAGGCTCAGCTTGGGGCAGGGGTGCCTTGGATGGGGCTGTCTCCAGTCCCTTTGGCATGTGTGCATCCTATAGCCATTCCCTTCCTTCTCTGAGGTCTTGTTGTTTTCCAGGTACTGGCAAAAGAGAGTGAAGTATAGGTACTCTCTGCTTTCTGCTCTACCTCTTTCTCCCCCAGATCCCTGGGGGAGTCTCTTTGGGAGGGAGGAAAATCCTCTGTTCAGGCTCCTTTGATAGCTTCTCTTTCCCTGGGGACTTTCGTTGGAAAAAGGGAGAGAGACTAATGGGAATAGTTCTGCCTTTTTCTCTGACACATTCTAATTGTTTAGGATTGGATGGCTCCAATAGAATAGTGGGCAATGATTAAATGGCCTGTGGGGCAACTGGAATGTAGGATACTTTTTGAGGGGAAATGGACAAGTAGAAAGAGGGGAGGTAACATTTCTCTGAAGTCATTTTTCCTCCTACTTTGTGAAGATAGCACTAATACTCTGAGTCAGTGGTTCATAGAAAGATTGTTGGAGATCATATAGTTGTATCATTTAATTCTCTAAAGGATGGAAAACTCATAAAATTTGCCCCCAATTGTCTAGTCCATATTTAGTTCCATGGCAAGAATGGAACTAAACTTAAGCCATTGGGTCCTTTGTGTTCTCTAGAACATTCTTATATATTACAAAGCTATTCAACAATTAGGTTATTCTAAGGATAAGAACAAACTGAAAAAGCACATTTTCATCAATGCCAATGCAGCACTATTTTAGTGGGTTTCAAGACAAAACCCTTTGCCAATATAACCATTCCTGGCAGTTTATTTCCAGGAACTGAAGATGTCATCTAAGGACTTGGCGTACGCACAGTGAATCACCATTATATTCTCAGGCTCGGAAGTCCAGGCCAGCTGCATGGCCAGATGGCTCACTGGTCCCAGTGGGCCTATCCTTCTGGCCTGAGAACTAGAAGCAGAACAGAGAGAGAGAGAGAGAGAGAGAGAGAGAGAGATGGAGAGAAAGAGAAATTATAGTCAGTGGCTGCTGCAACTCCAGCTGTTGATGTGATTCCAGACATGAGCACAATGATGATCTGGTTGCCAAAAGAATAATACGTGTTCTGGTCAGAAAGACAACTGCCAAGGATCTGATGATTTGCTTCAATAAATGTCTTGTGTCATGAGTACCCAGAAGATGAGTGAAACTCAGTTGGATTTTTTTCTTCAGTGTTATTCTAAGGGATATATTTTGTGATTTTGTGAGTTTGCTACTCAAAGTATGGTTCACGGACCAGCAGCATTGGTGTCACTTGGCATTAGAAATGTAGAATGTTGGGCTCCACTCCAAACCCAGTGACTTGGATTCTACATTTTCAACAAGATCCCTTGGAGATTTTCATGCACCTTAAGGTTAAGAGCACTGAAGGCAGACAGAGTCAAGTTGTAGGACTGGGTCAATAGGATTGGGTTGCAAATCTGGCTGTGGACAGCATTGAGGGTTGTAAAGAAGACCAGATTGAAAGATGAGACCTGGTTCTAGACCCTATTCTGCCACTTTCCCTTGGTGTGATCCTGGGGGAAACACTCCCTTTCTGTAGGCATTGATTTCCTTTTCTTTAAAATGGCAGAATAACATCTGATTTGTTTACCTGAGGATTGTGGTAAGGATGAAATGAGACACTACACCAAGAAAATGATCTGTAAAGTAGAATGCACTTTTCAAGTGCAAAAGGATGAAAATTGTTGTACTTGCTCAGATACAGCTAAAATAGAATTTGGGCTCTTTTGACTTTTGAAATGAGTCATAGGACATTTAAGTCAATTATGATGAAAACATATGTGACCAGCAAGAGCAGCCCATGAATCAAGGAAACATCTCCTCTAAGCCACTTTCCTCAGATGAACATAGAGTTCTGACTCATAAAAATGGATACAGTAAGGCACTGTTTATGAAGTTAGCAGTGGTTCTTGGACCCAAGGTGTTCACTACAACCACTTGGAAGATCTTGTAAAAAACTATTGTTGCTTGGGTTCCAACTCAGACCAATTGAATCAGAAACACCAGGGCTGGGATGCAGGCATTATGTTTTAAAAGCTTCCCAGGAGATTCTGATGTGTAGCCAGGGTTCAGAACCATAGATAAAGTTCTCATTAGAACAAGTTGCTCTGTGAAATTGAACATTTCTTGTCATGGCTAACTGTGGAATAAAACTAGGACAGGGAAATAGTTCTGTATTTCTTCCTGTTTCCAGACTTCTCGTAAAGGAATTCATTTTAAAATGTGAACTTGGAGAACTGAGGAAGAAGCTAATGATCTCATTTTACAGCACCAGAAACTGAATATAAGACGTTCTTTGGGTTGTCTGTTATGATGTGATGTGGTCACTTTGGGCATCACAGTTCTGGGTTACTAGGCTTTATCACTGATAAAGAAGGATGCTGAGAACTAAGGAATGGGCACTTAGACCAGAGGAAGCCCAGCAAAAAAGAAAATGTGGTTAGGAAAAGACTGAGGACTGTGAACTAGGAAGGAAGACCCGCTTAAAGATTACCCAGCATTATCTGGGATGGCCACCATAAGTTACTTTGGAGCCACGTAAACCTTCTGAGGCCTTGTGTCTCTGCTCTGGGTCACTGAGGACATAGACTCTCAATACATCATTCGTGTTTCTTCACTCCAGGGACCACCTCTTTTCTGAGTAGAGCTTAGCCGAGGATGTGACTGGCCTTTCTGACATCATTCCCAAGGAATGTGGTCAGAAAGACCATCTTTTTAGTATAAGCCAGTTCCTTAAGATGGAAGTGGTTTGCTAAGAGGAGGAACCAGAGTACAATGGTTAGATACTCTCTAACACCTAAATTTCGTTGTCTTCTGAAGCATGAGACATGGTGACATTGGCTTTATGAAGCGCCATTCCCTGTCTCATGTGTACAGAGAGATTTACTTCAGTTTCCTTTTCCTGAACAGCCTTTGACTACCCCTCCAAATGCCTACTGAGGCCTTGACCTACTTGGCCATCCTTTGTCAATTAGCATTAGCTTGCTTTTCTGGTGAGGACCTCATCCCTTCACCCATCATCGGAACCTTGCTGGCCAAGAATCACATACTTCATCTTGTCCCTTTAACAGCTGGTGCTGGCTCACGGCACCAAACATACTAGACTTAGACCATCCAAAACAGAGGCAGGACATACATCCTTTCCTGCTAAGGGTTATTAATTTAGCCTCTCTCACAAATCTTTTCTTATGGGAATATCTGTCACTGGATATCATGAAAACCAATGGGATTTGAAGAGACATTTCTTTCAAAGTTGTCCTTAATGGAGCAAAAGAGAGCTATAGCTTAATTCTTCTCTGTACCTTTTACTTAGAAAAAAGAAAAAAAAATTAATAGATTAGCAGCTATTTTGAGGATTGTTTTAAAATGTAGAATATCATTAGCATTAGATTGCTTACATATGTTCATAGTAACTGCTAATAATACTTACAATACTTTCCTAGTGTCTGGCACTTTCCTAGTGTCCAGGAGATTTAAAAAAATTATAGGAAAAAAATGAAACAAATGTCTTTTTAAGTTTCCTGTATTTTGCATCCTCTTCTCTCCCCTTTCCCAATTTTGAAGAAACGTATGATGGTACCTGGAAGGGACAAAGCCTCTAAACTCAGACAGCCTTATCCGGCCAGGCTTATAAGTTAAAGACATTTTGATTTAATTATGAGTCTCATTTGCTTTTCTTATATAAAAGACAGAGAAGATAATTATGCCTACCAACCAACGTTATTCTGAGGTTTCAATGTAGTAATATCTTTGGCCTCATCAGTAGTTCTAAGAGTTTTAAGCAATCACAATACAAGCGATTCTTTTCTCATATATAATTTGAGCAATCATGTCTCCAAATATCAGAGCATTTAATTCTTATTTAAAAACCCTACAAAACCCTTATTCCCTGAGGTTAAAATAGATATATTTTATATATATATATATATCAGTAATATTGTCTGGAAAGCCATTAGCCAAAATTCCTAACCCCACCCCCACCCTGCCTTACTATTTCTCTTCCCCTTGCTTAGGGCCTGCAGTTTGCTCCTGCTGGTGCCCAAGCTGTGTGACAGTTACGGTGGTGGAGAGACTGCTCCAGAAGGGTGAATCTAGAGAGGCTAACTCTGCTAAGCTGAGAATAATTCAGTTCCTGGACAACGGCCTAGACAGTAAACAAATACTGGGCATTTCTGCTTCTGTCTCTTTCATTTAATTTATAGCCCAGTTCTAAATATGTTGCTTCCAGTCTTTTACCCCTTGCCACAATTCTGAAGGAGGTCAGGAAAACAACATGCCATTTCTGGGGCCTCAAGAATCAAATACCCTTTCTCCCTTTTCCGGATCTGTCAGAAGGTAGAGAGATGAATTCTTAGGTGTGGGGTGGGGGATCACATGCACCCTTTGGGGAGGTTTCCAGGTACATTATTTGGTAGGAAGGTTTTCAGCCTGGAAGGGTGTAACCAGATTTGATCTCCAAAGTGTGGTAATTAACCAACCTCTCTTTAATTTTTTAAAAACAGGATATTGTTGCTCAGGTGTGTTACATTTGTGGTCTTATTGGGCGTTCTCCCTAGTATCGGTACTGGCACAAGCCATAGAAATAATGGCTAAACCTCCTTCCTGCCTCTGGTTGGACTCTAGGCTATGTAAGCCATTTGATGGCCTAAAAATTCCGTAAAGATGCAGTCCAGGCAGTGGAACTGCAAAATGTACGTTTCCTAAAAATAATCCCTGTTCATCACCCAAAAGTTTCAGAGGAAATTGTACTTAAGGTCGTGAAATAGAACCTTCATTTTCATGGGGCCACTCTTGATTTCTTTAAATAGTGAGTTCCTCATCGGTCTTTCACTTCCCATTAGAAAGTGCTGACATTGCTTCTACTCTTTTGCAAACTTATTACTCTGTGTGACTTATGTAGGGCTCCTTATTTTTTTCTTCCTATTATTTTGATTTTTGAACATTTACAAGGTATTAGGTGTCAACACCCATTACCACCAACTAGAGGCCTTTAGTCTTTTCATAGTGGGACTCCGAGATCTTTATAGCCATTAACAGAGAGCTCTGTGGTTTGCCAAAATTCCAATAAGTAAAAGCTCCTCTTCCATTGTATTTTCTATTATGGCTTTTTTCCCTCCTCATTCCACTACACTTGTGAGCACAGGACTTTGGGGGAATGAAAATGGCTCCTTTTCATCAAAACTTGGCGGCTCTTGCTTTCAAGAAAGACCACAAAGATATAATGCTATTCTCATAAAACTCACTGCCTTTCTAAAATCCTCCTTATGATTTAAGAGTAAATTTCTCTAAGCCATATCTTACCTTTTTATTCTTTTTCTCCATTTCATTCTTAAATGTCAGGATTTACATTTCAAATTCTGCTGTAAATGAGGTTATTATTTTAGCTCTAGTTTATCCACCTTCTTACCCAGCTCCAAATGAATGGGCTCAGAAAGGAGGCCTTGGTACGTCCTCTTCCCCTGGCACCACAATCCTCCATAGCTTCTGGGCCAGGGGCAGTTGTCAAATATAGATGTGTTGGGAGCTATATGGGCACCTTTGCCTCCCTTTTACCCAGACCCAGAAATCTCAGAAAGTCAGCGATGACAGATTGTGATGGTTTATTTTATGTTACTTTGATTGCGCCATAGCGTGCCCAGATAATTTGCTCAAACATCCAGGTGTGAATGTGAGGGTGTTTCTAGATTCGATTAACATTTAAATTGGTAAACTGAGAAAAGAAGATTGTCCTCCCTAAGGTGAGACCTTTTCAATCAGTTTAAGACCTGAATAGAACAAAAAGACTGACCCTCCTGCCATCAGGAAGGAACTTTTCCTGCCTGATTGCCTCCAAACTGGAATGTTGGTTTTTTTCCAGCCTTCAGATTGAACTGAAACATTGACTCTTCCTTGGTTTCAAGCCTGCAAGCATTCGGACTGGAACTGTACATTGACTTTTTTGGGTCTTCAGCTTCCTGACTACTTGTCAGCCTCCGTAATGGGATAAGCCAATTCATTATAATCTCAATATTTCTCTTTCAACCTCTCTTTTTCTCAATCTCGCTCTCAATCTTCCTCCCTCCAACAATTTCTCATCCTATTGGTTATATTTCTCTGTAGAACACTGACCAATACACAGATGTAGTGATTTTATGTCTGGGTATAACAAAATCTCTTGCTGTTCAAAAGAGAAAATCTTGATTTCTAGGCTTTCATGATAAGCGCTGTTAGGAGACTTTATCTCCTAGTATATAGACCTTGGATCATATATTTTTGTGTGTAGACTTGGATTTGAGATCTGGTTTCTAATCGCATCTCTGCCACCAAGTAGTTGTGTGATTAGGGACAAATTAGTTCTCTCTGGGTTCCATTTTCTCATCTACTGTAGGAAGGAATTAAAGCATATTATCCCTACTGTCTCTTTCGCCTCTAGAATCCTATGGTTTTCAAAACTAAAGTAATTAATACTCATTCAGATCATCTTCATAAATTGAAATCTGAGAGAGGGTTGAAGAGAATAAAGGGAAAGACAGGACATCTAGGGAGCTGGGGAAACATCTTCCATCTCATCTCTTCAAGTATTCTCTTTGTTGCTCCTCTCATCTGCTCTGAAGTCGTTACCACCTGGATCCATTAGAATTTAGGCTTTGGGCTATAGGTAAATTGAAAATAATGATTTGGATTGGTTTAAACAGTGACAAAAGTTATTATCCTACATGGCAGTAAGTTCAGAGGCAGGATGGACTCTAGGCACAGTGCAGTTAGGATCTGATTTCACTTCCCTTGGCCCCTGGTTCTCCCTTCTCTGTGTTGATTCATATGGCAAGATAGCTGCAATCGTTTCTTGGTGGTGGTAGAGATGAGACTTCTCTCAAGAACCCTCAACAGATTTTCCCCTGTATCTCATTGGTTAGAATTGGCCGTGCTCTCTTCGAAAGCAGCTACTGAAGGGGAATGAAATTATTTGACAGGCTAGACAAGGGATTGGCAAACTATAGCTTACGAGTTAAATCCAGCCTGTGGCCTATTTTTATATGACCCATGGTCTAAAAAGGGTTTGCACATTTTATTTATTTTTTATTTTTTATTTTTTTATATGCTAATTTGGATGTAAATTAAAAAAAAGGGGGGTTTGTACATTTTAAGAGGGTTACAAAAAACAAAAACAAAGAAGAATGTGTGAGAGGGATTTATGTAGCTGAAAACCCTAAATTATTTACTATCTGGCCATTTAAAGTGAATGTTTGCTAACCCCTAGCTTAGATGAATCAAGATCTACCTGTAGAGCTGCAAATGGGGTCAATTGTCCCCTGAGTTGCATGAGTAGGAGGTTGGATATCTGAACAAAATTGAGTCCTGTTAGAAGAAGGGAGAAATGGATGTCGGTTGTGTGGGCAGTCAACTGGGTCCACAATATTCCCTCTTCTCAGCTCCACTTCTCTCAGATGTGGGAGGTAGGTATACACTGTCAAACTGAAGCACTGGCAACGATCTGTCAGATACAAACTCAGGAGATGCCATTTCTGAGAATTAAGTTCCCAAGTGGGAAGACGTATTTTCTCTCCTGCATGTTCTGCTTTCTCTGTTTTTAAACACATTTTCAGGTAATGGTCAGCTCTTGTTTTTCTTGGTGGAGATCTGAACAGAGTATTTTCAGGACCTAGACACGGGGTGCCTGGGTGGCTCAGCTGGTTGAGCGTCTGGCTCTTGATCTTGGCTCAGATCGTGATCTTGCAGTTTGTGGGATTGAGCCCTCCATCAGCCTCTGTGCTGTCAGAGCAGAGCCTGTTTGGGATTCTTTCTCTCTTCTGCTCTGTGCCCCTTCCCCCTCAGAATAAAAAAAAAAAAAAAAGAACCTAGACCCAGATACATTCTCTCACACACTCACTCACGCATGTACGCACACTGAAACATGCACATATGAAGAGATACCCGTCCTGAGTCACTCACTCAGATAGCACTAAATGAACATTTAAGAAATTAAACTTGTGCACGTGATTTGTACAGGGAAAGGCTAATTGCAGTTCCTGGTTAAGTTTTGGGTAAGCACAGGTTGTTAAATATACCCAGAAGCAAAGAAGACCCTGTAAACACCCTTTGCAAGTGCTGGTCTTTGAGCATTGTTTATGACCCTAACAGAGCTTGTATTGGGAATTAGAATTCACAGACATGAAGAGCTGAATACTAATAAGCGTTCATTTTCTTTAAGCCCATTATTGACTTTGGCATAGCATTCTGTATTCTGCAGGTCTATAAATTCTTAAAACCAACTGAGGACACCGTCATCACAGCCTCTGCATAGCTGGCCAAGAATAGTGAGAGTGAAATACAGCCTGGCTGTGCCACCAGAAATTCATAGCTGAAATTTATTCTGCATGTGCTCAGCATGCCGAGCAAGGATATGGTTTTCCTTGCCCTCTGTTAAGACTTTCAAGGGGAAAGTAACTAGTAAAGCACTTTAAAGAGATTATTTATAAAGCAAAGCACCTTTAGTTATTTGTTCATTCATTCAGTATTTTTTTCCTGCACTGATATAGGACAGATCCAGTTCTAGGCTCTGTCAATGTCGTAGGAAAGAAGCAGGGAAGGATTCCTACCCTCATAGAGTTTACATTCTAGTAGTCTGGAAGTACAATTTGGGAGTTGTAGTATCTGTATAATATTTAAAGCATGAGACTGGATAAGATCACCAAGGAGTGAATGTAGATAGAAAAGAGATTTGTAGGGACAGAGGCATAGTAGCAACACATGGTAGGATAGATGAAGAAGACACTGAGAAAGAGCAGCCTGTGGGATGGAGGAAATCCAGGAGAGTGAGCTATTATGCAAACTAAGTGGAATACTTCAAAGAGGAGAAAATATACAGATGCATCAGATGCTGACAGGTTGAGTACAATGAGGGCTGAGAAATAACCAGAGAGTTTCATCATGGAGGTTATTGTTGATCCTGGCAAAAGCAATTTTGGTGCAAGGGTGGGGAGAAGGGATTTGACTGGAGTGTGTTCAAGGAAGAGTGAGAAGAAAAATAAATGGCCAGGGTGGGGGTGTAGGTGGAAAGCCCTCTAAAAGCAGTGTTCTTTAAGGGAGATTTCTTATCTGGTCTTTTTGTTCATTTGCTTTTCAATACCCAAATCATGGATAGAAATGAAAGCTGTAAACTGATAGATAAAAATATTAGCCTCCAACAATTTCAAAGTTTTTTTTTTTTTAACTTGGAATTGTAGACAAAGATTGTATTAATTAGGATACTAGTTTGGCTGCTATAATAAAGGCCAAAATAGCAGTGGAACAAGATAGAAACCTATTTCTCTATTACTTAATGGTCTGAGTGAAAAGATTCAGTGACGTCAGGGCCCTGGGGTCCCTTTTTTCTGCCATGCTGGACACATGGCTTCCATCTTGTGGTCTGTGATGGCTGCTGTAACTTCCACCATGATTTCCACATTCCAACAAGCAGGAATAGGGAAGAGAGAAGAGTATACTGCTACCTTTTTAAAGGTATGACCTGTAAGTTGCACGTCACCTTTTCTAATTTCCTATTGGCCAGAATCTAGTCATATGCCATGCCTACGTGCAAGGATGGCTGAGACGTGTAGGCTTTAGCTGTGTAGTTATGTGCCTAGATAAATCTATTACTAAAAAAGAAAAAGAAAGAAGGGGTGTGTGCCGGGGCGGGGTGGGGGGTGGGAGCGGGGGTTGGGTGGGAAAGATTGATTGAAAAACAACCGAACTGTGACTAGGAATGAAAACTTTAAACATTTTTTTCCTGTATAGTTAACTTCAGCATAATTATATTCAACAAACAATGAATAGTCAACAGTGGGGTTTTAATATTAATCTTCAAGTTTTCTCCATTAGGAATTAGCCATCAAGTCATGATGCTCATTTTCTGTGCTACAACAGTTATATCCTTGGGTCTAGCTTGCATTGTGTATCTACCTATTATATAAAATTCTTAGTTTCTGAAAATACATTTGTTTAGAGTATAGTCTACAAAATTCCTGCTGATAGTTATTTAATAAGGCACGACTTCTCTATTTTTCTATAATGTCTTGAGATCTTTCTGTTACTTCTGTCCATTGTTTCTTACATCAGTATCTTTCTAAATAACACTTCTTAACTCATTTTATGATGCCAGTATTACCCTAATACCAAAACCAGATACAGATATTACAGAAAACTACAGACCAATTTGTCCTATAAATACAGGAGATCAACAAAATACTGGCAAAGAGAATCCACCAGCATGTAAGAAGGTTTATACCCCAGAATGAAATGGGATTTGTCCCAAGAATACAAAGTTGGTTCAACATAAAAAATCTATCAACGTAACGCACTATATTAATGGAATAAAAGACGGTCTCAGTAGTTGCAGAAAAAGCATTTGACAAAAACCTAACATTCTTTCATGATAAAAACACTCAACAACAAAGTAGTAATAAAAGGGAACTTCTTCAACCTGAAAAATGTTATCTACAAAAAACCCTAGCTAACGTGATACTTAATAGTGAAAGACTGAAAGCTTTTCTCTTCAGAACAGGAACAAGACAAGGATGTCTTTTCTAGCCCCTTCTAATCAACATCGTACTAGAGGTTTTAGTCAGGGAAATTAAGCAAGAAAGAGAAATAAAAGCACCCAGATTGGGAAGAAAGAAAGAAAGCTCACTGGCATAGGACATGACCATATGTACAGTAAAACCTAAAGAATCCACAAAAAACAATTAGTCTTAATACACAAGTTCAGTGAGGTTGAAGAATACAAGAGCGATATGTGAAAATGGATTGTATCTACTCGAAACAAGATGGAGGTGGGTAGTTTGCCTCTTTTGGAAAATACAATCACTTTCTGATAGGGGTTCAAACTAAGAAGGCTCTGAAATTGCACATTCCAGGTGTTTGCTACATAAGTGCTATGAAACTACCCCTGCTTGCAGTATGTTGGGCTTTTCTGTTCAATTTCATGTTCACAATGGAGTCGTCTAGTGGTTTTCAAATGCCAGGGCCTACAAGGAGGAGTGTTTTTCTTTGACAAAGTTTCATTTGTCTGCAGTGAGATGAGAAAAACACAAGTGATGTAGTGCACTTTTAATTCCATTTAAAGAACTGTCGTTATTTTGCGAATGTATGCTCTTCCTTACATTTCAGTGTCAAACATGCTTACTTTGTATGACTTTGTTATGGTAGTTTACAGTAGGATCTTTGTTGTTTTAAAGTGTATGTTTAAACTTAATGTTATTACTTGGTTAAGTGAAAAGCTAACAAAGTTCCCTGCTAATTGATCAATTTAGCTTTGAACATTTACTTTGTGAAACTCAAGAGTCTGGGAACCACAGGTGGATGCTACACTAGCTTATCTTTATCCTTCCTGGACTCCTCTTTCTTTTTCTCTTCATCTTTTTAGTTACTCTAACAGGTTTTTCTCTTCAATTATTTTGTCTGTTATGAACTAGAAAATCCTTGAAGGATTTGAGGTTGCTTAACTTGAGTCTTTTTTTTTATTCTTTTTTTTTTTTTTTTTTTAGTATTTATTTATTATTTTGAGAGAGAGACAGAGTGCGAGTCGGGGAGTGCCAGCGAGAGGAAGACACAGAATCTGAAGCAGGCTCCAGGCTCTGAGCTGTCAGTATAAACTCCCATGTGGGGCTCGCGGACCTCGAGATCATGACCTGAGCCGGACTCGGACCCTTAACCGACTGAGCCACCCAGGCGACACTTAGCTTGAAGTGTTAATATCATTCCTCAGAAATAGAGAAGTTGTAATGCAGAAGACATGGACCTTAAATATTTTTAGACAATAAAATAGGAAGAATTGGGTTAAAACTGTTGATCACATGCTTGAGCAATACAAAGGAATTCGTGAAATGGGGCCATTATTAGCCTTGGAACAGCCTAACAAGTTCCAGCTTGGAGTTTTTGTTCCTTTGGAATGCTGGCCACATCAGTTCACATCTGCCCAAGTCTCGGACACTGAAGCTGGACCTGGTAACCCCTAAAGAATCATTCCAGCTATTTGATTACAAAACATTTTGATGACCTATGCAAAATTTCTGTATGATTTTTACATTATAAAATACATAACTTTCCATCATAAAGAATTTTCTAAGTTCTTTATGTAAGTTCTACAAATCAGCACTGACCCACAGGCTTAAGAAATGTGCTTTGGCCAATGAAGTGACAAAAACAACCAAGCAAACAAAAACAAAAAACAAAAAAGTACTCATAGTTTGAACTACTTCATTTTTAATGTTCTAGTGACTTCACTTATTTCATGATTACCTCATTCATAAAGATAAAAGCTGGTAAACCTTCTGCAGGCAAGCCAATACATTTTTGGAGAGCCTGGAGTGTTCTTTCAGTGAAAGAAATATTGCTACTCTACAAAGTTATGTATTTTTTCAACTCCGGACTTAGAATCACAGAAATGTTTCCCTTACTCTGAATGGCACTCTGCTTTGCTTTTTTTTTTTTTTCAACTCTCTATTATTCATGCAGGAAAGGAACATAGACCCACAAAGGTTAACCATCTTGCTTAAAGCAAGGCAATTAGGTTTAGAAGCCAGATTTCCTGATTCCTAGCTAATTGTTCTTTTTCTACAACATCACATTGTCTTTCTCAGGATTTCTGCTCTGAAAAAGTAGACTGTAAAGGGAAAGATTTAAGCAGGGTGAGAGAAATTATGGCTTTTCATTTTTGATGGATGCTCTGATTTAGTTTGCAGAAAGGGAGCCCTGGCACTGTACATTTCAACAAGCGGTGTTATTTGATCAAACCGGACTGTGTTCACAGATCTGTGGGGTGTTGAAGCCTGGGGGACTTCGGAGATTGTCCAGTCTAGGAGCTTCCAAATGATTCAAAGCTGCAGAACTCTTTCTTTAAATAAAGCCTTCCATAAAAACCCACCATAAGAAGCAGTTCCGAGTGAAACTTCTCTCACTGAGGTAGGGGCAAAAGTTGCGATCTGTCCCTGGTGCCCATGTTGTCCCTGGTGCCCCTGTTGGAACATTGTGCTCTGTGATGAGCCTTTTCAAGACCAAAGGCCTGGTCTTTGCTCTCATTTTGCCTCTGAGGAAATTGAAGACATACCTTTGCTTTCTTAAGTTATGTCCTCAAGTAAATTCTTTTTTTTTAGTTTTTTAATGTTTATTTTTTTATTTAAAAAAAATTTTTTTTTAACATTTATTTATTTTTGAGACAGAGAGAGACACAGCATGAACGGAGGAGGGGCAGAGAGAGAGGGAGACACAGAATCAGAAGCAGGCTCCAGCCTCTGAGCCATCAGCCCAGAGCCTGACACGGGGCTCGAACTCACAGACCGTGAGATCGTGACCTGAGCCGAACGCTCAACCGACTGAGCCACCCAGGCGCCCCAATGTTTGTTTATTTTTGAGAGAGAGAGACAGAGACAGAGCATGAGTGGGGGAGGGGCAGAGAGCGAGGGAGACGCAGCATCCAAAGCAGGCTCCAGGCTCTGAGCTGTCAGCACAAAGTTTGATGTGGGGCTTGAACTCATGAACTGTGAGATCGTGACTTGAGCTGAAGTCAGACGTTTGACTGAGCCACCCAGGTGCCCCTGTCCTCAAGTAAATTCTTAAGAAAGGGTGTGTGGAAGGCAAAAATTTGATCCCGTGCAAGTTTGGAAATGTTTTTCTTTTGCCCTCACATTTGATTAAGGATATGTGAGTTGAAAATTTTGCTTCAGAACTTCAAAAGTGTATCTTCGTTGGCACAGGAGTCTGATGCCATCTGATTTTCTCATTTCTTATGTGGGAAATATATTTTTTCCCTCTCTCTAAACAGAATGTGATTTTAATTTTTAAATTTTCTTAGCTACATTTGGCCTTTACTATCTGTAATTATTTGTATTACGTGTAATACACAAATATAAGTGTGTGTATGCACATGAATATGTGCATTCTTTATTACCCTTAACATGTTAGCATTCCAAGTAGTCCTTACTTTTTGGATCTTATCTCACCTATATGTTTCTGCAGAGAAATTATTCACTCCCATAGCAGCCAGTGTTGTTAATCCCTCCCCTGTTTATAGAGATGAGAGGTCCCTGCTGTTACTGTCCTAGAACCCACTTTAAAAAGCTACCTGGACTTTTTAAACGACCTATAGGTTCAGAGATAAAGGAAGGGCAGATGCTATGAAAACAGAATGATCTAGAGCTAATTTTGAAGCTAGATTCTTAGCAAGATCAGTTCTTCCTATTCCCATGTGGCTGTAATGGTGATTTTATGTGTCAACTTGGCTGGACCATAGGGTGTGGAATATTGGACAAACATTATTTTGGGTGTGACTGTGAGGGTGTTTTTGGATGAATTAACATTTAAATTGCTAAACCAGGTAAAGCAGATTACTGTCCCTGATGTGAGACTCGGTCAGTCACTTGACCTGAATGGAACAAAAGGGCTGAACTTCCCCTGAGTAAGAGAGAATTCCTCCTGCCCGACTGCTTTTGAATTAGGACATCTGCTTCTTCCTGACTTCAGACTTGAATTTAAACATCTTCCTGGGTATAGAGACTGCTGGCCTTCAGACTAGAATTACACTGTCAGCTCTCCTGGTTCTCAGGTCTTTAGACTTGGGCTAAAGCTATACCATTAGCTCTCCTGGATCTCCAGCTTGTTGACTGTAGATCTTGGGGCTCGTCACCTTTATAGTTGCATGAGCCAATTCCATATAATGTGTACACATACATATATTGCATGCACGTGTGCACATGCGCACACACACACACACACACACACACACACTCTATTGGTTCTGTTTCTATGGAGAACACTGACTGATGAGGGAGCAGAGGGCAAGCTGACACCATGCAACCCCCACCCCCCACCGGGATATGTGGGATATTCCTCAGGCACCCCTGACTGCCCAAAAACAAAAGGAAGGGAAAAACAAATTGTTAACTGATAGAGATCACAGTCATGAAGGTCGTGAGTCTCCATCAGTTTACAAATGTCTTGGTAAATCACATGAAAAAGGCAATCTTATCAAGACCCCAGCCTCCAGAAACTCATAGACTCAGTTTCCTGGAGCACTAACATCACCCTCTCCTCCCTAGAGATGTGAGAACAAAGGCAAGAAAGAAATGGTAGGTAAAATTAAATTTCCTTGTAACCTGCAGACCATTGACAGGCAGATAGGCAGAGCGAAACATTCCTCCAGGTACTCCCTACTGTCTTCATGTCAATGCCTTACTAGAGGGAAAAATAATCTTAGCTTGACAATAGCTAGACCTCCAGTATTTCGTGAGTCTTCTTCAGCATATGAAGTCTTTTAGAAACCTCCTTTTGCTTGTACCTCTGAAATACTTAAGTATAAACCTAATAAAATATGTTTAAGATCTATGTGAAAAAAACTACAAAATTCTGATGAACAAAATTAAAGAAGAATTAAATAGCAAGTCTTTTTTAGTGTTTATTTATTTAGAGAGACTATGAGGGAGGGGCAGAGAAAGAAGGAGAGAGAAACCCAAGCAGCCTCCACACTGTGAGTGCAGAGCCCTATGTGGGGCTTGATCTTAGGACCATGAGATCATGACCTGAGCCAAAATCAAGAGTTGGACACATAACTGATTGAGCCACCCAGGCACCGCAAGAACTAAGTAAATAAAGAGGTATTCATTGATAGACTCAATATTGTCAATATATCAGTTCTTCCTAACCTTGATCTATAGATTCATTCATATCCCAATGAATAGCTCAGAAAGTTATTTTGTGAATATGGACAAACTGGTCCCAGAGTTTACATGGAGAAGCAAAAGATGTAAAATAGCCAACTCAGTATTGAAGGAGAACAAAGTTGCAGGACTGACAATACCTGACTTTAAGACTTATAAAGCCAGAATAATCAGGACAGTGTCTTATTGCTGAAAGAATAAACAAATAGATCAAGGAAGCAAAACAGAGAGCCGAGAAATAGACCCATATAAATGTAGTTACTCGGTTTTTGGCAAAGGAGCAAAGGCAATATAATGGAACAAAGATAATTTCTTCTATAAATTATGTTGGCACAACTGGTCATCCATAGGAAAAAAAAGTGAATCTAGACACAGATCTTCAACTCTTCACAAAAATTAACTCAAAATGGAAAACAGACCTAAGCGTTAAACCCAAAACTTTATAAAACTTTTTTTTGGTATATTGAAAATATTTTTTTATATACTAAATGTAATTTATTGTCACCCATACAACACCCAGTGCTCATCCCAACAAGTGCTCTCTTCAATGCCCATCACCGACTTTCCCCTCCCCCCACCCCCCATCAACCCTCAGTGTGTTCTCAGTATTTAAGAGTCTCTATGGTTTGCCTCCCTCCCTGTCTGTAACTTTTTTTTTCTCCCTTCCCCTCCCCATGGTCTTCTGTTAAGCTTCTCAGGATCCACATAAGAGTGAAAACATATGGTACTTGTCTTTCTCTGCCTGACTTATTTTACTTAGCATAATACCCTCCAGTTCCATCCATGTTGCTACAAAGGGCCAGATTTCATTCTTTCTCATTGCCACGTAGTATTCCATTGTGTATATAAAGCACATCTTCTTTATCCATTTGTCAGTTGATGGACATTAAGGCTCTTTCCATAATTTGGCTATTGTTGAAAGTGCTGCTATAAACATTGGGGTACAAGTGCCTCTATGCATCAGCACTCCTGTATCCCTTGGGTCAATTCCTAGCAGTGCTATTGTTGGGTCATAGGGTAGGTCTATTTTTAATTTTTTGAGGAACCTCCACACTGTTGCATTCCACCAACAATCCAAGAGGGTTCCTGTTTCTCCACATCCTCTCCAGCATCTATAACCTCCTGATTTGTTCATTTTAGCCACTCTGACCCGTGTGAGGTGGTATCTCAGTGCGGTTTTGATTTGTATTTCCCTGATGAGGAGTGATGTTGAAACTCTTAAAAGATAACAGGAGAGAAACCTAGATGGTTTTTGGGTATGGCAGTAACTTTTTAGATAAAACATCAAAGGCATGATTCATGAAAGAAATAATTGATAAGGTAGAATTCATTAAAGTTAAAAACATCTGCTCTGTGAAAGACAATGTCAAGGGAATGAGGGGACAAGCCACGAACTGGGAGAGATTATTTGCAAAAAACACATCTGATAAAGAACTATTATCAGAAATATACAAAGAATTCTTAATACTCAACAAGAAAACAGCCTGATTTTAAAAACATGCAAAGACTTGTACACATACCTCACCAAAGAAAATACACAGATGGGAAATAAACATGAACAGATGCTCCACATCATATGTCGTCAGGACATTGCAAATTCAAACACCAATGAGATACCATCACACACCTATTAAAATGGCCAAAATATGCAACACTGGCAACACCAAATGCTAGCAACAACATGGAGCAACTCTTACTCTTTGCTGATGGACATGCAGAATGGTACCACCACTTTGGAAGACAGGTCGACATTTTCATATAAAACTAGACATAGGTATACCATATAAACCAGCAATTGGACTCCTTGATATTTACCCAAAAGAATTGAAAACGAATGTCTACACAAAAGCCTGCACATAGATATCTATAGCAGTTTTATGTATGCTTGCCAAAACATGAAAGCAACCAAGACGTCTTTCAGTAAGTGAATGAACAAACTGGTACATCTAAATAATGGAAGATTATTCACTGTTAAAAAGAAATGAATTATTAAGCCATGAAAAGATATGAAGGAAACTTAAATGAATATCACAAAGTAAAAGAAGCCCATCTGAAAGGGCTACATACTACATGATTTCAACAATATGACATTGGAAAAGAAAAAACTACGGAGACAGTAAAAAGGTTACTAGTGGCCAGGGTTATGAGAGGGGGGTAATGAACAGGCATAGCACAGAGGATTTATAGGGCCTTGAAACTATTCTACATGATTCTATGATGATAGATACAGGTCATTATATATTTGTCAAACTGCATAGAAAGTACAGCACCAAGAGTGAATCCTATTATAAACTACAAACTTTGGGTGATAATGATATGTCAGTGTAGGTTTGTCAACTATAACAAGTGTATCGCTCTGGTGTGAGATTTTGATAGTAGGGAAGGTTGTGCATTCATGGGGACATGGGGTATATGGAAACTTTCTTTACTTTCCACTCAATTCTCTTGTGAACTTAAAAAACTGCTCTAAAATATATGGTGTATTAATAAAAAATATGTGTAAAGAAATATATTTGGTATAATATGGGAATTTTAGTGATTATTCACATTTTAGTATGAATTAGTTTTGGGGGGTCTTTTTTCTTCTACAAAGGGGAAAGTAAGCTTTGATAATGAGTAAGAAAAGAAAGAAGATGGTAATTTTAAGACTTAGAGAAACATAATAGCGTCGAACCTTGGAAGGCTAGAAATTAGTAGGTGGTAGGTAGTAGAGGAATTAAAACGCACCAGTGTTAATTTTTTTCTAGTTAAGAATTGCTATCTATGTTTGTTCCTATGTTGTATGAAGTCATTGTTATGTTTACATGTTTGTTTTTCTTTTATAACTCGATTACTTGCATGTGTCATTTTGTGTCTTCCTTTTCAAGGCTCTCACCCCTTAATTCCTTTTCTTGTCTTATTGCATAAACCAGAACTTCTAGAATAATGTTGAGCAACCATAGAATGATAGTTGAATCCCTGGCCTTCTTTCTGACTTTAATTTGAATGTATACAGAATTTTAATCTTAAATGTAATGCTCACTTTTGATTTCTGTGAATAATCCAGGATTAGAAAGATACATCCATAACAGTAAAGCGTACTAATACATTAGAAATGGCTATTGAATCTTGTCAAATTTTAATTATTTCGTTTTTAGTTTTTATAACTTCTGTTTAAATTTCTTAAATATTATATATACACATGCATAATTTTCATAGATGTTAAGTGTGTGATGTCTGTACTTTTTACATTTTTACCACACTTTCTGCTATAACTTAGATTAACAACCTAACATGTATCCTTTTTTTTCCCAAAATGATATAATTCTTTACACATGTTCATTGCATGCACTCTTTTGGGTTTGGCTTTTCTTATTCAACAACATTTCAGTGGAAATGCCTCCAAGTTAAACAGATGTTACATTTTAGTCTTGCCCTCTGGTATTTATTAATTGCATGTCCTTGGGTAGGTTAAGTAACCTTTCTGGCACAGATTTTCCCACCTAAACATGAGGATAATTATTCTTTTCTCTAAGGACTATTGTGAGAACCAAATTATATCATATATATAGCTCTAAACCAGTGTTACTTGATTTCATGCCCAGTGCAGGGAGAGCAATCCCTTTTCCTTTTTTGGCAGTCATGACCTTTGGTCCAGGAATATGTAACTCAGCAAATGCCTGAGCACCTGCTGAGGGGCCATGAGGGGCCATGAGGGAACCCTACTTTGGTTCAGAGCAACAGTTTGGGAGCCCCATTTGTCTGCTTCTGAATCCATGCACCATCACTTTGTAGTTACGTTCATTACCTTGGACAGGCTTCTTAGCCTCTCTGTGCATCAGTCGCCTCATCTTCAAAATGGACATAATAACAGTACCTGTTACACCTATCATGGGTGTAAATGACATGATGCATGTGGCGCACTTGGAAGAGTGACAAGCGCACTGAAATAGGGACAGGCAAGTAAGGTCTGGGCGTGGGTCTCGAAGTCAATAGGCTTATCTTTGCCATTTGCTGGCTGTGTGACTTTGGGGGTTATCGTGAGCTGTTTAATCCCCATCTTCATCTGGAAAATGAGGATACTAACACCCACCTTAAAGCATTGTTTGAGAGAAATATAAGGTAAGGAGTGGTCAGTGGTGGCAGCCTGTGCATTGTGTATTCAGTGCAGGATGCTTCCCTCCACCCTCACTGCATATGGTCCAGCCTATGACTGCATGTGCTTTGGTCACCCGAGAATTCTAATCATCCTTCATAGTTCTCACAATTCCAGACTTGGACCTGCCAGTGAACTTCCAGAGGGCATGCTCTCCATGAGTTGGCTCATGCCTGTGTCCTGACTGTTCTCTTCAAGTGTTCCATGAGCTATCCCGGGGTTGCTGGGGTCACGGTCTGTTCTCAGTAGCCTTTGTTTCCTTGTTTTGTTTCCTTCCTGCGTGTGCAAACATGCATTTTGTTTTAAATTTGTAGAATTTTCAAGGGCAAGTTTATCTTTCTCTGTACATTAGATTTACTGCTGGTCAGGCAAGCACAGGAGGGACACTATGAAGTGCGTTTGTGGTTAGAAAACAGAGAAATTGGACCAAGATGAGCCTTGCAGATGCATATTGATATCAACTGGTTTTCTTGCCTTCATTGAATGTTGCAATTCTCCAAGGACATCTCACTTTCCTTCTCAGAGCTCTGAGGGGGAGCTCTCCCACCATCCCCCAAAGCAAAGCAAGACAAAAAGTGCATAGGTTTTCAGGCAGTCATCTCTTTCAACAGAATGATTCAAGGGAAGGTATCACTACATGGATTTGCCCATCTCTTCATGCTGAGATTTGCTTGCTTCTGTTAGCAATACAGGGATTTACTGAGTTATCTTTATGAGCCTATACTGCAAACTGTTAAAAAAAACCAACAAACAAAAAAACCCCACCCCCAAACCTTTCCTCTTATACTGCATTGCACACAGGCCTATGGAATTGGTGGGGGTTTTTGATTTTGTGAGTTAAGTATGATTCCGCAGCACCCCCTAGTGTCTATATTTGGAAACTGAGATGTAAATGATTCTTGGGACTTCAAAGCAGGAAACCTATAGAAATACATATTCACATATTTTTTCTTTTTAGTACCTAATAATATGAACCACCCTGATACTCCCAAGTATGTTTAATTATATACAACTCTTTAATCACCTCATTACTTTGATTTTTCTTTGGGCAATCCAACTGAACAAATAGAAACAACCGGACCTCTCTGCTTTGGCCTCAGGCGTCACTGGAATGTTTCTGGGCCATACTTCTGCCTGTCTCCACTGAAGCAGCACAGCACCAAGAAGAGGTGCCCAGTTCTACTCTTTCATTAAAGAAGATTCTGCCATTCAGCCACTGGAGTGAGTAGCGATGAACACAATGGATTCTGTATTCGACCACAGGCAGCTCCATTTTGGTATCACTTTCTGTGCTATGGATGCCACTTTTTTACTGCTTGTAAAAGGAATGATCCTAGCTAACTACAAACAGGTCACATGGTTCGGTTTCTCCCTCAGACATTCTATAAGGTAACATTAGAGTTACCTTATGTATTCCTTACATAGGTGATTAGGTTTCCCATACTTGGAACCTAACTACTCTTGTACTTTTTCCTAAAGGGATACCATTTTTCTTCCTTTGGTAACTGAGAAGACACACCAGGGTCATCATCCATTATCACAAAACCTGATGGATAGGATCTCTATAGTATAGTACTGGCTTTTACAAAATTATTAAACCTTAACAAGCTGATAAAACGAAACACTTATGCAGTTGAGCCAACCGGAGAATACAGAAGTATAATGGGAAAAAAGAGCGGACTATGTGAATCCCAGCCTCTGCCAGTTGGGATTTTCTTAAGGCTCTCAGTTTTTGTATTTGTAACATGGAACTGCCATGAGCATCACATGAGAGAACGTGTGTTAAGTTCTTAGCATGGTGTAGAAACTTACATACATGTCGATTCTCCCATTTGGTGTTATATAGAAAAGGAGAGAATTAAAACAGAGTTTACAGTTGGTGAAGCTTGAGTTGTGGATTTGAATTAACTGATGCTGTGGCTTTTAAAAAAGGTCATGCTTACAGGCCTGGACTCTGGAATTCTCTCCCTGGGTTCAGATTCTGGATCTGCCACTTAACAAGCTGAAGGACGTTGTACAACCTACAACCTCTTTGTCGCTCAGGTCCCTTGGTTGCAAGGCAGGGATAATAGAGCAGCATCTACCTTATCAGATTTCGTAGGGATTACATTATTTAATACAAGTAAGTGTTCACAAAAGAATCTGGCATAGAATAAGCTCTCAACGAACATTAGTTGTTATCAGTATCAAAAAGCGAAATACGTCAAAAGAGCCTAGAAAATCTAGATGATTAAATCCATACATTTCTGCTATGAACATGCTCTTTTAGTAAGTCACATACTTATTTTCTTATGTATGGTATCAACCAGCACTGCCCGATAGAATATTGTGGGCCACTTATATAATTACAATTTTTGTAGTAGCCACGTTAAATAAAAGAAGGAATAAGCCACAGTACCATCACATACTCCTTGATGGGATGCACAGAAAAGGACAATTCTCATCTGCAATTTTCTTGCCCTAAAGCAATAGCCTCAACCCAATCATGAGAAAACATCAGATACACCTAAACTGTGGGGGATTCTGCAAAATAAAACATGAGTACTCTTCAACAGCATCAGGATCATGAAGGACAAGAAAACACTGAGGAAAATGTGACAGATTGGAGGAGACTAAAGGAATATGACAACTAAATTCTCTATGGTGCCTTGGATTGGGTCCTGGAAACGAAGCAAAACAAAACAATCAGTAGGACAAAGTGGTGGAATGTGAGTATATTTGTAGTTAATCATATTGGATCGATGTTAATTTTCTGGTTTTGACAAGGGATACAGGAGTGCTGATGCATAGGGGCACTTGTACCCCAATGTTTATAGCAGTACTCTCAACAATAGCCAAATTATGGAAAGAGCCTAAATGTCCATCAACTGATGAATGGATAAAGAAATTGTGGTTTATATACACAATGGAGTACTACGTGGCAATGAGAAAGAATGAAATATGGCCTTTTGTAGCAACGTGGATGGAACTGGAGAGTGTGATGCTAAGTGAAATAAGCCATACAGGGAAAGACAGATACCATATGTGTTCACTCTTATGTGGATCCTGAGAAACTTAACAGGAACCCATGGGGGGGGGGGGGAGGGAGGAAAAAAAAAAAGGTTAGAGTGGGAGAGAGCCAAAGCATAAGAGACTCTTAAAAACTGAGAACAAACTCAGGGTTGATGGGGGGTGGGAGGGAGGGAGGGGAGGGTGGGTGATGGGTTTTGAGGAGGGCATCTTTTGGGATGAGCACTGGGTGTTGTATGGAAACCAATTTGACAATAAATTTCATATATTAAAAAATTTTTTTCTGGTTTTGAGAATTACACTATGGTTGTGTGAGATATTAACTTGAGAGGAAGCTAGGTGAAGATTATATGGGAACTCTATACAGCTGTGCAACTTCTCTGTGAGGCTAAAACTGGCTCAAATATTTTAAAAATTAAAAAGAAACAAGCAAAGTTAGGTTTAATGTCTTATTAAACCCAATACATCCAAAACGTTATTTCAACACATAATCAGTATAAAATTATCCATGAGGTTTTATGGGTTTTTTTGTTTTTTTATTTTTTGCACAGTCTTAAAAACTCTGCTGTGCATTTTACCCCATCAACGCATCTCAGTGTTTACTAGCCATTTTTAAGTGTTCAGTAGCCACGTGTATCTGTAGGCTGCTATACTGGACAGCACAGGAATAGATGCAGTGATAGGATGTCATTCAGGGGCTCAGTGACTCCTTGGCAGCCTTTCTCTGGGGTGACACCTCTTCCAGCTCTGGTCTTAGGCTTTGCCCTGAGAGCCTCCAGAGGTGATTAGTCCGTAGAAGGGGGCTCAGGTTAACTAAGTCTGGTAACATTGTTATCTGGTCTAACGAGAAAACGTATACTTTGTAAAGAGCATGGTCTTTTCTAAGGAATGAAATGCTCATAGCCCCAGTGCTCTCTAAAGCATGGAATGGATACCACTAGTCTTAACAGGTATCAGAAAATAATGACTTTGGGTGGTATTTCGACATTGAGTAACATTGATTCACAAAGTGAGAATATATTTTCCCATTTCAATTTTCACTTTTTTGGATTACATCAAAGAACAAATCTCATAGTTCTCTATATCTTTAGCACATTACTAACATTTGTTCATCTTAAACTCTTTCTTTCTGGCTAGAATTTAATGCATTATTTGTTCCATTTTATTATTATTATTATTATTATTATTATTATTATTGTCATTGCCTTTTATTCTTGGCAAGTAATACTGGCTTTCCATTTAATTACTGATATGAAAAATTTTAAAGTTTTTTTTAAAATAAAAGGCTTCCTTTTAATATTTTATTTATTTAGTCATTCATCTCTGCCCAACGTGTCTTAAACTCAGGACCCCAAGAGTCACATGCTCTTCCAACTGAGGCAGACAGGCGCCCCTCTTTAAGTTTTAAATAAAAACATAGAAGGACAAATTTAGTAAAAACACGAATATTAAGATAGATAATCACAGCCCAAGTGGCACTGGGAAATAACAAAAACAGAAACAGAAGCAAAACCCAAGAACAACAGCAACAAAATCATCCTGTGACTACAAGAATGCTTCAAATTTGGGGAACTTGTAGATCAAGCCTCTGTTTCCGAGGCACCTCCTTTTGTAGAAGCCTCTCAGAAAATACTTAAGCCTAGAAAGGCGGAATGGGGTGTTCTCCATAAATCAGTTCCCTTGTTAAACCCTTCCCTAGAAAGAGGAGTTTCCTTCTCACAGTCTTCTCTTCCTCTGGCTAGTATCTCTTCTTTCCTCTTTTACTTTCTCATCCCCCAAGTCCTTTCTCTGTCCCATCTCACTATTTCCTCTTTCTTCTCCTATTCATTGGCCAAAGTTCCCTCCTCATCCACCAATGGCTGCTGCCTCTGCCTTTATGTGTTCTGCCATCTGACCAATCAGGGTGCTACATTTTACATTTCATGCTTTCTAGCTTCCTCTGATGTCTTCAGAAGAAAACTTCTGTACACAAAGGACTCCCCTTGGACATTCTGAATCCCTTTAAGGCTACTTTAACAATTTCTGGGTTCAAATTCTGGACAACTGTAGGGTGCTATTATTATCCGTAGAGAGTAACACCCCCCCCCCCCCCCCCCCCCCCCCCCCGCCACCAAGATGCTTTCACTCTTGACTTCCCTTGGACACAACATGTGGGTTTTCCAGGCTGTAGTGCACACTAGTTTGTTTTATGCACTGCTGGGACAGCACAATGGAACTTCTAGAATTTGGCTTGGATAACTTATGTCCTTGAAGGATTGATATTATTAAATTCTGGGAATTAAGGAAATTAGGGAAAACACCACCAACATGAAACTAAACATATCCAACGGGATCGTCAATTTGGAAACTAATTAGGGGAAAGTAATTACTATTTTCCTCTCTCCCACCATAATCACGGATGGAGTTTGATAGGAAGGAAAGAGGCAAGGAAATTTTTCCTACTATGAGACAATATGAGAAAACTCTCCCCCCCCCCGACCTGAAAATAATGTCGAGTGTTGCATTTAGCATCTTTGACATTTCTCCTTTCTCATGTGTCGCATTAGTTGTCTTCTCCCTACATTCAGCTTTTGAACACACATAATACAGAATACCTTTAACTTTTTGTTAAATCTTACAGGCCAGAGTAGAGAAGTTTAAAGTAATTTAAAAAAAAAAAGATAAACAACTCCTGCATCTTCAAAACAAAAGCCCACTGAGAAAGCTGGTGCCACATAAACCTCACCACCACCAAAGGCCCAGCTCAGAGGCCCTAAAACACAGCCTGCGGTATTGACCAGCTAACCACGCGGGCCACCGCGGAGAGGTGTGAATACGTGGGGAGAGTCACGTGTTGTTTCTCTGCTGCTTTAACACCGGCGGCAGCTAACACTTACCTAGCAAATAGAACATGTTCCATACCAGTGGGAGTACTTGACTTGTGAAAACTTGCTCAATTCCCCCAAGAAGCTAACGAGGCAGGTATTGCCACGGTCTTCATGTTACAGGCGAGAAAACTGAACTCAGAAGTTTAGGCACTTGCCTGTGGGCCTGCAGCTTAGGAAGTCGGTGACCTTTGGGCTGAAGCCCAGAAGATGTCTCCAGAAGCCCAGCTCTCAACCTCTGCACCAGGAGCAGCCCTCTCTGAGTGAGGTACTGTGGCTTCCATGGAGTTTGTCGCCAAGAGTCTGTGAAGGGAATCCAGTTTTCCCATTTGGGAATCCAGTTGTATTCCTCAGGAAAAATTACTAGGCACTGGGGGCAATATATACCACATTTAAGAAGGAGACAAAACTTCTAATTTTATATGTTTGAAGGAAAAACTTGCTCATACAAACTATTGTTCTCATGAAGCCTCACTGAAGTAAATAAAAATGAACAGCTCTGGAACATGAAACTAAAATGAGACAGGATGAAACAAATGACTCCATCAACAGGGCTTCTGTCACATATGACATTCCATTTTTGAGGCTGAGATCTTTAAAGCCTTAGCAATTTAGTTTTGATTTTCTTTGAGTTTGTTTTTTAATCAGCCCCAAACCTACTCGATGCTTTTACATTTATTTCTAAGGCAATGTTCCCAGGCACAAATTTCAAAGGGGAATTCTATTGCTTTTTTTTTTTTTTTAAATCAAGTATAGCTGGCATACAATATCCTATTAGTTTCAGGTGTACATCATAGTGATTCAATATTTTTACACATTACAAAATGATCCCCATGATAAGTGTAGTTACCATCTGTTGGTATACAAAGTTATTGCAATATTATTGAATACATCTCTTATACTGTACATTACATCCCCATGACTTATTACTTTTTAATAATTGCAATAGAAGCAGGAGGTATCCTGGTAGTATTTATGCCTACAGAGAGAGAAAAAAATAAATGTGATTGCCTGGGGCTCTTTCTTTGCTTTGTTCTCAGTTGCTGTTTCGACCTCCCTTCTTCATCTCGGGCACTAACCACCCACAAACTGAATAGACCACTAATTCTTAGCAAGCAAATCCTGCAAATTAAGAGGGTTGGGTTAGGTCAGGGTATGGGCGTAAGGAGACCCGGCAGTCTCAGAGAAGGCACTATGTGCCTTTGTAATCTTTGTTGGAGTAGCAACACCTAGGGGTTGTGTAGGCAACTGACCTCTACAATCCAAGAATCTTATCTTACCTTATTTTATTATTTTATTGCTTACTGGTCACATCAATTGAATTCTCACATCATTGTGTGAGAAGAGATAACATACAAAGTCCCAAAATGCCAAGTCCTTGTTTACAAATGGATCTTTGTCCCAATATTTGGTAGGATGGGTAAGAGCCCAACCATGGGGTTAATTCCCTCAAATGGCTGGCAAATAAATACACTGACAATTTTATTACCCCAAATGATGGATCTGATGGCATACATTGATGATTAGATGGGTAACAAAATGGCTTGCCCTAGGGTTTATATCTAGAAGTTGCAGCTTCATAATGCTAAAACAATGGATTGACTTTTTGTTTTTTGGGTTTTTTGTTTTATTTTTTTGGTCTTGTGGATAGGGCTTTTTTAAAATACCCGCCAGAAGATAAGTCTTTACTTTAGGAGCTTTGGGTATATTAGTTTTCTAGGGCTGTCATAACAAATTGCTGTGGTCTGTGTGGCTTAAACAACAGAAATTTCTCACAATTTTGGAGACTAGAAGTACAAGATCTACGTGTTGGCAGGATTGGTTTCATTTAAAGGTCATGAGGGAAGGATGTGTTCCAGGCTTCTCTCCTTGGCTGATAGATGGTTGTTTTGTTCTATGTTTTCACTCAGTGTTTCCTTTCTTCCCATCTGTCCTAATCTCCTCTTCTTTTAAGGACACCAGTCATTTTGGATTAGGGCTCACCCACCTGACCTCATTTTACCTTAATTACTTCTTTAAAAGTTGTATCTCCAAATAGAGTCACTTTCTGAGGGATTGGAGGTAGGACTTCAACATACACATTTTGGGGGAGACACAGTTCAGCTCCTAACTATGGGTAACCTCATTTGTTCTAGGCTGATAGAGAGGTTTAGCTCTAGAGCTAGACTTCAAAATTACAAGTTGAAAAAGTCTGTCTTTGGTACACACAGTCTTTCCCCCGCCAGGATATTGTCTTCATGCTGATGTCACCATCTTCTTTATCCTTTACAGACTCTGTGCCTCTCACTGTTCTATCTTCCTCTATCATAAATGCTCTCTCAAGAGAGAATCTGATATCAGTCATGTATATAGAGGAGCAATTTTAACTTAGGGCAATTTACAGGCTATGTCTTCCCCATAATAGTGTAATGAAATGCTTTGTCTCCATTTAAAGGAAATTCACCCAGTAGTTTGTAGATCAATAGGTGAGGGGGCAAGTGAGATGAAGGACTTTTCCTTGCCCCACCCCTGAAATAACAAGATGTAACCAGACACGAAATTCATCTCTTTACAAAATTGATCCTTGGGATCAATCCACTGTCCCCCCCCCCCCCAAAAAAGGGAAATAGGCAGTAAACACAGGTAGGAGTAACTGAGAAAAGATGAATAAAGAGACTATTTGTAAAGGTGTGAGCAGAGTTAAGGAAAGCCAGTAAGGGATGGATAGATATCCCAGGGCAAGCAACAACAAGCCATTACCACCTCTAGATCTGAAGGTCAAGGAGAGGGAATGTTTATCAGAACGGAGACAGAGCTATAGCAGTAGCTACTAGCTGAGCTGTTGCTATGAGAAGGCTCCAGGACAGAAGTTATGGTTTTAAAAGGAGGACAGAAGTTACGGTTTTAAAAGGAGGTAGCTTAGGGAATAGTGAACCTCACTTTCCTCCTGCCCTACCATCGCTTGCCAGAGCTTCACCAGCTGAAAGCAAATGGAAACCAGAGGTTGAGGAAGTGGATGTGGTCTGTGAGGGCAGCCTCCCAAAGCACAGGGCAGGGTGGGCACAGTCCTTGTCACTCCATGTGATTCACCTCTTGGGAACGGTCCAACAGTGAGAACTAACTTCGGGCTCCCGTTTTCTCCTCCTCTGTTTTTAATGATGAAATGATTTAAAAAAGGCTTCCGTTTATCACTGTCACTTATTTAGTCTAAAAGTCTTGTTATACATCCTTCTGCAATGAGTTTTCACACTGTGCCTTGAACACTTACTTTATCAGCAGTATAAGATGAAGGAAGCATTTTCCTCTCTTTGCAGACTTCTGCTGTTTTTGTCTGTTCAATATTCCTTTTCCTCCTTTCCGGTAACAACACCTTGATTTTCCTTTAGGGGCCATTTTCCTCAGACTCTTAGTTAATGTGGTTGGCGTAGGGCTGACCTGACTTCTGGACTCCAGGGCTAAGCACACGAGCAGGCCCAGCCAATCACAGGCCTGCATGTCCTTTGTCACGGGGATTATTATTATTATTATTATTTTTAAAAGGCATGTGCTCTGTCATTGCATCAAACTCATGACTTCTGTTAGTGCTATCTACTCTTTACAAGCTATCACTTTTGTAAAGCTGGCAGGAGGTAAGCCCAGAGTTCTTTAAGGTCAGGATGAAGCCAATACAGAAAAGAGCAGAAAGGAGATACAAATGAAGACAGAGCCCTGGATCTAGCTGTACCCGAAGTTCTCTTAAACTTACTTTTAATTTCATGAACCATTATTCCTTTTCTTTCCTTAGGCCAATTTGGGTTTCTGTCACTTGTAATAGAAATGCCTGACTAATACCTTCTCTGTGATCTTAAAAATCAATATTGCTTTATGTTGGTTTCTATACATATTGTTTATCATCCAATGGTCTGGGTTTAGTCCTATGCTTCACTGTTATATTACAGGGATCATGAATAAGCACTGTTGAAAGTACTTCCAGCAGCAGAAAAGTAAAATGCTGTGCAAGCTGTCAGCTGACAGGTTTTGTGGGAATAGAGCCACCTATCCATTGTGAAGAATATCACTTGTTTGATGAAATACTGCAAAATGAAGACATGGGCCATCCACAGGAATATGTAACATTAATTTTTAGTTTTTTAAAAAAAAATTTTAATGTTTTTATTTATTTTTGGGAGAGAGAGAGAGACACAGAGACAGAGACAGAGCATGAGCAGAGGAGGGGCAGAGAGAGAGGGAGACACAGAATCTGAAGCAGGCTCCAGGCTCTCAGGTATCAGCACAGAGCCCGACGTGGGGCTCGAACTCACAAACTGTGAGATCATGACCCGAGTTCAAGTCGGATGCTTAACCGACTGAGCCACTCAGGCACCCCAATTTTTAGTTTTTTTTTTTTAATACAATAGCAACCAGTCTACTGAAGCAATGAACATATAGCACATTTAGAAGTTGCTTATTTCTTATTGATCTTCAAGTTACATTAACCTTATTCCAAAGCCTCCTTCCCTCAGTCTGGGAAGGAGCAGAATAGTTCCTATTATGCTTTCTATTTGTTTGATATTATTTTCTTTCTGACCATACATATGTTTCAGCTATTTCCAGAGCAAGTTTTCTTTTTCTGTTCTTTCTTTTTTTTAGAGAGAGCGCAAGTGGGGTAGATGGGCAGAGGGAGAGAGAGACAGAATCTCAAGCAGGTTCCACACTCAGCGCGGAGCCGGCTGCAGGGCTTGATCCTACGACCCTGGATCATGACCTGAGACAAAATCAAGAGTTGGATGCTCAACCACCTGAGCCACCCAGGCGTCCCTCCGGGGCAAGTTTTCAAAGCTGGAATAGGTCTGTACTCTGTTTGTACTCCTCACATTACTGTTTAGGCTTTATCTGTTCAACACTAAACAATTAAAATAATATAATCCAATCTTTCGTATGATTCTAATGGCTATAAAGAAGATAAAACAACATCTAGATGGTTGGAGTTTGTGTAGACATAGCTTCCCTTATAATGGTGGATACACATCTGCGTATGGGTTTGGGGTCTACTGGAGCTTCAACAGGGGCCCTGGTCTGTTTGGAAATATCTGAAAAAAGTGGAGCAGGAGCAGGCTTCCTGGGAAGATACCACTTGATTGGGAGACTGATGTGCTGTAAGAGTTCTGGTATTTATTATCAAATTGCCCTTAGAAGGCTGTATCAGTATTCACTCCTACCAGCGGTGGATAACAGTGCCCGTTACTTATTTCCTGCACTAAAGCTGAATATTAGGTTTTGTTTAAAATCTTTTAGATATCATTTAATATCCCTTCTTTTTATTTATTTATTTTTAAATTATTGAACGTTTATTTATTTTTGAGACAGAGAGAGACAGAGCATGAATGGGGGAGGGTCAGAGAGAGAGGGAGACACAGAATCCGAAACAGGCTCCAGGCTCTGAGCGGTCAGCACAGAGCCCGACACGACACGGGGCTTGAACTCACGGACCACGAGATCATGACCTGAGCTGAAGTCGGACGCTCTTAACCGACTGAGCCACCCAGGCGCCCCCATTTAATATCCTTTAAATATCACTTAAATATCTTTGCCAACTTGGTAGGACAAAAATGTATGTCATGCTTTCCGTTTCATTTCTGTCTGCTTACTAGTGAGCTTGAACTTTTTCTCTTTTTAAAAAATTTTTTTTAAGTTTATTTTTGAGAGAGAGAGAGCGAGCGAGCGCATGAGCAGGAGAGGGGCAGAGAGAGAGAGAGGGAGACACAGAATCTGAAGCAGGCTCCAGGCTCTGAGCTGTCAGCACAGAGCCCAATGTGGAGCTCGAACTCATGAACCATGAGATCATGACCTGAGCCAAAGTCGGACACTTAATCAATTGAGCCACCCAGGCACCCCTTGAACTTTTTTTTTCTTAATGTGGGTTTCAACTTTTGACTTTCTTCTTTTGTGAATTGCCTACTCAGGCCCTTTATCTACTTTTTAAAGTTAGAGTGTTCTTATAACGACATGTAAGAAGTTTTATATATTGATCATATTGGCCTTTTGCTGTCAGAGTTACAAATATCTTTTCTGCTTTCACCATTTGACCTTTATTTTTAGATTTTTGATGCATGAAAATTTGTGAGTTTTTATAAATTGTATTTATCAAGGTTTTTCCTTTATGTCATTTTCCCTTTGTTTTTAGGCTTAAAATACTTTCTTCACCCTGAGATTAAGCACATAGTTGTGTATATATGTTTCCAAAAATATCTTTTTTTTTTCTAACACGGTTGTTGATTTAAAAAAAAGATATAAAAGATAGTACACATGAGGAAAATATCCAAGAAATAACCAGGAAGGAATTTATCCTTCTATCTAAGCAGTTAAAATATACTTTTCTCATCCAAATTTTCTCCAAATTCTTTTTATGATTTTTTAAAATTTAATTTTGATTCAGGAATTTTGCCATTTTATATGAGGTTAGAGCCCTACTCTAATTTTTAAAAATAGTTGGCTAATTATTCCTATGTAATAAAAATACATATTTCCTCCACTGCCTTGAAATTTATGTGTCTATCATTTTTTAAATTCCTGTGTTGTGTGGATTTGCTTCTGGATTTTATATTCAGTTTAGCTAATTCTTACACCCATTCTTGGGGCTCAACCACTTTGACACTTCACATTATAGTCCGTTAATTGTTTTGGTTATTTTCAACTTTTTTCCCCCCAAAAGAATTCTAAAATCATTTGGTAAAAAATTTGAAACTTGAAAAATCCGGTGGGTTTTTTGTTGGAAAAACATTATAAATTTATTTAGAGAAACGGATACTTTAAATCAGATGGAGTCTTCCCAATCAGAAACATTGTGTGCCTCTCCATGTGTTCACACCTTTTGTTATGTCCCTTGGTAAGTTTCATAGCTTTGATATAGACATGTATACTTGTTATTTTCCCCTTATAGTTTTCTAATTACTCATTTTTTCCCTGACATAGAGAAAGTTACTGGCTTTTCTTGGATTTATTTTGCTCGTGGCTACCTGACTAAACTTAATCATAAGACCTTTTCGGTTCATTCTCTTGGATTTTCTTGGTAATCAACTACATAAAAACAAATATCTGATAACTGTTTCTCCTCTTTTAAAAAAATGTATAGCACTTGCTTCTTTTAAATATCTTTCTGGATAATGAAAAACAGTGGGGGTAGTACCTTCCTCCAACCCTTAGAGGGTCCCTTCATAATTAAGCATGATTCTGTCTAGTGATATGAGGTAGAAACTTTTCATCAGGTTAAGAAGCATCCTTCTAGTTATGATACATTAGTAGAGTTTTTAAAATCATGCACGGATGCTGCATTTATTGAAGGTCTTTTCAGCATCCATTGAGATGATTGTATATTTTTCCCCTTTAAGTTTGTGAGATACAGATTTCTTAATATTATGCAATTCTTGCATTTTTGGGAGTAAATCCTATTTGGTACATTATTCCCTTAATAAGCCACTGAATTGGATCTAAAAAATGTTTTATTTATTTTTGAAGGAGGGAGGGAGAGAGAGAGGGAGAGAGAGAAAGGGAGAGAGAAAGAGGGAGAGGGAGAAGGAGAGGGAGAGAGGGAGAAGGAGAGGGAGAGAGGAGAAGGAGAGGGAGAGAGGGAGAGAGGGAGAGAGGAGGGAGGGAGGGAGGGAGGGAGGGAGGGAGAGATAAAGAATGGGGAGGGGCAGGAGGACAGGGAGATACAGAATCTGAAACAGGCTCCAGGCTATGAGCTGTCAGCACGTGAGCAGGGAGATCATGACCTGAGCCAAAGTCAGACGCCTAACCTACTGAGCCACCCAGGCATCCCCAAATTAGATTTTTTAGCTTAATTAATATATTCATAAATGAGACTGGTCTGTGGATCTTCTTTGGGTTAACTTTGTTATTTTTTTAGCATTGTCAGTTTTGCAAAATAAGCTAACATGTTTTCAGTCTTTACTTCTAGTGGTCCAGATTGAAGCACTCACTTGTAGAATATTTTGGGTTTAGCCCTTTTGTATGGGCTAGTTTCTTGGTTCCACTTTTATTTTCTTCCAAGGTTATTAGTCTGTTCAGTTTCCTATTTGTTTCAATTTTCTAGATCTCAGAAAATTAGCAATTACAACCATATTGTGAAAATGGTACATGGTACTGGATGTTCTATTTTCTTTAAAATTAAAAAAAAAATCTTGGTGTTTGGGTGGCTCAGTCTGTTAAGTGTCTGACTCTTGATCTTGGCTCAGGTCATGATCTCATGGTTTGTCAGTATGAACCCCATGTCAGACTCTGTGCTGGCAGCGTGGGGCCTGCTTGGGATATTGTCTCTCCCTCTCTCTGCCCCTTGCTGTGCTCGTGCGTGGTCACATTCTCTCGCTCCCAAAATAAATAAAGAAACTTAAAAAAATCTCATCAGGATCTGTGTTTTCTTCGAACATTGTGCTTATATATTATCTTTCCTTCAAAGATAGTCTTGCTCCAGTTAATGATTTTTAAAATAAAAACATATCTTTTATTGTGTATAATTTGTTTCCTAATTCAGTATTTTTTGTTTGTAAATATATATTAATTCTATGTCTCTACTTTTTAAAGGCTTAAGTTTTTCTTTTGTATCTCTTGATCTAAATGATTAACTCATTAGTATTATTTCATTCTTAATAAAATACTAAAGTTATATGATTATAATTTGCCAGGTATAGCTTTGGTCATATCTAATATGTTTTGGTAAGTTGTGTTTTGTCATGTTTCCTAAGTTGTCTACAATTGCATTTTACTATTTACTCTTTGACCAAAGAGTTATTGTAGAGAGTGATTTTTGAAATTTTTAAGCAGACATAGTTTTAACACTTAAACTTTTCTTACTAATTTTTCATTTCATAGTGATCAAAGAAAGTGTACATCTTCTGCCTTTGAATTATATTGAGGGTTTCTTTGAGTGAATCAATAACAATAATTTTTTGTAAATATTCCAGATGTGTTGGAAAAGCAGATATATTCTCTAATAGACTAGAAGTTTAATATATATCTAATAAAACAACCTTTATAATTTGTTACTCAACTTTTATCTTTAAACTTTTTGCTTATTTGAACTCTCAAAGACGAAGAATAATCTCTTAGCTATTCTGTTTCTATTAATTTTCCATATATTTCTGGCAGTTTTCATTTCTATATTTCAATGATATGTCTTTATATTTGTATAAGAGTACTAAAGCTTTATTGTGATTTTACTTTTTAATAAATATAAAACAACTTCTTTGTCCTGAGTTTTTCTTTGATGATATTTTGACTCCATTTTTTATTTGTTACTGTTTATCATACTTAGACACATCTTTTTACATTTTCCCTCATTTGTCAATTTTATATTCAAGTGCTTTGCCTAACCTATCTGTGGCGGCTTAATGTTTTCCTGCCGATTTGCATGAGCATTTTACATATGAAAAATATTAATTCTTTGCCTCTTTCTTATAAATATTGTTTCTAATCTGTTTGAATTATAATCCTTAATTTCTATGTGGAGAATTCTTTTTGAATCCAATCTATTAGTGTTTATGCGATTTCTTTTGTTGCTTTTATCCCTAGAATACACTTCTTCATAGTTTTTGTTTTTTATGTAAATTTTATAACTTTGCAATTTATATGCAGTTTATTTTGATGTATGCTAAGCTATAGATCTAAACAGATTTTTTCCAACTAGGTATCTAAATATTTTGGTGGCATCATTTATTAAATAACTGTTTCCTTTGAGCTGATATGAAATGCTGTTTTTGGTGAATACTAAGGATTGGCTTGCTCAAATCCCAGTCCAGCCTCCAAGTGTGCTTTCCTATGATGCAGAAGTGGGAAATCTGGGCTTTCTTGGGCTTTCTGGGCTTTCTTGCAGCTAAGGTTCAGATGTGCCATCACAGGACTTGTGGAATTGCATCAATAGAAAGACATCTGTTTTGCTAGCACAAATTATGGCAGAGGCAGGATAGTCTTAAGTGAGTAGATTCCTGAGCTGAAAGCCTCCAACAGTGTCCATGGAAGCTTTTATGATCATGATTGGAAGTGTGTAAGGTAGGATCAGGGAATTGTTTTTAGAAGTCAAAATCTGCTTCTCCAACCCTTCTAAAGATTTTGTAATATCTGGTGACAAATCATTTTCTGGTCAAACTAGAGAGAATGGTTTCTGTTATCTGCAGCTGAACCCTACCTAGTATATTGATTTTATCAAACATTAAATTTTTTATATATCCAAGGGCCTCATTCTAGATACATATTCCTTTCCACTGAATTTTTTATCTTTGGACTGGTATAAAATGATCTAATTATTTTAACCTTATGTTTTAATATATGGCAGGTCTAGTATAAAAAATATTTATTCTTCTGGATGAACTTTTGTATCACTGACAATTTCCTCATAGTCCTCAGCCCTGTTCCTTGGGGATATTGATTCAATAAGCCGTTTGAAGAAACTGCTCATCTTCTGGTCTGAGATTCTGGGCTGGGCTCACAGTTTCTTGATAACTCTACTGTAATGGTTACAAAATAATTCTAAGATTTAAGGTGAAGATTTTGATAATAAAGTGGAACTTAATTTTCTTTTGGGGGGGCATTAATTTTCATTCACCCAACAAAACTTTGTTTCTATTTTTATATCAAATAACTTATGAAAAGCTAACATCAAAGAGTTATGGGGGCACCTGGGTGGCTCAGTTAGTTAAGTGTCCAACTTCAGCTCAGGTCATGATTTCGCAGTTCTGTGAGTTCGAGCCTCACATTGGGCTGTGTGCTGTCAGCAAATAGCCCGCTTCGGATCTCCTGTTCACCCCTCTCTTTCTGCCCCTCTCCCGCTGGTTCTCTCTCTCTCTCAAAATAAATAAACTTAAAAAAAAAAGCCTCAACACTTCAACACATCTATAATCCGGAAAATGATCAAAGATTATGTGAGGAGAGGCTGGGTCTAAGATTCTTTGTAATTGCAATCTTTAGGTATAGGAAAATGTAAACTCTCAGAGAATGACATAAAACAAAGCCTCCAAGATAATTTTCTGCAACCCTTTGTTCGTTTGTTTATTTCTATACACTTATAAGAGCACTAATCTAGAAGCATATATGAGTTCTGATTTTGACTCTGGCATAGCTACTTTGAACAAAATACTCCACTTCTCTGGGACTCACTTAGGTTTCCATCCCTAAAATATGGGAATGATAACTCTTCTGGGCAAATCATTGGTTTTCAACCTACCATGTAGGCATAGGCATCGTCTAACCTGTACCATGCCGTACAAATGTGAATTAACACATTATCTGTCTTTTACCTACCTTAGTTATCAAGACCTTCTGCTCTTCTTCATCTAACTTTTCAGCCATCTCTGATTTTTCTTGACCTATCATGAATCTAAAACAGTCACTCATTTGCCTTAGTTATCATCACTCATTTAATTTCCTGGTGAACACCACTAACCTTTGCAAGATCATTGCCCTTCTTTTCTTAAGTGGTTCAGCACTCAAGACTGGGGAAAACTCCTGTTATATGTAAATTTTCTATAGCCATTAAAGTCTCCTCAGGATACAACATAGTGATTAAGAAATAAAAATGGACATTGATTAAAAAATATGAGATTAATTTTATATGTCTTAAACTTTCACTGGACTTTTAAAATAAAATGGTTAATGAAAGCTATGAATTACTAGGCTGTCAAATGCTCCTGGGATTAGAAGTAGTAACAGAGGTCTGGGCACTCAATACTGTATTGACTCCAAATCCCAGTGGAATTTGAGGCATGGAGATGTTGAACAGAAAGAACTTGTGAAAATTTGACAATGATTCTCAGGTTCATTTGGAAAAACAATTAGGTACCAATGGATATTTTTTAAAAAGAAAAACAAATCAGAAGCCTTGCCTGGCCAAAATTTCAAGTTTATTATTAAACTATTTAATCACTTTTGTCCTTTGTGCTTTACGTATTTTGCTTCGTCATGCATAAGATAATTTCATAAAACCTTTGCTAAAGAAAAAATGTATTTTACATGCGCGCGCACACACACACACACACACACACACACACACACACACACACACAGTATTTAGTTATTCCAGTGAGGAGAATGATACATGGTCATAGGAAGAGACTTCAAAAGTGCAGAAAAAGACAAAGGAAAACAATGCATCCTTTTAATTTTTTAGATATAGTATGTATATATATATATATATATATATATATATATATATATAATTTATTTATTTATTTATTTATTTCAAGAGAGGGAGAGGGTGATCGGGGTAGGAACAGAGAGATAGGGGAGAGAGAATCCCAAGCAGGCTCCGCACTTGTCAGCACAGAGCCCAGTGCAGGGCTTGAACCCACAAACTGTGAGATCATGACCTGAGCGGAGATCAAGAGTTGGGCGCTTAACTGACTGAGCCACCCAGTGGCCCCAAAGTTTCTGTATATTTTTTATTTATACGTTAAAAAATTTTTTATGTTTATTTATGTTTGAGAGAGAGAGAGAGAGAGAGAGAATCTAAAGCAGGCTCCAGGCTCTGAGCTGTCAGCACAGAGCCCGATGAGGGGCTCAAACCCACCAACCATGATATCATGACCTGACCTGAAGTTGGGTGCTTAACTGACTGAGTCACCCAGGTGCCCCTTATACATTTTTATATAAATATTTAAACATTAATCTCATATACGTGTAATACATATAACTTGCTTTTTGCACTAATTATATCCTAAACATTTTCCCATGATTCCATAGAATCTTGGACTTGTACCTCTAGCAATTGCACTTTGATAGTGCTAGGCTCTTCTACAAGTGTTTTTTGGTTTTTTTTTTTTGGCTTAAAAGATGAACATTTATTTTTCTTCTTAAAAACAAAACGAAGATTTTTGTTTTATGCCAGTAGGTGTCATCCGTTCACACAAAGCACAACCCAAGAAACCTAATATAATCTGACTTAACCTCCGTAATTTCTAGCAAATTCCAGTGTTGTGTTTTAGCTTATCTGAGCCTTTTGCATGAAAGGCATTAGGTTCTAAATAGAAACTGGAGAAGACGCTACCTTTGCCCTTAGGGTGCTTGCAGAAAAGGAAAGAAGGAAAGAAAGAACAGTTGTTTTTTTTTTTTTTTAATTTTTTTTTTCAACGTTTATTTATTTTGGGGACAGAGAGAGACAGAGGATGAACGGGGAAGGGGCAGAGAGAGAGGGAGACACAGAATCGGAAACAGGCTCCAGGCTCCGAGCCATCAGCCCAGAGCCTGACGCGGGGCTCGAACTCACAGACCGTGAGATCGTGATCTGGCTGAAGTCGGACGCTTAACCGACTGCGCCACCCAGGCGCCCCAAGAAAGAACAGTTTTAAAATGGAATAAATTTCATAAGCTTGAAGTTATTTTACATCCTAAAAAATATATCAATTACTGGGAGATGGGATTAAAACCTTACTCTGAGTAGCCGCCCAAAAAAGGTCAATGATATTGTCATGTTTTTCTGAAAGAGGGTCGCCAATCTTGATCCCGTGTGTAAAATTTGAGATGTGTCAAATATAATGAACTATTTTTAAAATATCAGAAATTTATGGAAAATGTTGTGAAATTTAAACATTATAATTACTAGATTTTTGGCAACACGTAATAATTTTTAAGCGCTTTCGTATCCATTAGATTTTGGTCCTCACACAAATCCTCTGAGGTTATAAATAAGTAAACTTCTGTTCAGAGAAGGTAGACATCTTGCTTAGGGCCACACAGCTGGTAAACAATGAAGTGAGGTCTAGAGCAAGAATCTTCTGACTTTATATGGATATTTATATGTATTTATTGCCAAGTGAAAGTTGTCCTTTAAAGCAGAGGTTAAAAATTGATAGCCCCTGGGCCAAACTAGATCTTTAAGTGTTTTGTCTGCCTCCTATAGTACAGGATGAAAAAACTTAAGTTTTTAAAATAAGTTGAAAAATTTAAAAATTGGAATATTTTTCATCCAGATGGAGCTTTAAATCTATCTGGAGAAATTCAGAAGATATTGTTCAATTGGACTCCTATTCCATTGTAGCACTGTACAGCTGGATCTAGTCAGCTGCTTCTCCTGTGTGCTCTCCAGTTTGTCCCAGTTTCCACGACTCCCTATTGCCTTATACCAGGTCCGCTTCATTCAGTTGTTCCATCTGCCGGGCCCCTGTATGCATATGGGCTTGAGAGTCTTTTGAGTTTCAGTCTTTTGGGAAAGATTATGTACTCATTACAGCAGTGCTATTATGCTTCAAACATTTGTTTTGATAGCTTTCACAATCAGGTTAAGAGTCACATAAGAGAAATTGGGGTGGGTATTTCAACCCACATAATATTTTAATTGACTGGGCATTATCTGCTTTATCATTTGGGTAGTAGAGTGTATAGAATGAGGGAAGCAAGAGACTGAAGCTTCAATTCTGGGGAGTATCAACATCAACATTTAGGAGGAGAGAGACATGAGAAGAACTGGCAAAGAAGCCCAAGCTGGAAGGGGTCTGAGAGATGGGTGTTAAGAAGAAGATAGCAATGTTTCTGACCATATATGGGGACCGTAGAGGGGCCTTGATGAAATGTTTGAATTAGGAGGCTAAATGTTTCCTTCTGAGAGTTAGACTTTATTCAAGACAGAATAGATCAGAGTAAAGGTATACAAAGTTGTAGCCTAAAAGAACATAATGGCCCTTGGTTCCGATAACTTAATCAGGAATGGGTGGTACTGTTTCAAGATAACATATGTATAATATCAACATAAAATACTGTAGCACCAAATGATTCAGAGAGGTCACAGAAGGGAAGGATAGAGCATGTTGGTTGGAGTTGGCATTGTGGAGCTCATAGGTGGGAAAAACAGTTTCAATGGAATGATAAAGACAGAAATCAATCTACAGTAGATTCAAGAAGATCTGGAAAGAAGTGAAGGGTAGAGACCGAATGTGGACATCTCCTTCCTAAGCAAGAGAATAAGAGATGGCAGAGGTTACAGGGTCTGAGGAAATGTGTTTGTATTTGTGAATGAAGAGATCCTAGCATGTTTATCAACCATAGGAGCCATAGGAAGATGGTCCAGGGGCAAAGGATGGGACTGGGGACTGGAACCCTGGAAAGACTGAAAGGAAGGAGATACAGGGAGGTGCTTTATGGATGTTTTGAGCAATTACACCATCATCAGAATGAAGGCCTTGTTTGCCAAGGTGACTAAGTTGGGGTATTTTTTGTTAAAAATATCAATAATAACACTTTATGGTCACATCTCACACTGACTGTTTTCACCCTTCCTGGAAATGTGCAGTTTGCTGGGCTTCATGAATTAGTAACTCTTAAATGAGAAATTATTTGGCTGTTAAAATGGAATGTTCTTTTGTTGGCTAGTGAGAGATGGACAAATGATTGGATGAGAGATATATCAGGATAATTATTATATGTATTGAATCAATTTCAGGGTGAAATACAAACATCTTGATATTTTTCTGCCCTCAAATTATGACTCAAAGAGCAAAGTGTTAATTGGTGATTCTTTCTGAGGTCATATTCTCCCTTCAAAAGTCCAGAACTATTCACTCATTCATTCAACAAATAGTAATGGAGCTTCTAGTGTGCCCCAGGCAACCTGTTCAACATTGCAGATATGGATGCAAAGAAGGCATCTTCTTTGGAATCTAGTTATGGAAGTGGTTGGTAGCGAATGGATCAGGAAAGGCTTCTTTGATGAGCTGATGAGTGTGTAAGCAAAGGCCTGAAGAATGGTAGGATGATTTCTTCAGGAGAAGGGAGGTTGGGTGGTGGGGAGGGGAAGTAGAGATGTGAAAAGAGCTCCTGGCAGTTGAAGGAAGAGTAGCTTGAGAAATTTGAGAAACACCATGTTATTCAATAAGGCTGAAGTGTTCAATGCAGAAGGAATAAAGAGCAAATATGGCACGAGAGGAGGCTGAACTGGTGCCCTATTGCAACGGGTCTTGTAAGGAGTTTGGGCCGGATCTCAGACTAACAGGAAGCCAGTGGAGAGTGCCAAGCAGAGGAGCAAGATGAATTAGATTTACATTTTACAAAGATTATTTAGCGCTTGTAATGTGGAGACAGATTGATGTGGGGCCAGTGTGGGGACAGGAAGGTGCAGAGAGAGATGCTGGAGGCCTGACCTAAGGCAGTGACCCTGGCAAGAAAAGAAGAAAAACAACACGGCAGACAGCCAGGAAGTAGAACGTGGGGCTCATTGGTGAATTCACAAGGAGCAGAGGGGGCTGACACACAGGCTTCTGGCTAATTAAGTGCCAGGATGGTGGTGCCACTCGGAGGAGAAACCATCTTGATTAGGGACAACACTTCTCTTTCACTGCTTTTCTACTTTAGATTGGCACACCCAGTTTAGGTGTAGCACAGATAACCTTGCAGGTGCTTTTTAACCCCGTTGTTTGAACTCAAAGGTTCTGGTGTGTGGGCTCCTGTGCACATGCAAATTTTGCCTTCAGTAAGTTTCAAGCAAAGTAAAAGAAAGACATTCACCTGTGGAACTTCAAAAAAGTAAGCACACAGACAGCATTACCAACCCTGGTGCCCACAAGTCGAGTAATAATAAACATTCCACTTTTAATGCAACAGAGTTTCCACTCCCCACCCTCACTGCTGGCATCTGCACACACAAATCAAAACCGTCTTAAGTCATGGAATAAAAAATGAAAAAAAAAAAAAGCAAACAAAAAGTGCTTCCTGTGGGGTGAAGGGAAATTTTTGCCCAGTTTATTTCCAGGCACATGAAAAGTAGTTCTGTATATTTAAAACCACAAGTAATTGTATTCTTAACTGAGATTTTTGAGAAGAGGCAGCACGGACAGGATCTCTCACAGCGGGTCTCTGACATAAGGCACATTTACATCGAGGCAAGGCCTGCTCACCTTTGACATCAGTTACCTCCAAGTGTCTTACAAACAGAGATTGTGTTGGTTGGGAAAAAGCAGATTTAGAATAAAAGTGTGCATATCCAGTTGAAATGAGCTGAGCCACACCATGACGTGTGTTAACTTTTCTCCCCTTGAGCTATAGAAACATTGCACCTGATTTTTTTTTTTTAGGAAATCTCTTTTGTGTTAAAATATTTTCAAACTTCATCTAGGACCTAAGCACCCTACTCCTGCCAAATATGAGGCCCCCAAATCATGTTATCAGTGATTTATGGGCAGATAAATGAAGACTGGCATGTGATTAGGGTGTGGTAATTAAGAGTGTGGGATTCAGTTTCGTTGGCTGGGTTTGATTGGACTCCATTACTTACTGGCTGTGTGAGCCTGCACTAATTACTTACTGTCTAACCCTCAGTTTCCTCATCTGAGAAATGGGAATAATAATGAGATCTACGTCACAAAGAGGCTGTGAGCACTGAATGAGATCACTCATGTGAAGTGCAATGTCTGGCACGTGGGTAGGTACTCAGTTAAGGTTCATTATTAGATTTCTGCCCTGCTTCCCTCTGCGTAACTGCAGCTGAGTGCTAGAATTTGTGATAGCTTTCATCAGATGAAGCAAGAGCTTTCCAAACTCAGTTCCAGAGCTAGGCCACAACAAGGTTAGAAAGAGTCAATTATTCTCCACTGCCTCCTCTTTGCTGGAAAAGGACTCCAGTACAATGACGGCGGGTCTGGAGGCATTTCCACTTGATGCGTCAGGGAGCACGTGGAAGGGAAAGGAAGGAAATCAGGGTAACAGGTTCCCAGTTGCCCAGTGTTTCCTGCTCAGGCTGGCTCAACACCTCAGATAGCTTCTTTCACACCCACTACTGAAGCTGAGGAGCCCTAGAAAAAAGTCTCTTGGGAAATCAGAGATTTAGGTGTGTCACTGTAGGATCAGCCTCGTACCTTACCCTTGGAATCCCTTGGGTCTGGCCGGGTATCCCTAGTTGCTCCTCTGTAGCACCAAACCTTGGTTCTGCTTCAAAGCCTGGACATTGGACTGAAATCTTGGTTGCCCTGACCTACTGATTTCAGCCTCTCACCTGGCTGTCACCTCTGCAGGCTGAGAGTGGATCCTGCCCTGTTACTCCCCAGAAACCCAGCCTGGATCCAGCATCTTGGAAGCTGGTTCAGACTTCTGGATGGTTCAGCAGGCTGTGGCCTGGATGGCTCTACTTGCACTGGTCAAGAGTGAGGACTCTGGAGCCAGACTCTCCGAATCCTAGCACTGCCACTTCCTATCTGACTTGTGCTGGTACTTTATAACTCTGTGCCTCAGTTTTTCTCATCTGTAAAATGGCAGATTAGTAGTCCCCATCTCACAGAAGGATTAGGAGGATTAAATGAACTAATACACGTATAAAACATAATATAGGGGCGCCTGGGTGGCTCAGTTAGTTAAGCACCTAACTCTTGATTTCAGCTCAGGTCTTGATCTCATGGTTCGTGAAATCAAGCCCTGCATCAGGCTCTGCGCTGTTGGGATACTCTCTTTCTCCCTCTGCCCCTTCCCCCTGCTTGTGCTTTCTCTCTCTCTCAAAATAAACAAACATTAAGAACACATAATATAAACACACATACATAAATAATCCAGATTAATGTAATGTTAGCTATATTCTATGTTTTATACATATTACATCTGTATTATTTTACATTTAGTTTTGTACATGTTTTGTGTTAAGAGGAGTATTCCATATAAACACTTACATACATAAAAATCTCCTTATTTATATAATAATTATTATTGTTGTTGTTATTATCTGTTCTATCTCCCCACAGGGATGGAGAGACTACAGGTAGGCTTTTCAACTTTCTTGCTTTCATTTGGGGCTATCGATACAGAATTTCTGGTTTCTACAGACTGCTGTAATATGCAGAGCAGGGTTTAAGTTGGATTAACATGTGATCCATCATTTGGGGAATTACAATCTACAGTGAATGTGATATAAGCATTTGTCAGACCCTTCTGTCGCTCCTCTTCCAGATATATCTTTTATTTCAATTTCTGTAATAATTTCCTTTATTGTTTGTCGTGTTTCAAAGGCTTTCTATCTCTGGAGCAAGTAACACAAGACAGAAAGGTGTCAAAAAATAGGCTATTTATCATGTGGCTATTTTCACATCCTGTTATCCCTAATAACTATTTAAAAAACATTTTTTTAAACGTTTATTTATTTTTGAGACAGAGAGAGACAGAGCATGAACAGGGGAGGGGCAGAGAGAGAGGGAGACACAGAATCCGAAACAGGCTCCAGGCTCTGAGCAGTCAGCACAGAGCCTGACGCGGGGCTCGAACTCACGGACCGCGAGATCACGACCTGAGCTGAAGTCGACGCTTAACCGACCGAGCCACCCAGGCGCCCCGCCTAATAACTATTGATCAGTGGAGTAGGGTGGTTCTGAGAATAAGCATGGTCTCTGTCTCTGGTTTTATTGGAGCCAGGATGAGGGGAAAGTCTGTTCTCAAAATTATCAGCAATCCATGGATTAAGCTGAACCCCATAAGCAGTAATGCCTCTCAAATAGCCATTGACATCAATCGAGAGAGACACCTTCTTGCCTCGATGGTAAGTGTGACACTACATAAACCCTCACAAAACCCACTTCCTTTCCAGCAAATAGAAAACAGTTGAGAACATGAATTCACTGTCAGCTTTGAACACCGGGGAGGATTGTATCTGTTTCTGGCAAACATGAAGTTAGACCTCTGCTATTTCCTTCTCTTCTGCTTTCAAGTTGAAGTCCTAACAGGTAAGTGGCCCATTTAATATTTCTAAGTTATGATTCAAATGAACATGAAGAGAAACCAAAGGTAGGAAAAGTCAGGCGCCAAATAGAAGGGGTTTCTGTTTGTTTTTTGTGTTTTTGTGTTGTGTTGTGTTGTTTTTGTTTTGAAAGCAGCAACAATTACAGAAGAGCCCCCAAGCACTTGGGCTCAGGGTGTCTGTGGCGGTGCAGCTGCTGAGAGCGTGGAGTTTGTACCGCTTCCTTTGATATTGTGTTTTAAGATGAGGAAAAAGGTTTCATCCGACCATTAAAATTTTAAATTACCTGCTTGGAGTTACCTGTGAGTGGATCAAGTCGAAGAGTGGCTTACTGTTCTCAGAGAAAGATGAAAGGCAAAATGACTTGTGTCAACTGAATGAAAATAAAATAGTCTTGGCATTTGGACTGGGAATTCTTTTTGAAGGAGAAAATAAAATGGAAGGGCTTTGAAAAAAAAAAAAAAGGATTTTGATTTTCATCTTATCTGGGTGATCTTGTGTCAGATATGCCACAGGCTGCCACAGAGGTTTTATTTGACGCTAAGCGTCAGGGTCCCTCGAAAAGGCCAAGGAGTAGTGGATGATGTAAAAAGACTCCCTAGCCTCTGGAGACATTAAGGAAAAACAAGCGACCATTCTAAAGTCCTCAATTCTCTCTCTTAGATGGCATATGTCAGACTGTTTGAACGATTTAAATAATGCTACCCACAACTAAATTAATAAACGGGTTTCTGCTGCTTTTAACTTGGTACATTTTTGTAATACTTTTATCCTTCACTCTGATCCATGTTCTTGAGGTTGGCAAAAGCAAAGTGAAATTACATTAGGTTGGAAAGTTCTATTAACACTGAAAGTGAAGGCAGAAATTTAGTAGGTATAATCTTATCTAGCTGGACATAAATTTTGCAGTTGTACAAAGAAATAGATTTTACTTTTCTCTCCAAAAAACTAAAAAGCAAAAGCGGATTGGTCAAATGTTTCATCCTGTGGTAGTTCAAGGTGGCCCAAATGCTCTTAAGTAACGAGGACTGAGGAGTGAACAATCAGAGTCTACTTACAAGTTCCGAAGCCAGCTTGGGACTACTTGCTTGTTCTTAAGGCCTTTTCCACAACCCAGTGAAATCTTTTATTGAACAACAAATGAATAGCTTTGGAATGGATATTTATCCATTCATTCATTTACTCATCTATTCATTCATGCAGCATCAAGCACTTGCCAGGCAGGAGGTACTGTGCAAGCTGCTGTGTGAACAATGATGAGCAAACCCTTATCAGCCCCTGCTCTCGTGACGCTAACTGAATGACTGAGACGTTAATCCAGTAATCCCATGAATTCACTATAGCCAGAATTCAGAGGATGTCACAAAGAATCCTCTCTAGACTGAGTAGATACGGAGGTGGGGTTTGGAAGCAATATTCAAGTCTTTTCTGTGGACGTGGCACTTGAATTAAGATTGGAAGGATAAGAATAAATGGGGAGGATCGTATGAGAGTGAGGAAGAAGATTCCATACCAGGAAAAGAAGAAGTGCAAAGGAGCTGTAGCAAGAGGAAATGAATTAAGGTCAGGAAACTGGAATAAGGTAGATGTGCCTGAAGGAGAGGGGTTTGGGAAGGTAGAAGATGATGCTGGAAAGGAGAGCAGAGAGCAGACCATTGAGACTATATGGGCCATTTAAAGAATTTTGGATTTTTTCCAAGAACATTGGCTCAGGTCGTTGAAAGGTTTGTACTGCCCAAATGAACCCCAGTATGTTAAACCCACTTGGGCCCTTAGAGTTGTTGATAATGTGCTTATTATCAGTCTGATACTTGAATTAATAATCATGTTATTTCTATGGAAGGATGAATCCAACCTAGGTAGAGTTATTTCGAGTTGTTAGACTAAGCTGGTAAAGAAATTGTGCTTCTAGAATGATGTTCATCTTAAGCTCTAGTGGAATAATACCAGAATTCACTCTTACCACACAGAACACTATGCCATGTGACAAGCCATTTTTTGGTTTGACAGGCAGCAAAACAGGCGTGAAAGACTAAATGGAGATTCTAAGTTGCTAACAGTCTCCATGTTCAAAATACCATCACGCTGCATATATCTAGCACCAAACGGTTCTTAAGAGCCTAAAAGAAGTATGCCAAGCACTCGCAGGTCTTTTCTTTTGGCATATTTTTAATCCTCCCAACTAAGTAGGCTCTCTCATCCCACAAAAAGGGGGAGTATTCTTATCTTCAGGTGATGTTTGAAGAATCTCAGACCAGGAAAGGCTGAGTGATTTGTTACATAGTAATTAGTGGCAGAACCAAGATTACAACACAAAATATACCTGACTCCAGATTTCACATTCTTTCCTCATTGTGTTGAAGTAGCAAGAGCTATAACAAATTTTAAAAGGAGAGAAATTCTCAGGTTTACATTTGGTTGATGAGTTAATAGGTTGGAAACCTTGGTGATTTCTAGTCTCTAAAAAAATATTTTTTTAATATTTATTTTTGAGAGAGAGAGAAAGAGACAGAGAGAGAGAGACAGAGTACGAGCCAGGGAGGGGCAGAAAGAGAAGACAACACAGAATTCCAAACAGACTCCAGGCTCCAAGTTGTCAGCACAGAGCCTGACGTGGGGCTCGAACCCATGAACTGCAAGATCATGACCTGGACCAGAGTTGGACGCTCCACCAACGGAACCACCCAGGTGCCCCAGTGATTTCTAGTCTTAACCATTGATCTCAGTGTAAAATTTAACAAAGTCATCATCTTGTGACTCTGGAGTAATAGGAAGCTCCTTGTTGTAAAAGGGTCTGGAAAAAACGTGAACCTCTACCTGGGTTTGGAAGACCCTCTTTCTACACCTTATGAGCAGTGAGAACCATGTGGGTGAGCTTATGAATTCTGATTTCAGAAAGACCACTGTGAAAGCAGCATGGATGCTGCACCTGAGTGGGAATGATGGATGTGAGATGGTGCCTAATAAATGTGCATGTCTCATGATGTGTTCTGGGAAGTGGCTGGGAGGATAACCCTCAGGTGCAAGTTGAGCCTTGCTGTTGATTCCAAGGCATCCAATCTGTGACCCCTGAATTCCATCACCTCAGGAAAAACAGCCCTTTGCTGCCTGCAGACGGGCTCCCCCCTGAGATTAGAGAGAAGCCTGCTGATCCGAGCTGACCTTCAGCCCCTCCCCCACAACCCCCTCAAGTAGTCATGTTGGAGTGTTAAAAACCCAGATTGTTGACTTTTTTCCCCATTGATGAATTCAGGCCATTCCCAGTCAGTGTGATGAGCCTGAAAATCTGATACACTTGATTTTATCCCTTCATTGTCGTGTTTATTTCTATTTCTTTTCCTTTGCTGTTGTATCCTTTTAACTAAGTTTCTTTTAACTTCCTTCTTTGCTTCTGTAATTTGGAAGGTTCACTACACTTCTTAACTGAGTAGTCATTATGTTTAGAGCATCTTGAGTGCCTATTATTGGATTAAAATAATGACAATGGCCTTGCCTGATGTGCTGACTCCACATTCCCCATTGATCTGAGAACTCCTGAAGGTTCTTCCCGTCCCACTCTCACGCTGTCCAGTTAGCACAACCCCACCCCAATCTTGGGCTTTGAAATAATAATTGCAGATCATTGCCAGGTTTCCTCTTACCGTTTTTCTTGTCTGTTTTAAGGATCTCTTCTTCACACTTCCTTCACCTATTTTCAGTGCCAGCACCCCTCTTGCCATCTGCTCCTGTCTTGTGATCTCTGTTTTGATGCAGTGATTAGAAGACTTCTATCATTTTCTGCAGATACCTCGAACTCTGTGAATTCCAGCACGGGTAAAGAAGTCTTTCTTTAACTCTGATGGGTGACCAATATCTTTCCTGGGAATAGGATTCCTGGACTGAAGTCTTTTCTCTGAATTCTCTGTGGATCCCCATCCACTGTCCGCTGGCTTCTAGGGTTACAGGTGAACAGTTCCATGCTACTCTGATTCTTGCTCATTTGTAAGTAACTTTAAAAAAATCTCTAGGATCTTGTATGCTATTTATTTTAATATTGGAATTCAGGAATTCTGCCAGGGCATGCCTAGCTCTGAGTATTTTCATTAATATCGCTTGGGACTGAGTGAGCCTTTTCAATCTGTAGACTTGAGGGTTTTGTTTTGGTTTCTTGTTTTTTGTTTTTTTTTTTAATTTTCAGGGCTATTTTTCTCCCCATAGTTTAATCATATCTTTTTCTTTGTCTTTTTCTCTTCTTTCTAGGAATATCTATTATTCTCATGTACGATCTTGAGTGCCGTGTTTTTTCAGCCATAGTGAACACAGTGGCTTTCGTAATTTCTCATTGTTATTGGCAACCCCCTCAGATGAAGTGGAATAGCATAGTTTTTAAATTGCTAACAGCATATTCCCATTTCTTGGTAGAAACAGAATGTAGGTGTGTAGACAGGGCCTGATTCTCATTTTGGTTTTGCTCACTGTAAGGTGTATAAACTTGTTTGACTTAAAAAAAAATGGCCTCAATATTCGCAGTTGTAAACTGAGCAAAACCCACAACTTATGCTACCTTCCTAGCTTAAGGATAGGAAATTTCTATGCAAACGGATTTATTAAACTTTGTAAATAAAAATCATCTGTAGTCTTTTAATACCCAAGGAAAGGGCCACATTTACTCATGAAAGGCTCATCTGTGCTATTGCTATTCTAATAAATTAAGTCCTTCAAATGGCACTTTTTGGTCATCCTAAGTAAAATAGGACCTTTGGCATTTGAAGACTTCTTATGAAAATTCAAAACTAGGGGCACCTGGGTGGCTCAGGCGGTTAAGCATCTGACTTTGGCTCAGGTCATGATCTTGCAGTTCGTGAGTTCAAGCCCCACATTGGGCTCTGTGTTGCCAGTTCAGAGCCCTCTCAGCCTGGAGCCTGCTTCTTTGTCTCCCTCTCTCTTTGCCCCTCCCCTGTTCTCTCTCTCAAAATCTGAACATTAAAAAATTAAAAAAAATTCAAAACTATATTTTGGAAAGTAGAACTTAAGTATTTAGAAAGTATACAACACAAATGAAAACTGTTAGTCAAAACATGATTTTTTTCATTGCTTTAGCCTGTAAGGTTGATCAAAACAGACCAAGATTTCCAAGTTTAAAGAGAGTCAGATGTTGGGGATATGTCCTCCTCTGGGTCACATATAACATATTGATGCCTGTTTCTACTTTGCATGAGGCAACACTAAGAAAAATCAAGTTGACTCTAGGGACAGTGACAGACTCACGAATTTTGGTTCTGTCAACCACTAGTTCTGATAGTAGCTTTTGTTTGTCGGAGCTGTGTTGACATAGGCATGGCACTTTCAACAAGCAATTAGAGATCATTTTACTATAGCTGTTTTGAATTTGAGAAATCAAACTTTTTACAGCCAACGTTTATATTTTCCTAGGACTCATCACCAAAATGTCCATTCATGGAAAACAACAACAAACAAACAAATCCTCTAGTTCACTCACAAGAAAAGTTGTGTTTATGTTGTACTATGTCTAAAACAAAAATATCACATTATTTCCTGTTTGTACCTGTTGAATGATAACGAAAGTTTGTATGTGTGAATCCATGTTTTTACATGTCTACAGGCAGAGAAGTTACAGAATAAAAGAAGTTTGTCAGAGCAAAGAGCCAGACTTTGTTGCAGATTCAAATACACAGGGTAGCTCATAGCTTAACACATGGTTGTTGAATGAGCATATCTAAAGAAATGCGTTCAGCACAAAGTAATTTTATATCTAAGAAATTATTTTAGGTATTTTTGGTATATGATAACTTTTTAAATCATAGAATACATATGTGGCATCAATGTAAATAGTACTTAAAGTACTTGGGATGATAATATACCCGATACATCTGGAAGGAAAAGAAATATCCAAACATAACTTCCCAATCAAGTTTAATGTTAAAAGCTTCTTTTTTTGTTTCTTTTTTTTTTCAGCAAGTCTCTTTAGCTTCTGGGCTTCAGGTTCTGTAACATTAGGGGGTTGGACTAGATTACTGGACAAAGAGGCTCCTTAAGAATGCAGGCTCTGGTTTAGATTGTCTAGGTTCATATTATGGTTCCACCACATATTGGCTCAATAACTTAGGGCCAGTGATTCAAGCCTCTGTTTCCTCAGAATACGAAAGTTTCCTTAAAATAGAAAATCCAACATAAAAGACTGTTATGAACATCAAATTATGTATTGCATGTAATGCATTTAACAGTATTCAAGAAACTCTCAATGCTTATAAATTGCTGTTGTATTATTATTTGGAAACTTTTGAAAGCTGAAATATTTATTTAACTTCCAGACCTATTAGGCTTCAGAGAATTGGCCAGGTAGCATTCAGTTTGAGTCTTTGTCTTTGGACTGGGAAACAAGTATTCTCCAGTAAACAGAATCTCTTGCTCTGCTTTTCTCATTCTTCTCCTCAGTCCATTGCAGGACATTTGCCAAACATGCTCAGCCTCCATGTTTTTCTATGCATTCATTTATTTTATTGAGCTTATAAAATGTTCTAGCTCCTTGGATGGTTTAGGTGACCATACTACAGTTCTTATCCTTGTGAAGCTCATGGTTAAATGAGGAAGACAGACAAAATAATTATGATCTAAGATGATATGCATTGTAAATACGTTGGTGTAAACAAAGTATTATTGAGAGCATAGAGATAGGTGTCTTTGTCTGGGGTCTCAGGGACCAATTTAAAATGGTTCTTAAAGAATGCATGGGGGTTTCTAAGAAGACAAAGAAGTACCGGGATATTCTAGTTTATGGGAATAGTTTAAGGATGTGAGAAGAATGGCCAAAAATTTAGTATAGGTGGACCATATATGGTCCACAGATTGTGAAAAGAGCTGGTGTCATGCTAAGAAAATTGATTTTTTACCTCATAAGTAACAATATAATAGAGACTTTAGGCTGGGGAGTGAAATGCTTTTTAGGAACACAATTTTGGAAGCAGCATTGAGGATGGATTTGGAAACGGAGAGACTGCTGCTGAGGCCAGTCAAGAAGCTTCCACAGAGGAGGGAAGACACAAAAATGCCTTGGATTGGCAACAGAAATAGAGAAAAGCAACTGAATTCAAGAGATATCCTTGAGCTAAAGTCAACGGGACTTAGTGGCCAATTGGATCAGGAGAACCAGAGAGAGGGAGGTATGAGGAAGGGGGTCAGACTAGTGACTCCCTTAAATGACAAGGTTTGGGTTTGGGAGTGAATATTGAGTTCAGGTTGGAAATGTTATTCTTGATCTATCAGAGGAAACCAGATAGAGATGTTGAAAGGAAACTGGTGGCAAAGGACTGGAGCCAAGGGAAGGGGTGGCTGAGATAAAGGTGAGTGTTACTAGAGTAGAGAGGAGAGCTGGAGCCTTCAGTGTAACAAGCTCACCCAGCCAATGCCTTGTCTATGTGCCCAAAGGAGGGATGGGAAGTAATGTGGATATTCTTGGGTGCCAATAAAATTCTTTCTCCCTCCCCTTCTGTGTAAGAGACTTGTAATTTAATCTCATGCAATTTCCCTGGTGGGGCAATTTTAAATCACTGACAGTGAATTAACTAGGAAAGTAACTTGTTTGCAACTTAACTGTTACTTCATGAATATTGCGACAAAGCTTTATAGCATATTTGATATTCTTCTGTTTTTATGAAGAAAGTTTTTACTAGAAGAAAATCATTTTTCCATATTTTTCTTATTCTATAATAGGATACACACTTTAGAGGACTGAGGGTTGTTTTATCCCCCCAACAAATTTCCTTGGAGAGTAAAAACAATACACATGTGTGTGTGTGTGTGTGGTATGTGTGTGCGCGCGCACATGCACACACACGCACCACACACACGCACGCACGCGCTCTTTTGGCTTTTTGATTTTCTCCTCACTTCTTCACATCTTTTGTCTTTGTTAGGAAGTTAGATCAGATTGGGTTTATTTTGTTTATCCTCCCTACTCACTTCAATCACTTCTTTGGAGTATGGATGCCTTTGAATAGTAATGTAAGTATAGAAATGATGCGTGTATAAAAATATGTAATCAGGATTCTGAAAGTTTTAGCCAGTAGACTCGTAAAAAATGACAATACTTTGATTAAAGGTGAAAAAAAGTGGTAAATGCACATTGTTTTAAATGCCAACATTTCTTAGTAAAAGATAAAATGTAACAAACCCTAAATAAACGTTGCAGTTTTTAGGACTTCACCTCTTATGTCACACTCATGTGCCGTGCTAAGCTAAAGTTTATTGTTTGATTACAGAAAACATGTTTAATAAGCACTATCAATAATTGCATACTCAGGAGATCTTATCTTTCTATCGCTCTGAGACCTTTGTGGAGGTTTGTGGTTAGAAGTCTGAGTTAAGGAGAATGAAATAAAATTACTGTTTTGTCTCACACCCCCTGCAGTTGTGTGGGTTTTCTAAAGTGTTTTTGCCAAAAGATTTCAACAGGGGATAATACAACTGCTTACAAGGAGTCCTGGCAGGATGGGTTCCAGTAAGGCCATCTTATACTATAGAAATGGAATGGTTTAGATATTTAAAAACAAAAAAAAAAACAAACAAAAAAAAACCGTACAAATAAACTCTTCTGAGCCACAGTACAATTCTCAGGAGAATGATCTTTTCTTCTGATTTTTTTTTTTTTTTAACAACCTCCACAGTTCCCACGCCCAGGGGATACCAATGTTCTTATCCCTTAAATAACTTGAAAACCTAAAGAAATCACCTAATGTAAGGACTGTGATTTTACTCTTGGAAACATTAGTCCACTGATGTCAAGAGTAAAGTTATAACAATCATAGTTAGCAGCAGGTAACAGGTTGTACCCTTTAGACATGGTAGTCTATGTGATTAAGAAGACACAATACCTGTTCTCCAGAGTACTTATAATCCAGGAGTACTAACAAGTAAACAGATATGGTAGCAAAACAAAAACTAATACTTAATATTTAGATTTTAAGACCCATTACTCGGAGTCAAGAGGACATATTTCTATTGTGTTTTAAATAATGTATTAAGTGCTGAAAGATATAGCATGGTGTTTTATCCTAAGTCACTAACATGCTGTAGTTATGAAACATCTGAGTGTATTAGAAGAATCATTGGTCCAGGGGCCCCTGTCTTGGCCATACATTGGGCAATTTTAAAGACTGTGCACTCTGGAGGATCTAAATAATCAACCAGGTTTAAACTTGTCCTCTCCTCTGTAGAGAATCATCAATCATCTAAACAAGTCTTTATGAACCTAGTAGATATTTAAAGAGAAAGAATCTGTTTCTTCAGAGCTCAGAGAGAATTTTCTTTAGAATCTGACATTCCATTTCAGGAGATACCCTTCATGCTTGATTATACATTTGCATGTACTTGCTTCTAGAAGAAGGACAACGTGGCATAGCTAATCATGAGATCATGTTCAGCAATGAGCTATGGAATCCTGAGCAAGATACTCACTTTTCTGCCCCAAGTCTAGCTTGATAAATGTAAATATAAAATGAAAGGCTTAACTGGATCATTTCTGAGAGCCTTTTGGTTCTTACATTGTATATTCTATTCATCGCCCCAGATTTATAACATCACCGAAATCTACATATTCATTAGTTCATCTCTGTGTCTAATAAATATTTATTATGACTTACTACATACTACAGATGTTATTGTAGATAGTTGGGATGGATTGGTGAAGGAGATCAACAAGGTACCTGATTTTAAATAGTGGGGTAAACCTGATGTAACAGTGGGGTAGCCAGACAATAAATAAGTAAATAAATAAACCAGATTATTTCAGGCAATGAAAAATATTTTCTCTCAGTAATAGGACAGAAATGACTTGGGGGGTGTACTTTGGATTGAGTGGTCAGTGGTCGCTAAAGAAGTAGTAGTTATGTGAAGACTGGAGAGAACATTCTAGATGAAAAACCAACAAATTCGAAGCCCAGGGGACCAGCTTCTTATATTTGAGGAATAGAAAGAAGAGCAGTATGACTGCAGCGTAGTGAGTGACTGCTATAAAATGGTGTTGGAGAGCTACGTAGGTCATGCAGGTCATGGAAACTAGGCTGAGGAGTTGAATTTAATTCTAAGTGAGATTTATATTTCATAAGCAGGGCAATGACACAATCTGTGAATGTTAGAAGATCATTCTGGCTTCCCTGAAGAGAATAGATGGTAAAAGGGCAGAAGTGAGAGCAGCAAGTTAGGAGACTCTTGCAGTCCTAAAGAGAGATGATATGGTTTGGCCCAGTTGAAGTTTAGATGCAGGAGCAGTGGATAGACTCAACCAGACATAAAACAGAAGTACAGGAAGTTAGGCCTTCTTCCCATAGACAGACTTTAACATGATCCTGTAAGCTCAGTCTGTAGTGATCACTGTCTCGCTTCATGTGGTTGCCTGCTTCCATTACCCACCCCTTGGTTGTTGCTAGTGGCACTTCAACCGTAGATTAAACCCAGAATCTTTTCTGCACCCAAGAAGTTATATTTCCTGTGGACAAATAATCTAACCTGTCTGCGTCTTCAGAAAGAATTGGACTTGTATAATTTCTAAGTTTACCAGGTCTAATTGTTTATGATGCTGAGTGGGGGTTGAACCATGTTACAAGAAACACAAATGTGAAGGAGAAGGTGTTTTGGGGAGTCTGAAACACAGACAGACAGTGTCTATGAGAACTTAGATGGAGATGATATGTTAGGGAGGAAGGTGAGGAACTTATCAAAGACTGTGGGAAGGGAGATTTTGGAAGATGATTTTATAAGAAGTGGTATGTAAAAAAAAAAAGTAAGCTGAGATAAAGGAAGAAAGAACAGAAGAAAGATTGGTGAGGGGAACTCTCACAATTTTTAACTTCTGGTACAGCAGAGGAACTGATCAAACAGATCTGACACTCAACCAAAATGAACACTGGCTATAAAAATTGGTGTTATGACACCAGCACTCCCAGTTGAATATTAGATCTGGAGATGAGAAGATCCAGGAAGGGTGAAGAAAAGATTCTAGTTGTTTCTGCAGTTATAAGAAACCAATACATTCTGATTTTCCTTAAATTATCTGCCTACCCGCTAAATGCTTTAGCCATGGTTATAGGAATGATCTCCTTTTGATAGTGTTTTTTCACATGTCTCCAAAGGCTAAGGAGCATTTTTAATCAGGTACTGAAGCATATCTGTTCTACAAGTGCCAAAGTAATTATGAAGCACTTGATTAAATGTCATACCTGCTTCTTTTAATTGAACACATTCAAATTGCAGACTTAGAGTTGTCAAATGGTTTTCCAGATGAAAAGCTTAAGCATTGGTTATGTAGAAACATAAGTCAGGCTTCTTATCACTATCTTTAATAATAAAAAGCCCACCTAGATTAAATATGATAAAGTGAACAAGTCAGAGTGCCCAGAAGAAATGACACTTTGGAATCCCCAGCTACTCCTCTGATGTCAATGGCACACATCCTTGGCATTATCACTCAAGAAAAACTTAGGTAGTCTTCTTAGCCCTACCTAAACACTTTCACAGGCAAGGAAGATAGTCTCATTCAATTTATTTCTCCTGACCCCCCTGGAATATCCCAGTAAGATTCTGGAACAGAGAAGACTATTGGGACAACAACAAAGTAATAGCTTATCTTGCAATCTTCTTTGGATAGGTTTTGATCCTGGATCCCTAGTGAGTAAGTGTTGGAAAGAACTTGAAGATGTTTTAGTACTTCCTTATTTCACAGATGAAGAGACCAAAGTCAGAGGGGTACCAGAGTCACAGACTTGCTATAGCAAGGCCAGAATTTTCCTCTCATTTCCTTGGGAATCACTGCGTTGCATCTTCCACTACTCTGCACTGCTGATCATTACCTTTCATCTTGTGTTGGGTTGTGGGTCATAGTGTGGGCATGGGGCAGAGAAGAGAAGCTTATGACAAAACATCTTCAGAAATACAAGATAGGGCATCTATGTCTATGTGTTTACATGGTGGCCACAGACACTTTGGCCCCAAGATCTCTGTGGTTTACTTGCTGCCATTCTAAAGTCCTGGGAAAATTTGCTCTGGACATTTTAAAAAAAATTTTTAAATATTTAGTTTTGAGAGAGAGAGGGAGAAGGGAGGGGGAGGGACGGAGGGAGGGAGGGAGGGAGAGAGAGAGAGAGAGAGAGAGAGAGAATGAATGAGCAGGCGAGGGGCAGAGAGAGGGAGACACAGAATCCAAAGTAGGTCCCAGGCTCCGAGCTGTCAGCACAGAGCCCGACATGGGGCTCAAACTTGCAAACTGTGAGATCATGATCTGAGCCAAAGTTGGATGCTTAAATAACTGAGCCACCCCCCTCCCCCTTCCCCCGCCGGTGCCCTGGACATTTCTAAAGAAACTGAGAACCAGCCCACTGATTTTATTCTCTGCAGGAGAATACAGAGTCCTAAACATCAGAGCAATAGTCATGCAGCATAATTTATTTTCACATAAATAAGTCCCCAAGAAAATCTTTCATTTTAATCTAATGTAGACTGCATATATATCCATGCTATCAGTTATTTCCTTTTGCCTTTTGCTTACATTGTTTCCTCTATTTTTAAAATGAAGACAAGCATTATTTTCCTTCTGTATAGTTACAAATTTTTGTTCTAGAACAAGACATCTATACAGAAGACTGAACATCAGTGCACAATAAATAATTATAAAGCATACTACCTTGCCTGCATAATCACCACATCTCAAGAAATAAAACACTGTCAACACACAGAAGCCTTTCTACCCCCTGGGTTTTGCTTCCTGATCCAACATTTCCTTCCCTTTATGTAAAACCATTAGACTGAACTTTGTGATATCCATTTAGGTTATATTTTCTATTTAAAATTTTCTTAGTGTTTGTTTATTTTTGAGAGAGAGAGACAGAGACGGAAACAGAGCATGAGCAGGGGAGGGGCAGAGAGAGAGGGAGACACAGAATCCGAAGCAGGCTCCAGGCTCTGAGTTGTCAGCACAGAGCCCTACACGGGGCTCGAACTCACGAACCAGGGGATTATGACGTGAGCAGAAGTTAGACACTTAACTGACTGAGCCACCCTGGCCCCCTGTTTCTATTTTCTTAGTCATTAGGCAAGAAATCACAACAAGCATACTTCACTTACCAAAGTTTCTCATTATACATACCTTTACTATTTCACTTTGTTTTTTATTGTTGATGTTGAGACATCACCTGCCAGTCTAATAGTTCCTTCTCTGAAGGTAAAATGTCTCTTTTCTATGGCTGCTTTTAGGATTTCCATTACGATGTATCTAGATGTGCACATTTAAAAAAAAATCTGCTAGGGATTTGTTGGGATTCTTGAATCTGGATGATGACTGCACTTCAAATAATTTTTCTAACCTAATTTTTTAGTTCATCAATTCTCTCTTTAGCTCTAATATGCTTTGAAAATACCCATGGAATTTTTAATCATAGTATGGATTTTGCCAGTTGTATTTGATTCTTTTTCAAATTAGGTTTTTTGTTTGTTTCTTTTAGTTTCCTTTGCTTTGCAGAGGCTATTAGAAGTTTGTCTTTTACTGCCTTAAATGCCGTAAGCCCCGTTGTTTGTTTTGGGATCTGACAATTCAAATATAGGACTTTAAGGGGGCTTTGTTTCTGTAGTCCATTGTTTGTTTTGTTTCCTTGCATGTCTGATTAATTTTTTTGGTGTGCTGGTCATTGTTTTTAAATATTATTTGTGGATAGGATTTGAGGCCTACGATGGAAATCTTTCTTCCTAGAATAGTTGCATTTTTACTCTCAGTAGCCTAAGGGTAAGAATGATCCAAAATGACCCCGAACAAAATTCAAGGATTTAGGTTTTCTGGACCATTGAAGTGATTTGAGCTGGTTTCCTTCTGGTTTAACTGGAGTCCAAGAAGGGAACCGTTTGAGATCCCAACTTACGGAGGAGAGGATGGCCTTCTAGGTGTCTCACTTTGAAGACTCTGGGAGTTGAGGCATGAAAACAAAAATTTGAAGCTGGGAGAACAGCAAACACTCAGAGTAAAAGCAGCTTCTAAACTCTGCTCATCTCTCTGAGTTCTGGTTCTTCAGATTTAACCCACCAATTTCTTCTCTTTGCTAAACCTTCTTGAGCCTTTTAATAATATTTTTTAGACCTCTTGTTCAGCAGTTTTGGTTGTTTGGGTGTGGGAATTTGTTGGAATCTGGGTGGTCATAACCAAAACACTAGAACACTTAGGCATATTTTCACAGTCAAATCTCCAAGTTGAAAATCTGTCCCCTTGTAATATGGAATCTAAATTAAAGAGATCTAAATTAAAGCCTGTGGATATTAAGAAAAAGAAGTGACTGTGCTAAATCTTAAATAAAATTAGGACAATTAGTGCAAGCAGAGTTGTGGCAGGTGAACCAACCTGCATCATGTTTAGTCATATCATAAATTAAAGTTCTTTCAGAAAGCAACATGGCAATACGTAGCGCCATAACATGTTTAAACAGTTTGACTAGGTCATAAAAGCAAAGTGCTAAAAATCACCCTAATATTCAACACTGGAATGCTTTAACAAATTACATATTAACATTATGTCCTAATATACATACAGTCATTAAAAAGGATGACTGTGACAACTATGTAAGAAATGGAACTTTTATGATATATCATTAAGTGACAATAGCAGAACACAAAGAAATAGGTCTATAAAACAAGGGTATATCTGGAAGATAGAGGGGAAATATACACAGATAGTATGTCTATTTCACAATAGGGCTGGACAGCTTTTTTTCCTTCAACATTCTTTTTTTACTTGCTATATTCTCTTTAAGAATAAAGACAGATTTCAAAACTTAAGCAAAAAACTTTCATGCTAATAATTTTCCTAATTTCAGTGAGAAACTTTCATATAAAAAAAAAGGAAAAAGGAACAGAAGAGAACAGTTACTTATAACCCAGTAACTCAGAATCTGCAACCAGACTAAAACCATTTTGGCTCCTTCCTTGTGTGACCTCGGTGTAGCTTTCAAAAATACCCTTGGCTTCCTAGAAAGCTTAAGATGTATTGGAAAAAAAAAAGAAAAAGAAATTGACAAAAATCTGGTGCCTTACCATTGTCATCAGACCTTGATTCAATTCTCAATGGATCAGATTCAGAGAAGATACATTTCTATCATTTGAAAATGATTCATCTGTTGTTTTACTCTCTGACAGGAGGGTATAGTGTAAATATATATTTATATATAATTGTTCATTTTTTAGTTTAAGCTATTTTTCACTTTTTAAAGTTTTTTTGTAAGTTACATCTTTCCTCAAATTTCGTCCCAAATCTTCCTTTGTTTGACAAAGTGCTAATCCTCCTTCAATTTCAATTTTAAAAATCAAAAGGGCATTATTTGATTCTATAAACAAAATTAGAACCCAACCCCCCACCTTTATTTGAACAGTACTCCCTTCCTAGCATTAGTTCAGATGTTTTACTACATATTTGTTTATCATCTGTCTCCAATATAAAAGCATAATCAGATAATATGGTGCCTGCCCTGTGTAAATATATTATTTAATATATTACATATTATATACTCATATGTAACAAGCAAATTTCTGGTCAGGTTATTTTCGAGGGCAGAGTTTTATTTGTTGTCCTGTTCTTCTTTTGGTTGTGAAATTCTTTCATTTTGGTGCAATAGAGGTGACTTTATGAAGAGAAGAGATAAATTTTGTGCTCAAATACAACTAATAGAGTAACATCTTCATAAAATGTCACTTTTGCTTTGTTTTCTTCCTTTTTATCCAGGAGAAATCAATGATTCTGCCAAGTCCGAGATGTTTACCTTTCACGATGGAGGCATACAAATTTCATGCAAATTCAGTGAGATTGCCTTGCAATTTAAAATGAAGTTGCTAAAAGGGACGGAAGTACTCTGTGATCTCACTAAGACAAAAGAAAGTGGTAACACGGTGTCCATTAAGAATCTGAAATTCTGTCAAACTCAGTTATTCAATGACAGTGTCTCCTTTTTCCTGTATAATTTGGACAATTCTCATGCCAGCTATTACACCTGCGAACTGTCAATTTTTGATCCTCCTCCTTTTCAGAAGAAGAATATTAGCAGAGAATATTTGAATATTTATGGTAAGACACTGTTTTCATCTTTCAGACTTAAGAGTACGTTCCCATTTAGCAGCTTTTCTCACTAATGAAAACAACTAAGCAAATGACTATTGTTTAAAGTTTATTTATTTATTTTATTTTGAGAGAGAGAGAAAGAGAGAATCCTAAGGAGGCTCCACACTGTCAGTGCAGAGCCTGACATGGGGCTTGAACTCACGAACTGTGAGATCATGACCTGAGTGAGCCAAAACCAAGAGTTGGATGTTTAACCCACTGAGCCACTCAGGTGCCCCTAAGCAAATAAGTATCGTTTGTGGAGTTCATTTTGGTGCAGTTGATGGCAATAATTTATCATAAAAATATGCAAGAGATAATTTATTATTATTAATAATTAGTATTAATCAGTAATATGCAATTTGATCACGTAACCTGTTGAGTTAGAAATAGGTTACGTTGGGGCGCCTGGATGGCTCAGTCGGTTAAGTGTTTGACTTTTGATTTCGGCTCTGGTCATGATCTCATAGTCCACCTTCTAGAGATTCTCTCTCTCCCTCTTCTGCCCCTCCTCCTCGCACTCTCTTTCTCCCTCTCCAAAAAACAAAAAAGAAAAGAAAAAATAGGTCATGTTGTCTTTAAAACGCATAGGCCATTAAAAATCAGGAAAAAATGTAAGACAATTACCCAAATCTGTGGCCTAATGGCCATTGGCTCTAGTCATGTAAAACTTAAGGTTTTGGTTAGTGTTGGTTTTGTGGAATCAAGTGAGGGGATTGAAAGCCATAGTTTTATACCATTACTTTTCCTACTTAGTCTTCTACAAAAATATAGACAGAAAAAGTCCTTCCTAGTAACCACATTTGTAATCATTTATGTGCATAGAATCTTTCAGGTTTTAGTTTTTAAATGCTTGCTATAATACTGAGATGGTGTTATATACTGTGCATTGGATTCCATGATTGTAATGAAGGCAAACTGCATTTGATTAAATCACTTTTTTGAATTTGGTAAAAGAACTTGTGATTCGGCACCCAAAAGGGAGATTTGTTTCTCACAGTTTTTCCTTAACATGTCTCCTTTCCAATCCAGAATCACAGATTTGCTGCCAGCTGAAGTTCTGGTTACCCATAGGGTGTTCAGCTTTTGTTGTAGTCTACATTTTTGGATGCGTATTTCTTTGTTGGCTTACAAAAAAGGTGAGCAATGTCTCTATTTTTCTCGCCTCTGCTTTCCTGAAGAATATCAGTAGTTACTTACTCAAAGCACCTACTGTTCTTGCCAGAGTGATTTGATTAACAGACATTTTCTTTTCCATAAGATAGGTCTACTAACTACTAACTTGGAACAGAAGCTTATTCTATAGCTGCTTCATTCTAAAAAAGGATTTGAGGGCTTATGGAAAGAGCTGTTATTATTATTATTCAAAAAAGATAAGGGAATTGGGGCCAAGAAAACATAAAAAGTCAGGACGAAGATTGAAACATAAAAATAGATGCTTCTGACTTCTGAGAATCATTAAATATGGGCTGCAAATTTGATTCTAAGTTTCCAGAGTCAGGACAAAGATGAAACAGTTTCGTTTCACTCAACTTGTCAGTTAAACAATCAGTGAGAAAGTCTTATAAGGTGTCAGTCTTAGCTGAGAAGTAAATGGCCAACTTCTTTCCATGGCTAAGTTGTTAGGACTGTTTTTGAAGAAGACCATAGAAAAACTAGGAAGAGAATTCAACAATGACAAAACAATCTCTCTGTGCTGGGGGGTGTTATTTCCAGTCTTTCATAATATAGGTTCTCAATGAGAGAACTTACACCATTCTGCATTTTACACAGGTATCAGTGGCCAGACCATGGGTGTATCTGTGCCAGAATGGAATTCAAAAAGAGAGATAAAGAATAGAGTGAGATAGGGCTCGCTATCTAAATCTACAAAAGAAGGGAACAATAAAAACAAAAATGAGGGAGGAAATTCAGCAGAAGGGTCTTTTTATTTAAAGCCCTTTTCATATTGGTCTCCTACTTAGCTGGAAGTCAGGAGCCTACACCACATGCTAATGCTTTTGTCGCATATCACTTCAACCAAGAATAGAAAACAGTGAAAAAAGACTAGGGATGGAGATGAGGAAGAGCAGCTGACAAACCATGTTTCTGACTTCTCTTTCAGAAGTATCGATCCAGTGGGCATGACCCTAACAGTGAATACATGTTTATGGCAGCAGTGAACACAGCCAAGAAACCTGGCCTCACAGGTATGGCTCCATCTGGGGGTTTGGGTAGAGCAGAGTGTTCTTCACAGTATGCTTGGAATTTTAACTTTTTATTTTATTTATTTTTAAAGTTTATTTATTTTGACAGAGACAGAGAGAGAGAGCAAGTGAGCACGTGTATGAGCACAAATAGGGGAGGGGCAGAGAGAATCCCAAGCAGGCTCTGCACTGTCAGCTCAGAGCCTGATGCGGGGCTCCATCCCATAGAACTATGAGATCATGACCTGAGCTGAAATCCAAGAGTCAGATGCTCAACTGACTGAGCCACCCATGTGCCCTTAATTTCTTATTTTAAAGGAAGGCCAAATGTCTCTCTGGCCTCATTTTAGTCTTTTCTGTGGAAATTTGAATTTTTCACTTCAAGTTTATCCTTTTCTGCAGTACACTGCAGACAAACAATGTATTTGTAAACCACTATTAAAAAATAAACGAGCAAAGGATCCATAAAACCACTATTGTATCACCGCAGTTTTCTAATTGGTATTTCAAAAGCTAGCATGATTCTAAGTCTTCCTTGGTAAAAAGTTCTCTAATTCACCTGATAAGCAGTTATTGGAGATCAGTGAGGTACAAATTGCTGAGTAAGGAGCTGTGGGAAATGCAGGGGTATATGAAGGATTTTGGACAGAGATTTGGAAGAGAGATCTGGGCTGGTGCTACCAGGGGAAGGAGGAGGAGGAGCTGGTGAGGCTCTTGCTATTCTGGTGAAAAGAAGGTGGAGGGAGAGAGGGCCCGGATGGCTGCACAAGGCCAGTTAGGTGCGACCTTTGACTTTTCCCATTCAGAGCGAACACTGTCAGTTTGAGGTTCATCAAGCTGAGGAGCATCTAGAAAGTCTAAAGCATCCCTTGTGGAAAATTTGTAAGTCTTATGCCTTTGAGGTTGCGACGAGAGGAGATATGTGATGAGACAGAAGGCCCCGAAGTTCTGCCACCATTCAGTGGTAAAGGACTTGTATAAAAAGGATGCAAACAGCACCTGTAATCATGGAATTAAAGCATGGGAAGGGATCTAAATGCTCCTTCAGTCTATCTCCTCATTTTTTGGATGAGAGAAGTTGATGCCCAGGATGTTCAGTGACTCTTTTGGTTCCCTAGAGATTTCCCACCATAGCTTTGTCACTAACAAAGAGCATGCATTTCTTTACTTGCCTATTAAAAAAAATCTTTTCTTTTAATCCCTGTGCGTGTTATAATGTGTCTGTTTTAGTTTGGATCCCTGAAAAAGCAGACCCCGAGACAGAGACTTGGGTAGAAGTAGTTTATTTAGAAGGTGACCCCAGGGAAAACGGGTAAGGGAGCAGGGAGAGTAAGACAGGCAAGAAGGAAAAGCAAATGGAGATTGCATTACTGAGATCTCAGCTGGAGGCCACAGAACCTCTGAGGAGTGTACAGGTGTCTCCAAGAATTGTTCTTCTGAAGGATGGCAAGTGGGGTATTTATCCAGTGGATCCCATCCCCACTGGGTTGGAGTTGCCTGTAGGGTCCACGAACTTTCCCTCATCCATCCTGGAGCCATGCTCTATGCTTGGCTCCCAAGTCTACAGAGAAATCCCTGAGACAGAAAGCAGAGTAATGCATGGTGGGACTCTTGTGCTAGAATGGACAGCATGTACAGAAGTGTCTACCCCAGCTGTGGCTGGGATCAGAGTCGGGCTATTTCACATCCCACCTACGAACTGTAATCACTAAAAACGGCCATAGTGTAAGCTTCTTGAAGGTAGGTGGGTCTCTCCTCTGTATTCTGAAAGCAATATGCATACACAAGTTCAAGCAGAGCATGTCTCAGCACCTCTGTCAAGTATTTATTGCATGATTATGTAAGTAGTACCAGGCCACGTGATCTGTGTTGGGTAGAGAGAGGGGAGACTCAAGCAAGTCCTGGTCTTCAGTCTGTAATGTCATTGGGAGAGCTAATGTGTTTACATAGAGGGCAGAATCATACGATAGTGTCAAAAGTCCTCAGTTGTGAAGTCGAGAGTTCAGGTCATGTTTATTACGGGAGTTAAGAGGAGGCTGGGTAAAACTTCACGGCAAATATGGAGCTGGTGCTGAGTCTTGAAGCATAGAGTTTGGATGGTGTGTGTGTCTGTGTGCGTGCATGTGTGTGTACAAGAGTCAGATGAAAGGGACAAACTTGTTGAAGGGAATTGGAACAGAGTGCCTTTAAAAATGTTGTGCTACATTTTGTTATAGGTGTGACTCATAATTTGGAACTTTGTGGCACCCAGGCATGAACCACGTGGGCCAGGTCCCCTCTGACTTGAAGCGCAAGAGTCCCACGTCCCCTGGACCACAGAGAGTCAGACTTGATTTGAGTACATGCATCTTCTGCTGGTGTTCTGTTCAATCTGGACTAGTGACTATCGGTCAACAGGGGTTTTAAAAGGCTGCTTCGGTACTGTTGAGTTATCAAAAACACCCTCTTGCAACTAGTTTTACAGAAAGCCCAGCTCGTGTGTGCTCAACAAATAGACCTCACTGGGATGGAATTCCTATCTTCATATCTGCTTCTAGCAATGCACCAGCCAGGAGAACAAACACATCTCCAGATATTTTAAAAAGATGCCATGGGTACCGAATCTGCAAAGCAAATGGGCCGCCAACGGCCAGTATCTCTCTGCACTTCACTTATAGACTACCTCTTCTTCCTCTAGGGCTGAGCATTCCTTTTTAGCCACACAGTAGGGGAAGGTGCTTCAAAATTATAGCTATTTTATTTCTGAGGTATCAACATGTAATTGTACTATTACAATAGGTTAGTGCACAGTACTCTTTTCCAACATCTGAACCCCAGTCCTCTATTCCCAAGAGTTTAGATGCCTTCTTCTGCCTTCAGTTTTCCTTTTTAAAATACTCTACATGACTACTTGACAAGCATTCTGTTAAAAAACAGTTTTTTGTAATGTTTATTCACTCTTGAGAGAAAAAGAGCATGAGCATGGAGGAGCAGAGAGAGAGGGAGACACAGAATCTGAAGCAGGCGCTAAGCTCTGTGTTGTCAGCACAGAGCCCTACACAGGGCTGGAACTCACAGACCGTGAGATCATGACCTGAGCCAAAGTCGGCGCTTAACTGACTGAGCCACCCAGGTGCTCCGACAGACATTCTTGAGTAGGGAGCTTTATCTACATTTTCCCCCTCTGCTGCTCAATAAAACACATATTATATGCATTTAATTGTAGCCCAATGAATATAATTTGCCTATATTTTCCCTACAAGAATATTTTTGTTCCAGAAAGACCTCTTATTTTCCCAAAATTCAGTTAAAATGATTTACTTTGTTGACTTGTTTCTACCACATTAGTGGTAGAAAACATTGCCTAGAATCAGAAGTGACTTTATTGTATGAGTCTGTTTTCTATCATTATCTATGTTTTCATGGTGCTATTAATTCCAAGCGAGGCTGTTTCTATAGGTCATCTTAAAATTGCAAACAAACAAACAAACCCACAAAACCGTCTTTCACTGCCCAACATTGTCCCGGGGGGTAGAGCCAATGATCCATTTAGTGGAAAGCTGTAGTTCCTGGAGGTCACTGACTGACTACAACCCAGATGACCTCCTGGCTTGACAGGTTGAAATGGCCCCATCAGCCTGGAGCAGCCATCCAGACCTGGGTGAAATTGCAAGGCTCGAGAGACTCCTGTGAGCCAAGGACAACCAGCTGCTCTTGCCCCCAGAAGCTGACGTCACCCTGGGGACCATGGTGAATCTGCCTGCATTTGTACCTCCAGGGTCTTGGAGGAGGCACAGATGTGCCAGGGAACATCAGCAGGATTCCTTCTCCTAGAAACTGGCCCTGGCCCTTCTAGATAGTCTTCCTTTGAATGCAATTTGGCTGGAAAGATTCTTAAATACATATAATATGTGATTGGTCTTAGCTGGAATATTTTCTCTGCTTCCTGTTTGCATGCCCAATGCTTCTGAAGCAGCCAATGTATGTGCAACAACATTTTTAACCTTAGGTAAAGTTGGGCTATTCAGTAGTTTTAAAATTGGTAGGTGCCTGTGTCTAGTTTACTTTAAAAGTGAGACCAGATATGTCATTACGCATACTTATATTCTTGTAAGCGTGCGTAATGATGGATACGTACAGTACAGTACTGCATTTGTAATTTGAATCAAGTTTGGTGGTGTTTTTCCAGCTGACTTGGACAACCTTGTTGGCTCTGCAGAGCTGTTCCCTGAGTTGTTTGCAGATTCGGGGGTGGGGGGTTGGAGTGGGGAGTACAGCCTTCATTGGGGTCCACCTGGCCTGGTTTCCATACTGTGCTCTAAAGCATCCTCATCCTCAGCACTGGACATTTCGAAGTGGATTATTAAATGATACAATTTCTATGAAATAAAGACTTGTTTTAAGAGGAGCTACTCATGAAATAGATTTTAGCAGTAGTAGGAAATTAAGGAATAAACATTTGATATTCAGCAACTGAAAATACTCAGAGTGTTTTCTTGGGGGAAGGAAACGGTTCCCTTAGGTGTAGCTAGCACTTGCAAATTTGACCCTATCCTTGAAGGTGGTTACACGGCTCGGAACAGTCGCTCATCATTTTTTTTTTTTTTTTTAAATATTGGAACAACCACAAACTTACATAAAAAAGTTGGAAGTACAGCAGAAGAACTCTTCTTTTCCTCATTAAGTTTCTAGCCTGATGCCCTATCACCTCTGGACATAAGTATTTTCTACACACAAGAACACTCATTTATCCAGAACCACAATGCAACCATCAACATCGGAAAATTAACACTGATACATGGCGGCCATCTCACCCTCAAGCTGTATTCGGGTTTGTCCAGGGGTCCTCCTAATGTATTTTATAGCAAAAGATTATGTTCACAATCCCTTTTTGTATTTGGTTGTCACGTCTTTGCAGTGTCTTTCAAGTCTAGGCAGTTTCTCAGTCTAGACTTACATGGCCCTGGCTCTTTTGAATATTACAAGCAGTTATTTTATAGAATGCCCCTTGCTTTGGGTCAGTCTGATGTTTCTTTCTTTTTAATTAAAAATTTTTTTAATGTTTATTTAGTTTTGAGAGATAGAGAGGGAGGGAGAGAGAGGGAGGGCGGGCGCATGACGGGGGAGGGGCAGAGAGAAAAAGGGAGACACAGAATCCAAAGCAGGCTCCAGGCTCTGTGCTGTCAGCATAGAGTCCTAGGCGGGGCTCAAACCCACGAGGTGGGAGATCATGACCTGAGCCAAAGTTAGATACCCAACCGACTGAGCCTCCCAGGTGCCCCCGATGTTTCTTGATAATTAAAATCGGATTATCGACCTTTGGCAAAAAATAACCCCAAAGAGTTACTGTGTTTCTTTTAACTGCATCTGGTCAGGTGGCTTACAATCTTGATTTGTTACATTACTGATAATGTTCATTTTGATCCCTTAATTAAGGTGGTGCCTGTCAAGCGTCTCGACTGTATGATACTCTTTTCCTCTTTGTAAGTTAATAAGTAGTTTATGGGGAGGTGCTTTGAAAGCTTATAAATCTTCCTTTTCTTGTCAAATTTTCCATTTATTCATTCATTTTTTTTTTTATCTGTATGGTTTCTTGTTGTATTCAATGGGTAAACATTTGTTACCATCATTTTATTTTGATGCTTAAACCGTCCCATTCTTGGCCAGAAAAAGCCTATTTAAATGCCTCTTGTGTCTTTCTACCACATCCTCCTCATTCTTAGCACTTTTGTGCTTTGGGGCAGGACAAGATACTGCGGGCCCAGCTAGTGTTTTCCCATCCCAGGGCTAGCATCAGCTGTGTCTCCAAAGAGCCCTGGTTTCTTTGAGTAGGCAATGGTTATTCGAAGCCAAGATCGAGGCATTAGTAAATGCTCATGACTATTGGGATTTCACTGCTCCCAGGCCCTTCAGTGGACAGAACCATGATACAGACGCAAATATAAATGTAAATGTGTATGTGTATAATTTACATTTATTATTTGAGTATAGTTGACAATGTTACGTTAGTTTCAGGTGTACAACATAGTGATTCAACAAGTTTATACATTATGCTATGCTCACTACAAGTGTAGCTACAATCTGTATCCAAACATCGCAATTACAAGATCATTGACTGTACTCCTTATGCTGTGCCTTTTATTCCTATGACTTATTCATTCCATTGCTGGAAGCCTATATTTCCTATTCTCCTTCACCCATTTTGCCTCCCCCCTCCCCCCACTCCCCTCTGGCGACCATCAGTTGTTCTCTGTATTTTATAATATATATTTTAAACATAGATGTAACTGTACATACAATACATATAATATATAGAAAGAAGTGTATGTATATATACATCTGCACATACATATACTCATTTACATCTATATTTATTTCTTTAACAATCTATATATGTTGAAACACATGGGTTCATGCCTGTGCCTTTAATTCCAATATAACAGTATGGCATTTATTCCAGATTTATTCTTTTCTATTTTTTGGCCCTCTTAGTACAGTGAGAAGCCTGACTCTTAATCATCTTTTAGTATTTTACTTATTTGTTCAGTCTCACAGCATGAAACTAATCTCCCATTTCGGCTGTGCCCCCTGTCCAACATAGTAGCTTCCTCCCTCTCCCTGGACTCTGACTCCTCGTTCCAGGTTGCACAAGCCTAGAATCAGCCAGTTTGGGTTCTGACTCCTTGAACTGGGTTCTCCCACTTCATGGATGCCCTTCTTACCTTTTGGGGTTCTACCATTCCAAAGTGGGTCATCCCTCCAACCTCAGCCTGGGGCCATGGTGGCTCCCTTGCACTGGGGTGACTCCCCTAATGGCCTGTGTTTTACCCTGGCTGGCAGAATTTACCCATTGTGTTAAGTTTCAATTAACCACAGTGATTGCTGGTTGATCTTTATTGGCATCAATTCCTTCCCTGTCTTACATCCTTACATCCCTATTTGTGTTTCCTTTACTTCTCACATAAACTGCTTCCTCTGGAATTCTTATCTCAGCCTCTGCTTCTGGGAGAATTCTAACTCAGACACTTCTTTGCCCCTCCACGCCTAGGGGAAACAGTGGTTTCCCACTGACACTAGTCCCAGGTGCTTCATCCTTCCTTATTTGTTCATTGATTCCATCTAACCTTTTGGAAACAATCCACTCATTGCTCTCTTCCTTTAACCTTTAAGTTATCACCTATTCTGTGGAGACTGACTGAACCACACCCAAATAGGGGATACAGCAGGAGGTGCAAGCCCTATCTGTGGCCAGTGCCCAAGGACACACAGTTTTCCCAGGATCTGGCCTCCTTGTTTAGGAATATCAGTTTGAATTCTGAGGAACAAAATTCTCCACCTTGTCACATGTTTTTCTTTATTAAATTCACAAGAGGGGACCACTTTTTCTGGGTGTGATCCAAGTCCTCTTCCTACTTTCAACACATTCCATTTTGCTTTTCTTCTGTACTGGGTGAGTAAGATTTCCTAAGGTGCCATGGGGGATAGGTTGTGCTCAGGCTAGTTGTTAGTCGACTTGGTTTTATGGCAGTGAGGAACTGGGGAATTTGAAAGTTTCCAGGAGAATGAATGCATCAGTCTCAACATTTAACTTCGTCCAGGGTCTGTGTTCCAGTAAAATGAAAATGGTGAATTCACCAACTCCCTCCTACATGAAGGCAAGCTACCCCTTGAATGTCTTTCACTCTATACCACTTTATTTTCTATCTTGTTGATTAGTGTTTATGAATTCAAAATATGAATCTTAGCTATTTTCCACCTTGCCATATAACCCATCTAAGGCAGTGAGACAGCCTGTCATCAAATATAGAATTAATCCCTAATACCAACCCTTGTAAATTCTTATTTTCTTGGTCTTCCAAGTCTACCCATTCTTGTGTCATTTCAGTGACATGCTCTGACCATCACTAAAAAATCATAACTTCTCCCTTAGTTTTCATAGCATAGTGCTTATGAATTTTTCCATTTTCAACAAGCTAATAGAGATGGTTAGGCAGGTTCACCAGGAATCTGATCTCTGCAGGTAGAGTCAGACAAAAGCCTCCAACTAAACTATGGGCATCCACCACTGACCCCTCTCCTTAAGAAAAGGCATCCACTGAATATATACAATGGAGTATTACTCAGCAATCAAAAAGAATGAAATCTTGCCATTTGCAGCAACATGACTGGAACTAGAAGGTATTACACTAAGCAAAATAAGTCAGTCAGAGAAAGACAAGTATCATGTGACTTCACTCATGTATGGAATTTAAGATACAAAACAAATGAACATAAGGGAAGGGAAGCAAAAGTAATATAAAAACGGAGGGGATCAAAACCTAAGAGCCTCTTAAATATAGAGAACAAACAGGGTTGCTGGAGGGGTTGTGGGGGGGGGGGACAGGCTAAATGGATAAGAGGCATTAAGGAAGACACTTGTTGGGATGTGTACTGGGTTTTTTTTTTTTAATTTATTTTTTGAGAGACAGAGCAAGCTGGGGAGGGGCAGACACACACACACACACACACGCGCGCGCGCGCACACACACACACACACACACACACAGAATCTGAAGCAGGCTCCAGGCTCTGAGCTGTCAGCACAGAGCCAGACGTGTGGCTTGAACCCACGAACTGTGAGATCATGACCTGAGCAAAGTTGGACGCTTAACCAACTGAGCCACCCAGGCACCCCTGAGTACATAGGATTTTGTACATAGGGGATGAATCACTGGAATCTACTCCTGAAATCATTATTTCATTAGTGCTAACTTGGATGTAAATTACAAAATAAAAAAATTAAAAAAAGAGAAAAAAAAGAAAGGGCGTCCATTGAGGCGGGATTAAAAATGAAATCTCTGGTTTCACAGAGTTTTTAGTCTTCATGTTAATGAACAGTATAATGGCATCTCAGTATGGTTCTTTGACAAAAATACTGAATTCTACATGTGACTTCTCCTTGGTATGGTCTCTCTCTACTCTTTTCTTCTGGCTTAATGGTGATAGTTCAAAATGCCTGCAGCTTGTCTCATGGACATGGCACTCTTCCATCAGTATTCCAATAATTTGGAAGTCATGATGAAATGTTCTCCTTGAATTCAAGCTGAATTCAACTTGAATTCAAAATGCCACCAAATACTCTTTTTCTTGTATCTAAAACATCAGGCAAGCTCCCCTGAAACCCCTGGTATAAAAGCAACATACCTCTGGGCCAACTCACGGTTACTCTGAAAGAAATGACACTTCACCACAAATAAATTTTAACTGAAAATATAGCTCTTCCCAGTCTTTTGAGAATATACCAAAATTCTCTCAAATTTGAGAGTGTCATTCTCAAAGCACAGCAAAACTTCATTAACAAAAACGCTTTTCCCCATTCTCAGTGCCCCTTACATGTACCCCTCCTTTTCTTCTCCTGAATGAAGTCCTCCACCAGCCACCAATACAACTCTTCCATCCCCTCCCCACACTGTCCCTTTCAAAGCACCTGATAAAATAGCTCTAATTCACGTTGTCCTTGTATAGGTTTCCTAGGGCTGCTGTAACTAAGTACCACACAAACTCAGCGGCTTAAAACAACACAAGTTTATTCTCTTATGGTTCTGAAGGCCAGACGTCGAAAATCAGTTTCACCAGCCTAAAGTCAACCTGTTGGCAGGACTAGTTCTTTTGGAGACTCAAGGGGATAATTTTTTTTTTCCTTTTCTTTTCCAAAACTTCTCGTGGCTGCCAGCATTTTTTGGCTTGTCATCACTCCAATCTCTGCGTCTGTAGTCACACCGACCTTGCCATTTCTGTTGTGTATCTCCCTCTGCCTATCTCTTATAAGAACACTTGTGATTGCATTTAGGTCCCACGTAGATAATATGGGATAATTCTCCATCTCAAGATCCTTAACTAATCCCATCTACAAAGTCCTTTTTGCCATATCAGGTAATTCACTGGTTCCAGGGATTAGGACTAGGATATCTTTCATAGACTTATTTAGCTGACTCAAGTCCCCTAACCACCAGGGTTTTTTGGGGTGGGAATCCCCTATGAACCTTTCTTTCCACTCCCAACGCGGGTCTCTATACTTAGGACTCCCCATTCTTCCTCTACATTCTCTTTTGGAAACTCCATACCCTTCCTTGTCAAAGCACCAGAGATCACTTCCTTTAGACTCTCTTTATACAGCGGGCCATGTTCCAACTCTGAGTCCTGTGGTTGTAACTAGTTTTAGACTTCAACCCAATGGATGGCTGATGCTCACTACTCTTAAGAGAGTAAGTGCTGGGATGGAGAGGGGCCAGGCCAGAATGGACTTTAGTCCTTTAGCCAATGGTAAACTCAACTTTGTCAATTCTAGTTTCCTTTCCATTACACCCACCAAAAGGAGCTGAGAACCATTGGTTTTTTTTTTTTTGTTTTTGTTTTTTTTTTTGCTAGTTGGTCCATTATAGTAAGCACATCCCTGAAGAACAAACTACAGTCTGAATCCATGTTAAGAAAGGACTCAATTGTCCCACGTGAGCAAGAGCCCACCCTATCCTTTATGTCATTGGGTCCAAATCACTGTAAAATAAAAATTTCTTTTCTTGCTTTATTGGGCAGGGCCTTCCAGAGTCCTAAAAGAAATTGAAATTAGCTTTTAATGGCTGTTCACTTTATTATTGTGGGAAATGGGCTAGACTTAATGAAATTATTTTGGGTCAGAGTTTCCCCTCTAATGGAAACCAGGATTGGGATCCTCTATTTGCCTCCATTCCATAGTATCTACTAAATGCTGTGGGGTTTGAATTTATTTCCTAGCAACAGTCAAGAAAGATGGCTACTTCTGGGAAACACTCCTCTTGTAATATAAAGAAGCCCAAGTGAGTGAACATGAGAAATTTGGGAACCATTGTCAGCCTTCCAGTTGAAGCTTGGATCCGGTCTAACATTTCTCAAACAGTGCTTTGAGAATAAATCCTATCGGTATGTGAGGACCCAAGGAGTGACTTAAAATAATCAAAGTGCTTCTCTATCCCTCTCTTCCCTGCCTAATCCCACTCTCTTACCTTAAAGAAACAATTACTTTATGTTAAATTCTGGATTTCATGCAAATGTTACAGAAATCAACTGCCTACATTTCCAAATGTCTAGAAAAACCAGTTTTATATGAATGAAAGCAAGGTCTGAGATTTCAAATCTGATCACAAAGGAAAAGCATTTATAAAACTCAGCGGAACAACCACAGAATCTCCATAGGCAGTCTAATGATAGAATTTCCAAGGATCCACAGTCCAACTTCATAGATGGTCCAAAGAAGTAAAATGATTTCTCATGGTCACATTCTCAGTGGGTATCAGAAGCAGACTAGAAACTGTACATTTTATTTCTGACACATTGCTTATCTCATTTTCCACTTGCTTTATCTCACCTAACTCAACTTTCCATACCCATTTTCCTTTCCCTAAACATTCATTCTCCCCTCTTAGCTCCTGTTTGCTGTCACCCACCAAGACAAGACTGAAGAGGTTAAAGAAGGAAGATGGGTGGGCAGCAAACGGAGGAAAGCCTCTATGAACAAAGATGGGTTAATTCCAGTTTCCTTTTCAGTCCTCTTCCTCTTCAAGACTAGTCGCCATCTCCAAGCCCCCTGTCTGCCCTGCAGGGCCAGTGTTCTCCCAACACCCCACTGTGTCCCTGACACAAGAGACACTGGTGTAACCTCCTTCCTCATCCAAGTTCTAACCACACACGAGAAGCTCTGGCCAAAAATTGGTTTTGAATGAAAGGATCAGTGAAGATGAGGGCTAGATCCCCAATTTCTGGGACTCAGACCCTATCCCTTTCATCCCCCGGTAAATCCTTTCAGTTTATTGGCATCTCTGCTGCTCACCATCTTTGCTAAAACTTGAGAGTTATGCAATTACTTCATCTTCACTTCAGCAAGAAGTAACTTGCCAGCACTAACCTTGGTCTCTGAGCATTCTGAGTAAGGGAAGTGGTTCCTGTCAGTCATTAAACTTTCGGAGCCCTAACCTTATCAGAATCTATAGTTTACTCTGGTACCCCAACTCCCACCTGTGTAATCCACTTACCTAACTACTAACCTTCAGGCTCTGGGCTGGCCACTGGTTTGGATACATGGAATACATATAATAAGAATGATTGAAAAGATGTTCAGCAACACATTTACCAGGCTAATGCAAATTAAAAATATAATACTACCCACACCTTGATATGGCTAAAATTGAAGTATGGAGATAGATATGGAACAACTGGAACTCTTATTCATGGCTAGTGGGAGTGCAAACTGGTAAAACCACTTTAAAAAAGTTTGTCAACTTTGTATAAAGTTAAGCATACCCTTACTGTATGATCCACCTTCCAGTAGTAGGAATCTTCCCCAAAGAAATGAAAATACATGTCTTCACAAAAACCGGCATGAAAGTGTTCATAGCAGCTTTTATTCATAATAGGTGAAAGTTGAAAACAACCAAAATATCTGTTAACTGGTGGTATTCAGGTCCAAAAATCATGGCAGCTTTACACTTGTGATAAATAAGGAAATGATCCATTTAGGCATTAGATTTAATTGTTAGGATCTCAACTGAGACTTTCAGAAAGAATGTACAGAAAAGAAAAATGAACTCCTCTAGACATACCTCAGGATTGAATTAAAAAAAAATGGAGAATGAAATTCTACTCAAAGCCTGGAACATCCAAAAGCTGAGCGAAGACAGTGGTCTTTGAGGATATAAGGCAGAGAAATAAGCTTTCACTAGATTCATAGGAAGAAAATATTCTGAAACATTCATAGGAGCTTCAGTTTAGAGGCCTACTGAGGCTAAGACTCTGGTAGTCAAAACAAAATATAGAGAGTAGGGTAATATCTTTTCTAGGAAATGGGTTTCATAGGCTCAAGCAATTCTACTTCAAGAGATAGGGGTAGCAGCCATTATATCATAGGACTGAACATTCTTGCTCGGAAATGGGTGTGGAAATGATGGTCTAAATAGATACCATGCTAGGTATGGCACCACAGCCCCAGAAACAAAAGACTTGAAGGGGAAAAGGAAGTAAGATCTTGTGACAGGTACAGTAACCACTGTAAATTTCTACACTTTCTAAGAAGGCTACGATGTCTTCAACACCTCTCTCCGAGAAAAGCTCTTGGATGCTCTTAGATTTTCCCCTCAGACAGGAGATTAACCTCTTGGGAGAAATTAACCTCTTATGAGAAATATCTCCCAATTGGGTTTAAATTTATAGTTACGAATTTTAGATAACTGACGTCAGCTGACTGGCATCATGGAAAATCTAGAACTGAGAATTTCTCCAGTACCACTGATTTGCTGCCATGATCTTTGGACACATTAATGTGGATCTAGACTAAAGTTGTATTCAGAAGACAGTTTCACCTGAGATGAGCTTTCTAGGGGCCGGGTTTTGTCTTATTTTAAATTTCATGAGTGTAGTGCTGCTGCTGTGATAATCTATGTGTGTCTTTGGCTCTTTAAATGTTAGGGAACACAAGAAGTATGCTAATTTTAGTGATTAGAAACTGAGGCAGCAGTGGTTCAAAAAACCCAGACTCTACCAGATATCTGAGCCTAAGTCCTTTTGCTGAGCCTAAGTAAAATAAGGACTTGAGGAGAAAGAATTAAGGATGTTAATCTTTTCACACGTTAAATTATTTGGACTCTAATTTGCAAGAGAATTTAATCTTTGGACTTCAATTTCTTCTGGGAATTTCACAATGGGAGAGAGTTTATATGCAAATTTCAGGCACCTTTAGGTTGCTGTAAATTTATTAGTGGAATATGTTAGTGTTGCCATTTTAATCATATTGTCTAACCTCTGGTGAGCTATATTGGGCAGTGTAGTTGGGTATAATTTGGGATGGGAAATAGAAGAGGGAGCAAATTCTCAGCCTTGGATTCAGTGTAGATTTGGAGTTAATCTAATGAATGTACTGTCTGTTGGGAGCATTTTTATGCTTCTCACTAATAGTCACAGGAGGATAACATAGGAACAGTAGGTGGTATTGAGGAAGAACCTTTCCCATGAAGGTGGAAACAAGATTGCCTTGATGAATGGATGATCTCCTCTCTTTCAGAGGATTGTCACTCCCTTGGTTGTTATAATTCATGGTGAATCTCAAAGACTAAGAGAAAAAAAAATAAAGAAAATGATGCGGGGAACTCCCCCTTCCTCAATCTTTTTTTTTTTTAATGAGGGTCTTTAACTAACATCCATGTCTTTTACCCATCTTATTTCTTATTCCACCCCTTCTGATGGTAAGAGACATCTGTTAGTCCACGTTGCTCCATTTGACAGAACTGATTTATTACAAAATTCCAAAAACTGGTTGCTAAGTTATATTATTTTCTCCCCAACCTGGCTCAGTATGAGGCAGAGATCCTAGACAGTGTTTTCTTTAGCAGATCCAAGTTTTTCCCTTGGGTGAGCTTTCTTAAGGTCTAACTGGGGTATGATTTGGAGGTAGTGTAGTAGAGAGTATCAGTACAACTTTTCTATTATGTAAATTAACCACACACTCCACTCCAGCTTTCATAATAATGTTTAACATTTTGATCTCCAGTTTTTCTGACTGCAACTGAGAGTCTATTTCTCAACTGGTTTTCAAGGCAGGTGGGGAGTAGAGGTGTTATTTTTTGGGGTTCTCTCAAACTAGAAGCATCAGTGCAAAATCGCAAAGATGGTAAAGAGTAGGGTTTGCTAGAGACAAGTCAGTGATCTGAGTTTGCATGACAGTAGTGGGAAATAGTTAGGAAATATATCTGCCCAAACATGGGTAATGGGTTTAATTTTTTCTTTTTCTTTTTTTTTTTAAACAAATGTGGGAAGAATTGAAGGTATTCCAGCAGAGCAGAAATATTCCCGCAATGTGTTTTCCAAAGATTAATTTGGTAGCAGTATGTAAGTAGACTGAAGACAGGTGAAAGGAGATAACCAAGAGGAGAGGTTATGGCTGAGGAAACAGGCAAGAAGGAATGGTAGTTTTATAGAGGTGTAACTTGGCAGGTAACTCTCTGTTGAGGGTGAAGGGAGTGCAGTTGTCAAAATAGTGGAGTTGTTCAGCTTTGGAAGTTCAGAGCAGGGGTTGGCAAACTTTTTCTGTAAAGGGCTAGAAACATGTTGTAGGCTTTGTGAACCACACAGTCTTCATGGCAACCATTCAACTCTGCCACTGCAGCATGAAAGCATAGCCAATACATAAATGAATGAGCAAGGCCGTGTTCCAATAAAACTTTATTACTAAAACCTCTAAGCCCACAAGCCCTGGTTTACTGATCCCTGATTTACAAGGATATAACATCAGTGCTGGTTGTTAAACTATCACCTTTGAGCTCTAAACTCACCCTCTGTTCCCTGCCCTGGGATGCTGGGGCTGGGGACTCTGCAGAGCACATTTCTATTTTTCCAGCTGCTCCCTATGAAGTCTGCAGCAGGGAGAAGGGATACACTCTTCCTGTTTGGCTTGCTGTTTCCTGTCAGGTCATCGTCACAATGGTTCTTCACCTTGGTAGCTGCAGTTGGTTCTAATTTCCAGTTTGTTCCCATACTCCTAGAACCAGACTATAATAGAGCTGCCTCTGCACCAGCCTCCCAGCAGCCCCTCCACAGGAGTTTGAGTCTGGCATTATGAGGCACCTCTTCTGAGCTCCTAAGGCATCAATACCAGCCTTGCAGAGCTCTCTCCCCAGATCCAAGATTCTAGGTCCTAACAACCCTAACCTCTTCCCTCTGTCCCACCAGCACTATGAGTGGTAGATGCTTCCTACAGTTACTATTTTTGTGTTACCTGAGAATTGCATTTTGCCTTCTCTTTGAAATTTCCCAATGCCTGTTTAACTTATTTCTTGCATTAAATCCTTTCTATTGGAATAACTGGTATGGTTATATAACTCTGATGGCATGCTGATCAATACAGAAATACATTCTGTATAACATAGGAATATACATAGGGACATAGATAGGAAATAGGAGAGATGTAGCCTTGAAGGGGTATATGTTGAGCCTACTTGTAGAAACAATGAGCTTGAAGTATTGACAAGTAAATCACTTCTAAATTTCTAGCTGGTAATTGGATATTGAAAAAAGACATGGATGTATTATTCATATGAAGGTGCTGTTTCTATGAGTGACATCAACAACTAGGAAAGTATAGGTAGAGTGGAAAAGATAGAAAAGGAAACCTCTTCATTTTTGAGAGAAATGGAGAGGAAGGAAAGACAATGAACATGACAAATAAATAATTTCTCTGGAGGCAGAAGAGAAACCTCCAGAAGACAAGACAAGAAGAGTGAGTTTTAAGAGAAAGGTTGCAAATAGAGGTAAATCATATAAATATCAAGGGAGATTACTGGAGACTTTCCAAGGGTAGTTTCAATAGAACAGCCAAGTTAGAATAGAAAGAACTTTAAGTGAAGACATTTGATGATGAAAGGAAGATGGGCTATTATATAGAGATCTACAAGCCTAAATATATCAAAATTAATTGATTAATCAATCGAGTAATTAAACTAGGAAAACTTGAAGTTTTTATGTAGAGACGTTATTGGTGATGAGAGGTAGTGGGATATGCATAGGATAAGGGAATAATAAATATGTGGGATACATATATGGAGAAAGGTGGGAGAGGATAGGTGGCATAGAGAACCCGACTGATAGGAAGTGTATCTGGCCCAAACATAAGTAATCTCCTTCTCGGACATTAAGATACAGTTCCTATCAGGAGGAAAGAAGCTGAACTTGTTTTTGAAAATGGACAGTGTCCTAATTCCTTGTTCCTGTGCTAAATAATGGGACCAGACACATTTTCCTATTCCTATGCTAAACAGTGTCCAGACCAAGCAATAACCGAGGCTGCTTGTTTAGGGAATACGTGTTCATGGATGAGGAGACTGTGGACCACCCTGTCCAGATCCCTCTGCTCTGGCTGCCGAGAAATGCTGTTGGCAGAAAGCCTTTATCTGTCATTCCCTTCAGAGTTTGCCTCAGCTGCAGAAAGCTGCCTTGCCCATTACTTCCTTCCAGAGGTAGCCCATGACCAGTGATGTGGCCCAATGGGGGACATTTCTGATGCATCATTTTAAACACATAGAGCTTCCTGTGAGGATTGACGGAGACTAGAGATCACAAACTTGACTTCTCCCCCTAGCCAATCTGGCTTCTTCTCCCTTTACTGCACAGGTGTTGATTTTAAGGATACTCCCTAGTAACCATCCTGAATATTAAACTATGCCCCAAAGTCTGCTTCACAGAAAACCCAACCCATAATGCCAGCCAAACAGCTTACTTCAGGACTTGCTTTAACTTCTATGCCCTACTGTACCCATCAAATCAAGTTATTTTGTCATAAATCCTGCCCAGCCTCAACCGGTTTCCTGCCTTGGGACCCTTACCTTAAAGTCATCCAGCCTGAGCCCTAAAACTCCATAGATAACTTCTTTCAGTTTTCTATTTTGAGATAGTCAAGGTAATATCTTCCCTTATTTCAGTAAGTTTAACAAGCTTAGCTTTGTTTGATTAACAGGTTTTTCCAGGTCTTCTGGAGAATTGATAGCTGAAAATTTTCACCAGATGTCATTATTATTCCCAAGTTTTAGAAAGCCTGGTTGCTTCAGGGAAAAAGGAAAAGTTTGGAAAATATGTTTTGCCTAATATAATAAAGAATCAATCAAAAAGTCCCACATTTTCTGTCTTGACTTGGGATTTTGCAAGGAAGAATGCAAATCTCTCTTGGGGTGGAGAGATGGTGGGAGTTCTATAAACTTAGGCTCAGATATCATGGAATAGGACAGTTAGAGTCAATAGTTACCATCTTTCTTTTAGAATTGGTGTTCCTAGAAGTTCTTATCCCTCTAATGGATCAATTTGGGCTCTAGTGGAAGTGGAGTCCATGATATCTGCTTTGACTCGGTAGGCATGTTTTCCCTTGGGTTTGGGATGGCCCCGATTCTGAGCATTTTCATCTCTCAAGGGCTTCTCATCCCACCTCCACCATCCTACGCTGCTTGCGGGCTCAGCAAAAGACGCTTATAGCCAGAACAAGTTTCTCTGTCTTCCTTCTATAAAATATATTAGGAATTTGGGAACACAGAGGCAAATACAATAATTTTTCTTTCAAATAATCCCAGAGATATCACAAAAGTGATTTTATGTGAGATTAACTTTGATGTGTTCAGATAGGACATGCCATAGAAAAACATTATTCTCTTGCCTTCCACTCTAAAAGTATTCAGAGAAGGATCTTCCTATATAGGTGTTTTTCAGTAACTATCACGAGACTGTGCTTATTTTTTGAAATTTAAGCCAATTTCTTCCTGCCACTAATGAAGATAATGCACACTATTACTGAATTCCTGCTAGGTCAAGTCTACCACCCCTCATGATACCATGGACACCTGTTATATCCTTGTTATATGATACCGTGATATATCCTTGAAGATGGTGTGTAAAACTCTTCTCCAGTTCCCTTCTTTAGGCCAAATGGACCTAGTTTTTTCCTTTACTTGATATCCAAAAGATCGTTTCTATTTCTCTTTTTTTGAATACATTACTGATAAAGACAGGGGTGGGGCATTAAGTCAAGTTCAGCCCACAAAAGATCCTTAACTCAAATTACCAGCCTCTGAGTTTTGAAACTTTTGAAGTTTAGGCTTATTTGAAGTCATTTGGGTTTTCCCCTCCTTTTATTATCTTCTTTATCAACAGCAAACTCTGGTACCTAGAGGCACTAAGTATTACCAGTGCAAGCACTCTGCCTAGCTCAAACTCAAGCCTGCTGTGCTCATGAAAAGCACCTTGAATCACAACTGGGTATGGGGCCACTTGGTAGCCATTTTGACAGAGAGGTATTTTGACATAGAGGAGACTGGGTTCTGGTGCCTATAATCTAGAAACTCTGCCGCCCCACAAGGAATAAAACAGAAGTTTTTGCTATGTATTCTTTTCCATTGTATAATGTGCTTTTCTAAAGAAGTGTTCCTTAGTGTTGCTGTAGATTAACATATGAATCTTTAAAAATGACAAACTTGAATTAAAAAATGACAAAAATAGATTAAGATACATTTTAAATTACATACTTGAAAGAAAGTTTATAAAGTGGTTATACAATTTTCACTAATAATTTTTCTAAAATTAGTCAATTTTCTATTCTCATAATTATCATGAGCTTTTTGGCTTTTGTACCTTACATCTCTTCATTTCCCCCAAGTTATCACTAGCTGTGAATTTTCAAGTTTCTTCGTATTACCACCTTCACTGTCATCTACTTTTCTGTACTTAGGGAGAAGAAGCCAGGAGTGTACCATGGGGAAGCCTGGACTGAAGCTTGAGGTGTTTGTGGATGAGACCATTGCCTCCCATAGAAATAGGATTATACACAATCCCCTTTAGTGCTAACCTTTGCACATCATTTTCCTATTATTTGAAGCATGTTGCCTTTTGCTTGTACACACTCAGCAAATCAGATACACTTGAGGGCTCATTTTCCTCATTTACCAAATAGTTTCTCAAATCTCTTCTATCTCTACAATTTTACTATTCTAGCATTTAAAAATCTTTAACTCCATCCCCAGGACTTGAATTTCAATGTTTATATCTTTATTTATTTGTTTATTTGAGAGAGAGAGAGAGAGAGACAGACAGAGACAGAGAGAGACAGAGAGAGAGAGAGACAGAGAGAGACAGAGAGAGACAGAGAGAGACAGAGAGAGACAGAGAGAGAGGGAATCCCAAGCAGGCTCTACACTGTTAGCACAGAGTCTGACATGGGACTCAATCTCATGAACTGTGAGATCATGACGTGAGCTGAAATCAAGAGTTGGATGCTTAACGAAGTGAGCCACCAAGGCACCCTGAATTTCAGGATTTCTTAAAATCTTTCCTGGTGACCATTTTGGGGGCTATCAATCTGTGTTGTTTTAGGTCAGGGCCACAAAATTGTCCTCCCAAGGAGCTCTTTGTATGCAAAAGAGCCACAGATTACATTGGCAAGATGAATTCCAATTAAAAAATATTCTTTATAAGGTTTTATACTTCTTGAAGTTGCACAGTCAGGCTTTTTACAATTTACTTCTTTAGTTTCTGGAAAGTCCTAAGGCTCCCAAAAAGTCACTGAGGAAATCATCCAGATCATAAGATATTTTCTACTTCCATCTTCTACCCTTTGTTGACTTGCTTAGGAAAAAGGCAGTCTGTTCAGATTTTACTTCATTCCGGAAGTTCCCATTTTCCCATTTTTAGTATTTTTATATTGTGACTTTTATGGGTCCCTCCCCCCCACCCTCCCCGCCTTGAAAGTTAGATGGCTAGAAGGGGGTTATCCCAAAGAGAATACATAGAAGGGAAGGACTTTGCAAATTAAATAAGCAATATTATTTGTGGCCAACCTACATGGGAAATGTTTGAATTAGCAACCTCCTAATTCTTAGGTTTATAGAGTAAGAATATATGTGATACCAGCTTTGAAAAAGTGATTTCAAAGGAGAAAGAATCTTTTAAAATGTTACAGATGATAGTTAAAATGCTTCCTGGACTTAAATAGCAATTACAAGTGAGCAGTTTCAAAATCAGAAACATTTGGATGAAATTTCTCACAAAACATAGTAGAGATTTTATAAAGAGTATTTCAATGTAATCACTGTCTTTTGTCACCAGCTGTCAGTCTTTTGAGAATTTTTAGTGATTTTAAGTTAAGCCTCACTGGGGAAAAAAAAAAGAAAAAAGAAAAACCAAAGCAACATAGGCTTCCTTTTGAGAAAATTCAAAAACTTAGTTTAAGAAACAAAGAGCATTTTAATCTCTGACTCTGTCAGAGCCAAAGAGATCAGGGCTGGAAATGGGGAAAGAGGGGTGAGTTTCTGAGCCATGTAACTGTCCAGGGAATTAGAAGAGCACATTAGAAGAGCAAGGTGAGGCTACCTAGGACTGTATAGACAGATTCACAGGTGACATCCTGGGATATGAGTAAGTCAGGAAGGTCTAGGCAGATGCAGAAATCGAATGGGATCTGGAAGGAATGTGTATTCTCCAAAGAGTGAACAATCAGGGTGGGTAAATGTAGATTTAAAAAAAGTTGTTTCTGAGAGCTCTTGAGTCTGGAGGAACAGGTGGCCAGAAATGAATTAAAGCCGACAGAAACATAAATATATCAAATAGTATGAAGAGGTGTTTTCCTGGAGGCCAAACTAAATCTGAAGACAAGAAAGTTCTTTACCCTGCTGTGCTCCTGACTTGGAGCTTTAAAGTTTTTCTGCCCAACTTCTGACATGAATATTTTTATTTAGCATTTATTATATGAAGGGCATAGGGAATAGAAAACAGATCATATCAAGAACTTGTGTCTCTTGAATGTTCATAACATTGACTCACTACTCTCCCTGTTTTGCCTATTTCCTCCTTACTATTCCTTTCCATCCAACACTCTCTTTATTCTCTTTCACTGGCTCCTTTGTCCATTTGTTTTATTTCCAAGTTTTCTTTCTTGATATTTAATGTATTCCCAAAGATTAATCTGTTTTCCCCAAAGAATATGAATACATTTCCAAGTATTTGGATATTTCTCTCTGAATTTCTGTCCATCACTTCATACATTACATGTAAGTTATACAGTACTGAGAGAGGGGTATAAAGAGGACGATGATATCCATTGAAACATTCATTTACTCATTTATCCAGTAACCGTTTATTAAGTCTTTAGCAAATGCTAACCATTATTTGAGACACTAGTGGCAGAGAAATGATTAAGATGAGTTTCTTGTCATTAACAACTCTGTCTAGAGGAGGAGTAAGACATGTAAACACTTAGGGAGCCTCAGAGACTTACATGAATACTATGAAGCTCTAGAAAATGTGTACAATTGTTTGAGAAGCACTTCATGGCCTAATATCACTCCTATCTTTATCTTACTTTTCTATCATTTGCTAAGTTTTAGAATCTATTTCAACTTGCTATATAGTGTGTTTCTTTGTATGTGACATTATATCTTATTTTATGTCATGGTGTATGCTATAAATAAATAACATTCATAGAGGTCTGTATTCAAGGAAGGTGATTTTTGAGGTGGGCACTGAAATATGGAGTTCAGGTGGCAGGAAGGAGAAGAAGAGGCAGAATATACAGTAGATGCCAAAGCACGGGGAGATGAAAATCTTGAGGTGTTCAGAAGAGGTGTTCAGATAATGGTGGGTGGTTTTTTTTGTGGGATCATAGAATACCTGGAAAGAAATGGCAAGGAATTTCTGGAAGAAAAAAGAACTGGTTACACTGTTATAAGGAGTGGTTACTATAACCACTGGTTACTGGTTATAAGGAGATTGGCTCTTATCTTACAGACAATGAAGAAACAAATGGTTTCAAAGGAGAGGAGGGACATGCTTGGCTCTGTGGTGGCAGAGTAAAAAAGGTGGGTTGGAATGAGGGAGGCAAAAACTTAAGAGATAACTGAAGTGAAGGCCTGGACTAAAGCAATAGCAGGGGCAGTATGAATGAAATGACCAATTTGAGCAATATTGAAGGAACAGAGTGATAAGACTTCAGGGATATTTGGGTATAGCCAGTGAGGGAGAGGAGAGGCAGGTTTTCATGGATGGCAGATGAGGTCCTTATTCTCACAGACAATGATTACATGGTTCTTTGAAGTAACTTAGAATCTTTTGGGGACAAGAAGGCATCCACACATGAGAAGTGAGTTAGCAGTAGTTTGCCTTTTCTCACAGTTTGCAGTTTGTGATAGCCTTCCATTCCCTTGTTTGACAACCTGTGAACAAGGTCTCAAGGCAATGCATGACTGAGTGCCAAAAATATGGTTTCAACAGTGAGGGAGATGTGTGGAGAAATGGTGGCATGATAGGACAAAGAAATCGGAGCTATCCAATATGAGGACAAATATTTACAAATATTTATTCACCCAACATGCAAGCACTGAAATACGTAAAGCAAATATTAACAGACCTAAATGTAAAAATAGATAGTAATACGATAATAGTAGGTAAGGGACTTCAATACTTCACTTTCATCATCGTATAGATCATCCAGACAGAAAATCAGTAAGGAAACCCTAGACTTAAAAGGACGTGTTAGACCAGATGGACTTAGACATTTGCAGAACATTCCATCCAAAAGCAGAATACACATTCTTCTCAAATGCGTATGAAACATTCTCCAGTAGAGATCATGTGTTATGCCACAAAACAAGTTTTGACAACCTTAAGAAGATTGACATAATATCAAACATCATTTCTGATCACCAATGGTATGAAACTAAAACAATCAACTACAAAAAAAAAAAACTGGGAAAATTCAAATACGTGTTTGAAGAATATACCACTGAACAACCAATGGGTCAAAGAAGAAATCAAAAGAAATAAATATATTCAGACAAATGAAAGTGGAAATAACATACCAAAACTTACAGGATATAGCAAAAGTAGTTCAAGAGGAAACTTCATAATGATAGATGCTGACATAAGGAAACAAGAAAGGTCTCAAACAAATAACCTACCTATACACCTCAAAAAAACTAGAAAAAAACCTAAGCTCAAAGTTAATGAAAGGAAGGAAATAACAAAGATCAGAGTGAAATAAATGAAATAGAAACTAAAAAGACAATAGGAAAGATCAAGGAAGCTAAGAGCTGAACTTTGAAAAACAAAATAGACAAAACTTTAGCTAGACTCACCAAGAAAAAAAAGGACTCAAAGAAAATCAGAAATGATGTTACAACTGATATTTCTATAGAAAGAGGATCATGAGACTACTATAAACAAATGTAGAAAGAAAAAAAATTGGACAACCTAGAAAAATGGATGAATTTGTAGAAACAATCTTCCAAGAGTGAACCATGAAGAAATAGAAAATCTGAACAGACTGATTACTAGTAAGATTAAATTAGTAATGGAAAACTTCAGAACATAAAACAGCCCAGGACCAAATGGTTTCATTGGTAATTCTACTCAACATATAAAGAATAAATAATAGTCTTTCTCAACTCTTCCAGAAAAGAGGAGAGAACACTACTGAACTCATTTTATGAGGCCAGCATTAGTCTGATACCAAAACCAGACAAGGACACTACAAGAAAATTATAGGCCAATGTCCCTGATGAGCACAGAAGCAAAAGTCCTCAACAAAATATTAGCAAACCAAATTCAACAACACATTAAAAAGATTGTACATCATGATCAAGTGGGATTTAATCCAGGGATGCAAGGATGGTTCAACATCCACCAGTAAATCAACGTGATATACTGCATTAACAAAATGAAAAATAAAAATCATATGATCTCAATAGATGTAGAAAAAGAATTTGACAAGATTCAACATCCATTCATGATAAAAACTCTTTTTGCGAGTATAGGGGGAATATACCTCAACATAACAAGGCCATATGTGACACATTTGCTCATAGCAAACATCAATGGTTAAAAGCTGAAAACTTTTCCTGTAAATCAGGAACATGATAAGAATGCCTACTTTCACCACTTTTATTCGACACAGTACTAGAAGTCCTAGCCAGTAATTAAGCAAGAAATAAAAGGCATACACATCAGAAAGGAAGAAAAGAAAATGTCTTTATTTGCAGATGACATGATATTACATATAGAAAACCTTAAAGACTCCACCAAAAATCTGGTAGAATAAGTTAATTCAGTAAAGTTGGAGGATACAGCATCAATATATAGAAGTGGGATGCATTTCTATACACTAATAATCAAAGAGAAATTAAGAAATAATCCCATTAAAAATCCCATTTAAAATTGCATCAAAAAGAATAAAATTCTAAGGAATGTATTTAACCAAGGAGATGAAAGACCTGTGCACTGAAAACTGTAAAACACTGATGAAAGAAATTGAAGAAGACACAAATAAATGGAAAGATGTTCCATGCTCATGGACTGGAAGAATTAATATTGTTAAAATGTCCATCCTACCCAGAGCAATCTACAATTTAATGCCTGTAAAACTTTCAAAGACATTTTTTCAGGGGCGCCTGGGTGGCTCAGTCAGTTGAGCGTCCAACTTCACCTCAGGTCACGATCTCATGGTCCGTGAGTTCGAGCCCCGCGTCGGGCTCTGGGCTGATGGCTCAGAGCCTGGAGCCTGCTTCCGATTCTGTGTCTCCCTCTCTCTCTGTCCCTCCCCCGTTCATGCTCTGTCTCTCTCTGTCTCAAAAATAAATAAAAACGTTAAAAAATTTTTTTAAAAATAAAAAAATAAAATAAAAAAAAGACATTTTTTCATAGAAATGGGACAGTCAGTCAAAGACAAATACCATGATTGCACTCATGTGTGGAATTTAAGGAAAAAAATATTCATAGGTGAGAAAGAGAGAGAGAGAGAGAGAGAGAAAGAAAAATCAAGAAACAGACTCTTAGCTATAAAGAACAAGATGATGGTTATGAAAGGGTAGGTGAGTGGGGGAATGGGTTAAATAGGTGTTGATGATTAAGGAGGCCACTTGTGATGAGCACCAGGTGTTGTATGTAAATGTTGAATCACTAAATTGTGCACCTGAAATTAATACTACACTGTATGTTAACTAACTGGAATTTAGGTAAAAACAAAAAACAAAACAAAAAAATAGAAGACTCCTAAAATTTATATGGAATTGCTAAAGACCTTGGATAACCAAAGCTATCTTGAGAAAGAAGAACAAAGAGGACCACTCTTTCTGATTTCAAACTCTATTACAAGAAGTTTAATGATGATAATAATAATAATACAGTATGGTATTGGCATAAAAACAGCCCACATGAGTGTAACAGAATAGGTAGCCCAGAAATAAACTCACAGTATAAGGTCAATTCATTTATGACAAAGTAGCCAAGAACATAGAATGGGGAAAGATCTTTTCAGTAAAGGGTATTGGAAACATTGGACAGCCATATACAAAAGGATGGACCACTATCTTGCACCATACACAAAAATCATCTCAAAATGGGTTAAAGACTCTAATGTAAGACTGGGAATCATAAAATTCCTTGAAGGAAGCATAGAGGATAAGCTCCTTGACATTGGTCTTGACAATGAGTTTTGGTATTTGACACCAAAAACAAAGCCAACAAAAAAGCAAAAGTAAACAAGTGGGACCACTTCAAACTGTAAACATTCTGTACAACAAAGAAAACCATCAATAAAATGAAATTGCAGCCTATGGGATGGGAGAAATTATTTGCAAATCATGTATCTGGTAAGAGGTTAATATCCAAAATAAGTAAGAACTCATACAACTCAGTAGCAGAAAGAAAGGGGGAGAGAGAGAGAGAGAAAGAAGAAAATCTGATTCAGAGGGGCAGAGAGTCTGAACAGATATTTTTTTCCAAGAAGACATACAGATGGCCAACAGGTGCATGAAAAGCTACTCAACATTAGGGAAATAACAGGAGAATCAAAACCGTAATGAAATCACCTCACATTTGTTAAAATGGCGATTATCAAAAGATAAGAAATAATAAGTGTTGGAGAGGATGTAGAGAAAACAGAACCCTTGTGTACTACTGGTAGGAATATAAATTGGGGCAGCTACTATGAAAAACAGCATGGAGGTTCCACAAAAAATTAAAATTACAACTACCTGATGATCCAGCAATTCCACTTCTGGGTATTTATCTGGAGGAAACAATATCTTTATTTTGAAAAGATTTCTGCACCCCTATGTTTGTTGCAGCATTATTTTCAATAGCCAAGATGTGGAAACATCTTAAATGTCCACTGATAAATGACACATACATGTAAATACATACACTAGCATATGATGCATCTAGAAAAAGGAAAGAAATCCTACCATTCCTTCCTGCTTCTGTAGGCCTGAATGCCAGCACACTAACTATAAGGATCAAATCAAATGACTTGTAGACCTCCCTCTGGTTCCAAAGTCTTTCAAAAAATTACTGGAAGGGGCCAACATTGGAGTTGCCATTTTATAGAAGGTAAGCTGAAGCCCAGCTGATAAAGTCAGTGGTCCCCACGCACTCTGCTGGTGAGTGGGAGAGCCAAGGCCAAACTCTACATTTCCTGGCTTCACATTTGAAGCATACTTTTAGCAGCCTCAAAGCTGCCTGCAGAGGCCTGTGCTCTTACTGGCGGGGAGGTTTCTAACTCTGGGCTGAGGGTTAAAGATTCCTAGTCCTGGCTCATCTGAGTGATAGGGGCAAATCTGCTAAGATCTCTCATTCCTCTGGGCTCAGCCATCTATTTGCATTACTCTTTTCCAGATAAACTCTGCATCTACTGGTGCATCTAAACTGGCTCTTTATTCCTCAGATGGTCTGTAACCCTCCCCTAGCTCTCACAGCTGCTTAGGGTGAGAAAGTTAGAGGAAGTCACTAGGGAAGCCTCACAACAAGTCTGCAAACACCTTTCTCCAGAGCCTGACTTATTATGAGGAAGTTTCTGGGAGAGTGGAGCTGGTGAAAAGGATCCCATGTACCACCCCTTTGACCCCCAAATATTCCATTCAAAGTTTGACACTTCCACAGGTCCATCTCAAGTCTAAGCTGAAGCCCAGCTGTCCTTCAGAATCACATGTGCATGAAGGTCACCTGCTAGATTATTCCTCCACCTTCCCACTTCCTTTCACCAATTACCACCCCTTCAAAAACAAAAACAAAAACAAAAACAAAAAAAAACACCAAAAGAATTCTGGCCTCACATTCTGGGCTAGGTCTGACAGTAACTAGAGGTGTGAATTTTACTCTCTTTGGACTTCAGTTTTCTTTATAGTTTGTTTCAGGTGAGGAGTACTCTAGATGACATTTAAGTCTTTTCAGATCTATCAGCTTGCGAGTAAATATTCATCTTTCTTCCCCAGGCTAGGTTCCGTTTCTGACAAGACTGTGACTTCCTGGAAGGCAGGGACTGCTGTGTTCATCTTTGGATCCCAATGACCTGGCCCAGGGTCTGCTGTAGACTGTGAGGGATTCGTATTTTTGAACACATGACTGAATCAATGACCTTCATCTTTTATTAATGATACTATGCCCCAGTCTTACTGCCTCCTGCGATTAAAACCTTAGAGTGCTCCATGTGTCCCACCCCCCACTCTACTCTTCCCTTGCACATTAAGTCAGAAAACAGCTCTTTCCTCTAAATGTCTTTCAGATCTAGCTTCCCTTCCCACCTCCAGACAGTCACACACATCTCTGCACTTCACTTTAAACTTAGGTGATTTTAGCAACGTGTACACTTCTGTTGCTGTATGTCCTTCCCAAACTCACCCTATATACCACCACCGTATTAAGCTTCCACAGCTTTGTGCCTTAAACCTCAAATGCCCATAGTGTACGGTTATACTCAGTGCTTAACTTAATCTGGCTCCAACCTACATTGGCATGATTCTCCACTTAAGTTGTCGTTCATGGTCTTCTAACCATCTGCACGTTCCTAATTTTGAATATTGCTTAGTAGGGCTTCTACTTAGAATGCTATTCCGCCCTCACTACCCACCTAAATGCACTTCATCCATCAAGGTCCAGATCATTATTCCTCCATCAGCCTGAAGTCTTTCAAGTTTTTATTCTAGCCCACACTACTCTGCCCTTCACTCATCTAACAAATAGTAGCATTGCATACTTTATTAGGATATCTCTAATGCTGTTGTCACACCGTTACGTCTTGTTATCCCAAGTTGCTTGTAAACTCCTTGAGGGTGGGGAGTAGGTCTTACGTATCTTTATGTTCCCTATTGTCTAATGATAACAACACTAGCCAACATTAGGTGGTTAGTTGTATACGCCAGACACTACACTAAGCCCTTTATATTCGTTATCGCTTATTACCAAAATCACCCTGTGTGAAGAATTCTATTACTGTCTCCCTTCTTCAGATGGGGAAACCAAAGCTTTGATTGTTGAGTGGTTTGCATTAGGTCACTTATAAAGTGACAGAATTATGTTTCGTTTTTACACATAGTAGGCTCTCCCAAAGTTGAGTAATTGTCAGGGAATATGTCCTGTTTTTTTCCCAAGTGGCCAAAGCAAAAGTGTTGAGAAGGTGCATTGTTTTGGGGTGGGCTCCAGAAAAGGTTTGAAGAGATTTAGGGGGAGTTACGAATAGAATAGTAGGCCTGCCAGTGAGAAGTAGAAAGTTACAAGATGAGAAAAATATGTTTCAGAATCAGATCCATATCTGGGAAAGTAGCAAAGTGTAAAAATACACTGGGTCAATAATCCATGAAAAAGGAGGAAGTTTTGGACAAGCATTACTGCAAGACAGAACTTATAGGTTTGTTTAGTTAGAACATTTGGGTAGCATGGGAAGTTTTCAGATTTTGAGGAGTGAGGATTCTCCTTAAAACTAAGACACTATTTTGTAGGGGGAAAACTACGACTAAGTAACAAAAGTCAGTTATAACTAATGGTTTGTATTTGACGGTATAATGTTTTTAGGGCCTAACAGGGAGTTCAGACTACATTCTGGGTTCACGCTCACCCTTGAAAACTGTAAAGTTGGAACAATAAATTTTTCTTTCTATCCAGAATACTTCCTAGCAATCTACCAGATCTTCTTAGGGTAGGAGAGCCAAAACAGAGATGGGGATGATGAATGGCTGCAGGACTTGACTAAAGCATCTTCTGGACTTGAAGGAAGCCCTCTACCTGTCAAAGGTATAGTTCCCTACTCTGCTCTGGCATTGTGTTCACTGACACTCACCAAAGGGCACTGCCCTAGGTAGCCAGATGACCAAACAGTCTCCTTGCCCTGAAAGTGGAAGAGACCATTGAAAACTATGAATTTTGCTTACCTACCTGGGAAGGACCTCTCAAAGTCTAAAACCAAAGAGCCCTGACCTGGAAAGGATGGCAATTGACATTTATTAATAATAGACTACATACAAAGTTTGGTACTTGACATGTTATCTCATTTAGTGTTTACACATCTGTGAGGAAATGGCTTGGGGAGGATAAGTAACTTCTGTCAAGTCCTTCAGCTAAGAGGGGGCAGAGTGGAGATTCACAGCTAGATCTTTTGAAGTACCTCCATGTTATATTTTGTTCTCCTTGGGCTCTAACCTCAGCTCTGCCAATAACGGGCTGTATGATTTTGGTAAGCCTCTTATACAGAAGATGATGACCAAGGTTGTTTCCAGTACTGTGATTCTCTCATTATATTATCTAATGGAGGAATGGGAAAATTCAAATACTAGGTAGAAAAGGTGTGTCCAATCCTATTCTGGTCACTGAACCTATATCTTTGTACTATTAAGATCAGATAATAGGCACAAAAGAATCAGAAGAGGGAATTCATGGGAAGCCCAAATCCTGGAGCAGTAAAACAGATAATTAGCTTGGTAATAAACATACAAGGGCTAGCAGACTTTAAACAATCTAATTTGTCTTCATCTGCTCTATATTCCCATATGAGCTGGGATAAGCCTGGGATCTTTGGATCGTTTTGCCTTTGATTTATAAGTGGGTGGTATATTCCTAAGTCAACTGGCCTGAGAACTCAAAAAAAACAAAAAAAAGTCAACGGGGGATGCGCAATTCTATGTGTCTCTTCAAAAATACAATATTGGTTGCCTTCACTTGGGGGCTGCTGAGATTGTGTGGAAATCATTATCTACAGAGGAGCTAATAAGACTACAATAGGAGAGGATGTTCAATGGACGCAAAAGTTACCTTTCACAAGTTTGAGTAGTTTTATCTTAAGATAATACAAAAAGGGATAGTGTGCTAACATAAGCTACAACATGGTGAACTTGAAAACCTTGAGAATGAGGAGATCTGTGTAAAATACTTAGCATTCATGGACACAGGGAAGTTCTCAGTCAGTGGTGGCTATGCCAATAGAATTCTATCATTATCGTTATTATTTCTAAAAGTGAGAAGGCATATAAAAGAACCTCTCTGTGTCTAGCCCATGACGCACTCAATAAAATTGAGTGTCTAGCACTCTTTCCACTAGCGAGAATTGTGTTCTTTTCCTTAGAAAAATATAGTAAGTGGAAACCATTTATACTAGCAAAGCAGGCAATTCAAAACTCACTCCCCTCACCTCCATTCACCTATCTGAAATGGAGACATTATTAAAATATATCAGAGGGCTCAGTTTCAGTAGAGAATTTTTCTGATTCCAAGAAATCACTTGCCCCCTTTTCCTGGTGTGGCTGCAATTCGGGGACTTTACCCAGAACAGAAGACAAATGGAGTGCTTGCCCTGGTTATGAAGTTACAGAAATCATCTGTTTGCTTCATCTGGAAATTTATGTTGTTTTTCTTTAGAAGGTGTTCTGTTATAGACCACATGGTTTCTGACTTAGTCAAGTTCTAGTTTCTTAATCATTCAGAAACTCTCAACTCAATCAGACAGAGATAATCATGTGCAGGGCTTTTCCTTTTTCCTCAGTAAAATCCCAAAAAAGCCACCAATTTTTGTTGATTGTATTATAGATTACTCATTCTGCCACTTAGTGGAAGAAAGCTACAAAAGACCTCATCTGGGAAACATGGTAGTTAAGACTTTTGCTTCTCAAGTTTAGATTTCAGAATTATTTTACATTTACATTTCTAACTCAGAAACCATGAATTAAATACCTTTAAGTGCAAGAGACCTGCTTTCATAAATTTTTACATGGGAGTTCAGACAAGTTAGATAAAAACATATGACATTTAAACACTCAATTATAGAACATAAAATAAATATATATACATGGGAGGGTATGGGGACTGATATGTGAACACTTATTTGTTATTGTTGCCAAAACTCTTGGAGGGAATTTGAAAGAGGCCGAGCAAAGACTGGTATAACTTGCAGAATCTTTGGAGATTTTGATTCATGGATATTTGGCTAGTCAGCATGGTCACAAGAGTCACAAACAGCTCTATCCTAGCTCTAAAATGAACAGAGACAAATGTTTTCCCCCATCTTACCACACCAGCCTTCATCTTTCACTAGGCTCTGGATTCTGTGAAATCCCCCAGATTTTTTTTTACCTGTGATTTCTTGGCTCTCCTGTCATCCAGCTTGGTTTTTCTTCTGTGTCTAGCTTTAAAAGATTAAAGACATCAGGCAGAGGAAAAATAAACTTTCAGGGCGGGTTTACCTATCTACGTTCTTCCCCTTTTGCTTCCCTACTAACAGAGTAGTGGTTAGCAGCACTCAACGATAAAGGTCTCCAGAATTCAGCAGCCAAAGGAAAAACACAACCCACAAAATTATGTAAACAGAGCCATAGAGCCATTTCACTTTCAGGAAAGCATCTTGCACAAAGAAGTATCAAGGAAGGAGGTTATACCTGGGTGGCTCAGTCTGTTGAGTTTGACTCTCGATTTTGGCTTAGGTCATGATCCCGGGGTCATGGGATCGAGCCCATTGGGCTGTGTTAAATGTAGAGCCTGTTTAAGATTCTCTCCATGTCTCTCTCTCTCTCTCCCCCTGCTCCTCTCCCCCCCCCCCCCACTCTCTCTCTCTCAAAAAAAATTATCAGGGAAGGAAAAATTCTGAAACATCTCCTAGTTTTAAAACTGGTTAGTGTATCCTATTTGAGACAATTTTAATCTCCTCAACACTACTGCTTCTTCTCTGTGACTTGGAACTTTCTTTGTATTCCCAATGACAGCCTTGGTCAGAAACTTATTTTAGGACTACACATAGCTAAGTGTCATAGAGGGGTGCACAGGGAATGATTGAGTGTTCCAGAGACGGAGAAATTGGTGAGAAAAAGCTTTATAGAGGAGATAATGATTGAACTGAGTCTTGGACTATGAGTAAGTGTTTGTCAGAGGGTGATGAGAAGGGCAGTCTATCTAGAGCGGATGTGGGGACTGATGGGGATTTATAAAAGATGAAGGTGTTGCAGCAAGTAGTGACCAGATCTCACCGGCCATCCTACATGTTACACTAAGAAGTTTGAATTTTATCTTGGGAACAGGAAACATTGATGGACTGATCTAGTAACTTCCATATTTCTGGCTTAGGCACTTATATGAATAATACTGTTATGCACAGAGAGGAAAACCAAAATATGGAACACATTTGGGAGGAATAATAGCTCTGTTTTGGATATGATGAATTTGGATAACTTGTGGAAATTCAGAAGGTGTCCTGTAGGAAATTAGGAGCTTGGGTCAAATATCTGGGCCAGGGATGTAAATCTGAGTGTAAATAACCCAGAGATAATCAAGAAAGTGATAGGATTTCCCATGAAGAACTATAGAACGAGAAGAGAAGGTGATAACAAACTCCAACATGAGGTACTAGGAAGGAAGGTTCAGCATGGTAGGGGTGAATCAGGAGGGAGCAACTATAATAGAAACTAAAGGAAGAAAGAGTTTCAAGAAAGGAGGCATTGACCATTCCAAATGCTACCAAAGAATGGTCAAGTCACAGAGTCTTGAGCTCTGTTATTAATGACCTTGACAATAGCCATTTTGGAGGATGGGATTCCAGGGGGCTAGAGAGGGATTGGAAGATTAGTAAAGCAAGACACAGAAGTTGATCTTCCTCTCAGCCTTCCATAGTGGAAATGACTGGGAAGGTATGTGACTCGCAAAAAGGATAGCAAAGACCAGAGTAGAACAAAGGCTATGTTTGTGTAACCTTAGTTATGACATGTTTTGTTCTCCCTTTGCAAGCAAGAAACAGCTGGTTATGCTGGACCTTGGCTTTAGGCCAATGCCTCAGGAGTCAGAGCTGGACTGGGACTGGGTGTAGAGGTCTGGCCCTTGTACTGTAAGCATGGAGCTAAGAATGATCCAAGAAACTGTTTGCAAAAGGGAAGTTGCACTGGATTTTCTCTGAAGCCTCTTCCAGCTCTAAAATGTTATGATTCTGTGATTAATTTGCTAAATAAATTAATAGTGCAAACAGTATTTCAAGAGGAATGTTTAAATTACTTATGAGAACAAACTTTTTAAGTACCCTCAAGCATCATAAAAACATCCACTCCCATAGAAATAATTGATACACCAATTATAAATCTTTCTTAGCTATTCATTCAAGCAGATTTCCTAAGAACTGTGCTTGGCTACATTCTATTTACCTAGTTCGAGTTCTTGTTTGTATTTCAAAGCCATCAAACTGCATTTCTTTAGACAACATGTTTCAGATTGGCCAGCCCCTCAGTAGGGCCGAATTATTAAAGTTTTATGTTATGTGCAAGATGGGTTCTTTATGAATTAGTTCATCTCTGGAGAAATGCCCATCTTCTTCTTAATTTAGGACACAGCTGTTAAAATTGCAGACTTCATCAAAAAATGGCTACATATAACTCACAGAAACTCACAGAAACATTTCCTCTCAGTTGGCATGGTCTTTGAGGACAAACCACACTCTAAAATGTTTGTGTAACAGGAAAATGTGGTGTCAAGATGATCAAAACAAGATAGAAAATCATTTTCACAAAATTTACATATATTAAAAAATACCCAATGGTGCACCAACAAAATGAGAACACAATAGTTAAAGGAGATAGCCTGATAAAAATGCAGACAGATTAAATGTTCATGTGATCAACAGACCCACTGTTAACAATGATTTTGTTTCATTTTAAGCTTGGGAGGACATCAGCAATGCTCCCTACCACAGCAAAAGCAGACGAACCCTCTGCTAGTCATCTGATGTTTTGGTTGTGTTATATTTGGATGAAATGTATAAACTACCTTACCACTCTGAACCTCAGTTTCTTTAGCTGTAAAATGGAGAATATTGGGCAGGGTCCTGGAAGAAATCAGGACATGTGAACTGAGTGATTTAAGGAATGTTTAGTCAAAGGTTATCCACAGAAGTATGGGCAGGATTCAGGAAATGCAACAAGTAATGGGAAAATTCCTAGAAGTAGTAAGAGCAAGACCCTGCAAGCAAGCTGTATGCAGAAGTTATCTGACCTGATCGGTGATCTTAGGAGAGTGATGCAGTTAACTATAATAACCTTGGAGAAAGAGAGTCGGAGACCTCACTGCCCACCCACCCTCCATATCTCCTGCTTTTGCCTCCAACTGGCCAAACTTAACTAGAAGCAAGAGATCTAGGAAGCCAGTTGAGGCAGTCAGTGTGGACCCGCCTCCTAGGGCAGAGAAGGAAAGAGATGGGTCTGGAGTACCATAGGATGGTATTGACCCTGATGAATAGATAGTAGAGGTACTAACCTTTTAAGGTTGTTGTAAAAATTAGGTAAGAATGGAGAATAAGTGGCTAGCACAGAACCTGACTCACAGTAAGCACTGGGCTTAATAAATACTAGCAGATACTATTATTTTTATTAACAGGTGTTCAACTGTATCATGGTCAAAGAGGTAGACTGTTTGTTATAGTAATAAGAGGAAAATACCAGAAAGTTAGTGGCTTAATATAAATTTATTCTCTCAGGTTTATGGCAGTCAGAAGTCTGAAGCCAGTTTTACTCAGCTAAAATCACACTTCCTTCTGTAGACTATAGGGGAGAATCCATTTCCTTGCTTTTTCCAATTTCTGGTGGCTACTTGTATTCCTTGGCTTGTGGTGCCTTTCTCCATCTTCAAAGTGCCTTACTCTAATCTCTGTTTCCAACAGCACAGGACCTCTCCGACTCGGACTCTCCTGCCTCTTTTAGAAGGACTTGTGATTACATTTAGTAGCCACCTGGATAGTCCAAGATAATTTCCCTAGTTCAAGATCCTTATTTTAGTCACATCTGCAAAGTTCCTTTGGTAGTGTTAAGGTAACATATTCACAGGTTCTGGAGACTAGGATAGATTTGAGGGACCATTATTTAGTTTCTATCACAGATGGATCCAGAATTTCTGGAGCAAAGTGGATTCATTTTCTGTGTGATTAAATAGCTTCCCCCACATGACTCCCTCAAAATACAATGTAATTGTCTTAGACTGAGCTCCCCACAGGATGAGAGCACAAGACAAGGGTTTACGTACACGTAGTTTATTTTGGAAGTGGTCCCAGAGAGCATTAGTGATGGATTAAGAGGATAAAAGGGAAAACCTATTCAGGGATACACTATTGGCTTGACCATCACCGTAAACAGCTAAAGTTTGATCCAGCCAGGACCTTCTAAAGATGACTTAGAATGTATTTCCAGAATAGTCTGCTTAAGACAGTGGGACTGGTAGAACACTAGCAATATCAACCATTAACCAAGAATTGCCCTACAGAGTGCTAAATCCTTTGTACCTTAAAGCTGCACATATATGAGTCCAGGCAGGTTTCCCCAGGTGTACCATGATACAATGGTCCCAGGGCTAAAAACTAGAGTTATAGGAATAACTACGGTAAGGTTACACCAACTGGTTGCTGCCACAATGGCTAAAGTGGTCCAGAAGAACACAAGATTTCATGGGTTATGAAAGTTGTCTAGTACAGTTAGCCAGGCTAATATTAGAGGCAGAAGGACTTTGTACTGGAATGTATAAATGTGGCTTATTGTGTGATGCTACAGTTAAGATGCCAGGATTGTTTGCAAATTTTGCCCAAGTCCACTGTTTTCTTAGAGAGAGCATTAGCTCCATGACAAGTGGTTACAAAAAAAAAAAAAAAAAAAGATCAAAAGTCTTTGGAACAGGCTAAAATGCAAGGTTCTTTTTGAACACCCACTCATGGTTTGCTTTATAGTCTGGTGGAGGCCAACATTAACATTAAGCAAAGGTAAAAAATAATTAAATATTCTCAAGTGTTCTGATGCTGCGTACCTAGTCTTGGAGTCAGGGAATGTTTCTTTGAGAAATTATGATTAAGGTGCGACTTGAAAATAAGTAGGCGATAGGTAAGGAAATAAAGGGAACAGCATTCCAGACAGAGGGAAGGGTCTGTGAAACAGACTGGAGCACAGCATACTCAAGACTAAGAATCCAGCATGGCAGAGTGAAGAGTAGGAGTGCCACAAGATGCCATTTAAAAAATTGAAAATTTCTCTTGGGAAGTCATTGAAGGTTTATATATATATATTGTATAAACAGGAGATTGACAAGATTAAGCTGCATGTTTAAAAGGCTAGTTGGTGGAGGAGAAGGGACAGAATGCAGGGAGATGAGCGAGTCCTAGTGAGAGATGATGTCACTGTATGAGTCAATCATTTAGACTTCAAGATATACCAGGGTGGAAGTGACCTGCGTCCATGAGATATTTCAAGTCTTCTGCAAAAACTGAAGAATCTCATTTCAGATTTTAGAAACTAGGTGAGTCAGCAAAGACAAAGGAGGAGGAGGAAGAAGAGGAAGAAGGGGGAGAAGGAGAGGAAGGAAAGAAGAAAGGTGGGGGGGAGAAAGAAAGTAAAGAAACAAAGTCAAAAAAGTAAAAAGAAAATAAATACCACCACCACCACCACCACCACAGAAAAGAAAGAAGGACTTCATAGCATCACCTGGAACAGAGCTGAAGGAAATTTGTGGGTTAACATTGTTCCAGACCAGGGTTTCTACACCCCATTAATACTATTAACATTGTGGTTTGGATAATTCTTGGCTGGGGGTAAGTCTGTTGTGTGTATGGTAGGATGTTAACAGCATCCCTGGCCCCTCCACACTAGATACCAGTAGCAACCTCCCCCCCTTCCTATCTGTGACAACCAAAAATGACTTCAGACATTGTCAAATTTCCCCTAGGGGGCAAATCTTCCTGGATGAGAACTATTTTAAACCTTGTAAGTTCTTGGTACCATTAGATGGAAGATGGGTAATCTAAGGAGCCTAAAAAGTTATTGTTATTATTTTTAATTATTATTTTTAAGCTCAATTTACCGAACCAACAGCTAGATTATCAGTTTTTAATCTTTGAAAACACTTAATTTACTTCCAACACGTTTGACTAATGATATTATATCTTGTTCAGACAAGATGTTTTATTACCACCTGTCTGTTATCTGAGCTAAAATGTTTCATGTGTGGAAAATATCTCAAGCTGAAAAACAAGTTGAGTCAGTAGGTCACCAGAACTGTGTTTGAGTAAACTTTTATGCAAATTCATCTGCATTTTGCTGCTGAAAGAGAAACATTAAGATAAAAAGTATTTGATGAAATACACACACTCATTTTTTTCTTCTTCATTTTCCACAGACCAGAAAGAGTTCAAATGACTTTTCCATGATGCAAAAAAGCAATTCTTACTTGCAAATCATCAAACCACCCATGCTCCCTCTTTCAAAAGAATAACCTAGCCCTAACTGGAAATTTCTCACATTACAGTGTTGTATGTCTCCCTCCACTCCATTCTCCATATCTTAGCTGAAGGGATATTTCTTTTCAGTATGCAAATTCAATCACACTTTAGAGCTGGTCGTGGGCTTGCCCTTGCTTTCAGACTAAAGACCATAATCCTCATCAAAGCTCCCTAGTCATGTCTTACACCATGTATTTCTATGTCACATGTACTTTGGCTATCCCAGTCTTATCTCGATCCTTTGGATATTCTAGGTTTCCTCCCATCAGAGGGCTTTGCACTCATTGGGTCTTCTGCCTGGTAAACCTTCCCAAACTTCCTCAGCCTGTTAGCTTATTCTCATATTTCAGATCTCAGCTCAAGCAGCATTTTCTCACAGAAAGTTTTCTAACTAATCCCCACCAATATAGGAACAAACAACAAAGGTCTCTTTGTCAAATAGTCTAAGAACACCATACCTTTACTTCAAAGCTCTAATCCATTTGTAACTTTTATTTATATGTGTGCTAATTTGATTAATGCCCATCTCCTCCACTTACCTCTGTGGAGCAGAAACCGTATTTCTTTGTCTTACCACTGTATGCCCAGCATCCAGCTTAGTAGATTGTCAGTGACCATTTGTAATTAATAAATTCATTAATTCCTTAGTCTATTGTATCACGGACAACCATGTACATCAGAGGTCAAACTGTGGTTCACTGTCCTGTCACCTGCTTTTGTTTATCATGTTTTATTGGAACACAGCCACACCCATTTGTTTACTATTTCCTATGGCTGATTTCACTCTACAAAGGCAACATTGAGTAGTTGTGACAGAAAGCATGTTGTCTGCACAGCCTAAGATACCATCTGGCCCTTGAAAAAAAAAGTTTGCTGACTTGTGATCTCAGTCTTCTATGCCTTGTTCAGTGTACTAGCCAGTTGCTGTGCAATCTAATTCCAGGAAAATATGAAGTAAAAGTTATGTGAGTATATATCTTTACTGCCAAAATATTTAGTAGTAGCAATCTTTCAATGAGAATTGGCTGTATGTTAGTCATTGAACTAAGCACGTTACTTACTTTACTTCAGTAAACCCTAACAGGGCCCCATTTTAGTTTAAAAAGAAAGTATTCAACTTAACTCAGTTTCTGAGAATCATGAAGCTGATGCAGAGAAATATACGCCAGCATCACCTTTCTGTTTGATTTAGTCATTAACTGGGTGCTGGGGAGACTGCTGTATGGTGGCAATTCATTTTCGAAATATTTCAGGTGCTACATTCCCTTGGATTGTTCAAAGTGCAGAGTTGAATGGGGTAGCAGTGGAATTTCTGGAAAGTCATAAGAATCTAAGGTGGCTTTTATTTTAAGTGGGTTCTAGCATGGCAACAGATGGCAGGGTCCTTGTGGCAAAAGAGAAAATTGACTAGAATGAACCAAGTTGGGAAATTGGCAGGGGAAGTAGTGGAGAGGGCATTGAAAGGATCCATAAGTACTCACAGGCCCCAACGGTCTAAAGAAGTCAGATTTGGCAGTGAGAAAATGATAGGCAAGGAGCTTGGGAAGTCAAGCCAGAGGAAGTTAAAAAAAAAAAAAAAAACAAAACAGAATGGGAAACTTAAAAATGAAAGTAAAAAGGCAGAGACCATATGACATGGGATCAAGAAAACCCTAGGTAAGGAATATGCCCAGCCAAATATTGGGATCAAGGCAAAGGGTCTGAAAAACGGCTGTGGGGTACAGAAAGGAGAATGTAACTTGCTGGGAAGTTGGCATTCTGAGGACCCCTTGGCCCAGAGCCACAGCCTAATTCTGATAGTACTGGCAATTGTGTCTACCTGGCTTCTTAGAGAGGGGAGAGAAGACAATTCTTAGCAGGAATAAAGAAAACAATAGGACTCCAGTTCAATGCTTCTTTGGGCCAGCTGGCTCTGTCTTTCCCGTCATTATGCATTCCCCCTTCTCTCTTCCACATTTTTGATATATGCCTCAACTTTACAAGTTTGGTTTATTGACATCATTTCTAACTCTTCCTTCAGCAACCCCCAAGCCTCCCGAACCACTTGCTGACTCAACCAGATTATCACCTGTCCTGCTCCATGTTTCCTAATTGTACCATTGGCATCATCTGGGGTGGCTTTACCCAGTTTACAACCTAGAAAAATATCTACTCATCTGACAAGGCCCAGCCCCAATGTCTTTCGTTTTCAGACTTTCCCACTTCTCAGGAAGAATTAATTACTTCCTCTTTCTACCCATAACACTTCTTACATAGAACTTTTATAAAGGATTTATATTTAATTACTCTTTTTTTAATTTTAAATTAAAATTTTAAATTTTAATTTTAAATTAAAATTTTAAATTTTAATTTAAATATAAATTATTATATTTAATTACTCTTAAAACCCCACTGTGTGGCTTACAAGTTCCTGCCTAGATTCCAACCCACCTCACCAATTTTGCACCCAGCTCCCTTCCATAGCTCCCCGAACTAGAGTGGGGATCCTGGAAGACTCTTCACTTGGCCTAGTCAATCTCTGGTCTTCTTTCAGATCTCAGTTGGAGTGAGACTTCCCTGAGTTCTCTTACTAGATCACATGTGCCATTTCAGGCTCTTGAGCTCCCTGGGCCTCACCTTCATAGCCCTGTAAAAGACACAATTCTACAACTGCTTCTGTGATTATTTGATTGTCCGCCTCCCCTGCATACCACACATGCCCAGAGTTGAACAAATGTTTCTATTGCTGTTGGCCTGAATTTTCAGTTGCCCAGCCCAGCGCCTGGCTCAGAGTAAGCACGGAGTACACACTGATCAATGAATGAATCAACGTTCTATTTACTTGCTTATGCGTCTTTCTCCCTCTCTGGATAGAGTGCTCCTGGGGTAGAACTCTTAGTCCTTTAGGCCCTGAGAGCGTGTCATGGTATCTGCCACATGGTATGTGCTCAGACACCGTGTTTTGAATTACATCATATTCCATTTCAATGTCATGGATTCTTCAAGTTTGACCAGTGATTGTGGTTCTTTGATCACAAAGGCAACAAAGACAAGAGACTGTCCATGAAGAAAATGGGCTCCTATGAAAATGTCTTTATGATACAACTTACCCTCATTTATAGCATTCTTCCTAGAGGACAGTCCAGTTATCCATGTAGAATCCTCAGTGAGTGGCCTTTTCTTCTTTTGACCTTCCACTTAGAGGCTTTCTTTCCTGGTAATTTTATCATAATCACATTTCTGCACCTCCTACTCTTCCACACCAAGCCTTCTGCTTTTCCACTGGGACCATTATTTGCTTTAATTCTGTCAACTCAACTCTACTCTCACCCTCCTACATAAGATATCCTTTAAAAAGCAAAATGACAGTATAAAGTGAGTACCAAATAAGAAAAAAAAGTCGTGCTCCTCCACTCAAAAGAACTCTGAAGGCAGATGTAAGAGGAAATGTTTTGTTTTTGTTTTTAAAGGGGAAGGTAGGCAACTGGTGATGTTCCTTCTGATCTAAAGTAAGACAAAAGTAACAGATGAAATTAAACTTTTTGATACTTAAGTTATAAGATGCTAGTATTTAAGATATAAAATGTAAAATGAATGGTTTACCCTCTGACCTCCGTGTCCTCATTCTGAGTGAGGGAGTGAGCCTAGCTAGGGATCTGTGAATTATGTCCAGACCCTCAGGGGTACCCCAAGGCTGTGACAGAAGGTGACAGCCTCAGAAGAGATATTGGGAGGGGCTCCTAAGACCCTCCAGGCTCCACTGGGAGCAGAGTTTGATTCCTGCCCCTTTTTCAGCATTTAGCCCAGTGTCAGGAACATAAATATTTGTTGAACAAATGACACCATCTTACAGATTGGAATTTCTTGTGAGACTTTATTTGGAGGACAAAAAAGTGATTAAAAAACCCCAACAAATTCGTGTAAAAACTACTGAATTAATTGCTTTATAAAGCTCCCTGTGTTCTAAAAACAATTACAGCTGTGAAATTTAGAAAGTCAATAATATAAAAATAAGAAATATAATAGCCTTGAAGCAAAAATATCCTAGACCATTATGCAAGATACATTTTCTTCATTTGAAGGTCACAATCTAAAAAATATGGATAAAATAAACCTTATAGTGTAAAACAACTGGGCACTTAGAAAATGGCTTTAATGCATAATCCATTGTCCTACTTTTACCTCCAGATCCTTTTAGCTTCAAGCCTAACCTCCCCAGGAGTTTTCAACAATCTCATGAAAGCAAGTCTCAAGACTGTAGTGTCATTCACATCCTTAGTCCTGAACCACTTGTCCTGATCCACCTCTTGTCACCTCCCAGCTCCCTTCTGGATCTGGTAGTCAGTGCCATGTTCCCTGCTACAACCTTTGAGTGTCTTCTGCTGTAATAAAATCTATCCCTCTGGCCTCTACTGTGATATTCTGCTCAATGCAGTCTTTCCCACAGAAACTAACCTGGCCAAGTCTCCTGAACTTTGGCCCCTCAAACATAACCAGAACATCAGACCCTAGACATCATAGTTCCGAGCGTACTCCAAAAGCAAGCTGGGGTGCAAGGCTCAACATGTAGTCCCTGTGTTTAGCCAACATGGCATGAAGAGAGAAGGCCACCTCTGAAAAGCACAAGAGGCACGGTGGAAGTATGTCCAGACACTCTCAGGTCCTGCTCTGGTGTCCTGAGTTGTCACTCTCACTGCAGGCTGCAAGTGTAAATATCTGCATTAGATATCTTTGTGAATAACATAGCCATTTTTTATTTTGGTGGTTTTTAAACAAATTAACTGGTATACTTTGTGGATCCTCCAGGTTCTCCATCAAGGCAGTTTATGTGTGAGTTTAGGATTCTCAGACCCGGGGAGGCAGGGAAGTCAGTGTAGTGGAGTCCGTGTCATTCTTGTCTTCCCTATATTCCCTCCCTACTTATTCTAGTGATGGGAGAGGTGGAGGACTGTTCCACCCCATTCCGTGCAGTGGTAGGAGGCTTCCAGTCACAAACTCCTGTCCTTTCACCCAACAGCAAGCCATAGGGAGGGTTTATAACTCAGGCTTTCCATCTTATTGGAAACTCATCTGGAAACAGTCATGAGTTTATGAGTTGGGTAGATGACTAGTCAGGGTCAACCAGAGACCTTTCATGGGACAGATAACTGGATACTATGAGAAAGGTGATTCTCATTCTGCTGAGATACCTGCTCCTGAACACTGTAGGTTTGGGTTTCCAAGGTTTGGTGTCCCCATCACACAGGGGGAGGCCTCTTCCAGGAAGGAATGAGACCAACTCTCAAAGGGAAGCAGAGCTGAGAGGTGGAGATGTGAGAACTTCACTGTTCCCAGATCTGATTCCTTGACCCATGTTATCTGAGCTAACAAATTGCCTCCCCCCACCACCACACCTGCTTTTTAAAAGGTAGCTTGCATTAGATTTCTGTCATTTGCAAGCAAAAGGGGTTTGGCCAACACGGAAGCTGGCACCTAGAAGGAGGGCATTGCCAATGACAGACCCCACAATGTGGAACTACAGGAGTTGAGGTGAAATAGGGGACTATGGTAAGTCTTTCATCTCCAAATGGGAAGATCAAATCTTTGCTATGCACTAGCTGAACAGCTGGCTCCTTATCATCTTTGAGATTTTAGGACTCAGACCATGAACCTCAAGCCTGGAACCTCAGGGGATCCGCTAGAGAAATATCAGAATTATTGAGGGTGTTGGTTACTTTTGCCATCTTCACTATTGCCCTGAAAGAAAGGGACAGGTTGAGGAGTTGAAGGCAGAGAGAACCTAAGATGTATCTGTTGATAGTCAGAATACCAAGAACACTGAAGGTCAGATAATCATGTCTTTGTGAACTTGCAAGTACTAAAACATCTGTCTTATTCTCAGTTTAGTGTAAGGAAGGAAGAAGATCGTATTGAAACCAGGGAAAGGCCAGAGAATATGGGAACCTCTCCTAAATACTATTGGCTCTGTGTTACTCTTGCTAAATAAAGGTAATAATTACTCCTATACTGGGGCTTCATCCAATGGGATACGGCCTGCTGGCTAGGGATAGATTAACTTTGCCTCATCACCCCAATTTATTGTCTCATATAGTTCTACAACAGAGACCAAGATGGACACCTAACAAAGAGCTGGGAGCATGAGCAGAGTACCAAGGTTTGTTGCTAAGATACAGAAACTGAAAGTCAGGATTATGATTTACAAATTATTACTAGCCAAGATTTCTGGCATTGGTTCTGAGCTAATGGAGTTTTCCAGAATTGATTCCATTAACAGCTTACTAGAGTTTTAAGGAGTTATTCTCTGAGAAACTCCAGATCTAAAAAGGGACCTGGTTGGCTCTACTCCTAAGGCAATTCCCAGGCCCCTCTATAACCATGCTTTGGGAATTGATTTGCTTATGAGACCCCAGAATATTCCTCTCCTCTCAGAGAGAGCCTTGGAATTCAATGTCCAAGGGAAAGCCTCCTTGTAAACCAGACTAGGGATGGGATTGCCTTCCCACAGAACCTCTCTAGCCTTAGGGAGATATGTTCTTATGATTTCTATCAAGCAGGATATGGCACCCAGCATTTATATCCTTTCCTCTTCTCTACTTATCAAATGGGAATTTCTATTGCTATTCTGTCTCTACTATTTTATATTGGGTATGTTGAAGATGGTTGACTTTATCAGTTAGCCCTAGGCTCCACTGTTGTGAGAAGTTATATCTGGACCTAGTCAGGGTAATGTATGTGATTCCAAGATGCTGGACTAGGGTGTGGTTTTGGGTTGCCTATCTTTAGGGTGAAGGTGATCAGATTCTCAGGTGGGTATACCTTTGGAATAATATGTATTATATTGAGATTAAATGTGTATGATAGGAAATCAAGGGGTAGAATATAGTAAACATCTGTTGTTTGTGTCATCAAGGTTGTCTTCACTCTTTTTTTTTAAGAAATTTAAAATGTTTTTATTTATGTTTGAGAGAGAGAGAGAGAGAGGGAGGGAGAAAGAGAGAAAGAGCATGAGTGCACAAGTGGGGAGGGCAGAGAGAGAGGGAGACAGAATCTGAATCAGGCTCCAGGCTGTGAGCTGTCAGCACAGAGGCCAATGCAGGGCTCGAGCTCATGAGAGGAGAGATCATGACCTGAGCCAAAGTTGGACACTTAACCAACTGAGCCATGCAGGCGCCCTGTCTTCACTCTTTATATAAACAACTCCTCTTCTTTTCTTGGGGAAAGCAATAGTTCCCCTTCCTTGGGGGTGATAATGGAGTTATTGGTCACAGTACGCTCTGGCCACATGGATGGACAGTCATTGTACTCCTTCTAGAAGTAGTGATTGGTCCAAGGAGTAGGTACATGACCAAGCAAGTCAGTCAGAGTCCTTGTCTAAGATTGTTATTTGGATTCTGGGAAAAATTAACTTGATCTTTCTGTTGGGATTCTGTACCAGAATGTTCTAGGACTGGGGTTATGGTGACTACTTTTAATCACCAAATTAAGGGAGAATATCTATAAAAAGAGAATTAGACTAACTTAGAGGAACAAGGGCAAGAGAGAGGGAGAAAGAGAAATAAGAGATAGGCTAGACTAATGGCTCCATTTAAGTCCTAGTTATTCCTGAAAAAATTTCTATCCCCAACTTCCATAAGTTATTACATAAGCCAATAATAAATCCCCCTTTGTCTTTAAGCTATTTTGAATTGAGTTTCTATTGCTTGAAACTGAGAGAAGCTTGACAAGTAGAATTGGCTATTGTGCATATGCAGCCTAAAAGCATCTTCTAAAAGATTGTATGAAGGATCTTAATAGTATCTTCTTCAAGCTGAGACAACCAAGGTTACCACTTATTGCCAGACTTGATACATCAAGTCAGGTAACTGCTCTACCTATTATACATTTGCAAATTGATAGCATTTGCAAATTCAGCATTTTGTGCTAAACCTATAGCATCTCGCTCATGCAAATCTAGAAAGAGGTCTTTAGAACCTACCATTATGAAGAAGTTTGGGCTGCTGAGGTCAGCAATCTAGATCAATTGAATCACATGTATGGCATAAGATCGGTTAGCTTTAAGCTGGCATCTCCTGAGACTAATGTTGAGCTCTAACAAGTAGGGGAAGAAGATTCTTCAGTGACTCATCTAGCAAGTCCACTAACATCATGGAGTGTTCTGTCAGTGATATAAGACGGCAAACAAATTTGTGCCCCCAAAACCCCTGTGCCCAGGAAACCCCAGGCTTACCGGAGACTAGACATGGGCTAGATGGTCAGGCATGGCTCTGCTTTCCCTCTCTATAATGACTTACTGCAGTGGTACATTCTAGGTGTCAAGCCCTCCTATGGAACCACATGATGGTAGATGCCATGGCATCTGCTGCTGCGATAGGAATCAGGGTCTATGAGACTATAAGCCTTCTCCAGGACTAGGTACTTTGGGATTCCTTAAGTATTCTTCAGGAAGAATCTGTGTCTTAAAACTCCTTCAGCTACTATCCACCATTGAAATACTGGTGCAGTGTCAAGATGCGGGAGATGCGGGAGATGGGGAGTGTTCTACAACCTTCTAATTACAAAGCTGTAGTAACCAAAACAGTATGGTACTGGCACAAAAACAGACTCATAGATCAATGAAACAGAATAGAAAATCCAGAAATGGACCCACAACTATATGGTCAACTAAAACTTCAAAGCAGGAAAGAATATTCAGTGGAAAAAAGAGTCTCTTCAATAAATGGTGTCAGGAAAACTGGAGAGCAACACGTAAAAGAATGAAACTGTACCACTTTCTTACATCATACACAGTAAGAAATTCAAAATGGATCAAAGATTTAAATGGGAGACAGGAATCCATCAAAATCCTAGAGGAGAACACAGGCAGTAACCTCTTTGACATTGGTAAACTTATTAGATATATGTCCTGAGGCAAGGGAAACAAAAGCAAAAATGAAGTATTAGGACTTCATTAAAATAAAAAGCTTTGGCAGAGCAAAGGAAATAATCAACAAAACTAAAAGGCAAACTATGGAATGGGAGAAAATATTTGCAAACAATATATCTGATAAAGGGTTAGTATCCAAGATATATGAAAACCTTATAAAACTTAATAGCCAAAAACCAAATAATCCAGTTAAAAAATGGGCAAAAGACATGAATGGACTTTTTTCCAAAGAAGACATACAGAAGGCTAACAGACACATGGAAACATGCTCAGCATCATTTATCAAAAGGGAAATACAAATCAAGACTACAATGAGATGTGATGTCAGGTAATATCTGACACCAGTCAGAATGGCTAAAATTAACAACACAGGAAACAAGCGTTGGCGAGGATGTCGAGAAAGGGGAACACTCTTGCACTGTTGGTGGGAATACAAGCTGGGGCAGCCACTCTGGAAAATTGTGTGGAGGGCCCTCAGAAAGTCAAAAATAGAACTACCCTACAATTCAGCAAATTTCTCTACTAAGTATTTCCCAAAGGATACTCATTTGAAGGGATACATGCACCCCAAAGTTTATGGCATCATTATCAACAATAACCACATTATGGAAAGAGCCCAAATGGCCATCAGCTGCTAAATGGATAAAGAAGACGTGGTGTGTGTGTGTGTGTGTATGTATACATATATAATGGAATATTACTTAACCATAAAAAAGTGAAACCTTGCTATTTACAATGATATGGATAGATCTAGAGAGTATTATGCTAAGCAAAGTAAGTCAGAAAGATAAATACTATATGATTTCACTCATTTGTGGAATTTAAGAAACAAAACAAAAAAGCAGAGGGGGAAAAGAGGCAAACCAAGAAACAGACTCATAACTATAGAGAACTGATGGTTACCAGAGGGGTGGTACGTGGAGCAAGGGTTAAATGGGTGATGGGGATTAAGGAGGGCACTTGTAATGAGCACCTGGTGTTGTATGTAAGTGATAAATCTAAATTCTACATCTAAAGCTAATAGTATACTGTATGTTAACTAACTAGGATTTAAATAAAAACTTTAAAAAAAGTAAAAAAACCTTTTTATTAAATCTCAGGCTTTTAGTGGGCACTGTTGTGGAACTGTGACCCTCACAAGTGTTTCATCGTAAGTATAGCTTTTATTTCCCTGCATCTTGCTCTTTTTTTAAAAAAATTTTTTTTTAACGTTTATTTATTTTGGGGACAGAGAGAGAGCATGAACGGGGGAGGAGCAGAGAGAGAGGGAGACACAGAATCGGAAACAGGCTCCAGGCTGAGCCATCAGCCCAGAGCCTGACGCGGGGCTCAAACTCACGGACCGCGAGATCGTGACCTGGCTGAAGTGGGACGCTTAACCGACTGGGCCACCCAGGCGCCCCATGCATCTTACTCCTTTCTAATCCATTTGAATCTTGAAGCTCTGACCCCTGTTGACTTTGTATTTTTCCTCCTTTAAATGAGACAAAAAGGCTGGAGAGGGCTGGAATGGAAGGAATGCCCTTCCCCCAGCTGGGATAAGGCTCTGGCAAAGTTTTGTTTCGCTTTTTTTCCTCTTAGAGAGTAGGTCTTTGTTACAAAGAAGATTCTGATGCATTCACAATAATGACCATTCCCCTCCCCAAAGCCTAGAGGGTATCTTTCTTAGATCTTCATTATCAGACTCTGGTAGGGTAGGTTTCCTGGAAGGAAAGCCCATCAAGGGGTGGGAGCCCCCTCTAAGACTCTGACCCCTGGAATTTCCCACTCTCACATTACTCCACAGTCTGCTTCTAGCAATCCACCAAAATTACCATTTAAGTGTTCCTACCAGTTTGTGGCTCCAGCAGCTTCTGTTCTTGGCTGATTGACCTGATCGTGGCTACGTCTCTGGATGCCCCCATCTGTCCAGATTTTAGGGTGGCAGTGTGCCCTGCAACCTAAATTCCCTGATAAGTCTGAGAAAAGTCATCAATTTTCAATGTTCACAGTATTTTCTTCTCATAAGAACAGTAGTGATGACTTCCAAAGTCTGTACATATTGTAGCTAAGGCTGGAAGTCACAAATAAATTCCTGTTTGCCAGTCCTTTCTTGGTCCTCCAAGAAGGAGGAAGAACCAAGGAACTAAGTTGGTCTAAGTTATCATGGAGCAGGAAGGAAAGGCACGTGGTCACATCTTTCACAGCCTATACTAAGGACTGATTGGATCTCTGGAGTCAGACATTTTGGTGGAGAAAGTGTTGCTTCTCAGTTCAACATTCTGTCCTCATCGAGCAGAAACCAAGTCATCATCAATCGCTTAAATTCCCTTCAGCACTTGTCAGGTTGCGTCACTTTTTATTAAAGAATCAAAACACCCTTTACTGTATCACCAATTCTGTCTGATAGTAATTTACTCACAAGTCACTCCTATCTCTCCCCCTTCACCTCAGTTTTTAGTTTGGTAAATTTCTCTGCCACTCTTATTACTGCGTAGCTCTAGGCTTATAAAAGAATAAGCCTTTATTAGCAGCACAGATGATAAAGGAGCCAGAAAATCTGAGTATTTCCCCTACATGATTGCTCAGCAAAGTATATACGACCTGAGAGCATTTGGAGGAAATATGATGTCTTTGATGCCTTAAAATGATATACATTGCCAATCACACTCAAAGGTATAATTTAGCCCTTAGAATATGCAGGTGCCCCCACTCATGCTTCATTCAAACACCTTATAAGATGTGCAGTTTTTGGAGGAGGAATCTGTTGTTGACATATTGATGAAAAGGAAAGGTGAGATCAAATTGCAATTTTCTGCAGATGAAATGCAGTCTTAATTGTTGTAGTCTTGTTACTTAACTACAACGGTTGAAGTGAAACTGTGTGTGATTTGAGCATAATCCTATTGATAGGTCAAAAGGTAATGTGCTCTGAAGCAGGGTCTAAGAAAGCATGGACTTAATTTTTTTTTTAATCTTTAAAGTCATGTGGGTTGATGACTAACACATTTTCCAACTGCTCTGAATGGTGGAAGAATGTGAAAAACAAAATATTTTAAAGCCCCAGTTCTTTATGCTCCCCTCTTTTAAAATTTAAAGTGTTAATTCCAGTCATTTTTCGAGGATTTTTTTGTAGACACAAAAGTAAGAATGAAGTTTGAAATGCTACACTATCAGGAGCAGAGGAACAGTTTTACATTACTGTTGGTTGTATTTCACACTACTACACTTCACATGGAGAAGAAAAATACTGAAAATACTGCTTAGGTTTCTTTATTTGCCACAAAGTGAAAAGTTGAATTATCCCCATGATGATAATAATCTGAACTAACATACAGCTTACATGATGTATTATTAGAAGCCTGATTCTGGCACTATGTGGGGAGCAGTTATATTTTAAGCTTTAGAATAGGAGGGTTTTCTGCTGTCACACCTTTAGACAGACCTGTGAATTATAGTGTTATTTATGAAGAAGTTAGATTATCTTGGTAATGCTCTTTAATTATACCCATACCTAACCATTGAATTTTCCGCCTACCTACTTAGTGCTTTGTCTTTTAGACTCGACCATGGAGAGTGGTTTGGGGTCAAGGAGGACTAGCAGTGATGACTTAGATGAATTCATGGCTTCTTTTTCGGAGGCGTTGTTACCAAAAAGGGAAAGACAGAGGCAAGACTGTGTGGGAGGAGTGAGATGTCCATCAGGGCATAGAATCATCAACTCTGCCATGTTTCCATGCAGAAACCACTTGAATTTCCATACAAAGCAATAGTTCTGCTACTCAGGACCAATAGAGACTCTAAGTCATGAAATTCTGGTTGTGCCCAAATTGGAGTAATTGCCCTTAACTTCAGCTGTGCTGGAGAAGGCATGAATTTCCCACGTATGTCTATTTGGAGACTTTGTGTGAATAGACCCATGGCCTGTCATAACCATTAGCATATAGACAGGTCTCAAAGAAGAGTTTGGCTTGGCTCCTCTCAATGAACTAAGCTCACCCAATGATATTCTACATCTGAGTGTCGGACCTCTGGTTGCTGCTAACTTTGGCAACTCCTCTAACAAGTTCATCTTAGGAAGGATGTGCTTCTTCAGTAGCATTAGTTTCTGAATATTTTCATTAAGGTCTTAGCACTTTTCTGGGTAAATTTGTAGCTCACCTTCATGTAAAAGTAGACTGGCCTTCCATTGGGTATGGGAGACATCTTGGTCCCCTTTTTCCTTAATCCAGAACGATGTATATACCTCATTTTGCCTGACTGTCTTTGGAATTTCCATGTGTGTGTGTGGATTCCCCATGCGCAAAATTAAATTTGATTTTTCCCTGTCAATCTGTCCCATGTCACTCTGATTCTTAGTCTGGCTAGAAGGACCTTGAAGGGGACAGGAAATTCTTACTCCCTGACAGGAACAGTCTCCACTGATAAGTGTTTCCCTCTTTGAGCCCCTAGATAGATGGTCTGAGTCACACTCATGAGGATCTTCGTGTGGTTTTGATGGGTCAACCACCAATTGCTTGTAGTCCATTCAACAGGACTTCCTCACTTTGGCTTCTCCTCCCTCTCATTCACTTTCCCTGCTTGCACTCCTGCTCCCTGAGGTCACATTCAGAGATATGATACCTGCAAGCAAGCCTTTGTCTCGGGCTCTACTTTCAGGGAAAGCCAAGCTAAGATACACAGTGCAGGGATCTAAATTGAGCTCCTTAAGTTTCACACGAAGATGCCAGCATTCCCACCTCTGCAGCATCTATTTTCTGGGGAATAAGAATCTCCTTTCAATCTCATTGGGTTGTCTGCCACAGAACCCTTGTGAAAATATCCTGAAAGAAATAACACAGGAGAGAGGATTCAGAGGAAATAACCTTGACAGGGAAAAATTAAAGTGTCTGAGGACTGTATCAGGATCCTGAAGGAAAACAGATGGCGCACTCCCATCAGATAATTCAAGGATGGCTTATAGACAAAGGGGCTCATTCCAAAGGCGTGAGCAGGGTATCGTGAAGCCAGCAGGAACCCAGGGTTAGAAATTGACAATAACCTTAGGGTAGGGTTGCCAGCTAAAATACAGGATACCTTGTTAAATTTGGATTTCATATAAATAAAATAATCACTTAGAAGTTTGACCCCCAAATATTGCATGAGATATTTAAAAAGTTGACTTTTTTTTAATTTAAATTTGTCTCCCTTTTCTATATTTGTCTTTGCTAAATCTGGCATCTTTAGACTCTAAAGGAAGGTAGAAGGTTAGAGAACCTGAAAGGAGGCGTGTAGAACAGACTGTTATGAGAAGGGTAATAAGCTTGGGTGTAGGGATGCACACAATTAACAAATACTGTGATCTCAATCTCTCCCCTTCATCTGGTCTTCTGCCAGAGGTCACCTATGGCTTAACCCAACCAGAAACCAGAAGGCAGGAAGGCTGCGGGCAGGAAGCACAGGTCAGCTTCTGTGGGCCTGGGGCAGGGTGGAGGGGGTGTGGCTAGGGCACTGGGGGGCAAAAAAGGGAGATCCAATACAGCAGCCCCTCCTACCTCTGCTCTAAGTGGACCTTCTCTAAGCATGCCCTCTGGTCCAGGAGAAATCACAGGAAGTGACATCTCTAGACCAGGATCCAGACTGTATCAGTAATTATTCTTCCTTCTCAGCTACTCCCTTTCATTCTAGTCTCAGTGGCTCTATGATTTTGCTAACCTTGTGCCTTCTATCGTAAACAGCCTTAAGTCTTTTGAGGGGAATAGATGGGTATGAATAAAATAAAAAGTTTCTTCACCCTTGGAGCTCTTCTGAGACAAAGGATCTGTCCACTGTTGTGATTCTGTAGGTTCCAGTCCCCCTTAATTCTTTAACTTTAATCCTTTTATTACCTGTGGATCTTACTTGTGGATCATATGCAACAGGAGGTCCTGAACATTTGTGAATGAGACATTGAGTGACATTTGAAAATGCTCATATTTAAAACGACCTCTATCGTCCCTAGCTTCCTCTGCATGGAGTGTATTGTGGGTATAGTCACGTCGTAATTCAGAACTGTTGCCAAAATGTCAATATATTAACTGGGGAACTTCATTTTATTAGCTTATTAGGGTTCTTAATATTTTATTTATCACTGTCACTAGCACTGCATTTGGTTTTTTTTCTTCCCAGAGTTGTTTTCATGAGAAAACAATGTTATAGTCATACCATGAGTGAGTTACTGTATGAGCAGAGGACACAAAGCAGTACTGAGAGGGGATGCTGGTCTCTGACTTGCTAAATGACTCATTCCCTCTCAGAGGGCATGATTCAAATTCATGCCTCAGAAAATTAAAAAATAACATGCTGAGGAACTTCCCAGGTCACTTTTCAATGGTAAAAACTGCCTGTTAGGTAATCAAATGTCAGGTATCCTTAATAAGAGCAATAGTCTGTGTTTGTGGAGAGATTATGCACAGGTCCCTACCCTCAGGGATTTGCCTATACCATCTAATTTAACACCCACAATAAACTTTTGAGGTAGGTGCTATTATTATCCCCATTTTATAGGTGTGAAAACTAAGGTGTTGAGAGGTTAAGCAATTTGCTAAAGGTCTGCAGACAGTGTGTTCAATAATATAGTTCTTCATTGTTTTTCCCCCATATAAAAGAGGTCTAGCAAGAGGCAGACCAGAGCTGACATGGTGGTTCCTCATTGATTTCAGGGACTCCAGTTCTAAACATCTGAGCACGTCACTTCTATCCTCATGACCATCTCATGGTCTAATATGGTTGCTGGAGTTCCATAACACACACACACACACACACCCCAATCCAGAAGCAAAATAAAAGGCAGAAAGGCAAAACGTAAGCCGTCTACTCAAATTTAGCCCCAGGCCACAGTCTAGTCCCATAGCTTCACTTAGCCACTAGAGTAGCTTTAGGAAATATTTTGATTCTAGAAGGTAATATGCCCAGATAAAAAATTGTGGTGTTCTTCACAAGGAGAGATAGAAGAGTGGATATAGGGGTGGGCAGCCACCATGTTTTGCTATAGTGACTGGCTGCGTTTGAACCCAGATGGTCTACATCGAGGGGAGTCCCCATTCTTTAATGACTAGAAGATAGTCACTCTGGGTCCTATTTTATAATATCCCAGAAGTTTTTGCCGTGGCATTTCCCCCAGTAAAGTAGCTTCCTTGTTTTCAGTGTCTCACTTACTGGTCATGAGCACGGAGAGGGCAAGGCCTTTGATAAAGGCTAACTTCTTAGCAGAATAGGAGTTCTGACAGATGGTCCATGGGGGATTGGGGTAGGGGCTGGGATAATAAGAATGTAAGAACTTAAGTCTGTGGGCCAACCATAGGCCTGAAAGAGCTGCCTGGCTAGGTCTTTGCCAGAGAAAAACGGAAGTCTCAGGCCCACTCGAGCTCAGAGAAACCCAACACATAAAAGGCCTATCATCTTTGCGTCTTCATTTATATTAATCGTTTCCTTAAATAAACTAATTCTCGAAGGAAAACCTAACATGCAGAAATTTCACAAAACCCATGCTGATAATGGTAATGAAAATTCTATCAGCAAAAGCACATTTGATTAATCATAAACATGCATGATTTTTCTCTTCTACCATCTGTTTAGAAGATGAAAAATGTATTCTGCTGGTAGTTTGGCATAAAGTATATTTATAGAAAGATTTTATTTATAGTGTGCCCGTGGATTCTGAGCCTGCCATGACATAGCTTCGGAACTAGGTATGCTGAAATGTTCAAATATTAATGCCAACCACATTCTTATCATTAAAACATGAAAGTTAAAGTGTTTTCACATTCAGTTCATATTTTGGAGTCTGTGGCTGCAGACTGAACAATCTATTTGGAACTCAGTTTAAAAAAATATGAAAATAGGATTCTCTAGCTTTGGTTAATCTTTGTAACTTATGGCATCTAAAGGATTGTGTTTAGCCAATTTCATCTTCTGGTTAGCCAGCATTAAGAAACACAAGGTTTATCGTGAAAACCATTTCCATAGAATGGAATACAGGTAACTACTCATTTTTTTAAGTGATGAGGAGATCACATTATAGGAATTGAGTATTAAAGTAATTGAGTCAGTGTGGACGACTCTACAGCGTGAATGGAGACATTGGATCTTTGGCTTTAACACATTAGAAGCAGAGGGGTGACTAAAGAATAATACTAGATCCTCTAAAAAACTAAACGACACAAAACCGTGCCCTAACCTTGTCACATCCTTCTAACAATATGTTATTCACACACATATTGCAAAAGCTAAAGTTTCAATTACACTTGATTGCATTTTAAATCTAAAGGATGCCTATGTGAGGTAAATGAGGCACTTGAAGCAAAAGAAAATTGTTGCCTTTGTGAGTTTTATGAGAAACACATGGAGCGGTTAGACCCTGGGGAATATTCTGGAAAGTGGTTGTCCCGCTCCTCCTGGCTACCTGTCTCAAGTATCGCCGCTACAGAAAAAGACTATCCCCAAGTAGCCTTTTCATGGTCTCTACTGCTTTGAAACATTGTTATATGAACCCTCAAGATGAGTCAGATCTGCAGTAGACTAATACGTGCCGAGATGGGTCAAGCATAGAAAAATTGGATGTTTCTTGTTATCAGCTAAATTGTCTTTTCTAACCTTCAAGTAATAAGCCCAGTGAACAAAGATACATTCACAAATAACAATAGGAGGGAAATAAGCTTTATGCTGTATTCAAACCCAGCCATTGTCAACCTCCATAAGATTTCAAGCAGATCCATGTAAACTTCTGGAAATATTTTTTCTTTGCCTTATTTCAAGAGAAAAAAAATCTTACTTACAGAACCTCTCTAAGAATCCTGAGTTGCATTAATAAAATAATCAATTTACACATAACAACTACCATGCATGATTCTCCAGGTGTTTGCAGAGTATTGGGAAAGGGCATCCTGACACATTTATTATTTTTTTTTAATTGTTTTTGAGAGGGGGGTGGGAGGATCAGAGGGAGAGGGTGAAGGAGAGAGAGAGAGGGAGGGAGAGAATCTTAAGCAGGCTCCATGCCCAGCCCTATATGGGGCTCAATCCCATGACCCTAGGATCATGATCTGAGCTGAAATCAAGAGTTGGACACTCATCTGACTGGGCCACCCAGAAGCCCCCATCCTGACACATTCAAAAAGATGTTCCTTCTGGCCCTATGAGGAAGAGCCTAATGTTACATAGAATAGAGACAAACAGAGAACGTGGCTGTAGAAAATGACAGAGGTCTCAAAGAATTCTCAGTAACAGGCCGCTGGAGCCCATGCTACACAGGTCCTACCAGGATGGAGGTGGGCTTCACATAATGAGAACAGGAGAAATATTTAAGTCTGGACAAGGCCAGACAAGGACAGAAAGTTACAAACATCCTGTCTCTGCAGCATCTGCAGAGTCCGTCCTGGGACAGACACTTCCCCATGCGTGAGCATGGGGCCCAGGAAGTCAGCTCAGACTAAGTTCAGTCTGAGACATTTGCAAAGGAGTCAAAAATGTAGTGATCACCAGGAATAGTGACAGATCTGTCTGTCCCAGGCCGGCGGCTGAGCCCTTCACAACCACTATGTTGTCTAATCCCCAGAGCTACTCTGTGAGGGAAGTCTCAGAGGAATTTTTGGTCAGAAGAAGGGGCACATGCCTTTCCGGTCTAAACTGATAAGAAAGTTCTTTTTATAGGACAGAATTTTGAGACAGATAACAGAAGGTTTTTATCCCCCCAAACTCCTTTCACTTTTTTAAGCTATTTTTAATATTTATTTTTGAGAGAAAAAGAGAGAGAGAGAGAGAGAGAGAGAGAGAGTGGGGAGAGCATGCACACGAGTGATTGAGTGGGGGAGGAGCAGAGAGGGAGACACAGAATCTGAAGTAGGTTCCAGGCTCTGAGCTGTCCACACAGAGCCTGACATTGGGCTCAAACTCAAGAACTGAGATCATGACCTGAGCCAAAGTTGGACGCCCAACAGACTGAGCCATCCAGGCGCCCCAAATTCCCTTTACTTTTAAGATCTTATTACATAATAATCAGATTGTTACACTACCTGGTTTTTCAGCTTTCTCATGTGGAGATCTCTCTCCTTAAGTGATGAAGGTATTTCAAAGCTCTGAATAGAGGTACAAGTCTGTCCCTGCCTCCTTCCCCACCAAACACCCATTCTTTCTCAAGTAGTTCAGGAAAAAAATTTGTCTATGAAGAAGCACCAAAGTTATGACAGAGTCTGTTTCTCTTCCTTGAATTGACCCACTTCTGATACCTAAGAAGATGGACACTGATGGAGTGAGTCACAGCTTCTGACTCGGGGCACTGAGTGAGAGGCTGTTCTATAGTAGCAAGGATGCAAAACATGACAGAGGCCTGGTGACAATTCAAAATAAAGCTGAAGGACATCCTATGCCGTCCTATGTATTTTTAAGTAATCTCTACACCCAACGTGGGGCTGGAACTCACAGTCTCAAAATCTAGAGTCTCATACTCTACTGACTGAAACAGCCTTGTGCCCCTCTTTTACTTCATATATTGTTTTGTCAAAGTGGAATGGTTTAAGCTCTGCTTTTCTCAAGGTAGTTTTGCAAATTCAGTATGCTCCAAGATGTAGGAATGATCATCATAGAGCAAATAGCCAAAACATAGCTGTGGCCTGTTGTCAACAAGACTGATCCCAGTTCAAGCACAGGAAGACACTTGGACCATCCCATTTTACAGATGAGAAGATAAGGTCCAGAAAGCTTAAGTAACTGGACTGAGATTATGTAATTAGAAAATGGCAGAGGACGAAGTTAGAACCCTGTTCACATAGTTTTGAAACTAGTTCTCTGATCTAATAGACTGTCCCTTGGAAACCAACGGATGTTCATCTTTACCTCGACCAGTCCCAAAGTAATAAGTGAGGGATGAACTAGATACACGGTCAGGTGGCTCTATTCAATTTTGCTAAGGGGTCCAGGTAGAGGCAAATTTCATCCTGCAATATTAGATTGGAACCCCAGAGACCGTGTTGTTTATACTTCACTGGAGTGAATCAGGTAAAATGCTTTGAAAGTCTGTCCATTTTTGAGATTGTTTATTAGTCCATTTTCTTTCAAGGACACTCTTAAGAGGATTTCACATTTTGGAGGTTGTGGGTGGAGAGGCTAGCTAAACATATTACTTGTCCTGTATAAGAAAGATTCTTAGAGGCCACATTCCTGGAATCAGAATTGGGCAGAAAGTTGGGCTGAGTTCAAAGAATTGTAAGAAAAACGGTTATGAGCTTGGCCGAACTGAATGGAAAGGAAAGGGTAAAATGACGGAATGTGTGTAGTTAGATGAAGCCAGAGTCTGAAATGGAGAATGAGGGTAAAATAGCACATTTTGAGATTTGTGATCCTCAACTATAGCTAGAAGGGAGTGGATGGCAAATATTCTGTCCGAGGGACAGTATGGATTTAATAATCAGAAACATTTTTGACTGTGAGCTTCTTGAAAACAAGGGAGGCCTGGCTTCATCTAAAGGGCATTACCTTGGAAAACACACTGTACGTAAAAAGCAGGAGCAAAGCAGGTTCTACTTATAAATATCAAGGTAAGTGAGTTTGTGCTGGGAAAAAAATGCAAAAAAAGTGTGTTGGCCACACCTTAGGCAGACCCAAATTGTGCTTTGAGATGGACTGACTTGTTCCCTGCACAGAGGTACTTAAATATTCATTTCCTCGGTTTCAATGGCTTCCTTCCACTTTCTTTTCCCCCTGCTTTGTTCCTTCTTCCTCAAGAGGGCACCAACACCCCATCCCTAGAAAGGGTGCCTGCTGCCTCCTGTGTTTCACATGGAATGTTGAAAACATCTCGCTGCAGGAAAGAACCTGGTTATAGACCAATAAACCAATAACAAGGCTTCCTATTTGGGTTTCAAATATCTCCAAAAACAAATTGTATTTTGTTTAAGCCCAGACTGATCATTAAACCAAAAAATCTGGTGTATTTGGGAGACGATACCTGTGAGATGGTGTTCATAGTCTCAAGACAGAAGACCAAGTTCAGCTGAACTTCAAGTGCATGTGATTGCCTGCTGACATTTGCAGGACATTTTTCTTAAGTCTTGGTGGGAGCGTGAAGAGAGACATTCTGTATGTGGGGCTGGTATCCAAACCAGCAGGCATACATCAGCACAGTCTTTGTTAAAATGCAGGCAGCCGACATATCAGAGGAACGTCAAAGAGAGCCCAGCAGTCCTCTGTTGAACCAAAAACATGTACTGTTATTTGGATCGAGAAATGTTACATACAAAAGAATATACCACCACCATGGACCTGTTGTGTTCTTTAAGTATTTACTTTCATGTGTGACAGTGGGCTTTGTTTGTCCAGATCCTTATTAAGTGCGTGCCTGGGTGGTAAAAATCCATAAATAGCATCTGCATTATGCCATATTTTCTTGGTACTTAAGTGAGTGCCTATAGTTTTTTTTGTTGGTGCTTTTTAGTTTCTAGGTTGTGACCTAATGACCACATGGTAGGAGTGACTATTTAAAGCCTGTTTATCCAAAGTTTACTGCTTTGATAGAAATTTGTAATGATTTAAATGTAACATTTAATGATACACATAATTGTTGTGCTATAAGGTTATTGGGCACAAATAGTAAACAGTTTGCATAATTAATATTTTTTTCACAAGAGCTAGATTTTGGTGTTTCACTATTTTGACTGATTATCGATATAAAGTCACTACCAATGTTATTTTTCTAAACTCATGCTTTTCTCTACTATCTTTCTTCTTTTGCCTTTTTCCTCTTCTGTTTCTTCTCCTTTTATAACAATTGTAGTCATCCTTGTTGCCATCATCTGCCCCTGCACACCGGCCTACTCCAATACCTCATATAACAGAAGCAAGATTTGTATCTGCTTCCCAACATTGCTGGGTCGTTGGTCCCAGAGTCCCCATCCTCCTGTGCACAGGGTGACGTTCTCAGGGTTTTGCTTTGTCCACTAATACTTAATCCCGCTGATAACTTGTATCGATTTCCTGGGGCTGCTGTAACAAGTTATCACAAACTGGGTGGCTTAAAACATAAATTTGGGGATGCCTGGGTGGCTCAGTGGGTTAAGCGTTGGACTTCGGCTCAGGTCATGATCTTGTGGTTCGTGGGTTCAAGCCCCGGGTCGGGCTCTGTGCTGACAGCTCAGAGCCTGGAGCCTGCTTCGGATTCTGGGTCGGTCTCTCTCTCTCTCTCTCTCTCTCTCTCTCTCTCACACACACACACACACACACACAAATGAAAGCATTAAAAATTAAAAAAAAACATTAAAAAAACCACATAAATTTGTTCTCTGGCAGTTCTGGGGACCAGAAATCTGAAACTGAAGTGGCAGTTGGGCCGTGCTCACTCTGAAACCTCCAGGGGAGGACCCTTCTTGGCCTCTTCTGAGTCAGCAATCCGTGGCACTCCTTGGCTTGTATCACTCCCATCTCTCTCCTATTGTCATGTGGTGGCCTCCCTGCGTGGCTTGGTGTCCAGATTTCCTTCTCACGACACCAGTCATATTGGATTGGGGCCTACCCAAATCCAGCAGGACCTCATCTTAACTTGGTTACATCAGCAAAGTCCCTATTTCCAAATAAGGTCCCATTCATAGGTGCTGGCTAGGTATGAATTTTGGGGGTAACTAACCCAGTACTTATTCCCAACCCTATTGCATACCCTTCTGCTTTCTGCTTCTACTCTCCATTTGAGTTGCTGCCATGTTTCCATTCCTGATCGATATTTAGTATTTATTAATAATTAAGTAAATACTGTTTCAGAAGCATACTTCCTAGGGGCCTTAACGCTGTAACAGCTCCAAGGTCTGAGACTGTTGATAGGACCACCGTATGGAAAACAGGGAACCTAGGCCAATGGTGAAACCACAGGAAAATGAAGGAAACCATTGACGGCAAGTTGGGAACAGTTGGGAGTCTTAGAGCAGAAAGTTGAAAGGAAAACAATTGACTTCAAGGAGGGGGAGGAAAGGAAGAAGTCAGGGTTGCCGGGATACGATTCTCGGTCCTGGAGATGCACACAGTGTCCTTGGAATGTGTGCTATAGGAGATAGCATGAGACAGATCTGAAACCATCTGTTCTGTTTTGATCCATTTCCTATCACTCACCACTTTCCCGCCGAGAGAAACCTCTACTAACTTGATGCTTTTCATTGGAGACAAAAAAATTAAAACCCGCATATGACGAGGATAATTAAATCTGGATAGAATTTGTTAGAAGTGTAAGTACCAATGGTGGTTCCTTTGCTCTTTTATTGGGAGAGACAGCAGACCCTTTATGGAAGAAAGGGAGAATGAAGAGGAAGTTGTGGGCTTCAAGGTTTTGCCGAGGGTCTGGCCTGCTTATCTCTGTCTCTACAGGGACATGTATGGAAGCGTTTCACACTTAGAACAGCTGGGCTGACCTATATCTCAGCAGGTGTTTCCCGTGAAAGGGCCTTCCAGATAATTATTACCAAATCATGTACCCAGTGTGATAAAATTCATGGGTGATACATGGGTGTTGCAGAATCATCATCATCTTTATTTTTAAGGGCCTTGAAAAGGCATAGACACATTCATTCTGATTGTCACAGAAGACTTACCGTGACTTATACCAGGTGTTGAAAAGAAAATCCTACCAAGTCATATTTTAAGACCAGAGCAGAAATTTTAACCAACCCAATGTCCTGGGGAGGGTGCAAGATAATCTTAGAGCTAGCTTCAGTGAGCTTGCATAGACTCAGAGGTTGTTAAACTAGAATAAGCCTGAGCTTCCTCCCGATCCAGCCCCTCTCCTACCACTGAGAAAACAGACACAGAGAGGAAGTGATTTATCCAAAAGTCACACGGATGATTCAGTGTAAAGCCTGTATGCAGATTCAGGTCTCCGGAGCCAAATGTTCCTTGGTTCTACCTGTGCGGCAAAACGTTCACAGTCATTTTAAGATTGGCGATTATCTAGCATTATTCTCAGTGCCATACTGATGGAAGCCTTGGATGTTTTCAAGCAAAAGGCAACATATAAACCCAAAAGGAAATGACAATAAGAAAATTTTGTATTCATTTAGCACATATTTATTGTTTACCAATTTTGTGCCAGATACTATACCCAGTGTTGAGCCATTATTTGAAGCATCTAATCCAAAATCCCAAAGACACATAATGCACTACAGAGGATCACAATCTCAATTTTGGTCAGCATTCTTGCTTTTAGCTTTGTTTTCTTAGCTCAGCAAAATATTTTCTATTGATCCTATTGCCTTCAAACAAAATACTCCTATATTCGATAGCAGTGGGTGAGGAGAAGGTAGGAGTGGTGGATGTTGTTGAGGTCACTGATTTTAGGCTGTGAAGCCTCAAATTGATGCAGAAACTTCTGAAGGCCAATGGACTAAAATAATCTCATTAACATTTGATCATTTGGTGGCATGGGCATGCAGAAACTGCTCTAACACCACTCCTTCCCACCCTCATGTTCTGCTAGGGAAAGATACATGTTGGACTAAAAGGTCCTTCCTTTTAGGGGGACCCCTTTTATTTTATTTTTTAATTTTTTTTCAACGTTTTTATTTATTTTTGGGACAGAGAGAGACAGAGCATGAACGGGGGATGGGCAGAGAGAGAGGGAGACACAGAATCGGAAACAGGCTCCAGGCTCTGAGCCATCAGCCCCGAGCCCGACGCGGGGCTCGAACTCACAGGCCGCGAGATCGTGACCTGGCTGAAGTCGGACGCTTAACCGACTGTGCCACCCAGGCACCCCAGGGGGACCCCTTTTAGAAGGGACCTTCCTTCTTCCTGCGTCTAGCTCTGAATCATGGTCACGTGTATGGAGTTGGGGGAACAAGAGAGTTAAGCCCCTGAAGCTGGCCTAGAGTAGCAGAGCTGAATTTTATGTACTTTCTTTATGGCTTATGCTTATACTGCACTGCTAGAGGTTCTTACTCTGCTTAGCAAGATACTTGGGATTCCTCTTCATGCTTTCCTCTCTGCCGTCTCATCTCAGTCACAAAGTCCCATAGATTCTTCCTTTAAGCAAAAAACTTTCCTTATTCTCTTGGTCTACTGGTTGCTGCGACCATAGTACAAAGCCATTGTTCCCACAGTGAAAGAGAACGCAGTGACCTCCCTGTTTCAGGTTTTGTTACTGCAAGATTTCTGGACACAAGTGATGTCCTCATAAAACATCCGTGTCACTATGTTGATGACACATAAAACATCGGTGTCAGCATTTTCTATGCAGGTTTGTCCGGAATGCCAAAAGCAGACTGCCTCCATGATTAGGAATTTGCTCATTACCTGGCTTAATATTTGAATCATCCTGTCATTTATTCTTAAGAATCTACAGTTGCCTCCCTTTGGTTTTTGGATCAGCCAGAATCTAAACATAACTTCTTGCACATTTAAGTTAATTCTTCTACACTCTCCTTAAAGCACCCTCTCTCCTTTCAGATTGGCCACCACATTGATTCACCTATGCCCCGTGCACCACTTTTATTTATGAATTTTTTATTTTGATTATATGACTCTTGCTGCCAATGCTGTACTTTTTCCATCCACAAATTATCTCACCTTCTCTAGTATTTTCTATATTTTTAGATGCATCCCAAACACCAGTTCCTTCATGGTATCTTGTGTAGTCAGTCTCTCTAGTCAACAGTGATTCCATCCCTTCTGGACTTTTCATGCTACTTCCTGAGAATCAAACTGAACTGATGATGTTCAATATTAGACTTATTTATATACTATCATTTTTCACTTGTTTTCATGCTTTCCTGCACATTTCATTCATAAAATAGAAATGCTAATATCTCCCTTGAAGAGTTGCCACGTTAAATGTAAAAGTGCTTAGAAATGTGTTTGGCATCTGGTTGACCTGATGAGTTTCTATTTTCCTTCCTTCCGCATTATCAGAGGGTTGGAGTTGTATCTGATAATACTGTATCCTTCATAGCACTTCTTTGATCCAAGCATATAGTTCTTAATCAATACTTATTGACTAGAACATGGCTGACCTAGCGACCCACACTCATGAATCCTGACATCAAATGTGTATAGTTATGTACTCTTGGTTCGTAATATTGCCGATTTCTTAAATCAAAATTCTACAATTAGATCGAGTAATCTATTGCTACAAATTTTCATTTTATCCCATTTATTGGGACTTAAATGTTATTTTGAAACACATGCAGAGCAAAATTCTCTCTTGATGGTATAGCATTGCCATCACCCATTGCCCTTTTCTTTGAAACATGTGAATACTGCAAGCTGGCTCGCTTTGCTGAAAGTGCACATTTCCTATTTTTATGTATGCCTTGCTTTTCTTTTGGCAACAGAGGAAACCAGAGCTTCAGAAATTAGGAAGCTTGGCTGAATGGAGTCCAAGTTTCCAATTCTCAAAGCCCTTGTTGGATAGCTGCCTTTCTGAGGGAGTGGTCATTTTTTTTTTTTTTTTTAATTTCAAGAGCAGTCTCATTCTACTCAGATGTTCTTTCACAAACCTTTATAAAATTGAAACATTTGTTTCTGACTTCCCAAACATTGTTTATACTTCTCAACTGAGGCCAGGCGGCACAATCACTCCCTGGAATAAAAGTACTCTAAATCATGTTTATTTCACTTTCAGCTACTATCCAGGAAAGCTTGTTTGAGTTTTCTGTGTAGTGATAAGATTCATGCTAGACACAATTATCCTCAGCCATGTATATTCTGCAAATAATCCCCAGTTTGGCAATAGCTGTCTCCTAAAGCAATATTGCTTCGCTGGACAGTGTTGTATGATAAAGCAGATCTTTGCAAAGTATTTTAATCATCCGAATCTAAGACAACATATTATTTACTTCAAATGGTCAGCGGCATTCTGAATGCCACTGCAAATTAGATTAGAAATTATCCGGTTGGAGTGTAAACATGGCACTAATTTACCTAGGGTCTGGTTCTTTTATTTGATATTCAGGAATTTAAATAATTTAAGGTTGTTTGGTTCTCAATTCAACCTTTGCTTTCTGGATATTTACTTGGAACTTCCCAGTATTTATTTAAGGATATTAGAAGTGCTTGGGGAGGATTTTTTTTTTTTTTTTACTGCCCAGGAGGCTGGTACAGCTATGTTATAGCATTTGTAAAGATAATGTAGCAGTAGGCTTGTAACCGTCCTGCCTGCCGGGCTGGGAAAGGGATTCTCTAAATTTCTTCTATCATGAACCTACCCAAGTTACGCAGCTGTGTGAAGAGATTACCACCAGTGCCACAGGACTGGCCGCTCTGAACCGCACTGATAAGACAACCAAATTCCTTTACAGGGTTCCTCGTCTCCCATTTTTTTATTTTCTTCATTTTTCTCCGTGGTTTGGGGCTTTGGAGTCAAACAAATCTGGACTCTTCCCCTTTGTAGCTCTTAGGCCTATGAGAAATTACCTAAATCTCTTTGAGGCTCAATATCCCACCTGCAAAATTGGGAGAAGAAATGCCTTTCTTGAAAGACTGTTGCAGGGATTAAATGATACAGTTACCAGCAAGATTGTAGATTACAGTGTAGATTTTTGTTCTCAAAACAAGCCCTTTTTGTGTTTACCACAAACCCCTGCTTTTTAAAAGGTATGATAGTTTGTACTCAAAAAGCATAATTTCCCTTTTCCTTAAAAATTTTTTTTTAACATTTATTTCCGAGAGACAGAGCACAAGCAGAGGAGGGGCAGAGAGAGAGGAGAGACCCAGAATCCCAAACAGGCTCCAGGCTCTGAACTGTGAGCACAGAGCCCGACCCAGGGCTCCAACCCAGGAACCATGAGATCATGACCTGATCCGAAGTTGGGCGCTTAACGGACTGAGCCTCCTAGGCACCCCTTCCTTCTCTTCTTCTAAGTGCTCTGAAACTTCGTTTTTGATACCCCTTTCCCAGACACCAGCTATAATTCATTCTCAAGTAACTGAAACTCATCAGACTAAAGCACAAATTACTGATAATATAAATTCTTCATTTATCCATGGGAGTTTTTACTCACCTGTGTCTCCCAGAGGTTTAAGTTAAAGGAATGTCTGAATAGCTATGGATTATAGATTACATTATAGATTCTTTCAGTCAGCAATTGTTTGAGTGCCTACTATGTGCGGGGGCTGTTTTAGCTACTGGGAACATTGCAATGAACAAAACTGGTGAAAACTCCTGGTAGCCCTTTGGCTAACCTCTCTGAGGTAACAGTGATGATGGTTAATTTGACCATATCCAAGGTAACCAATAAAGAAATAGAAGGAGGTGAAAATTAAGAAAGCAAAGAGGCCCAGCCTGAAGCAGATAGCTTTGTTTCTCTCATGGACCGCCCCGCCCCGCCCCTGCTGCCTGTCCTACACTCCTTACAGCCTAACAAATAGCTCTCTTCTGTAGCCAGATGGGGTTAAAGACTACATTTATACTTTAAAATGCTCAAAAAATATAGCTGGTAGTGATGGGGGATTTATTAGCTCATTTTTATGTATGAAAGAAACTGTAGTAGGAAAAAAAATCCGTGTTCATCTTTTTCCAATTTGGGCCTAAGATTTTTGGCATTAAAGCTTTTTCAGTTTCAAATGTTCCAACTCTAGCTGTATTTATGTGATGCCAAACTAACTAGTTGAAAAATTACAAGTATGGAAATCAGCCAACTCTTTTGTCTACAAACTGCCAACCAACCAGGTTGCCTGATTTTTTTCTTCACTGAATTGTCCCATCATTCAACTGAATTGACTGACAATGGCCTGTTAGAGCCAAACAAAGCACAGATTCTATTTTGTATAATTCAAAGTATTGATTCATTGTTCCCTGGTAGAATATGCTCATTGTAGAAATACAGACAATACAGAAAACATAGGAAAACAAAAATCACCCGAAGTCCCAAACACAAATATTGATATATACCCATGCAGGATTTTTCATGCACACATACATATATTGTATATGAAAACTGCAACACTACTCTAAATATGATTTTCTTCTAAATTTCTAATTTAATGATGTATTATAAACATATCTTAAAAAAATCATGATTTTTCCATATATGGCTGTAACATCAATTATTTAACCAATTCCCTATGGATGAGCTTTGAGTTTATTTCTAATTTTGGCTATTATAAAATTTTCTGTAATAAACTTAAATATAAATCTTTGTGTGTGTCTGATTTTTCCATTCACAACTTTAGAAATAGAATATTTCAAAACTCTAATCCACATTGCCAAAACTTCCCACCAGCAAAGTTATAGCAAGAAGTTATAGCACATTTATATCCCTATATACAAGTTGTTTATAAGAATGCCTCCTCTTTTCTCTTGCCAATTTTTAATCTTTGCCAATTTGATAGGTGAGAAAAATGAGATTTCCTTACTTTATATTTTTAAAATTACTAATGAGAATGAACATTTTTCATTTTTATTGGCCATATATATTTTTGGTGATCATTCTTATTTCTGAATGCCTTCTCTTCAGAATGAGAAAACAGCAAATAACAGAAGACTAAAATAATGTCTTTAAGTTTCCAGCTCTAGAAAAAAAAAAAAATCGAAGAAAGCACTTAATATTTTTGTCTTCAGATGGGCGAGAAAAATGAAGTTTTTGACTCCTTTATGCTTACAACAATTATTTTGGATCAGCTACTGATGAGGTTTTTGGGGGTAACAGTGGGGTTCTGGGGTCCAGAGCCAATGACCAAGAAAGAATTCTTGAAGACGTCTGTGGTGCAAAAAGGTGATTTTATTCAAGCACGGGACAAGACTCGTGGGCAGGAAGAGCTGCCCAGAACCAGGAGGAGAGACTGGTTATATACTACTATGGGGCTGAGGGAGGTAAAGTCCAGAGGAAGTTTTCAGTGAGATTTTCATATGCTAAAGAAGACTCCCAGGATAGGAGGCCTAGCTATTGTCAAACTAAGGTTGTTTTTCCCTTTAACAAAATATTAACATGAAGACAATAAGGAGTTCCTGTAGAAACATTTTACTCGCCAGCCTGAAGTATTTGTCAATGGGCTGCAAGCTATAAGGAAATTTATTTCTATCTGCCATTTCCTTCTGCCTTTGTTTCCCCTATCACTATGGAGAGCTGATGGAGACTTAGGTACTGCAGGACTCTGAGCTCTCTCAGTTAACCCTTCGTTTTCCCCATTTCCTTTGTTTTGGGGCAGCCAGGAGTGCCCCAGGAATATCACACCGATCCCACCTGGTTGGGGGGAGGGGGCATTTGCAGCCTGTCAACTTGCCTTATGCTCCCTCATCAGCTACCTTAATACTTGCTAAGAAATTTTAATAAAGTACTAGAGCTGAGCTTAAGAAATTTTAAAAGATAAGTTTTCTGCCAAGTGGATGCTGGTTTTGACACCATCCACTTGGATGACACATGGATTCAAATGGTACTCGTGTCCGATAGCCAGCTTGGGCTTTTCTTTGAACGTACTTCCTATCACCTTCCCAGAAAGGGCTCCTAGGGACAGATTAAAGCTTAAAAATATCCATTGGCTGCCTTCTTAAGATCATTAGCAGAAGTTCCTTCTTCTGAAAGTGGTCATCCTAGATATCACAGAAGGCAAAATTAACAATTATGCTTAATTACTTTTACTCATGTTCATTAAAATCATCATAATAAACTGGCTGACAACATTTGAAGTCATAACCTTGATGTGGTCATTTCCTTTGATTCTGCCTGAATTTCCTCTCCTTTGGCCAAAATATGCAGATCACATGCTCATCTATAAAAGGCAAAATCCTGTGGGGTATTTTTTTTTTCCAAGTAGGCTTCATGCCCAGGGAAGAGCCCAACGTGGGGCTTGAACTCACAACCCTGAGATCAAGACCTGAGCTGAGATTCAGACTCGTCTGCTTAACCAAGTGAACTACCCAGGCACCCCAATCCTGTGCTAGTTCTTAAAGAACAAATTATACTGCTTTGATAGAGTCTTTGAGATCATTTTTAAATGTATGTTTTTGTTTTGCTATGATTTTGAAACAAAAAATATCAAGATCAGCACATGATTATCTTCTCTAGGACCAAACCCTGTGAATAACCATGCCAGCTAGTTCTAATGTAGAAAAATTGAAAACCAGATCCCATTAATAGAAGGAAAATTTCATTTTTCATACATGGTACTGTTGGAGAAATGAATGAAGTACACCCAAGATGGCCGATGGGGCTAAAACAAGGTCTGGTCTCTAGCTTAGAGACCCCTCCTCCGGGTTCTTCTTCCTTTGTTTGCTGTGCACAAACCACCACCCCCCTCCCCCCCAGATATGGAAGCTGATGACTATAAATGACCCTCCCCACTTGCATTCGGTGCTCAGATCTTTGGAGAAATGGTCTCTGAGCCCACCGGTGTGAAATAAATCTCTGATCCACCAAGAGCTCCGAGTGCCGCTGGGTTTTTCCGCCGGTGTTCCAGCCTGGTTCTGTAACAGTACTGCTCTTACTCCTGGCTCAGTGAGAAATGAGCACTTTTTTTTCCTTAGTATTTATTGCATTAATGCATTGACAATACAGGTGTTCCAATATTTACAGTAAGGCCACAAATCTACCACCATGCTTATTTCTCTCAAAATTTGGTCTCTGCTGAAGCAAATGGAGGTCATCTTCTTGCTCTTAAACTTGTTGATACTAATATGAAGTTCTTGTCTAACAGCCTATAAGTCAGAACAAAAGTAGGCAGGACCCTCCTTTGTAGGCTGGACTTAACCAATGGGTACCATTAGAAAAGTAACAAGGAAACATGAAAGAGAGAAGGTTGTTGAAAGGGCACCCAATTTTAACTATCTTTTGAAGAGATGTTTGGTCATTTCTCCTTATCTCTGAGCTATTACACATTTTATATATTCCTTTTCTCATATTTTCTGGAATAATTTCCTTTTAATAGAGTAGGACTCCTCACAACAATGGAAAATTAAAGAATTAGTCCTTTAGGCAAGAATGAACTTGCCCCTACTATATTTTCCCCAACATTTCAAATATTCAAAACATTCAAGCATTCAAAAATTATCAAACATACATTGAAGCTGAAAGACTTTTACAGTCAACACTCAGACCTACCACCTCGTCTTACCATTAACATTTATTTTATCACTCTATCTTTCTAAGCCTCTCTCCATCTGTTAATCCATTTTACTTTTTTGGTGCATTTCAAAATAAATTTCAGATATCGACATGTTTTTCCCAGTTCAGCTGTATATAATTAAGTCGAGTTTGCTATTTGTTTTCACTTGATATAAAACGTAGGTAACAATGAAATGTAGAAGTCTTCAATGTTTCAAACACATGCGCTTATGCAACCCCAGCTCCCATCAAGGTAGAGAAAATCATGATCATAAAAATTTCTGCTCTGCTCCTCTCTGTAAAGCAAGTAGCCTAAAGTTTTTCTAGTATAGATTTGTTTTGTGTGTTACAAACTGTCATATAAAAGGACTCATAGGTTACCTTCTCTTTTGTGTAGGGGTTCTTTTACTCAGAATTACATTTGTGACATTCATGCAACATCCAGTAGTTCATCCAACATCCATCGCTTTTTATTGTTGAGTAGTTCACGGTGTGCATAGTTTGTTCATCAAATCACCTTTTGACGGACATCTGGGTTGTTTCCAGTGTGGGGCTATTAGGAATCAAGCTGCTATGAGCATTCTTGTAATGTATTTTGTAAACATATTTTTATATCCTTCAGGGAAGTACCTAGGGGCGGGCTTGTTGGCACACATGGAAGGTACATGTTTAATTTTATGAGAAATGACCAGAGCATGTTCCAAACTGATTTTTACCTTTTTACACTCTTGCCAACTAAAGAGGACAGTTCCAGGTGCTCTATAACCTCACCAACATTTGGTGTTGTCCTTCTCTTTAATTTTAGCTTTTCTCTTGGGTGTGAGCACCACTGTGTTTCAACACATGTCTCTCTAAGGTTGACCCCAATGCTACTGATGCCCAAAGTTTCTAGCTATCCTATCACCTTGGAGAAACAGTGGCTCATGAGCTTTCGGGAAACCATCTTTTTCTAGCTTTCTGGTAGGTACAGAGGTGAAGGACACTGACTATAAGACAAAATATATAAAAAGTAACAAAGCATGGTAATGTTGCCTGACAGAAGCCTGATAACACTCTTGGCTACCATCATATGGAGGGCATAATATGCACCGTGCACTTTGCTAAGCCCCTTTTAGAAGTTTTGGTCATTTTTCCCCCAGCAATCTTGTGAGGTAACTACATGATCCCCTATTACAAATGAAGCAACGAAAGATCAGAAAGCCAAAAAAACAAAACAACCACAACAAAAATCTTGTCCATGGTCACTCACTACCAAGGGGCTTGCCTAACTCACAGAACGAATTTAAAAGGCCAATTAAAAAGATTTAACGTATGTAATAAATAGGAAGTGTATATTCTCCACCAACTGGCAAAGACATTCATAATTTCAGTGACCCTCAAAAGGACAAAGTGTTTTTCAGACTTATCTGCAGCATTCACACAACACTGAGTTAATTCATTATCAGACCTCAGCATAACCCCTTAATGGGTAATTCAGCTTCCATATAGTTATCTTTTACTTTCTTTTGTTTGCTTCACAGATGGAGTACTTTACAATGCCTATGAAAAATTTTCCATCTGGTTTAGATCAACCTCAAGTGAATGTCAAAGGAGAGGTATATGCTCCCGTGCATCCCCTGGGATCAGGAGGATAGCAAGACTTTTCCAAAAACAACACAAGTTTAGTTTCATAAATTAAACAACAGGGAGAAATAGTGCAATGAATAATAAACACTTATGTACTTAGCCTCTAGTATCTTCAGATTGGGTCTTTCTCAGCTATTAGACCTTTGTAAGATGGGTATGGTGGTAGCCAATGCACTGGCAGCTGGACACGCCTTCAAAGAATTTCTTTACCTCATCTGCTCACATTCCATATTTATTTTGTCATTCCCTGTAAGTGGTTTCTGGTGATACCTTGCCTTTTTAACGTTTTTGTTTTTGACAGAGAGAGCGAGAGTGCGAGAGCGAGCATGAGTGGCAGAGGGGCAGAGAGAGGGGGAGACAATCTGAAGCAGGCTCCAGGCTCTGAGCTGTCAGCACAGAGCCTGATGTGGGGCTAGAACTCGCGAACCAGGAGATCACGACCTGAGCTGAAGTCTGACCTTTTACCGACTGAGCCACCCAGGTGCTCCGATACATTGCCTTTTAATGACACTTTTACCTGCCTACCTTCATTTTATGTTCCCAATAGTTCTTGAATGGGGAATAAGAAAGGAGATGCAGAAAGCAGAAAGTTCATGCATTTATTTGTTCAACGTTTAAAAATCCCTATTACGTTACACAGTTGTAAAGCTGAAAAAGACGGTCTTTTTCTTTAAAAAGCTTTTGGTTATGGGCAGAGACAGGTAGATTGATAACCGCCTTCAGATGTGAAAAGTACTATACAAGATAGAAGAGTGTTAGGGATGCAGAGATGGGTAAGGTTGAGTTGCCTCCTGTTGGCAGCAATGTCTGAACAGAGATGCCAGGTGGATTGATTCATTGGTGCTTCTTCCACTAGCAAAAACAAAGTTTACTCTTTATAATTTTAAGTATACAGGCTACCTTCAAAAATATCTAAGACGGCTTACAAAAATGTCCATGGAAGAAAAGTTGGGCAAGTTTTTTTTTTTTAACGTTTTCAAAGTGGTTTCATGACAGGATGCCTTCAAACAAACCTGAAAGGTTTTTTTTCCCCCTTTTTTAAATTTTTTAATTTTGTTTTGGTGCCTGAAAGGTTTTTTTTCCCCCTCTATTTTTTTTTATTTTTTAATTTTGTTTTGGTGCCTGAACAATAGGATGACTAGATCCATCCCATGATGTCAAGTTGCTTAGGAAAATTTCCAAGGAAAAAAGTCCATGGTTGTCCTATTACCAATTGTTACTGCCCCACCTCCCCAGCAGCTAACCTGCAAAAAAGTGTGAAAGCCCCATAAGCCCACAGATACAGGTCCCAGTGGCTCTCATCTTTGTCTAATCCTGATCCACACATCCCCTCCCCTCAATTCCAAGATTCTTTATTTTTCAAATGCTGTCAGACTCTTTACTATTTACTCTACTTTTTAATGTTTCAGTGTAATGATTTTCATAATCCTTCACTGGGATGGCTTCATTCACTTGGTACTTTCTTTTAAAAGTTAGTATCAATCTGGTTTCCATTGCTGGAGATATGGTATCCAGGAAAGGAGGAGGAAAAAGAAGGAGGGAGAAAAACCCACACACTGTCTGAAAGAAAGTAAAACAAAAAAACCAAAAAACCAGGGATTCAGTATAGTCAAATCTCATGAGTTTTAGATGAGAGTAGGACAGGGTATTTCATCTGTTGGATTAAATTAAACCAAATGAGAACAAGCTGTTACTGAGCTCGCAACTAAAATGTTCGATTTTTGTTATCCTTTACCTCTTTTCGTAGAAAATGAATGCATTAAAAATAGCTCCTCTTTTTAAAAGGAGTTGACGGTTTTATTTTCTTGTTCAATCTTTCATCCGTCTTCACTCTCTATTGGTCTCAGAGCTTTGAGAAAGGTCTTGCTGCCTAGAAAAACCCATTCCCTCAACTTACCATCACTTTCCCATTCCATTCATTTAGGCTTAAGCTCCTTTAGTAATGGGAAGCTAGTATAGTCTTTTAACTTTTGTATCGGACAAACGCTAGTAATAAACTATGTGCTGTATTCGCTCTTTACATTCATGGAAAATCATAAAAATGGTGTTTGGAACACTGCTGGCACTTAAAGCTCTATTTCAACAAAAACCTATTTGTAGATTTTTTTTTTTTTGCTTTTACACCTCCCTTTTCCCTTTCCCTTTAAGAATGTTGGAGATCCTGTAAGTTAAATTAATGCTTGATGCAATTTCCTGTAATAGAAGACATAGGCTCCAGCACTAACTATCCTTTCATGGAAAAACAGCTCATTGCCACTGGATGTGGGGTTACACCCTTGAATTATGAGTCCGGATCGTTGCTGAGTGGATCACTTTGGAGCCAGAAATCAGGGTGGTAACAGGAGAAAGGAGTTGGCAGCTAGAAGGGAGGGAGAGGGCTTGGGAATGAGGGCCAGAAAGAACAGTGTTTAAGGAAAGCAGAAATTCAGTGGGGCCAAGGGAAGGACACATAAGGTATGTGAAAAGAATTGAGAAGCCAGGAGAGATCCAGACTATTCTAGGCTAGACTTTAGCCTGCTATACAATTTAATTTTCAATATTATTGATAAGTGGAAAATTTCAAGGTTATGTTTTTCAAGAGATGATGTAAACCCAGTCTTTGGGATGTCAGGAGGGCACATAAGCTGACAGTGTAAAGGAATTCTATCTGTGGGATGAGTTAAAAGCAATCTGTGTATGTTTGTGGGTCTGTGCTTGTATGTCTTTCTAAACTCATCTCTAATCTCTTAGGTCTGGAAATTAAGCCTACATGCCAGACTTTCCTGTATTGATTTACCTGTTTATCCTGACTTAGGTCATGTCAGATTGCTTTACAAATAAGACTTATCTGGTGGTGGATTATTATAGTTTATATTGCTTCATGACTCAGCCTAAATACACAGCAAGAAATAGTCAAGTTACTGTGGTTAGCTCTTCTAAACTTTCAGCAACTTTGGGTTTAAGTGGATCCAATATTTGAATAAAGGGTCAAATTGGTGGGCTAGCTCTCTTTTGATATAGTCTCAAACTCTATTTTTCTACTCAAGGCTAGATACAGTCATACAGAATGCCTATTGTGTCCTTGTTACCCAAACAGTTGAGGGTAATAAATCAGACCACACAGTGAGATATGTATATGGCTGGGAGACAGGGTTAAGATGAGCACAGGGAATTCTTGGCATAGTAGTAAATCTTTAATCCCCATTATTTGACTTATCCTTATCTCTAAAGATTTTATAACGACAGAGGTGCTTCAAAAAAAAAGGGGGGAGGGGATAAGATGTGGTAGAGTAAATAATTTAGCTTTAAAGGGAAGGGAAATTTAAGTTTCTAAAATACTGGGGAATGAAGGAAATCGGGAAGATAATGAATTCCTGTGTAGCTGGCACAAGAATTAGTCTGCAGCATTCGTCCACATGCTAGAATAGGATTTCCCAATATTGGTACTATGGATGATTTGGACTGGATACTTCTTCACTGTGAGGGGCTATTTATATACTGTAGGCTGTTTAGCACCTCCCTGACCCTGATCTTTGACAACACAAATGTTAGTATGAAGAAATGGATATTCTTTAAAAAAAAAAAAAGTGCGAGTTTCATCCTTGCATTTCTGAGAGAGAGAGAGAGAGAGAGAGAGAGAACGAACAAGTATGGTTTACCTTATACAATACCGTTCATAGGGTGAATCACTTAAGTCCCTTAGTTTATTTGGATTACCTATCCATTAACCATGCACTGAGATAGGCACTAGGGATCTAGTGGTTGGAAAATAGACCTGGTCCTTGCCTTCCTAATAACCCTAATAAGCTTCCTGGTGGGCCATCAATGTTGTTTAGCAGAAAGCCATAATTGAGTAACTCCGGAGAGTTGATGAACTGGGTGTTGCATATACGGGTGTTGTGAAAGGCAATCTGCATGGGACCTGAATGTCCTTGCACATTCTTTTTGAGTATGTTAAGAATGCAAGACTCTGATCAATCTTAACTGGGACCATTTCTCAGAGTTACATCTATAGCAAGCAGGGATGAGGAAACTTCCTCTGGAACAAAGAGAAGTCTTGCTTATTGTTTGCTATAAAAGGAGGTCAAGCTCAGTGTTCCTTAACTACAAAGCAATTCACTCTATATACAACATTCACCTCTGCACCTCCATGTTGCTTCCATGAGACTTGGGGGCAAAAGAAATGGACACAAATACAATGTTTATGCTGCTTTTTGTGCCATGATAAATATAGTCCTTTGTTTCTGACCCAGGCATCTCTTGTCTTCTTCCAACAGTATTAAATAAGGCTGTCTTATGAATAAATAAAATTCTAGATCCCAACAATGGGATCTAGTACACAGGGACCTTAAGACTTCAGCAAGAAAAGGAGGTTTCCAGGATAAATATGAAAAGAGATTTCAGGGCTTTATTTATACAATAGGCCTAGGGAGCAAGGAGTCCCAAATGAAGTGGGAGAACATGACTCCAGGAGTGATCTCAAGAGAAAAATGAGAAGTTCTTGGAGAAGCTTAAACCTAAAGGAGACTTACACTTTTGATACAGAGTTTGAAGATGAGGTATTTATAGACTGAAAGAGATTTACAGAAATTTCAGTTAAACAATATGATTCAAGCATAGAGCAAAGACCACCTTAAAGATGTTATCCTCCCACCTAAGCCTCTGGTTTCATATGGCTTCAGATAGCCACTATGAGTTCAGAGAGAGAGAAAAACTGAAGATATGAAGAACTCAGGATTGAGAATTATATCAAGGAGAGAATGTTGACTGGCATGTAAATAGATTAGAAATATAATGAGTAGGTGGTAAACTTATTGTCAAAGATACCATAAACCTGGCCTAAAAAAACCCATGACTCTTAAGTCTTAAAGCAATGCCCAGGCAGAAAGTGTACTGTAAAGCATACAGTCCCCAAGGAAGATATATACATCAACACCCACTTCAGATAGGTCAATGGAAAATAATGGGACAAGGAAGAATTTCCCAGAGGATAGAATCAGGAGACATGGTAAACAATGGATTAGAAAGTTCTTTCCAAAGAGCAGAATTGGGGACTAAGATAAAAATTTGCTGATACCCAGGAACTGAAATCCTGCCTATAGGATTCCATAATTGTTATGTACCAATGACTTCTCCGTGCCTTCTGTTCTTCAGTTTTCCTGCTCTTTCATTGTCTATGGAATGAGTGTACTGGGGATGTGGGGCCAGAAAATTACTTGTCTTTTTAGTTTATAGGTTCTTGGATCTTGAGGGATCATATCTGAACCTGAGAAAACTGTACATTATCTAAGGATCTTGATCTTTGATGGACAAGCAAGGACTTCCAGGGATTTGGAGTATTGCCTTAGTGGTAGGAGTGATTGTATCCTATGGATGAAAAAAAAAGAGTGAAATATACATATGCTAATTATACTAACAGCCAGCCCTATGTTTACCAAAACTCAACTCATTTTTGTGTTCTTATGAACATAGTTAGACTCCGTTTATAACCTCCCTTGCATATAGTTCAGGATGTAGGCTTTGAACTCTGACCAATAGACTGTGAATGGAAGTTATGCATAACACTTCCAACTTAACTCCTAGAAATGTCCCTCTTGATTGTCCAGTCTTATCTTACTTTGCCTGCATGCCTGCAGGTACAAAGAATCAATAGGAGATTCTAAGGTACCAGGGAACAGAGGATCACTAAAGTCTAAGGAACCAAAAAGGGCCTCCTACCAACTAGGAACATCTGCATTGAATTTCCTATAAGTTAATAAAAAATAACTTCTTTTGTGTTCAGCCATTGAGATTTGGAATTGTCTTTGTTATAGCAGTTAGTAAACTTACTATCAGAGGGGGAAAGCACAGCAATTATTAATACCAGGGAAAAGCAAAAAGTTGTCCAAGAACAGAATTGTAATCTTAGTATACTATATGATTTAACTATGAACAATACTTATAGAATTATAATAAAAATACTGATCATTGATTTAACAAAACGTATGTTGTAATTTCTTGAGAGGATGAAGGAAAAAAGAAGATAGGAGGCAGAGAGAGTATTTGGCAGGAAAGAAGACATAAATACTCATTTTTCACAGTTGGCAATCTAAAATGGAAAAAAAAATCTAGAAATGGTGTGCTATTTAGAAATGTGAAGACAAATATCAGAGCAAACACCTTTAAGAGTAGGGAGAGGAAATCAAGGGTAGAATTGGAGGCTGTGTCTTTCACTGTAAGCTTTGTAGGACTATTTGTTAAAACTACATATAGTACAACTTTGATAAAAATCAAAATGAAATAAAAGAAAAAAGAGTGGAACCTGAAAAAGGACTGTAAAAGTCACTGAAGTTGGAGAAAAAAGGTGGGCTGTGGTACCCGAAATCAAGAAGAGAACATATTTTGAGAAGAGGACAGTTAAGAGCAGCAAATGCTATTGAGATGTTAATCAAGAGAAAGACTGAAAAATGCCCATTGGATGTAACGGTGCTCATTACTGATGATCTTCATGAGAGGTTTTAGTGTAGTAGGGGTGGGAGCAAGAAGGGGGTGGAAAAATGGAGGAGTACATTTGAAACTGCTTCAGAAAGGGTTAAGCTCTAGGTCTATAATGTGTTTTAGATTATTGATTTTCTTAGACCCATGACACATTTCTTCAAATGAACATCACATTGATGTTTAAAAGGGAAAAGAAGATAAATGAGGTTACTTAACATTTACATGAATCTTCTGCCATACTTCTGGAATGTAGGCTCAGCGAGTTTTGTATGGTCCTGAATGCTTACTTGAGAAGTTTAAGGCCAAAACTACATAGAAATCTGGGTTTGAATGGTGACACGACTTCTGGGATAAATCTTCACTGGATATTTCCTGCTAGCAATTATTTATTTTTTATTTAAATGAAGGTAAAATGGAGTCACTTGGAATGCATCACTTTTAACAAATAAAAGATCATTAGATACCAAAACATATCCATCTTCACACTAGTTATTCAGTGTATTAGCTGTGATTGCTTTTCTTAGTACAAAAGATTTTTGAATCACTTCCTAAATTTTACACACACACAAACACACACACACCCACCCACCCACCCACCCACAAGAACAAAAACTCAGGGGAGTCCCTGTGTGACATGGAAAGAAAATTAAGTATTCCAAGTTAAGTAGGGTTTGCATATTTTCATGAGGGGAAAAATGTAGACTGTAAGTTCACTTATTATTGTTATAAAATACGATACTTTTCTTTCTAACGCAGAATTAAGGGGATGCTTTTTTTCCTATAAAATAGGGTTACTTTTCGTTCTCAAGAATAGAAAAATACCAAAAAGATTTTTTTAAAAAAGGAGAATGAACACATGTTTCAGTTAAGTGAGACTATGAAGGTGATCTCTCTAAAGAGGAGAGCCTATTGAAATGAACCTATAGAAGACAAGCTATTCTGGAAGCATAACTGGGATGAATGTCTGTCTCTCCAGGTGGCCTATTTCCTTAAGATAAATATTCTTGATTTGGATAACTTGTCTTTACTTAGGTACCATGAGAATCAGTGTCTCTTATTTACCTCTGGGAAAAGTCCTACATTAGATACCCCCCTGGGAGAGCTTCTCCATAACTTCTAGTGCAGTCTGATTGAGAACTATGTGTTAGGAATGGTGAAAGGCACTTTACATATATCCTCCCATCAAATTATCATAACAATTTAATGAGATTGATGCCAGCATGCTCGTTTTTCAGTTATGGAATATAAGGGCAGGAGTTTACAATACTTTATTAAACTCAGTGTTTGTAAGTGGTAGAACCAGGATTCGAATCAGGCTGGAGGCTCTGATTTAAGCCCCTTGCAGCAGCGTCCCCACAGCATTTAAGGGTGAGTCTCCCCCAAAACCTGGATTATCCAACTTGATGTGTCTATAGTCCCAAGCTAGTATCAGAGCAACCACTGACAACCACATTCATCTCTTCCTCATCCCTGCTCAAACACTTGTCTCTAGGCCTTGAAACACTTTCTTTTATGAAAACTTGACAGTTTATATTCTCCCTTCAGCTACTGCCTGACAGACTTGGAAGTCCCACGTTCTTCTGTAAATATGATCGCTCTCGTTTTTGTGTATGTGTATGGGGACCTGCTCTTGCTGGTTATTGGTTGATTTGTGTTCCCCCAATTCATGTGTTGAAGTCCTAACCCACAGCACCTCAAAACATGATCTTATTTGGAGAAAGGATCTTTACAGAGGTAATCAAGTTAAAATGAGATCATGCGATGATCTTGTGTCCTTAAAAGAAGCAGGCATTTGGACACAGACATATGCCCAAGGAGAACACCACGGAAAATGAAGGGAGGGATTGGGGTGATGTATCTACCAACCAAGGAAGGTCAAAGATTGCCAGAAAATTCCCAAAGCTAGCAGAGAAGTGTGAACAGATTTTCCTTCGCAGCTATCAGAAAGAACCAACTCTTAATGTCTTGATCTCAGACTTCTAGGCTCCAGAATTTTGAGACCATACATTTCTATTATTTAATCCCCCCAATTTGGGATACTTTGTTCTTGCAGCCCTAGCCAACTAATATACTGGCCCAACGTTGCCCTAGTAAACGTGCTGTAGACTAACAGCCCCTGGATTAACGAGAGGAGTCTCTGACTCTTCTAAGAGTTCTGTTGGCTACACTCTTGCCTTTCTGCTCACCTTCTCCTTCTCTGTGCTGTATTTCTAGGCACAATGCACTCAAGACCTGGCACATCTGCTGCCTTGCCCAGTGCCCTCAGAGAATCTGTCAGTGCAGCTCTTGTCCTTTCTCCTCCAGAGAAAGTTAGGGTGGTGGGTGGTAGTGGGATATGCTAATCAGGAAATACCTGTGTACTCTTTGGAGTGCTTAAAAAATGTAATGAGGAAAAAAACCATTGTTAACTTCAGTGGAACTGGAGCTTGGTCTTGAAACCTGATCAACTTTGCTGGGTTGCTGACCACCAACCCAATCTTAGTATATTTCTTTCTCAGTCCAGCTTTAGTTCCGGTACCCTCCAATCCACATACTGTGTCCTGTTTCATCTTTGATGGACTCTTCTTGAGCTAATGTGTTGTAACCCAACTGCCTTTGATTTTCCCTCTACCTTAAGATTTGCCCCACCATTAAATCCAACTCCTGGATGGCAAAGAAAGTTTGACATCAACATTACTAGGTAATATCTACTGAGTTTATGTTCTAAGCATTTTATATTATTTAAAATGCACATAACCCTACAGTCCCAGTTATTTCATATCTTTATATTACCCCATATTCATTTATTCAATCACTCAAATATTTATTGCATGCCTACTGTTTTAGGTATTGGGGGGACAGCAGTGAAAAAACCAGATAAAGTTCCTATTCTCATGGAGATTACCATTTACTAAGGGGATATAGATAGTTAATAAACATGTATATATCAGAATGCTAGGAATTACAAGAAGAGAAGATAGGAGTACTGGGGGAAGGGGTGAAATTTTATAAAGGAGAATTTGGGGAAGCCTCTCTAATAAGGTGACATTTGAACATAATTTTGAAGGAAAGGAGAGAATTAGACTTATAAATATCTAAAGACAGTTCAAGGAAGAGGGAGCACCTTTCTTAGCTTTCTCTAGGAATTTCATGGTAGTCAGCACAGGTCAAGGTGGTCAGTGCTGGAGGAGAATGAGTAATGGAGAGAACGATAGGACTTGAGGTAAAGAAACAGGAGGGGATCACATGGTAGGGTCTTCTAGATCATGGTGAGGATTTTAGATTTTACTCTTAAATGGAAAATCATTGAAGCTGTTTGAGCAGAGGTATGACATTATGAGTTGGGCTTAAAAAGACTATTCTAGATGTTCTCAGAAGGGACTGTTAAGGCCCATGGGTGGAAAAGGTGAAACCATGCTGGAGGTTATTGTAATAGTCTCTAGGTAAGAGATAAACAAGGGTGGGAGCAATAGAGGGGTGGGAAATGGTCAGGATTTCCAAGCTTGAGCCAACAGGATTTTGCTGACATACTGATATGGGATATGAGAGAAATAGGAGTCAAGGATGACACCAAGCTGTTTTTGGTAGAAGGGAGTTTCCTTTCACTGAGTTGTGGGAAACTGTGGGAAGACCAGATTTGTGGGGGTGGAAATGAGTGTTTTTGGACATGTTAACTTTGACATGTAAATAGAGCTTTTGAGTGGGCAGCTGGAAATACAAATTTAGAATGGAGACAGAGAGGCTAAATCACTTACCTAAGATCACACAGCTATTAATGGGGGTGGTAGTGTTGGTAATGGTGACATTTGAAAGTAGGTAATCTGGCTCCCATCTTGTTCTTAAGTAACAAACCACATCCTAAATGAGAATCCCACACCTTTCTTTATGCAATACTTCTATGTTGAGGTGTATACTTATGGCCCAGCATACATATTGAAGCTATAGGTCTCCTGAATATCTAATCCCATTCTTTCGGACCACTTGGTCTCAATGTTCTCATTTCTCATTGCATATTTAATGCTGAAGTCCATTTACCTTCTAATAATTGCTATATGCTGGAAAGGAAAATTGTTACAGAAAAATGACAACGCCTCCTTCTTGTACTCTTTAAATGGACTTTGGTTCCATTTAAAATATTTGCACTGAGTAGAATGAGGGAATAGAAACAAGACACCACTACATGCCTATTAGAATGGCCCAAATCCCAAACACTGACAATGCTAAATGCTGTGAAGGATATGGAGCTGCAGAAATTCTCATTCATTGTTGGTGGGAATGCAAAATGGTACAGCTACTTTGAAAGACAATTTGGTTGTTTCTTACAAAATTAAGCTTTTTACCATCCAATCCAGTGGTCACACTCATTGGTATTTATGCAATGGAAAACTTATGTCCACACCAAAACCTTTATATGGATGTTTACAGTGGCTTTATTCACATTTGCCAAAACTTAGAAGCAGCAACATGTCCGCGGTAGATAATTAGATAAATAAACCGTAGTATATCCAAGCAATGAAATATTATTCAGCAGTAATAAAACTGAAGAAACCGTTTCTTAGAAAGTTGACTGACATTGACAACTTTGTTCTGGATGATCTTAACATTTTTAAGGACAGCAAAGCACCTTGTTTTAGGAGAGGTCCTAAATGTTTGTTTTATATCACACACCCATTGTACTTAAGAAAAATACTGTGTGGGAATGCAAGCTGGTGCAGCCACTCTGGAAAACAGTATGGGGGTTCCTCAAAAAATTGAAAATAGAACTACCCTACGACCCAGCAATTGCACTACTAGGTATTTATCCAAGGGATACAGGTATGCTGTTTCAAAGGGACACATGTTTATAGCAGCACTATCAACAATAGCCAAAGTATGGAAAGAGCCCAAATGTCCATCAACAGATGAATGGATAAAGAAGATGTGGTGTATATATATATATATATATATATATATATATACACACACACATACATACATACAATGGACTGTTACTCGGCAATCAAAAACAATGAAATCTTGCCATTTGCAACTACGTGGATGGATGGAACTGGAGGGTATTATGCTAAGTGAAATTAGTCAGAGAAAGACAAAAATCATAAGACTTCACTCATATGAGGACTTGAGACAAAACAGATGAACATAAGGGAAGGGAAACAAAAATAATATAAAAACAGGGAGGGGCACCAAACAGAAGAGACTCAAATATGGAGAACTGAGGGTTACTGGAAGGATTGTGGCGGGGGCTGGGCTAAATGGGTAAGGGGCATTAAGGAATCTACTCCTGAAATCATTGTTGCACTATATGCTAATTAATCTGGATGTAAATTTAAAAAAAAAAGAAAAATACTGTCAATAGTTGCTTGTGTATAACTATCCATACAGAAGATAAATATGCAGATGATGATTTCTTACATGTTCCTAGAACCGTGATTGAAACTCAATTTCCCTGGAGCTATTTCACCACAGAATAGAATGCCGGAGGTAGTACAAGTTCTGCTAGCTAAACCAAGAGTTCTTCCAGCCCAGCATCCTCATATTATAGATGAGAGAACGGGGGAGAGGGTGGCAGGGCTGGGAAGGGCTATCTAGGCCCCCTAAGCCATAGCCCTATTACGCTGTGGGGATTACAGACTATCTTTTAACTAGAAGCTGGTCTGCTCATTATAAGGCCTTGTTCCATTAATTCTGTGTGTTCCTTTACCAGGCTGAATGGCAGGTTTGGATATTATTACCACTTTCACGCTTCTGAAATCTTGCAGTTCTTACAAGCTGTGGCCTATTTCACTGCTGTTCTGAAGGGGTAAGAGGAACAATATTCTGAGTTGCTTCGTACACTTTCTCTGACCAGATTACGTGGATGTCCCCCTACAGTGTCCCAGTCTGTGGAGTCTCAAACAGTGTGCTCTCTTGGTCCATCCAGTTCATTATGTCTTAGGTATTCTGAGGCTCGGCTTCGTTTCAGTCCATCAAGAGTTTATGTTCTATGAGAGAGTTTGAGATTGACTTCTTCCCTCTTTCACATTAAGTGTAAAAGTGCCAGTGGAAATGAAAGAGCTCATACATCTAAATGATTTAAATTAAGTAAAATAAAATTTTCCACTCTTTTGAATTAGGCCATTAAAACTATAGCTTAGTCTAAGTACAGTATTAATGAGCAATATCGCAAGGAGAGTATTAATTTTGCATTTCCTGACATGAAAATTTAAAACATGCAATTTTAGCTTTGCTTTAGGTAATATCTTGTATTCCCTTGACTTTTATTTGGGGACACCAGGAATTAGGGTAAAAAATGGGATAAGTTCAAAATTGGATGCACTGAGCCCTTATTTGGAGATAGGCTATTGTCTCATCAAATGTAGACAATAAACCAGATGTAGGATCATGTGGCATTTCGTACCATCAAAGCATTAGTAGTTAAAGTGTAAATGAAACAGAACTTTTAGGACTGTTTAATATATTTGACATTTTTAAGTTCACTGAAGATTGGTTTAATAAAGATGGGCAGGGATACATAGATGGTAGTGACATCCTCAAAGCAAATGGGACCCCTAGTGGTTAGGTGGAGAGCCTACTCCTATCCTATGGTTAGTGGGGTCCCAATATTGGTACAATCTGGCATCCTTGATTCTGTTTAAGTCATGTGTAAGGGGAGACTCTGGATCTGCACTCTGCAGAGCTCTAGAGAATCTTGGAGGCTGTGGAAAGACTGTCCTCACCAGAACAGGCGCTTTGAGAGGCCCCATGGTTTTCCTTTGGCTTTAGACACCACTGATCGCATTAAATCAGAGGTGTGGCACACCAGAGGACCCCAGTCTAGCAACTGCTATCTTGAAGCAATGGTCATGTCCTTTAATCAGGCAATCCAATTAGCCACGCACAAATTATGAAGTCAGTGTACCTAAAGCAATTTGTCCGCAGAAGTTTTAGACCTCCCATATGAATTGGCAATCAAGGAAAACCTTTCTCTTTCATTTTTTCAAAACAGAGTTGGACACAGGACAGAATAAGGCAAACGTTTTCAACTCTGAGTGTTGCTTAAGATATTCTAAAGTATCCACCAACATCTGCTTGAATAAGTTGTGAGTGAGAGAGGAACACAGAGGGTAAGATTGGTAGTTTAATTGCATGATGTTTCCTAACAAGAGATGGGAAATACTGTATTTGATAAAATAGAGGAGGTCTTATTTCCATTGTTATCTAGTCTTGCAATGAAAGACTGCTTGTCATAGCCTGCAGCACTGTCAGTCACAAAGGAGCCCCCCCTTCCACGTTTTCCTGATCTTCGCAGCACTCAGCTTCTCAGAGAGCAAAAAACAAAACAAAACAAAAAAAACCAGACCCCCCCCCCCCCGCAAAAGAACTAGAAGTCTGCATGGCAGAGCACTGATGCTGATTTCTCTACTTAGTCCATACATGGTTATCATGTACAAATCACACCTCGGATTTAAAAGACCTCTAAAGATTCTTTGATACTCCAACTTGGTCAGAGAGAAAATTCTACTGCCTGTCTTATGGGGTTTCCTTATGTGGTTTATATAATCTTAGAAGAGTTCTTAGAGTCGAATCCAAACTTCACCTAACAGATGAAGATTCTGTGGCTGCTGAGGTAAAAGGTGTTTAAAATTATACAACTAGTTATTAAAAGACTGGGGATTAAGTTTCAGAGCGACTTACTCCATTGATTGAGCTTTATAATACTGCTGTAAGCCACACTGAATAGGCAATTTGGTAAGGGTTGAGGCCACAACTTTCAGGATCTGTATTTATAGACAGCTCTATAAAATATAAGGAAAGATTCTTCAAGGTCCCACAAAGATGGCATTATAGCCTCAGGGAGATCTTTGAACAGCCGGGAGAGAACAGCAGGTATAACTCGAATGGGTGCTGCAACACACAGGGAACTGTCTGGCCAGGGAAAAGAGGGATGGAGTGTATATAGCTCTGGGAACTCTGTAAGCCAGTTCAACCTTGGGCTAGAAGTGTGTGAACCTTGGAGTAGCCATCCATCTTCTCATAGGATTGAGCCAGAAATAGTGACCAGGGACTGGCTAGCTCAGAAGCTGCTCTGAGGCAAGCTGTGATTTGTATGGAATATCTACATAGTAAATACCCCAAAATAAAAAGATAAAAAATACACATCCTGCAATTATGTGGTACAGGATTTTATCAGCTTGACTAAGGTTCAGAACTAGGTTTCTCAAAATGCCCTTGCCTGTATGGTTCCAAGTTAGAGTTGATCAAAAGACAGACTTAGGTGATATTTGGAAAGCAGAAATCAAACAGAAGCTAATTCTCCTAGAAGGTCATCATGGTCAGACACTGACCATCAGATAAGAGGTGTCCTGTGGGCCCTAGTTCCTCCTCCTCAGCTCTGCATCAAGTTTGTCATCTGGTTCCTGGCAATACTGACCAACAGTGGCCCCAGGTATGCCACCAGGAGGTTGAGACAGACTTATCCAGGGGACAGATACCCTGAGGCAATAGCTTCTCAGAAGTGGTAGTTTGGCCTTTTCCATGAGCTCTCCCATCGTGTCCCATTCTGGTGGGTAGACAGACATGCTTCTCCCTCTTCCTCTCTGGTGCACATGTGGCTGGTGATGGAGGCTGTCCGTATATGGCGGGAAGGAGTATACGGAACTTTCTGTACTTTCAATTTTGCTGAGCCTAAAACTGATCTAAACATGAAGTCTGTATGGAGTGCCTGGGTGGCTTAGCTGGTTGAGCAGCCGACTTTTGATTTTGGCTCAGGTCATGAGATTGAGCCCATGTCAGGCTCTGCACTGCCAGTGCAGAGCCTGCTTGAGATTCTCTCTCCCCCTCTTGCTCACTCTGCCCCCCCCCATTGCGTGTGTACATATGCTCTCTTAAAGTAGACATAAAAATTAAAGTCGACATGTAAAAATTTAAAAAGTTTCTTATAGAGTTTGAAGTTATAAAATACAGAAGAAAGTAGAAGCCAGACAAAGATGATCACTGAATATCTTGGGGGTATTTCCATAAAGTCATTTTTCTATTTGACACACTTTTTGTTTTTGGTTTTTTTTTTTTTTTTTACTTTTTACAAATTGGGGCACCTGCACATTCTCTTTTACATTCTTCCTTTTTCATTTAATACTGTTACACTTATTTATCATTAAACATACTTTGAAACAGTGCTTGATCACATGACATGTGATTCACTTAAGAAATTCCCTGAACATTTAGGCTGTTTTCTTTCATCCTTCTGCTATTATAAATAATGTTAGAATAAACATCTTTTTCCATAAATATAGTGTGCCTTTTTGTCATATCCATGGGATAAATCCTGGAAAATGGAATTTCTGAGAAAGGATGTGACATTTTAAAAACCCTGTATATGCAGTCTTCTACAAAGGATACGTTCAGCTGTATTTTTAATCAGCAGTGTATATAGAGCCTACTTCTGGCCACTTTATTTCTAAGACTGTTAGAGTTGGTGGGACACATTTACCTTATTGCCTCATGTTATTTTTCTCACTGGAAAAATAAAGCAAAAGTACTTCCCAGTAGTATTTGGAAATTATAGAATTACAGGCAGTATAGTTGTAGAATAGTAATGGCCACTACTACTGTGACAATACTTTGATAAGCATTTATAAGTAGAGAATGTCATAGTAAGAAAATTGATCATAACTTTAGAGAGTGGAGTGGAGACAGTGAAGATTGGTTGGAAAAATCTGGAGTATCACTAGTGTTTTTGAGTTCACATTTCAGACAGCACAGATGTTATGCTAAGGAAGCCCTGTGGCTGTTTAGTCTTGGAAAGAAAAGATAGAACAAGGATATAATGTAATCCCTTAGACATCTTAAGGGCTTTTGCATGGCTGAGAGATTGAAAGGGACTCTGGCTAGATCTTGCACATCTAGGACCTGTAGAGAAAGTGCATGGAGGTGGATCCATTCAAACTCAGTTGAGCCCTTTCTAGCAAGAAGAGCAATTCATGAATGGAACGGATTTCTTGTGTACCTCAGTGGTCCTGATTAAGAAAGGCTTAAATATAGAGGACAGATGACTAATGGGGGCTCTGGTTGGCATGGAGATTGGTCTGGTTGGCCAATTGGGTCTCTGGGCTCTCTTAGCTAAAGAGAACTGGAACACTCGGAAGAAAAGCACAGCAGGTTCTTTAGGAAAATGAACTTTGACTCAAAGCAGGAGAAATCCTGAGACTAATAATATGAACTGCTAATAGACATGATGACAATAGCTAGCATTTGTTCTATCCTGATTACTTTTGAGACACTGTTCTAGATTTACTCTGAGCATGGTCTCATTTAATCCTCAAAAACAACACTTGGGATAGTGTGGTAAGTAGGAAGAAGAATTATCCTCACTCCCAAAGAGGTCCATGTCTTAATCTCTGGAACCTGTGAATAGGTTAACTTACATGGCAAAAGGAACTTTACAGGTATGACTGAGTTAAGGATATTACATGGGGAGATTAACATGGGTTGTTGGAGTGGACCCACATAACTGTAAGTGTCCTATAAATGAAATATGGGGGCAGGTGTGTCATTGTCAGAGAAGATGTGACAACAAAATAGAGGTCAGAGTGACATGTTTGCTGGTTTTTAAGATGGCAAGGCATTGGGCAGCCTCTAAAACTGGGGAAAGTAAGGAAATGGATTCTCCCCTCAAGTCTTCAGAAGAAATGCAGTCCTACAGACATTTTGACTTTAACTCAGGCCTTTTTCAGACTTCTGCTCTTGAGAACTGTAGAATAATAAATTTGTGTTGTTTTAAGCCACTAAGTTTGTGGTAATTTGTTATAACAGCAATAGGAATCCAATACAGGTGGTCACTATTCTCTTCCTTATTTTTCAGATGAAGAAATTGAGGCACAGGTAGGTAAAGGAAGCTTCCTAGGACCTTATAACTTAGTAAGTAGTAAAAATTGTCCAGCTCAAAGGCTGCTTGACAAAGCAAAAACCATTTCTATTTATGTCTTCCTTATGTGGAGCATTCTCAGGGCATCAGCAACAAAATCCTTATGAGAGCTCTTGAATTCACTTTATAGTCAGATAAAGAACATAAATATAAGATTTTTGTATGGGTCAGACCCAGATTAATTAAGTCCAGCATTCTCTGTGGAATATGCCACAAATCAACAAAGTTCCTCTTAATCCATTTAAGAGGAATCTCCAACTTATGGATTAAAAAAAACCTTTATTCTTGCTATATAAAAGAGAGCTCTTTTGCTATACTGAAATGTACCGCTTTTAAATTCAATCTGTCTCCTAGTACCCTAGTATTTAATGAACAAATCAAGGTTCAGTTTATCCACCATCATGTTCATAGACTGAAGGTCCTAATAACTAAGTCTTTCTTCATATAGTGTCCTCCCATTGCCAAATCAGTATGAGTGTCCTACTCTGAGCTACTTCTAGCTTTGCTTTTCAAAGACTTGTGGTGGGGGGGGGAATGTAAAGCCAAGTGAAATGATAGCTTTCCTAAGTTATGCTGGAAGTCACTGGCAAAGCCAAGAACAAAGTCCAAAGCTTCTGATTCTTGGTTAATTTCCCAGCTCCCAGGCACAAGTGTTCTATTATAAACATGTTCTTTTGGTTTAATTTTTTGGCCATATGCTGCTAGAGGAATCCAAGTCAGAAATCCAAATGTCAATTACCTTGACATTCAACGGCAGAGCAACAAGTTCTGAAATGAACGGAAGTTCATCTGGGGAGATTGTAGTAGAGTATCAAAGCATGAATAGGAAGGGAAGGTTTATGCTGGTAGAGAAAGCCAGTGTAATCACTTTACTGGCCAGCAAAAGTCAGAGGAAGAGGGAAGACATTAAATATTTTTCTATTGTTCAGGGAAGTAGCTTAGGTACACAGTAACAGAGTCCACAGTCTTGGTGAAAAAATGTATTTTTCACTTCCCTTAATGTCTTGGCACTGCTCTCTTTTCTACAGGATGAGGAAGTTGGATATCCTACAAATGAAGTGTTAAGTGAAGACGAGAAAGTACAGTGCTGTTGCTGACAGGGACATTAAAAAAAAAATCAATATAATTTCTAAGTTTGAGTGCCCACTGTATGCCAGTTACCAAGCTAGGCTCTGGGGAAAGAGTGAAGAAAGCACAGATTTTGCCTATATTAGGTAAGCTCTTTTGGTCACAGGGGATCAAAAACCCAACCCGAAGTGGCTTGAGCAAACACTCAGTTTAGCAGTTCACGTAATTTAACAGTTGAGGGCACTGGTTGACTAGTGTTCCAACGATGTTACCAAGTCCCAGTTTCTCCTTTTCCATCTCTTAGCTCCACCTTCTAATATGTTGATTCTATTTTTAAGGAAGGAGCTTGTGATTGCAAGGCTGCCACTGATCCAGCACATCCCATTGGGGAAAGCGTGGAATTTCATGTTATCTCATTCGACCACGTATCTATTCCTGGGGAATGCAATGCTTTGATGGATGTATTCTGGTTACACCCAAACAACATGGGCTCTACAGGAGGAAGTGGTTCTTTAGAAGGAAATTGGAATACTGTTACCATAGGATAAATAGATAACAAACACACATTTTCATTCTACTCTCTTTGATGCACATGTATTCTAGTGGACATCAGTTACCTGTCATTTCCACTGCCCTCGTAGGAAACAAGAGCACACAAGACAGCAAGAAGAAAGAAAGATTGTGATGATAAAGAGCTAGAGATCCATCAGAAGGTTACTATCTGCTGATTGGAGACTTCCCCAAGTAGAGGCACAAATGAGGATATTATAATTATTTTAATCATCCCAGCAAAACATCACCCTCTCCACCAGGTTACTTGTAGTCCTTATTTGTACCACTGTCTCTGCCTGCTCTCCTCCACCTCCAATTTCTCAAGTATCTAAAAACATTCATACTTTGCACTTTCCCTCCACACTTCTACCTCTCCCTCCCCTCCACTTTTTAGTCCTACTGCATGCCTAAATTTCACAGAGAATTTAACAAATTAGAGTGCATTGTTTGCTCTGTTTTAATTCTTGAGAACATTTTCGGAGACAGCCTGTACAAAAGATTTGATGTGCCCCAGAGCTGTAATATATTATCAGGTGCAAAATGCTAACAGGAGTCTATGGAAAGAATTGTTAAAAGAAATAGTGAGCTTAAGTAGAAAAAAATAAAAAGCAAATTTTGTAGAGATGTGAAATGTGCTCCTAAAAAGTGATTATGATTGGATACTGGGACAGCCCATTGTACAAAAGAAAAAGTATTTAAGATTTAACTGGGAGGCTAGAGTCAACATTACTTCCTATAATCAAAAACCCTGGAGAGCTACTTAAACTAGCCTTGTAGAAAGTGTTGGTGGCCTGAAAAACAATAGCAACCACAAACGTGTGAAATGCATACACTGCTCACCTCAATGAGATATTCACTTCAAAGCGGACGAGGAGATTGGAAACATTATTAAACATGTCAGGGTATAGATTGGAACTCTAAGGTTAACAAACTTTTTTTTGACTGTCTTATTGTTGGGTGTGCTTTATAGGTCTTGGAAGCAAGTTTCAATGTGTGGCTCATTAGAAGGAATGGAATGTTGGGATTTACTGGATAATGCTTGAGAGAAATCTCTCCTGGGAAAATTCTGTGCTTTGCCCAGATAGTACTTTGATAAAAATAAAAATATTAACTTGTTCCAGCACCTTCCTTCATGACAATATTACCTTGATTTAAGTTGTGCGTATTTCTTTCCAGGAGCTCAAACTGAGTTTTATATGAAACATTATTTCTGTTTATCATTACAAATTCCCTTTGAGGAAAGTAAGGGATAGGTATTACTATTCCTATTTTAAAGTTGGGGAAACAGAAGCTCAGAGAAGGACCTAAATAAATGCCACTGCTTTCACATGCAGGTGATAGCTTAATGCAAATCCAAAATGCCCTCATTAATCTTTTTGTAAAAAAATTTTTTTTAACGTTTATTTTTGCGAGATAGAGACCGAGCATGAGTGGGGGTGGGGTGGGGTGGGGTGGGAGAGAGAGAGAGAGAGAGAATGAATGAATGAATCTGAAACCAGTTCCAGGCTCGGAGCTGTCAGCCCAGAGCCCAATGTGGGGCTCGAACCTACAAACTGTGAGATAGATCATGACCTGAGCCGAAGTCAGTGCTAAACCAACTGAGCCACCCAGGCACCCCACCCTCCTTAATCTAAATGAAGCTAAACCAGCCTGGGTGGCAACCAGCTAGATGACCATTCTTTTTAAAAAAATGTCCTCTAGGGGCACCTGGGTAGCTCAGCTGGTTGAGCATCCGACTTGGGCTTAGGTCATGATCTATCGCACAGTTCTTGGGTTCAAGCCCCACATAGGGCTCTGGGCTGACAGCTCAGAGCCTGGAGGCTGTTTCAGATTCTATGTCTCCCTCTCTCTACCCCTCCCTCGCTCACGCTGTCTCGGTCTCAAAAACAAACATTAAAAAAAAATGCCCTTTAATTTCCGAGAACTCAGAATCATCTCCCACATTAGAGCCAGAAAGGAGAAATCTGTGCTATTACCTTCGCAGTTGGATATGCTGAGCTTGCGTCCAGTTTCCTAACCGTTCATTAATGACTTTGGTCTGATTTGCAAGTTGGTTCCTCCTTTTTTTCCCCCTCCAGCGGGAGAATGTACCCTAGTTTGAACCCCAGCTCAGAACTCAACTCCCCTTCCCAATATGTTTCTTAAAGAAACATGGGACTCCTGAGAATCCACCTAAGAAAGAGCTAAGAGTTACTTCCTATCTGCTACACCTTTTCTCCACTCTCATGGAGCCTTGGTGTCCTGCTCTGTGATTAGAAACATTGAAAGTTTACCAGCCAAAAGTGAGAACAAGTTGAAAACCAGGATCCCAGAACTCTGTCCACATCCTGTATAGCCTGGCAGTCTTCGTATTTTCCCTCAATACGGCTGACTCAATAGTTGGCAATCAGAGCAGCTGATTCTTGTTAGGTCTTAAGCCACGACCAGCAGAGCTGGTAAGTCAGGGATTCTCAACCTCCTCTGCTCTTAAGAATCACCTGTGGAGCTTTAAAAACAAATCAAGGCCTGGGCCCTTCTTTCTAGGATTATAATTTGACTGGCCTGGGGGAGACCTTCGGCCTTAATTTTTTCCCCGGTTATTTAAAGCAGTTTTAGGTTCACAGCAAAATTGAGGGGAAAGCACAAAGAATTCCCATATACCTCTGGCCCCTGCATATGCATAGCCTCCCCTTATAGCATATCCCCCACCAGACTGGTACATTTGTTACATCTGACGAAGCTACAATGCACATCATGATCCCCCAAATCCATAATTTACATTACGGTTCACTCGGTGTTGCACATTCTATGGGTTCGGGCAAATGTATCATGACATGTATCCATCATTATAATATCAGACAGTTTCACGGCCTGAAAAAGCCTCTGTGCTCCACGTAGGTATCCCTTCCCCAAACTCAACCCCTGGCAACCACTGACTTAGCGTGTTTTAGATGCTGTCTGGAATTGGGAGCCACCAATCTAGGTCCTGCATGTGAGATGTGCATCTGTGCCGTAACAGGCCCTTGTGCTCTGCAGTGCATGGGGCCAGAGTAAGCACCATGGGCCTGGTTCTATGCTAAGCACTCTGAGTACGTTGTCTTATTGAATCCTCTCAATACCCCTCTGGGGTAGTTACTATCCTCTTTTTACAGATGAGAAAGCTGAAGCACAGAGATGTTGAGCAACTCACCTAAGGTCACACCTCTAGGAAGTCCCACTGGGGCTCTTGAGCTCCAAAGTGGAGGCACATCAACCCCTGCCCTACAAACTATTTGTAGCCACAGAAGTTCTGTGCCTCTAAGTTGAGACTTGTGCTGTTAGTGCCCTCATTTCAGTGGTTGTAGACTCTTCAAATCCAGACAGGAACATTAGCTGTTCTCAGACATGAATCTGGTGCCTAGAAACTTGGGGAAACATTTTTATCTGCTACCACAGAAACAAAGCTATAGGTGCTTGTAGACTGCTTCCAAAGAGAAACAGAAAACAAGACTCATTTACATCCTACGTCCCCTTCTCCAGTGTAGTATTTCATAATCCACTTCCTGTATCAGGAGTCTCCCACCACATGGTAAGGAGTGGGAACATCCACATGACCAAATTCAATCTCTAGGGCTTCATGTTAGATTATTTCCCCAAGTTTTAATGTTTCTCTGGCAAGTAGCACCTACGTAGGGCACTGAAAAGTTGGACCCTGGGGAAAAAAAAAAAAAGTTGGATCCTGAAAAGGATAGACCCTGGCACCAAGGATATCTTTGTTGTCCAATTTGATAGGGAAGTACAAGATGACAACAGGCCTGATGCAGAATAACAAAGGGTAAGAAATCTTAACCCAAGAGCTTTGAATCCATCTGCCTGCCAAACTACTGCCTGGTCAAGGTCAGGTGACTGTATTCTGGGAAGCTGACCTAGGGGAAAGCCCTCAGGCCACGTGTATAGGGTACAGATTAAGCAATCTGATGTAGGTCCATCAAAATTTGTATTGGAAACTTAGAAACTTTAAATATGCATTAAACTAATGTTTACAGGGGTAAAGGGTAGCCTGATGCCAATAGATAAAAAAAAAGGGGGGGTAAGGGAACTTTTTCTTATTTGGGAGAAGGGGATGGCCAGGGCACTAGGACAGTTTATAAACTGATTGCATTTAAATTATATATATTTTATGTAATACATATAATAATTCTATATATTTAACCTAGCACTATCTCCTTCTCCTGGAAATACTGACCCCAAATTTTTCTTCAGTAGCTAAGTTCTCTCCATTCCTAACCCCAATCCCAAAACTTGGGATCCTAATAGGCCTCATTTTCTACATCAGTAGAGTAGCTTTGTATCTAATAACCCTAACTCAGTGGGGCCCAAAAATCGATGTAATAAAAAATAGTTATCAAATGCATGGTGATCAACTGTCTGGTTTGCTCAAGGCTTCCAGTTTTAGCACTGAAAATTCCACTCCCTGGGATACACACCTCAGTTCCAGGCAAACCGGGAGGCGTTGTTGGTCACCCCATAATGTCAGCCTCCCTAATCTTATTATGCAGACTCCAGAGCAGAAGAGAAAACTTGCTGCAATTTATTCACAAATATTTGCAGTTCCCTTCTTTAGCCATTATTACAGATGCTCAATGAAACTTCCTCTGGTCCTGGAGGGATTTCCAGGGTTATGCCCTTCTGGCACATCTATGAATTAGGTGAGGAGAGAATGTTTCCTATAGCCAGTTTACAGTCCCGGCTAATTTTCAGGATAACTCACTCCCGCCTCCTGAGACATTTATATGACCATGTGATTCTCCTGAATGCATTTGTGTTACCCAAGGGTGTAGATATCTGTTAGTTCTTGGTGAATTTGAGTTCTCTCAGGCGGTTATGAAAAACCTTAGCTGCACTGCTATTACAAACAACTGCACTGGTATTTTATCTCTTCCTAATGTAATGCGGAAATTATTGTTGATATTTAATGACCAAGCCTTTCCTGAGGAAAAATGAAGAATGAGAAATTCCACTCTCCTCCCCAGCATCCTGTCCCCCTTTCCTTTCAAAATATGTAATTCCACAAAGGTAATTTTTTATCTCACTTCTGAGGGAAAGAGCATGATTATATTCAAGAATCAAAATATAACTAGTTGAAATCTGAGGTTTTCTACTCAGGAAAAAAAAAACTGATTGGCCAAGAAATTAAAGTCACATTTTAATAAGAATTCTTGTTTAAAAAAATGAATACCATTAAAGGTAATTACCGAGCATAGCTCATTTTCATGTAAATTCATTTACGGCTCATTTCCTGTCTTGTTTTTGTGCTAAAGTGTAATCGGTACTTCATACTCACTCTTCTTGTGGGACCAGACTAAGGCAACACTTTTATGAAAGGCCATTATAACCGTCTACAACTTGATCTTCAGTGCTTGAGTTCCTCATGTGGAGTGTAGCTGAATGTTTAAAACAGATGTAGGAGTACTAAATGCAAAGTTAAGGGTAAGCCAGGGAGTAGGGGGATACAGCTGAATCACTCGTTTACGTAAGAGTCATTGAGTACCTAGCAGGTACAGAGCTGCTGACCTCGTACTACACAAGATCACAGAGCCGAATAAGACAAAAATGAGTAAGACATTTCTTGGTCCCAAGAAGCGGAGACTAACCTGAGTTCATCCATGTTGATCTGCTGCAGGAATGGAAATAATGTAACTCCAGAGGCTGTAGAATTAGAGCCAACGTTTTCTTTTGTTTGTTAAGTGATTTGTGTTTGGAGTCTTATGTTACTATTAGGCAAATGTAAAAATTGAGTTCCTGGAAAGGTTTCCCTATCGTGAAAATCTGGTTAGATTGGGTGCTAGTGTGGAGGACCTGGCAGATTTGGGGCACAGAGACAATGCTGGAACGCAACCTGACTCAGGCAATTCGTCCCACATTATTTGAGTACCCAATTTACTTTCACATTTTAAAGTTGTAAAATGCAAAATGATTTTTTTTCAGTTCCTAATTACAAGTAATAAAAATTTAAGGGAATGTAAAGTTTAACTTGTCCGTTAATTGAGGGGAAAGAGCCATGCTAAATCAGTCAAGAACAGAATGGTCACCGAAGAAACACAGAAGAAACTGCCCAGGAGGATCCCATTTGCTATTTTAATTAGCATCTGTCAATTAGAAGCGAATGACAGGGGGAAGGAATCCTGATTAATGAAATCATCATCCCAAATTGAAGGGGAAGGTCAAAAAGAACATGATGTCTCATTCGACTTCGTCTTAAGGGTCTTAGACACCTAAATTTCTGGAATCCTCTTTTAGGCCTCATGAGACTAGACTGTTAATATGACCACTCAATTAACTCTAGATATAATTAACTGCCTACATGGCCCTTCTTAGAACCAAAGCTCTCTGTCAGCAATATTAGTGCAGCCAGCTCACATGAGGTGGCTGTCGTGGTTTCCTCTCCTGCATACTGACTGAGGAGCTCAGGGAGGAGACATGACAAGTCGTCCCCAAGCCTGAATCTGAAGGACATGGCTGTTCCTCTAGGACTTGTCCAGAGCATGCAGGGGACCTTGGAGAATATTAACTGCTATTTGAACAAGTTTCATAGTGCAATAGGCCAATTTCAGCAGCTAGTTTGGCAACTAAACCAGTTTAAGTCATAAAAGAAAGCCTTCTAAAGCATATTCAGTCACTAAAAAACAGCCAACCTAGTTTCCAACCAATAACCCCTCCTGTGAAGTTAGTAAGCAGGGCATCTGTCCTCCGCCTTAACAAACAAGGCACAGATGCTAATCAGTGCTCAGCCAGGGCTCCATTGAATGTGCCTAGCAAACCCCCACTTCTGAGGCTCTCCTTTCTCCCAGCTCAGCACAACGTAAAATCTTAAATTGCTGGCAAAATTTAAATTTTATCAAAACTTTTGCTTAATGCTCTGGTTCAAGGAATAAGTTATCTCAATGACAGTTTAGGACTAGCATCACACCAAATCTCACGCCCCCCATCACAGAAACCTTTTTCTAAGAGGGTAACATAGGACAAGCACAAGCCATAAATAGCACTAAGATAGGAACTACTTGAAAATATCCAGGTGAATGGTGAACATCTTCAGGACAAGAAAAAATGAAAAATGTTAAGAGAACTGTAAATCTATGCAATTAGTGTTTTTGTTCGGGTTACTAGCTTGGTCATCATAGATGTGGTCCAGGCCTTTTAGTAGATTTAGGATAACTGAAAACATTCCAAAACAAAAATGGTTCAGCGGCCTTCTTAGTGGGAATTAACATGGAGATACGATGTAGAAGGCTTATTCATTGATTTTAAGTAGAAAAGAGGGGAGAGAGAAAAGAGAATGAAGTGAGCAATTAAACAGGTCGATTTTAAATGTTTATTTTTGAAAGTCAGAGGGTGTGTGCACACACACACGGGCAGAGAGAAAATCTGAAGCAGGCTCCAAAGCTTTAAGTGCAGAGCCTGACACAGGGCTCGAATTCACAAACTGAGAGATCATAACCTTGAGCCAAAGTTGGATCTCAACAGACTGAGCCACCCAGGCACCCCCAGAAAAGTATCTTAAATGTAAGGATGTGAAGATCTATACTTTCTCGAGTAGCTGATAGAATTATTGGGGTCCTTTAGCTACATACCACAACTCCACAGAAAGCAACTAAGAAGGGCTGGTGGGGCTACGGCTAGAAGTGAGGATATGAAAACCCAAGAAGGGCACTTGTTTTCTAAAAGCTTCCTTACAGGCACAGCGACGTCTATTTGACTAATTAAAAAAAGATGGCAAAATTCAACTGACCTGAGACAAGCAGACTGGTGTGAGTCAGAGCTCAGAATCAAGACTTGCTTACCAGCTACAGGACTCCAGCAAAGTTATTGAGCTTTGTGCTTACTCTTGGTGCTATTTTCTCTGTGTGTAGAATGGAGGTGATAATAGGACCTACTCGACAGGTGATGATACAAATATTCCACTGGCTCATATGTATGAGGCAGACTCAGCACACTGCCCAGCACGTAGTACTCCCTTAAGTGCTCGCTTTTATTTCAGTCTGATGAAGCCTTGCAAATCCCGACACCTAAACCACCCCCCCCACAAACCCCCCAAAACCAATGTACATGTTATATCATACAACCCCACAGAGATACTAAAAATATTGAATTAGACTCTAGGTGTGAGGATATCTCAGGAGGTTACAGAAAAAGATAAAGACCCTTTTCTTTTTTTAAGACTTTGCTTCTTTAACATGAATGTTATGAAATAGTGGAGTTCTATCTCTTTATAGCTAGCTTCTTTATATAATTTTCCCAAATCTGAATTTCAGTGTTCCTTTTAGCTATGAAAGTTATCTGGGATTGAAATATTTTGAACCAGTGTTCAAAGTTGTGGAAATAAAGAAAAGAGAGAGAACAAGCAAACCGTTTAGTCAGAGCTTACTAGACGGCAAGAGAGTCAGCAGGGAAATGGGGAAGCTTTATAGTGGTGGTTGGAGGTCATTGGCCTGGGGAAGCTCGAGATAGGCTAACTAGAACCTATCTATCTAATTGGTTTGGGGTGGCGCCTATTAGCTTTCTCTGGTTGATCCTGAATTGGAAGGGGTGGGGTCAAAAAATAAAAAAGCTGGCAGTCATTGACAGTCCTTGACCGTTCTGGGCCAATTGCTGCACGGAAGAAGGCTTAGCTTCCTGGATCCCTGACTGCAAAGGCTGTGGGTCAGAGTCAATGTATATGGTCTGGCCACTGGCTGTTTACATATTTAGTCTCTTAAAACAGACCACATATTTGGCCAAAGAGTCCTTCTAAAAGAGGATAAAACGTCTTACTAGAATTCCTTAACAATCATAGCTTTCTTTCTTTTTTTTTAAGTTTATTTTGAGAGAGGGAAAGAGAGAGTGCTTGTGCGCATGTGAGTGGGGGAGGGGCAGAGAGAGTGGGAGAGAGAGAATCCCAAGCAAGCTCTGTACTATCCTTGTAGAGCCCCATGTGGGGCTCAACTCACCGACCATGAGATCGTGACCTGAACTGAAACCAAGAGTCCACTGCTCAACTGGCTGAGCCACCCAAACGCTCCAACAATCATAGCCTTTTACAGCTCTGAAGAGTAATGGTAAGAGTTATAAAAGGAATCGATACCGCGGGGGAACCAGAGGGAAAGGAGATGTAAATCATCCAAGTTGCAGGGTTTAAAGGTGCGTGCAAGCACATAATTGTTAAGTAAGAACTTCAGCTGCTCTGCAACCTAAGTGCCAAACTTTTCCAGCTGACTTTAAATTCCCCCCTGTGTCCCCAATTCCACATTCTCTCTCTTCGCATTTGGTCTGCTTGGCTGATGCTCACAGAAACCTCCAGAAGCTTAAGCAGGGAAATAGATTTAGTGGTCTTTGAGGCCATGGCTGCAAAATTTACCCAGAGGGAGTAGGCTTTGCTGGCTCCTGCTCAAAGGAACTCCTAGGAACCTCTCTAAGAACCTTTCAGCTGTGGCATGTGAATTTTGATATGTAGCGTTTTGATTATATACGGGTTATGTAGAGATTATATTTACTAGAAAGCTTTTTGGACCTATGAGGGATCTGAAGTCCATTTTTTCATTTTCTCATTTTTTATGTTTTAATTTCTTCTTGTTATAAAAGATGTGCATATTCATTATAGAGAATTCAAATTTTACATTGAAATATTAAGTGAAAGTCACCCATCATCCCAAATTGTTTATTTTCAGCCTTCTTTCTGTGCAGAAAGGTTTTAAATGGGGATGTGGGGGTGGGTAGGGAACACAGGGAGAGTTCATTGAAAGGGAGAGAAAGTCTTTTCGTTTATGAGTAAAATAAATTATCCCTTGTAAATGATGGTAGTAAATGGTAATAGAGGGCAGAGACTGAATATGTACAATGAGACACAGAGTATGCTGCTAGAATACTAACAAAAACTCACGGGTTTTTAGTTATGGAGCACCTTATGAAAACAGTTTTGAAGTTTTTTACTTATTTTAAGGCCCAGGATAGAAACGCGTACCATTTTTCGTCTCGGTCATTGTGGTCTCTGCATCAGGATAAACAACTTACCTTTGCTGAGTTCTTCAGAAACCGTAGTTTGGTCCAGGAAGGTGAAGCCCCACTTGTGGCTAGTGTCTGGTGTAGCCAGTGGAGCAACCCGTTTTGGATGCAAAGTCCTTTTCATGCTTTATAATTCAAAATAGATTATTTTCTTTTCCAATTATAATAATGACAGAAAAATGCTAGTCTGTTGGCAGTTACTATAGTAACCAGGAACAACTTACTTCTTTTAAATGGGAAATGGACACTTACTTCTAAGTTTTTGCCTCATTTTCTGAAGCCAAAATGCGGTCATCTGCTTTGTAAAGACTACACTTTTGCATAGTAGGTACCATCAATTGTGTGTATATTTGTGCACGTGTGATTTGTGTACGCTTAAATCTTAATACAAATCCATAAGAGACACCCATCATAACTTGTTTTTTGAACTAAATTACTTTCTGACAGAGACATGTGAAATTAATTGAAATGCAAACACCATCCAAGAGACAGTTTTAACACATGGCTTCTCTTTACTATGATTTTTTTTTTAAACTTACAGGAAACTGTTTCTCCCCTTAAAAGACCAAAGGACGCTTGATAGCTTTGAGTCATGCAAATACGTTTCTTTCAGAGAAAAGGAATGAACTGCCATCAGTGGGATGACTGCCAACATTTACATCCTTCAGTGCAGCCTGAATCCGAGCACAGAAGATGTAGGTGGGTGGGAAGAAGTCGGTGTTTTTAATCAGGAACAAAATTAACATCCAGGGACAACCTGAAATGTGAGATAGATCTGAGACCTGAGAACGTCCAAGCTGAGCCTATCGGTGAACAGGTTGGCTTCAGTAATGTAATGTGGTTCTTGGAAAATACACTTTGAAATAGACAGCTTTATAACGTAGGATGATTGAAAGACTTTGAAATTCCAGGCAAATTCATAAAAATATTCCTGCTCTTAAAAAAAAAATACTCCTGCTCAAATTTATCATGGCATTTTAAGGAGTGCTGACTCCATAAATTCTGACTTTTATCAACAGCACTTCAATAATGTTCAGAAAATAAACTTCACAGGAAAACCTCGGGTGTTCAATTAGTGTTAAACGTTTTAGGGCAGAAACTGAGATAATGAAATTATGAGGACAACGGCAGCTTAGTGTTTTGTGGCTCACAAGAGATTTATGCATTCCAATATAACCTCAAGCTATGCATATGGCATAATAAAAAAGAATGGATTCCTGACAGGGGAACACAGGGCAGAGAATTTGACTGTACTTGTCTTAATACTAGTTCTTTGTCTTCACGGAAAGACTCAAAATGCTGTCCCTGACTCAGGACAAATCCAGGCTTTACTTCCCTTCAACCCCCCGCCCCCCACCATTATTACTCAAATACCATTTGAATGGAATGTAGCTTTTTTTTCCACAAGAATCACCTCCTCTTTAGCACACATTGCATTAGGCTCACAGGGAGTCCTGTGGGAATTGGTGGTCTAGAAAAGTCCGTGGGGAAACGCCTGGCCTCTTCCCAACCTCTGTACTCACGAAGAGCTAGCGGTCAGTCTCACGCAAGTTTTCCCAAATTTCAGCAGGAGGTGAAAGTGGAAATCATGCATAGTACCAGTCTCTATGACAGAGGCATCTGACTGTCCCCTGACCTTGCTTGCTGGCCCCCGTGTGAATATCTCTTTTTTGGGGGGGGGGTGGGGGGGCGGTGAGTGTGCGGGATTCTTCTTGGAGTACCCCTGTGGATCTTTCAGGATTTCTTTCAAGGCTCATTAGGTTGGAGGCCTGCTAGGAAAATTGGAAAGCCCTCTGAAACATTTCTGTGCCTGACTATCAGGGCATCCCCCAGCAGTCTGCAGAAATTAAAGGATTGAATGAAGAAAGGCTACCAGTAGGGTTCGTTCCTAGTGGGCCTCTCAAGCAATTTAACAGATTCTAAAGAGAGCATTTGGAAACGCTGGGTAGCTTTTCTTTTGCCAGCTGAAGTTTACTCTTCCACTGTTAAAGGTTGTAAAGATAAAGTAGGGTATCACGTAGGCTTTGAAGACCACCTTGGGTAGAAATTATCTTTTGGTTGTAAGGACCTTGTTGAGGTTGACACTTCTCTCGTGGATAACTGTTACCCTGCGGGTTAAAGTGCATGTTGATACATTGACTTGTGCATAGTACATCGTCACAATACCAGCTCTTACAGGGGCAGAGGAATTCAAATTTACCAGAGACATGTTCTCGGAAATTCGACATGAAATGGAGTGTAAGAGGGTTAGGAGTCACGGAGACTTGGGTCTGGATGTGGCTCCACTAACTGATCTTGAGAATGTTATTCAATTTGAGTCTGTCTCTCTCTCTATGAATGGGGATAATGCCTACTTCCCATGGCTGCTGTGCGAATTAAATCAGGTACACTGGGCACAGTGTTTTGCACATAGTAAAAGCTTAATAAATGGGTCTTACTTTGTGAAACCCAGTTGAAAGGGCGATACTCTATTTAGAACCAGCAGCTGGCAGTTACCTCTGGTGATGCACATATCTGTAAAATCCGTATAGGCCTTATGCTATATACTAGGCAACCTAAATGCCTTCACAACAACAAGACGAAATAGGTCTCATTTTAGTCCCATTTCACAGATTAAGATGTTGATGTATACAGAGATGACCATGCAGCTCGTGGAAAATTCAGGACTCACACCCAGTCTCTGGGTTTTGAGAGCAAAACCCAGTCTCTCAATTGTGGTATAATACGGCCTGGTAGTAATCTCGGTAGCTGTCCATTCTCTTTTGTAATATCTGTTAAGGATAAGAGCGACAGCTTCAGTATTCAATCACTTTTATAATCAAGAAGGCTTCTTTACATCAAGCTGAGATTTTCACTCCCACATAGTTCATTTTTTTGGTTTGTTTTTATATATATTTAAATTTAAAAATAAAAAAAGAAATTCTAGTTTAATTAACTTAGTGTTATGTTAATCTTGGGTATAGAACATAGTGTAGTTCATTTGTTTTGATTGGTAGTCTGTTGAGATTGGAATAGAGAAAACTTGGTGTGCTTGTGATCGCGACTATTTTTCAATTATGTGAAGTGGAAATCACCTGTTGGTCTTTTCTACCAGTAAAATTCTCCCCAATACTTCAGTTATACATGGGGAAATGCAGGGGAATAGGAAAGTAGGACCTGGAAAGAAAGGAGGCCGAAGGTACACTGTCAATCCAAATCCCACAGGGAATTTTGGCTTTAATCGAGCCAGGGTTTTGGAGTCAGTGGATATCAACTGAGGGCATGTCTTGATTAGGGGACAAGCCAGGTGGGTATTTATACCGCTATACCTGTCAGTAGGGGGTAAGGGCTGCCCCTCTGAGGATGTAAATTTCCAAGTGCTTCATGCTGTTCACATGGTGAACAAAGCAGCCTCCTTCAGCCTTAGGACAGCCCTCTGACAAAGAGGTACAGGTTTTGGCAGTTAGGAGCCGGTATGCTTAAATATGGAGGCGCACATGGGTAGTTCAGTCGGTTAAGCCTCCGACTCGGGTCATGATCTTGCTGTTCCTAAATTTAAGCCCCATATGGGGCTCTCTGCTGTCAGCACAGAGCCTGCTTTGGATCCTCTGTCCCCCTTTTCCTCTCTACCCTTCCCCTGCTTTCTCTCTCTCTCTCTCTCAAAGATAAATATTTAAAAATGGAAAGGGGCCTGAGGGGCTAAGAGGCAGAGCATAGACAGGGCAGCCACGCTGACTAATGCTGTGGAGAGCAAAGGGATCTCTCCCTGGTTCAGGCATTTGTAGTCTGTTCATACTTCCCAGGCTTAAGCTTACTTTCTCTCCTCTCAAGCAAGGAAAATCCTTCCTCTCTTAGAGAAGCAGCAGGGTAGGGTTGAAAGACCAGGGTTTGTGGCAGAATGGTTGGGTCATAATCTGTCACTCCCTAGCTGTGTGATCTTGGGCAAATTGGTTAAAATCTCCTTAAACTTCTGTCCTCCAATCTGTTAGTGATCTAGCACTTTCCTCACAGGGTTAAGTTGAAATAATGTATGTCTTCTATCTAGCACAGTCCTACTATGTCCCTTACTGAAAAGTAGATAAGATGCTTTCTTAAATAATCACCGACCCTACAAAATAGGAAACACTATTAAGAATCAGCTTCTGAGTATCCACGTCAGAAATACACCATCCTATACAGAAACAAACTGTTGGGTATGTATTTGTAACTTTATGATATAAATAATACATATAAATTGTGTGAAGATTGGTCATTGAGCTCAAGATCAAAAGCCTTTCCAAAAGGTCACCCGTGTTCCTCAATGCCGTAGAATGTTTTTATTTGCAGATGGGCAAATTCTACAACTCAAGGCTGCAGACTTGTAAGGATTCCTGTCATCAGCTACGTAGCTGCGTGCTGCCACACGCCAGAGCCTCCGATAATGGAGGTCTGTACTCCTGGTCCTCCAAGCAGGAGCTGATTTTTCTTCTCCCTGATAGAGCACGGCTGTCAAAGCTGTTCACAAAGTGTTTTCTAATTTGAAAAGAACAGCATGACCCTGTAATTGTTAGTAGCCTTATCGGGTAGCAAAGACACAAATGAAAACATTACTTCACAAGTGCTTGCCATGCTTAAATGCAAGAAGGGAAGGGATCCGACAGGCTTTAGCCATTTTCAGGGGCTGTTACCCACTGGATCAAATCTTTAGCAGAGGATCCACGGGCCTAGCTTTGATAGAATCTAAAATGCATCCTGTATCCGAACGTAATCCTTCTGGAATGGATGAGAGGGAATTGCAAATAACACCTCTGCTTGGCCAAGTCTAAGATATTTGGGTTAGAACATGTCTTTGCTTTTCGTATATATGATACTCCTAATCCTGCACTGTATTAAAGCATACACCACACACACACACACACACACACACCCTTTCCTCAATGCACATTTGCTTTACACCTTCTATTTTACATGTTGGTCTTTCTGGGTGTTTATCATATAAGCACATGCACTTGTATAAATGAGTCCTACAAAGCAATCTTGGTTCTATTATTTCCTCCAAGTATAGAGTAATCAGAGTAGCCCCATGCTCTCATGTTGCCAAAATTATGTTCACTTTGGGGTCACCGTGGGGTCTCAGACTCTTCCTCCCTGTGCACATGTTCCTCTCATTGATGCTAATGAAAGTTATGCATGTGCATTATGGGGAGAAAGAACCCCGTGGATGCTCTCTGTCACATACAGATTGAAAGACTGGGCTGAAAAACAAAATATCACTTTACTGTTTATTTTTATCACACCAGTTTTTGATCAACCAGATCTCACATGATGAGGTCCAGGCATCTCCTTAGCACGATTATGCTGATGGGGAACATGTGTAGCTAATCTCCGTATGCTCTGATCCATAGGCTGGGCTTGGGAAAACTGGTGTGTGGGCAAGGCTTCAAGCTTTCCATAACTGCAGTGGATGTAGAATTGTAAAAATCAGTCTTAGATTATTTGGCCCACACTGGGATTTTCTCTATAACTGATGAGGATTATAGAACTGTTTGGCTGAAAAACTGCAAAGGTCTATGTCCTCAAAAAGCCTCTTGTATTCCATATCCTGAGAACTGTTTCCAAAAGAAAATTATAAAATAACATTTCCCTCTGATTGAGATGTTTAAATTTCTTTTCACTCTTCTCCCTTCCCTCCCACAATGCAAAAGTTAGAATGGTTCTTAAACAAGCCACACTTTATGTAGTAGAAAATTTGATCCTCAATGTGGTCTCAAGGGTGTAGATTATTAAATCATTCGGCCAATTAAAAAAATCAATAACCTCTTGATCCATCTTTAAGGTCCCTAAACACTTACATCTCATAATTCTACTATTATTCAAGCTACTGAAGACCTTTTGTATATTGGCTTCCAAAGAAGACCCTTAAACAGCTACACCTAATATGGAAAGAGATCCTTTTATCGTCAGGCGGGAGTTATTTGTTTTTCCATCTCCGTGTATGATTAAAGATATTGTGTTGTAATAAGGTGACCTTGGAAAGTTGCCCTGGGGAAACCATAGCCAATGGATTCATTAGTTTAGGGTTGGGAAATAGATGCAGCTGCTAAGCTGAAGTCAATGAGTGGAAAGGGGAAGAATGTGCAGGTGCAGCTGCAGTTGTAGCTGAGTCAGGAGCTGTTGGCGTAGCAGCTTCTTAGGAAAACTAAGAAACTAGTCCAATGCCTAGAGAAGGAACTATGAAGGGACCAAAGCAATTCACCATTGAAGAGCAAGCCCAAGAATCAATGGTCTCCAGGGCCCAAAGAGGATGGATGTTGTGGATAAGCAGGGTATATACTTAGAGTAGAAAGCATTTATTGACTGCTTGCTCTGTGCATGGTACCTTTCCCAGGTGTTTGACTCAGACCTGTTTAATTTTTAAGTATTTATTTTGAGGGGAGAGAGAGAGAGGGAGAACGAGAGGAGAGAGAGAGAGAGAGAGAGAGAGAGAGAGAGAGAGAGAGAGAGAATACCAAGCAGGCTCCGTGCAGAGCCCGACACGGGGCTCCATCTCAGACCGTGAGATCCTGACCTGAGCCGAAATCGGGAGTTGGATACTCAAATGAATGAGCCACCCAGGCGCCCCAGGCTTGTTTAATTCTTAAAATAACTCTCAGATGTAGGTACAATTAGTTATTGCCCTCCTTGTTTTGCCAAGTATGAAAACTAAGGCTTGGAAAAAAGGTAAAGGTAGCTTGTCCAAGGCCACGTAGCAAGTAACCCAAATTCAAGTGGGATTCAAATTTAGGTAGGTTGACTTTAGGACTTCTTTTTCCTACTACTCTTCTTTAAGACGTCACTGATTCATAGTGATAAAATGGCAGCATTAACTTGACCATATGGAAGCTCAAGATACAAATCCTACACAGGAACTTAGCATGCCATAATTTTGTGCACCTTGGAATTATCTGTCTTGCATGTAGATGTGTTGAAAGAGGGGCAGGTGTGTTGTACTGATGGACATGTGGGCCTTGGAGAAGGTCGGGCTTATTCACTGTTCAGTTTGCCCAGCAGAATGTCTGGCATCCGGTGTTCTCCTATAGGCACTCATGAGCCTTTTTGAAGCAGGTGTTATGGTCCCTGTAGCTAGGATGTGGTATTGTCAGACACCAAGAGATCTTAAAACTGTAACTAGAAGGCATTAGAAAACAGGGGAGGAAGGGGTTACAGTAAAACCTTGGATTGTGAGTAACTTGTTCTGTGAATGTTCTGCAAGAGGAGCAAACATTCCTAATAAACTTCAACTTGATAAACTAGCGGTGTCTTGTAATGTGAGTAGTGCATGATCCCGAACATCACATGATCGAAACTGAGCTGATCGTTCCTTTCTCTTTCTCTCTGTCTCTCTCACTGTGGGGTTGTGGGTGATCGTCTCCCACATGCTCTGATGCTCAGTCTCAGGCCCTGGTGTTTGGCAGATAGTAGTGAATTTTCAGAATGTTGGGAGGTGCCTGCAACCGGCACTGGTGTAATTTTTTTTTTTTTTTTGGTCACTTCAAAGTGCCTACGGACAGTCCTTTGCTTGTCCATACAAGAGTAAGCTTAGGATTGCTTTGCTTCATTCTAGGTCAAGCTTCTTGTAGACATAGACCCTCTCCTTTGCTGTCACATTATATTATATACATTATATAATTATAATGTATACATTATACAGTATATATAATTATACAGTATATATAATACAGTATATATAATTATATAAATATAATTATAAACATTATAGCCAGTTACATTATATACAGTATATGATGAGTTTATTAATATTGTACTGTAGTCAACATCTGTGTGAGCTTAACAATGGCACCCATATAGAAAAAGGTTGAAAAGAAAGGTGGTAAGAAGGAGGAGATGGTTACAGTGGAAGTTAAGAAGGAAATTGAGAAGTATGAACAAGGTGGCCAAAATTGCAAGATTTTACAGGAAGTCTACGTCTGCATCTTGTCTGCAGAGGAGGAAGAGAAAAAGGCAGAGGATTTTTCTCACTTCAAATGAGATTAAGGAGATGTGTAAAATGTGGGAAACAGTGCAAAATTTTGTACAAAAGTGCCACCCGAATAGGGCTGTAGCCGTGTGAGTGACGAATCTGTTTAACAACAATGCAATGTCACATTTCTGCGAAATCCTCAAAAGGAGGCAAAAGCAAGTGTCCTTGGATAGGTTTCTCATTAAAGTTGCATGAAAAGAAAGATTCCATTGAGCCAATAGACATCAGTGATTCCGTTAGTGATAGTGAAAGTCGTCCTACACGATAACCCTTCCTCCTCTCTCTCTTCTCTCCCTCACACCAGCCATGAAGGTTTTCAAAGTAAGTGCAGGTTAATTTGTTTCTTACATTTCGTATTTTCTTGATTGTATTACAGTATTGTAATCATTTTTATTGAATATTTTTGGGTTGTGGAATGAATCATCTGAGTTGCCATTATTTCTTATGGGGAAATTTGCTTTGATATACAAGTGCTTTGGATTACGAGCAGGTTTCTGTAACAATTTGTGCTTGCAAACCAAGGTCTTATGGAACCTTGGGAATCCGAACCAACAGCGAGAGTAAAGTAAGAGGTGGTGCAGTACCCACATGTGGGGGGCAGAAAGGAAGTCCTCCTTCTTTGTGAGCAAGGGATCAAGGGAAGGTCAAGAAGGAGATCAGATTCAGATTACAGCTTGTTGTGAGTTCTGAATCCTTTGTTGTTTTCTCAAGCTACACCCACCCACTACATGGTTTCATCTTGTTCATGGCTTTAATGCTTATTCTATACCAAAGTCTATAAGATTTGTATCTCTAGTCTTGATATTTCCTTTGTCCGTGTGACATCAACTTGTATAAAATCTGTAATATACAATGCCTAACAGACATCTCAAAAATTTCCACATCCAAAACTGGACTCTCAATTCTGACATCCCTATCCGAAACCTATTCCTCACTAGGTTGTGTTAACCAACATCCATAATTTAAATGTTTTTTTAATGTGTGTTTATTTTTTGAGAGAGAGACCGAGTGTGAGTGGGGGAGGGGCAGAGAGAGGGAGACATAGAATCTGAAGCAGGCTGTCCGAGCTGGCAGCACAGAGCCCGATTTGGGGTTGGAACCCATGAACCGTGAGATCATGACCCGAGCCGAAGTCGGACACTTAACTGACAGCCCCCCAGGTGCCCCAGCCAACATCTGTCATTAACTCTTCTCTTCCTGCACCTCCGTCTCCTCACTCCATTCAGTCTCTCTGTAAGTCTTATAGGACCTGTCTTTAAAATCCTGTATATCCGTGGTTCCTACACTTGTCTGCACAGTGGAATCACCTGGGAAGCGTCAAAAATTGACACTTGTGTTCTACTGTCCTTATTGTGATATAATTGATCTGAGATGTGGCCTGGCCTTTGGATATTCTAAACGGTCCCTACCCCAGGTGCTTATAATCTATAGACAAGTTTGGGAATCCCTGCCATATATCTCAAATAACATATGTCCTATCTCTTCATCTCCACTGATGGGACAGCAGTACCTCTAAACTGCCCATTCCATCTTTTTATTCTTTTCCTCCATCGTCCACTCTAGACACAGTAACTAGAGTGACCTTTTTTTTTAATTTTCTTTAACGTTTATTCATTTTTGAGACAGGGACAGAGCATGAACGGGGGAGGGGCAGAGAGAGAGACAGACACAGAATCGGAAGCAGGCTCCAGGCTCTGAGCCATCAGCCCAGAGCCCAATGCGGGGCTCGAACTCACAGACCGCGAGATCGTGACCTGAGCTGAAGTCAGACGCTTAACCGACTGAGCCACCCAGGCGCCCCTAGAGTGATCTTTTAAAAATGTAGGTCATATCAAGTCCTCTCCCTGTTTAAAATACCCAGTGGACGCCTGGGTGGTTCAGTCGGTTCAGCATCCGACTTCGGCTCAGGTCATGATCTCGCGGTCTGTGGGTTCAAGCCTCGTGTTGGGCTCTGTGCTGACAGCTCAGAGCCTGGAGCCTGTTTCAGATTCTGTGTCTCCCTCTTTCTCTCTCCTCTCCCACTCATGCTCTGTCTCTCTTTTCTCAGTAAATAAATGTTAAAAAAAATTTTTTTAAATACCCCAGTGGCTTTTCATTGCAGTTAAGAGTAAAATCCAAATTCTTTATTGAGCTGTCAAGATCCTATAGGATCCAGTTATTTTATTTTCCTCTGACCACCTCTCTTTCCACCCTCTTTCATTCGTGCCATGCCACATCAGCCTTCTTTTTGGGCTAACAAGCCAAGCTTATTGCCATATCAGAGCTGTCACATTTGTTATTCTTTCTGCCTTTAGACTCTTCTCCCAAATATTTGCACTGCTGACTTTCTTGTCATTCAGGTCCCAGCCTGAATGTCCTTTCCTCAGAGAAGACTTGCGTGAAACAGTATTGTCCATTCCAACCATCCTCTCTCATTCTCTTTATTTTCCTTCTAGAATCAAGTTAATATAAATGTGTGTGCGTATCTATGTGTGCCCCTGCACATATTCCCCCTCTGCTACATCAGAGCTTGATCAAAGCAACACTCTTGTTTCTTTTGTTCGCTCACTCCCGTATTGGCAGTTTTCCAAACAGCTACTGGACTATAATAGTTCCTTATTAAACGTGTGTTGACTGTCTGACTATGTGAATGACTGGATACACCTTCCAGGCTATAAGATGACTGGCAAAAGATGGCTTTGCCTGAGAGCTTGTATCATTCCAGATGTGCAATTCAGACAATGGTGCTAGGACCTGGTGCTTCTGTCCATTAATAAAATGGCAAGACCTGGAACCCAAATCGGGTGTCTATATTCTCTTCCCATTTACTTACTTGAGGAGATATCTTTAAGTCCTTTAGATACCTCATGTGGAACCGTGTAGGAGATGCAGAGATGGAAAGCAATAGAATGTGTTAGAATGGTCTAGTTTATGCAGAGGTAACAAACAACCAACCAACATTTTCAGTGACTTAACACAACAAAAAGGTTTATTTCTTACTCCTGCAAAGTCTGCTGTGGGTCTGGGCAACTCTCCAGGAAGCTGTCCTCCTTCATGTGATGTCTCAGCATTCCAGACTGCTTTTGCTCTTGAGACAAGTCCATATCAACATGGTCACAAAGGAGAAGATAGACAATAGACAATTATGTGTCCATTCTTTAGTTCTTTTGTTCACATTGGTTAACTAAATAAAACAAGTCCTATCATGGTCCCAGAGGAGAGGAAAACTATAAATCTTGGTGAGTAGGAGGTACAAGTCAAGATGGGACAAAGAAAAGAAACCACTAGGAAGCCTTTTTAATGCACAAGTATAGTGAAGGGCTACATTCCCTACTTCCGGCCAATATTAGGAATATAGTGGTAAAAACCAGTTTCTAAAGCCAGATAAACATAACGGAAACAAGAAGTTCCAGCAGAAATCCTTTGATTCTCCCACTATTTCTCACACTCTTGTGGCAAGAAGTATTAAGACACTAAGATCTTAAATGCTCTGTCCTAAGGAGACCCTTACTAGTCAGCCTTTGTGATCAGAAGGTATTTTGCAGCCTCCTGGCTTAGAAATCCATTTTGTATCCACTGGATTACTGCACCACATTTTCCCCATTGGGTATATTATGTGTAGCAGAAAAACTAAATGGACTCTTGTCAGACTTCTCAAAAAAGTCCCAGACCTTTTGTGTCCACAAGATTGAATTATCAGTGTTTGCTCTCAGGGTCTCCCTTGATCTATTGGTTGCTAATTCAGGGTAACTCTCCTAATTGGTGTGCCATATAGAGGTTGTTACATCTGTGTTTGAAGATTGCACTTACTGTCATCTTGCCCCAGGTGCAATTCAACACAATGACTTTGATGTTTCAACTCAAACAGTCTTATAGGCTACTTTCTTCCTGGGGCTCGGCTTAAATATCGAAATAAACAAAGGACATCTGGCAGCAAATGCTAACCTGGAGTCCTTAGGATGGACTTTAATCCAAATAGTTGACTTTGGAGCCGTGATTTCCAAAAAGAAGTCCACATTTTATGACCTTTCTCATGGCTCAGTGCAAATTTCTCTGTCCTCTTTGGCTCATATAGTGACAATATCAGAACATCTTCATTTGGCAACTTTAAAGCTGCTTTAAAGATCTAGGCAAAAAGGGAAGAAAATAATGACCGTGATGATTCCTACCCTGGTATCATTAGCATCTGTGGTCACAAGAATGCCATTTAGTGAATTATTGAGCTAGTCACTCAACACTGTCATGAGAAGGAGCGGTTTCCAGTGTTCAACTTTGTTCCAGGAACGTGTTCCTCATCCAGCAAGATGGGTTCCACTGAGTCACTCAATATTTACATTGTGACTATAAAAGGCTATGTTGAAGTATGATATTTAGAATATTCTGTTGTACTTGAATATCTACGTTGAATGATTCACAGACACATGAAACACTACAGGATGCTTCTCTCTAGGCATATACTATAAATTTTCCTATTTCCTATTGCAGTGAACTGTGTCTCATTCATCCCAGTATACCTTGTACCTAACACATTGTTCCACATGTTTATGGAATGAATACATATTTTGATGGTATAAAAATTCCTTAATATGCGTAAGTATTTACTCAGGGGATGTTAACAGTATTTTTGTCATGTGAGACTAGAGCAAGATGGTATACAGTTACTTTCCTGACTTTTTTTTCCTCAGTAGCCTCCTAAATCTTAAGTATATTTTTACATGTAATTGTTTAAGTAGATCTATAAATGCATAATAGGCATGGATTCCTATATTTGATTTATAACTTTCTTCTCAAGAGATACTTGGTGACTCAGTCCATTGGGCATCTAACTCCTGATTTCAGCTCAGGTCATGATCTGACAGCTCATGAGATCAAGCCCCATGTCAGGCTCTGCACTGACAGCACGGAGACTGCTTGGGATTCTTTTTCTCCCTCTCTCTCTCTCTGCCCCTCCTCTGCTCACCAGCATGTGCATGTTCTCTCTCCCCCTCTCCCTCTCTCTTAAAATAGATATTAAAAAATGTATTTTCTTTATGGAATAGAGAAAATTCCCCTATTGGTTTATGTGGTGTCAAACATAATAAGCATAAGCAGCTCCTAGATTTTTCTTCTGCTGAAAGGTATATTTTGAAATATTGAAAGGTCTATAGACCTATTTATAAGTGTATACTTCCTATAGTCTTTATGCATATCTTACGTACATATAATTTTGGAAAGATTATAAGGCTACTGGACAAGAAATGTGTATATTATAATGTTCATTTCAGTGAAAAAAAGAATAAAGAAAATTGTAACGATGGGAAAATAAGGTCAGTTAGAAAAAAAAAGATAATTCCATCAAAGAGGCCAGGGTACAAAATTATAAGTTACAAAGTCCTACTTACCTATTCCAAGCATCCTAACAGGCAATTTATAAACCAGAACTCAATGCATTTCCTCTTTTTTGTAAGATAAAACTAGGTATGGCCCCACTGAGGTATGGCCCAAGTCTTCCAGGTACTGAAGCGTGAAAAAAAAACTTGTCACCTAGGTCGTCACCAAGAAGACACTGTGTAATGCAGTTAATAGTTTCAACAATGTCCTTATAGAAAATACAACGAGCTTCACAGGACTGCTTCTGGTAATGTCCCTCAGTATAGACTGTGACCTTGAAGTCAATGTAAAAGCAATTCTACAGAGGACCAATTTGATGAGGTCCACGGATATAGCTCTCTGCCATCTAGCTTAATCTCAAGATAGATTTTTAGAGGGTCAGAGTCATGGGTGGACATCCATAAATTGTTTCTTTCAATTAAGCTTTGGGTAACTGTTGGCTGACGTGGTGTTCAGGATGATACAGTTATTGATAGGGGGATGCCCTAGGAGCCATAGACTCCTGAGATCTCAGAAAATGTCATAGAGACGGATCAGACTCAGAGATTCTAGGAAACTATAGCTGTGGGAGGTCCTCCAGCATCAAGTAAAACCAATGCCTCAAACAATAGCTCTAACTTATTTATGTGAAAGAAAATTGAATATAGTTTCCACTGAAAAATGTTTAAGCTTTATTTAGGGACATGCTTGAAGTCCTAAGTATATGCCCTGAAAATTAACTTGTATTAATAAAAAAATAAGATCTAGAAAACAAAAACTTTAACTTCTGAGATCAAAATGACTTGACTGAAAGACTGATTGAATTTAAAATCTGTAGACTCCTATAGAACCTCAAAGATTCATAAACATTTAAGGAATGTCCCCTATGAAATGATGAGCCAGAAGAAAGTTGTATTCTATTTTCAGTAAATATGTAGCATTTAGAACATTCCATAGTAGTTTACATGCATGAATAATAAAGAACCCTGAGCATGTACCAGTAGTATTCGGATGGCCACATAAAGAATTCAGCAACTACAGCCTGTCTGGCTGTGTAAGTGGTTGACTAGGGAAGGACAAAGAGCAAACAGAAAGGGCCTGTGACAATGGGGAGAGCGCCTTGCTGAATCCACACAAACCTCTTCCCAAGTACTTAGGGTGTAAAAAATCTGTCAGATGGCACCACAGCAGGCTAATGTGGTGGCATGTTCTGGAGGCATTAATTTGTTTTTTTTTCCCCCTGCTAAATAGTGGGAAAAAGTGAATTTTAGTAATTAATAGGCACTTACCCTTCTTTCGTCATATTGTCAGCTTCAGTTGGTTTCTGTCTTGCCATTAACATGTCTAATGCATATGTCAAGCGGAAGCCTGACATGCTAGTGGCAAACAGAATATTATGTGAAGGCGGCAATGTGTTAAAACAATTGAGCGAACAAGCACTAAAGTTTGCTGCTCAGGCCATATGTTGCAGTGTTTAATTTCCCGTAGTGGAGAAACATGGTTGTCAGAGAAAAAGATGATGAATACATTTACTTTGGGCAACTTATTACAATGAAGAATGACTTTCCAGAGGAAGAGAACAGAAGAATTAGGCTTGCGTGGAGAGCATATGGGAGGCATTCAGACATAGGCAGGGATAGCAGGATTGTGTGCTTTCAAATGAAAGACATTTAATCAATGCATGTGGCTGGTGTTGACATATGGAAGTGAGAAATGGGTTTTGATTTGGAAGACAGGAAGAAGGTTAACGGTAGTACAGGTGGTTACAGGATGATTGATACTTTGAGTAACTAACAGAGAAAGAATGTGTAACTCTTTCAGTGGAGCAACAGACTCCAAAGAACAAGGTAATTTAGAAAGATACAGAACATGAACTGATCCAGGGCAGGTCACCTGGCTATAAGAAGAGATGACAGACCGAATAAGCCGATGGTCAGATGGTAGTAAAAGGATGCGCCGGGGAAGGGGCAGCTGGCAGAGGCCAAGGGTTCTAATGGGGCAATTCAGAAATGGCTGAGGATGAACGTTGTCCACACCAGGGGGAAATGAAATGATAGCTAACAATCTTTGTGGGCTTAAGCTGGTGCAACTTTGATTTTTCTCCCCTACAGCTGACTGGGAGCATCATAAATTCTACTTAAAGTTGGTAAAAAAATGTCATCTGCTCAAATTAAGGTCTTGCTGCAGTGTGGGAGTGTGAAACACAGACTAAATGTTGTTTGTATGGTTTATCTCCTACAACAGGAATTTCTAGGTAGGCCTGTGTATTCCTTTTCTCTTTTTGATTCCAAAAATACATAGGAGAGTGCTTTTAGATCACCTTTATCTGAGTGATATTCAATCTCCTCCTTCCAGAGGTAAAAGTTTAGCTCAGGAACTTGGTGAAGCAACATAGGATTTAGAATTTAATTCCTGCATTCTCCGCTTGTTTGTTTTTGGTTTTGTTTTGTTTTGGTTAGGTTACTTGGTTAGGGAGATGGCCTTGGAAGGATAATGTTTTGGGAGAAGTAATTTTAATCACTAATGATTATTAGAATATGTAATGACCAGATCCTACTCAAAATACCACAAATAACCACACTGTAGAAATACTGTGTCCACAAAGGCATTCTATAAATCAGTACCTTGTAATGGTTCATTTAAAGTGTGATTAGAGTAATGGATTTAACAGTCAAAGGTAGCACATTGTTCTTTTCTTTTTTTTTTTTAATGTTTATTTATTTTTGAGACAGAGAGAGACAGAGCATGAACAAGGGAGGGTCAGAGAGAGGGAGACACAGAATCTGAAACAGGCTCCAGGCTCTGAGCTGTCAGCACAGAGCCCAACGTGGGGCTCGAACTCACGGACCACGAGATCATGACCTGAGCCAAAGTCGGCTCAGCCACTCAGGCGCCCCTGTTCTTTTCTAAACTTAAAGCACTCGCTAAACACTTTAAAATGTTGATCTAGCCAACAAAATCTTTCTTTCCTTAAAAACTTACACTTCTCATGGGTCCTAGAAGTTAGAAGTCTCCCTTCAGATGATTCAAGAATTAAACATGAAAATAAAAGCTGGACACAAACAGTTGTTTTAACACTAGTCTCCAGCTAGTGTGAGGAGGTGTGAGAGGTAGACCATAAGGGAAATGGAAAATGATGTTGGAAGGCGGGGATCTTGACACATTGGTATTTACCTATAAGCCGAGAGTGGCCCATCTGATTTCATATTTTACCTGTTTATGCTCTTTAGTCCTTACATTTTTCTGAAGATTAAGCTTCAGCCAAGGAGAGCCTACAAGTTGCAGATGGTATTGATTACATTCTGAGAGTGGGTTTAAATGGATCTAACATAAATTATCCTCTAAACCAAAGAGTAAGAACGAGTGATTAGGGAAGAGGCCAGAAATGAAGATAATTAAACTTAACCACCGGTTCTCTTGCAGAGAAGTCCTTACTGTGGTGAGCAAACCGCCTCAGTTTCCTCCATCCGAAAATGAGAAAAACACTGCCCCTTCTCATCAAGTGCTGTGAGGCTCCATTACTGCCTGAAATCTGCTTAGAAATCTTCACACAAAAGGTGCCATGGATGTGAAATGAAATGTTAGCATCCACTATCACGTAGGTCTCACTCTTCATTCCTTCTCAAGTGTCTACCACTTCTCCTTTCAACAAGTATGCCTTTTACCCTGCCACCCGGAGTCTCTTGACTAATTCTCTGGTGTCTAAAAATTGCACTTGCAGATAAGTGCCAATGGACATCGAGCTGCCCTTACGCCCCTTAAAAATGATCCCAATCCTGTTTTTATCTGGACGTATGCTGCACTCTAGAGAGCTGGAGTGAGACAGAAAGTAGCTGGCCAAAACAATCATTGGTAAAGCCATCAGAATTTGCATGATTTAACAAAAGGCTCTATGAGCTTCGTGAACGATGTGTGTGGATCGTTGTCATTGTTAAAAGTGATGGGCTCTATGCACATAAGATTTGAGGAAGGGAGAACAAGACAATCCTTGTAGGATCTGAGGGCATTGGGTTAGCCAGGGACTATGATAAACTGGCAAGTTGACAGAGGGGAATGAATGACCAGTATGCTGGATCTGACTCCCCCCTGCCCCCCCTCCCCCCGGTCCCCACCCTGACCCAGAAAAACTGGAAGCATGGATTTTTATGCAAACTCCAAAATTTTAAAGGTTGCCAACACTTAAAACATTGTATGTCAAAATATGTCACAGGCCACGTGTGACCTCTAGGTTTCCAGTTTGCCACTTTTTATTTGCAAAATGTTCCATGCCACAATAGTGTACTTTTCAGATAAATGCTCAGAACTACGTGGGCCCTCTTCCCTTCTGAAGCAAAATATCTCTTTTTGATTGACTATAGCTAAAATTCCTATGTGTGGAATGGTCCTAAATCCTATTCAAAGACAATAATTCTTGGAGACCAACCATGTGCCAATACTAAGAAGTATTCAGAATGTGGGTGACACAGTCCCCTTCCTCAAACTGCTCACCGAAAAGGAGACAAGATCAGAAGCGTTCACTGAATCTCTCAACATAAGTGAAACAACACCACAAACCAGGTGCCCCAAGACTCCATGGAGGGAGTGAGGACACACAGGGGTGGGGCCCAGGGAAGAGACTTCAGGGAATGCCACTCCTGAAGTAAGCCATGAAGGTCAATGGGGTTTTGACAGATGAAGCAGCTGGAGGAGGGCCTTTCTGGTGAGAGCTTAAGCGAGGGCCTGGATGTGGGAGGGGCCAAGCATGTTGAAGGAAGCATGCATGACCGGGTTTAACTGGAGCATAGGGTAAGTGTGGGGATTTGTGGAGACAAAGGCTAAGCAAAGCTCTCCATTCTATGGAAAGCTGTTCTGTAATGCTCAGGCAGGGTGTATGTGCCTAGTAGTAGTAGTAGTAGTAGTAGTAGTAGTAGTAGTAGTAATGAAGGGCAAATGAAGGAGATTGAACGGGATAGACTGTGGTTTGTCAGTTTCTGCTTTCCTCAGCCTGTCTACCTATACATACTGAAGACTTTCCATCCACTGGCACAACTGCAGTCAGGTCTTGAGCTAACATGGCCTGTGTGTTAGGAGTCTATTCTCACCAGTGAATGAGGTCTAAAATTAGATTTACTCTTCTAAGTCTGCCATCCGTGATGTCCCTTGGGTGCTCCATCTTCCTCCAGACACAGCCTGGGTACTCAGGTCATGAGATGATGGCATTTTTCTCCCATGTTCCTGATGTGTATTCAGGGTCAAGACTAAATTAGTCTTGAACCCTAATGAGAGTCTTGAACCCTAATGAGAGTGCCTAGAGTTCCAACCAAACCTCCTCGATGCTTGCTGACTTTCTTTTTATGACCGAGTGTGGGAAGAATGCATTGTGCTTTGTATTACCTCAGAAACTACCTGGAAGCCATCTCTAATTTGTGTAGACTACTCCTCACAAATCAAGAAGGCTTCCCCATCTGATTGGAATATCCAAGACTCAGAGATGCCCATCACTGTGACCTCTCCACCTTCGTGGACATTTTAGATGGCTGCTTACTCTCTTTAGGGCCACATACCTTGCATTCACATCTTAGCCCTCTTCTGCCAGCTTTTAAAATGTAAACTAACTTAAATAAAATTAAACTAAAAATACAACTTGTCAGTTGCTTTAGGCACATTTCAAGTTCTTAATATCCACAAATAGTTACCAACTACCATACTGGATAGCCTGAACCAGAGAGCCCTCCAATCATCTCAGAAAGTTTTGTTAGACAGCCCTGAAAGCACCACTTTGTTTTCTTGAACCAAATGGACTTAGCCCTGAAATATGCTGATGTTGATTATAGAGGTACACACGTTCACGTACAAACACGCACTGAGCTGAGAGAGCTCTGCCCTCAGCTCTCATCTGCCTAAAAGGCTAAGGAATTTCATTCAAGGCACTGGTATGAACACCAGGAGCAGATATTTGGCTTGAAAAATGAATCATCATGGCATGTAAACGGATAAAACTAAGAAGAAAAAAACACAAAGGAAAGCAGTATAGTGATACACTATATAATTCTACAGCACTAATAAAAAAGCAACAATATAAATCACAGGAAATTATTACAACCCTGGATAAGTATAAGCAGGGGCCATATTTGGAACAGAGTTTCAAATTATATTGTATTATACACAATAAAAGATATTGTGGAACTCTACAAAGAGGTGCCATTGAGAGAAACCAAAAATGCCTCCAGCCTGTACACATCTTGTTTGCTCATAAAAATCAAGGATATTGAATTTTTGAACTCTGTACCAATGGAGATTTAATGTGCTCCCAGTTAACGTGATATCCTAATAAAATGAAACTTGTTGATATGGATCCTAGAGTCCTTCCATTCTGATTGGAGACCCCCAGACTCCGAATGAAAGGGACCCTGGGTTAAACTGTAGAGTCTGTGAAGCAAAGATCTAGTGGGTCCTATTCTCCATGCATCTTCAGGGTCTAGTACAGCACCTGTCACACCACCGGTTATAAATAAATATTAAGTGGAAAAAGGAAAGAAGGACAAATGAGTGAATAAAGACCCTGGGCACCTCATGTCAATCTGGAAGTCTCAGCCTTCATGCTAAGATAGAGACTTGTCAACCTCTTCAGAGTCCCAACAGGAGACTTACTCTGTTATTTTCTTTGACTTAAAATTTTCTAATTTTTAAAAAGGTCCTACATTTGCATGGTTCTAAAAAATCTGCATAAAGATAAACCTATGCATAAATGCCTGTACCCCATATCCCCAGTTCCTATACCCACCTCTTAGTAGTAATCGCTGTATTGTTTCTTGTAAATTTGTCCAGTTTTTCTATGTGTGTAATAGCCAGTGTAAATTCAGTTTCTTATTTCTCCTTTTTTAATATCAAAGGCACTGGATCTTACACACTTTTCTGCATTTTGTCTTTCAATAAAGTCTCAAGAATCTTTCTATGTCACTATGCGGTCAGCTCACTCTTTTTTGTTTCCTTGTATTCTGTTGTACGGATGTGCCCTGATTTAGTTAATTGGTTTATGTAAACAATTTACTGGATTTAACAATTTAGGTTATTTCCATTTTTTGCTCTTGAAAACAATACTGTGATAAAGATCTTACACGTAGGTCCTTTCATTCATTTGCCACTGCATTTGTAACCTACATTTCCAGAAGTGAGAGTACTAGAGCAAATGATAGATGCGCTTGTGAGCTTGATGGATTTTGCTACATTGCTCTCCATATGGGGTTATGCTAACATACACTCCCACAAGCGATGTATGAGAGGGCCTGTTTCCTACGGCCTCACCAATAGAGTGTGTTACCGAACTTCTGGATTTTTGCCAACCGCCTAAGAGAAAAATAGTATCTCAATGTAGTTCTAATTTGCATATCTTTTATTATGAGTGAAGTTCCGCATATTTCCAAATGTTTAAGAGCCATTCATATTTCATTTTCTGTGAAAGATGTTTATATCTTTTGCCCCGTTTTTCCTATCAGCGTGTTGGGCTTTTATTTCTCTATTTGTAAGAACTTTTCATCTATTCGGAAATTAGCTCTTTGTTTATATGTGAGTTGCAAATGTTTTTTTTCCTAGTTTGTGGGGTTTTAAAAAATCTTTTGACTACTTATGAGAGAGAGAAAGCTAGAGAGAGAGAGAGAATGTGTGTGTGTGTGTGAGAGAGAGAGAGAGAGAGATGGAAAAGCTCTTATTTTTGTGTGTTCAGATCTATCAGTATTTTCTTTTATGGCTCCTGGATTTTGAATCAGTTAAAAATAATTCTATTGTGAGGATTAAAATCTTTCTAGGTTCTTCTAATAATTTTTTGGTTTTATTTCTAACATCGAAATCTCCGATCCATTGGAATATATCACTGCATAGAATGGGAGGTAAAGGTCTAATTATTCCAGATGCCTACTCTTCTTGTCCCAACACCATTTATTAAATAGCCCATCTTCTCCCTTGGTTTCAAGTGCCATTTTTAACATTTACCAAATTCAGGAATGCTCACTGTTGAATTGAGTGGAGATCAAAGAACCTGTTACTCGAATGTCTTACTTGCCCTTTGTCAAATCTGTTGGGTTTGCCTTGCTGGGCAGGGAAGAACTTCTCCTGGGTCTCTTAGTCTTGTCACAGATCCCAAGTAGACCCTCTTATGACTCTGGGAACAAGGCAGTGTTTTGCTCTCTTGGCAATCCTTAGGGTTTAAGGTTTTCTGTAGTCAAGGCTCCTGGGCTCCAGGTTATGGCTGGAGTTGAGGCTATACCTTCTGAAAGAGATGACAGGGACAGGCATTCCAGAGGACTAGAGAGAGGAAGTTCTCTGTGGTGTATAACCTTCAAGAAAATCACTTCACTTGACTTTTCATATTTAGCTGCTCAAGGAGCTGAAGTAGGTACATTCCAAAGTCCCTTTAAGCACTGCCATGCCATGAATGGTAAGCAGGAAGAGCCTGATGAAAGCATCTCAGCTGCATGACAAGAGGGCTGCAAGGTACAGCACACTCTCACTGGCTCCATCACATAAATTGTGCCCTCCAACGAGGTCAATTCCAGGGCTTTGTGTGTAAATCTGAGGCTGAGAGTGACCAGTTGTGAAATGGCTAGAGAATGGGAGCATGGACACAGGAAGATTTATGATGTAGTAAGAGACTTGCAAGACTATGAGGGAATGAGAGAAGGCATGTATGCTTTTTCTGATTGTAATTTCTAAGCCTGTAATAATCCATCTACCTGCAAACTTTTGAACCTGTCCTATTGCCCTCCTAGGGCTTATATAGTTTGACATTTTTAAATATAGTAGGAGCTCTTCTAATGTGAACGTAAAGACTCTTGCTCATTGCAAGGGCAAATTTCAAGATGACATGATCAAAGATGGTAGAAGGACCAAATGTTGGGAGTAGTTATTTACATCATCCTGGATAAAGAGCCCCGTGGGTACCATATCAAAAGCTCTGTTTGTGACATTCAAAAAACCCCAGCCAACTAGCAGCAGGAGGTATTGGATGGGGCTGGCAAACATTCCTGTGGTTTTTTTTTTTTTTAATGTAGATCCTAAAAGCATCACACATTTAAATCATAGATGTGAATAACCTATCTAAAAATGACTGGAAGGCAAACATATTTGAGTTTAAACAACATGCATTAAAAATACGAATAAGCATCTTCCTGTATTAATCACATCAAAATGATTTTTTTCTACAGTATGCAGATGTCTCTCGCTAAGCAAAGTAACACGTTTCTATTTCAAGGCTATTAACAGTGGAGCAGCTGTACTACCAGAGAATTTTGAGAAGTCATAATGAAATTAAACAGACAGAAAAGGAAGAAGATACCGTCTTTAGAGCTATGCTTGGTTGGACGGTATTATCATACTAAATGTGTATTTCAAGTACATGATACATTTCCATATAGTGATGCTAGATCAGTATATTATAACTAGTTGGAACAGAGCCTTGAGGTTTAAAAAATTCCCATGTTAAGAGAACAAAATGTTTTTCTCCGATGGATCAAGACAACCTTTTATTCACGTAGTTTGACTATTGAATGTGTAAAGTTGTTCTGCAGGTAAAGCTACAATTGATGCTTAAGGGTGTACCATGAAGTTTCTAATAGCAGCATTGGTTGACAGCATTTGCTGAATGATAATTGTGTACCAAATATTGAGCACTCAACTCTGCAAATTAAGTGTTTGTTTTTTACCCATTACTTCTAATGGGGAGACTGGAGTTTTCTTTGTTGGGAGAGAACCTTGATTGTAGATGTGTCTAATCCTCCTTCTTTCGAAAGCGACTCACTAAATACTGAGTTTTTAAACATTTATCCCATTTTTAGTTGTGCTTATTTTTCTCACCTCTGAATTAGCTCTTGGAAGAGAAAAAGCGCATCTATGCTGATATAACATGACTAGAAGAAAATATCTCCAGAGATAAGTTTTTATACAAGAAAAGTTCATATTCTAAGTTAAGAACTGTATAATTATGGTAAGGGCATATACTGGCAAAACAAAACCAAAATCAAAACTCCTCACCAAACACACACTGTGTAAATATATATATCATTTGTTTGTTTCTTTATTTAATTATGAAACTATGGATATATGTTACATATAAAATTTTAATTAAAAAAAATTTTTTTTAACGTTTATTTATTTTTGGGACAGAGAGAGACAGAGCATGAATGGGGGAGGGTCAGAGAGGGAGACACAGAATCTGAAACAGGCTCCAGGCTCTGAGCTGTCAGCACAGAGCCCGACGCGGGGCTTGAGCTCACGGACCGCGAGATCATGACCTGAGCCGAAGTTGGCCGCTTAACCGACGGAGCCACCCAGGCACCTCTAAAATTTTAATTTTTGATTATATGTACATATATCAGTTCCACAGTTTCAATATTTCTTCAATTAGATTTATATCGGGCACATACATCCACATGATAACAAATCTTGCCTTCAGGAAGTGCTATTTTATGGGAAAGCTAATTTCTTACTTATTATACACTAATATCAGTAACTCCAGAAAAGCAAGACAATAAGTTGAGTATTCATATATTAGGGATGGAATAAGATAGACAAAAGGTAAAACATTTTTTAAAAAGGCAAAAATTCAGTTTTTTAAAAATGTTTATGTTTGAGGGAGAGAGTGAGAGCATAAGCGGGGGAGTGGCAGAGAGAGAGAGAAAATCCCAAGCAAGCTCTGTGCTGCACAGAACCTGACCTGGGGCTTGAACTCATGAACCATGAGATCATGACCTCAGTGGAAATCAAGAATCAGATGCTTAACTGATTGAGCCACCCAGGCATCCCCAAAAGTCTGTTTTAGTGTTGGTTATGAGGTATAAAATATTGTTTTTGTTTGTATTAGGGAATACGTACTTTCTTACGTATTCTCTTAGTCATACTATGTGTCACCGTTTTTCTGGTTACCAAACATGACTCCAAACCTCTTTTAAAGCCTTGTAACATGTCCTAACATAATTGCTATTGTTGAGTTGCTTCTGAAAGTTGAACTCCTATGGCAGGGGTTTTATTTTGGAAAAATACTAGTGTTTGGGGCACTAGTGCAGTGCCTGAGACTGCTTGGGATTCTCAATCTCTCTCTCTCTCTCTCTGCTCCTCCCCTTCCTGTGTGCATGTGTGTGCTCTCTCTCTCTCTCTCTCTCAAAATAAACATTAATTTTTTTAACGTTTATTAATTTTGGAGAGACAGAAAGAGACAGAACCTGAGCAGGGGAGGGGCAGAGAGAGGGAGACACAGAATCTGAAGCAGGCTCCAGGCTCTGAGCTTTCAGCACAGAGCCCAACGTGGGGCTCGAACCCACAAACCGTGAGATCATGACCTGAGCTGAAGTCAGATTCTTAACTGACTGAGCCACCCATGTGCCCCCAAATAAATAAACATTAAAAAATAGCCTTCAGTTTTATGTACCTGAATTTCATCTTAAAATGAACTACTCAATTTATCACTCTTCTTTAATTTTTTTTAATGTTTATTTATTTTTGAGAGAGAGAGAGAGAGAGCGTGCGAGAGCACAAGCCAGGGAGGAGCAGAGAAAGAGGGAGACACAGAATCTGAAACAAGCTTCGGGCTCTGAGCTGTCAGCACAGAGCCTGACGCGGGGCTCGAACTCACAAACTGTGAGATCATGACCTGAGCCGAAGCCGGACGCTCAACTGACTGAGCCACCCAGGCGCCCCAATTTATCAGTCTGCTGACTTTACAACACATTTTGAATATTCACTAAAAATTATCTCCCTGTAGCTGTACACATTAGTTTTACACAAAGCAAAAATAAGGTACATGTAATGGAATTGTGTGATAAAGCATATTGTTGGTGAATTTCCTTGCTCTTGCAAAGGTTTGGTAAGGTCAACCCATAGAGTAGACACCAACCAAGGAAGCCAGCCAACAGCTTCTTCCTTTGTCAGAGGTAGAAGAGAACACATCTATATTTTCAATGTCAGCTTTTAATTTGGAGAGCCTAGGAGTGGGGAAAAACTAAATATGTAACTAATATATTAGTAGCCTACATCATTATTATTTTTTTTATTTAGGAGGTAGTGGGGTTGGGAACCGGGCCAATAGGAAATAACATGAAGCTACCATTTCAAACTGTGTCCTTCCAGGACCTCAAAAAAGGACAATCCATTTCAATGGATTCCAGATTTCCAAAAGTATTCTAATTCTCCCAGACATTTTTTTAAAATTTAAATAAAAAGCTTAGGTTCTTGTCTTTTCCTGCCTGACTCCAGAAAACTTCTAAGGGCGCAAAGCAAGAGAGGGCTCCAATTATCTCCAGCACTCTCAGGGAGCCTTTCTAAGGGCAAAATACAATTTGTTCTATAGCAAAGCACCTCCAACACATGGTCTGTAAGAGAACTTTGATCATGTGCCTTGGATTCTTTTTGCCTATGAGAAATATTCTCCTCCTTTCCTCCTGCAGAGTCAACACACGATATTAAACAGCCTGTCTGCAGTATCTAATTAACAAACTGACTGCAGAAGATCACTTACAACATAAAATATTAAATCATCCTAAAAACTAATATTCTCCACACCTCATAAATTAAAATAAGCAAGAGACCGAAATGAAATAAAACCCTGATGCCTATCATTCTGGCCCAAAGAGGGTGTACTCCTTGAAACATTTAACCATTTCAAAGAAAAATAAAATACACATATTCACACACGCGCACATGCACATCAAGCAACTGAAAATGCTTTCTACCCCTTGTCTATACTTCATCATAGCAACTCGAAGACCTCCGTCTGTCCTCTTCTTGATCTTCTGCTTCACAAATCATTTTAAGTTCAGATATGGAGCTCATCAGTTATGTGTCTCTTCATTATAATTGCAACGCAGTCTTGGAGCTCAGTTCTGTTCCCATTGGCTCAATGGTCATCATTTATCTGCTTTGTATATTTAGGGCATTATTTAACAGAAGCAGCGATCTGTTTGAAGAATGCAAGAGCTGTTTGATATTAACACAGAGAATGATTAATCAAAGAGCTCTTGGTCCTAAAGCATCAAGAGAGAGCTGAGGTCATTAGCAGGGCAAAACCAGGAAGCAAGCTTTGACTAAGAAGATGAGATGGGCCAATACTTTGAGGATTAAAAAAAAAAATAAATAAGGTTATGGTCGTTTATTTCCAGAGCTTTCACTTTAAAGGAACACTGCATTAGGAGATCTGAAGAAATATTACATTATTTCTAATGCTAGAAATCATTGCCTTTACAGGAGAATATGAAACTATTTGCATTCAGGTAATAGCCTAACCCACCAGTGTCTCTAACAATAATTATTTCTTCATACTGGAATGTGTCGATTATTTCATTATTTCTAAATGGGAAATATCAACAGATGCAGAAACCAGGCAGTGGATATGAGCTAGAGCCGAGCTAATTAAAACCGTTACCCTAGTGAGACTCTTCTGGAGCTCCAAGGTAAGGGCTCCTCTGCCAAAGAGACAGAGGTTTAGTGTAATTAGCCAGACATCATTCCAAATTAGTTCAATTTTCTACATTGTTTTGGCAGTCCTATCCACCAAGCATTTACCCCATGATATATCAGGGAAATTAGGACTGAACACCCCAAGAACAAGAAGAAAAGCAATTACCATCTTAAATTTGGGTTTTTCCCAAAGTGCATCCCGAGACTAAGTATATTAGCTTTCTGCTGCTTCTGTGACAAATTACCCCAAACTAAGTGGTTTAAAACAAATGAACAATTTTATTATCTTACAGTTCCATAGATCAGAAGTCATATACAGATATCCCTGGGCTAAGATCAAGATGTCATCAGGGTTCATCCCTTTATTGGGGCTTTAGGGAGAATCTAGTTTCTTTTCCAGCTTCTGGGGGCTGCCCTAATTCCTTGCCTTAATCCCCTTCTTCCATCTTCGAAGCCAGCAAGATCAGGCCAGCTCCTTCTCACAGTACTAGGTCTCTGGTTATCTCTTCAAATTCCCTCTTAAGTACCAGACACATTACCACGCTCCAGTCCATGAAGTCAGAAAGCCAGGGTGTAGACTTCCTTGACGTGCTGCCTTCAGCTTGGACCCTAGGAGCTTACAGAGAGAGGCTGCCCCAGAAGGTGGTGGGATAGGAGGAAAATGCATGCAAAGGGGCAAGAAGAAAATAAGCCTCAGAAAAGGGGAAGAAGAAACATAAATAAGGGACACATTAGAAGATGAACAGGCAAAGGTAGTAAAGGGAAGCAAAAGCAGTGGAAATTTAGGGCAGATTGGGTTAGGAGCAAGTGTTTAAGGAATAGGAGTAGGAGTAGGGCCTGAAACTAGGAGGACAGGTAGAATGATTGAATTATTTAGGGTCAAGCCAGGTATTTTGATAAGCGGCACTTATTTGCCAGGCCTTGTGTCTATCTCAGTTGTCTGCAACAACTACTTAATCTGGACCCCGCAGTATTCATGTTTGTCTCTGAATGGTAATGGGTCTAAAAGAAATTGAAACCTGACTCCTAAGTGCTTTGAAAAAGAGGTTTTATTTTGAAAACCCTTATGAAAAAGTTGTAAAGGGAGACTTTAAGGATATAGCATGCTGAAAAAGATGTCTAAAACCTTCTCCTGACTCTCTCCCCAAACTCTACTCTGCCTCAATCTCTGTCCCTGGCTCCTCCCCCTCCTCACCTCTCACCCAGCCTCCAGTCCCTACTAGCCTACTCTTTGTCTTTTCCTCTTTCTCACACTTTCCAGATTTTTTCTTTTCCCCCTCCTCAGTCCCGCCAGGAGCCGGGCAGCAACGTAGAGCATCCTCTGAGGAAGGGGGAGAAGAGAGGCTCTGACACTTACACTTATGACAACAGATCTGGGGGCAGGGTTGGTTATTATCATTCAATAGATGGGACAGTTGAGCTTCAAACCAAGATCTGATTCCAGAGTGGACGTTCTTAAATAGTGCACTATACTATATGTCAATGGTTCTCAGATCTTGGCATGAATTAAAAGTTTTGTTATATTTGTTAAATATGAGGATTCCAATGCCCTACTGCAGAGACTCTAAGTAATTTTTTTTTTTGCGGCGGAGGTCAGGAACCTGCACATTTAACGGCATTCAGGTGACCTTCTAATGCAGGGGAGACCCAGAACACACGTTGAGAGACACTGCTAAGAACTCGTTCATTGGGGAGGATCATTTGGAAGTGATCTAAGATTGAACATCTGCATACATATACATACAGGAATTCATATTTTTAAAATACAACATGTGCTACTTCCCATGGAAAATGGATTTTATATGTTTGAGTTCTACGTTACCATGTGTAGTCTCTGTTCTGTGCACAGTGTGCTAGTAAACATAATCTTGTTATTTAAAGCCTTTCACAATATAAGAAAAGAATTTTGTCTCTTTGCTAAGATTCAGAAACACCGCACAGACCTACACCATGGTGTTTCTGGTTTAGAAACCATTATAAAAAGCCATTTGTGGTCTCTGACAGTGGCTTTAATTAAGAAGAGTGCCTCTTCTCTAGTGGAAATTTCTGGAGGAAAAAAAAAGTGAAAGAAAGTTCAGCTAAACGACAACTCTTGGAGGTTCATGGTTCCAAAGAGTTTTGTTTCTAAGTCAATCCTCATTTGTGGACGTTCTTTTGAAAGTAGTATAGAGGGTCACCCTCCTTTGGAAGCATAAAGCAGTGATTCAGTGGGTTCTTAGAAGTGGCTCTGAGTACCTGGGAGCAGGGAGACCCCTTGCAATGCTAGAGGTAAAGACTGCTAGAGTAAGGAGGGTCCCCAAAAGAAAACTCTTACTTCATGCTTTTGACTTCACTCAGCTTTTTCCGGGCATTGGGTAGGAACCCAGCTTGATCCCAAGCCCACTCTCCCTCATACCCTTGAACAGTCCTGGTCAGGGGCTCAGGGGTTCTGTGGTTTCTCTCCTACATTTACTTAAATGACTTCTCCACACCCTGCACTCCACCCTGATGACAAGAGTTGTGGAGTGTTACCTGTGGAAATTTTGGTGCCAGACACACGGGGTTGAATCCTGGTGCTGTCACTTATCACCTGGGGGAACTCAGGCAAATTTCAGTTGTTCTTCTGTGAAACGGAGATGATCACTCAGGATTTCTGTGAAAACCTGCATATATGTAGAGTTTTTAGTGGGGTGTCCAAAATATAGCAAATGGCTCCATGGACCTTTGTTATAATAAGATTAATTTCTACCTTAAACTAAAAGTTATTGTAGGCTATTAAATTCCACAAGATGGGCACGTGTGAAATTTTTACTCAATGTGTATGTGAAACACCTATCCGGGCCCAGCAGTGAGTTCATCAGGCACGACCCTGTCCTGGGGACCTTCCATTCTAAGGAGGAAAGTAGGCATTGGTCAAATACTGAGCATATCTTGGTAAGATAATATTCTTCCTAATTGATAAGCAAACAGAAGCTTGGAGAAGTTAGAGAATGGCACAAAATTCAAGGGCTGTACACAGCACATAAGAAATTAGAATACAATTCTGTCTTATTCCCAAATCCACATTCCATCCATCGCTATGTGGTTTCGGCAACAGAGGATTTATCTTCTGTCGATTTTAAACCACCTTCTCTCTTTTTCTTAATGTTTGTTTATTTTGTGGGTGGGGGGGAGGGGCAGAGAGAGAGGGAGACAAAGAATCCAAAGCAGGTTCCAGGCTCTGAGCTGTCAGCACAAAGCCCAACACAGGGCTCAAACTCACCAGCCGTGAGATCTTGAGATCATGACCTGAGCCGCAGTCAAGACACTTAACCTACTGAGCCACCCAGGTGCCCCAACTACCTTCTCCACCACCACCATAGGGCCTGATTGCATTCTTCATACTACGTGTGTAAGCAATTTCTGACAGGAAGTTTGGATGATTATGATTTACTTAATGTTTGGGAAATGGAAAGGTGAGGAGAAACCTTGAATTCATGTGGTTTTGTTTGTTTGTTTCTTTGTGCAAACCCAAAATAAATAAACACAATTCAGAGACTGGGGAAGAGCAAAGGTCTTAAAACCTGTATCAGGTAGTTTTATTTACACCTCAGAAAGCAATAAATAAAGAGCTATAAATAAGTGTTTGATTCTACAAAGCACCCGTTTATTAGGAGGGCACCATATTACGAAACATAACCAAATATCATACAATAACAGATAAAAACAAGCTTGGATACATATCATGGCTCATGGCTAAGTCTGGTGTGGAAAAAGCTCATAATATTGCCTAACCAATGAAATAAAATCGTCTTGATTTTTTAAAAATTTTTTAATGTTTATTTATTTTTGAGAAGAGCATGAGCAGGGGAGGGGCAGAGAGAGAAGGAGACACAGAATTGGAAGCAGGTTCCAGGCTCTGAGCTGTCAGCACAGAGCCCAATGCGGGGCTCAAACTCACAGACCGTGAGATGATGACCTGAGCCGAAGTCGGATGCTCCACTGACTGAGCCACCCAGGCGCCCCTTGATTTTCTTAACTTAATCTTTATAGTCATTTCTATGAAGTGGATAACTTTTGCTAAATAAAGTCAGAGGAGAAGTGGACTCAAATAGCCACAACAAATATGTATGTACAATGAAATATAAAAAGAATCAAAAGACTTTTAACTATAGCCGTTGAGCTCAACTTCAGTATCTAATCTTTTCTAAGGAAGTTGTGGTTCTCTCTGCTCCAGATCACCCTCTAGTGATAACACACAGAGACCGAAATTAAGGCAGCAAAAAGGAAGTGAGGAAAAAAAGGAGGAAGGAAGAGTAGAATCTACAATCAACGAACTAGACCACAAAGGTGGGGTTGAAAACATTTCCATTCACACAGTCTTCCAAAGTCTTTTTGTTATGTTTTGTTTTTTTACTTTCAACTACTGTCACTGCAACACAGGAAATATGCTGAATAGATAGATCTATAGAGGCAGAAAGGAGACGAAGGCTGGGGAGAGACATGGGGGATGACTGCTGATGGCAAGGGGTGATACAAATGTTGCATGATTAGATTAAGGTGATGGTTGTGCAACCCCAAATATACTAAAACCCACTGGACTGCACACTTTAAACAGCTGACATGTCAGTATTAAGCTATATCAATTAATACAATTTTAGTATCTTACTTTAGAAATTAGCAAAGAGGATCAGAAGGTAATAGCCAAACCTAAGATCACTTAAAAAATACTAACAATGAAACAATAGCTCTTATTGGGACAGTTGGTAAAGGTCAGCTGGACCCATTGGGAAATGAATGCATCACTTCTTTCAAGGTACCAAGACCGACTTCATTAAATGTCTCCCCAAAGGATCCTCCAGAGCTTTACTAGGCCCCCACTCAACTCTACATCCCAGAGGCATGACAAAAAGCACCTGATGATAAGTTAACATAAACAATTTTAATTTTATACGGAATTTTCTACTTTAGCAATCATTTGGCATCATCATACGTGCTGCTGGCGGTTTTCAGAGAGGGAGCCCCCAAATGTCATAGGTCTGTCTCCCCAGTGTCTATCAAGAGTAAGTCGCAATCACAAGGGCATGCTTTAAAGGAGCTGTTTATTCTGCACAGCTCTTGTGTGGTTTTGGTTTCGGCAGCTTTCCTATCTGTAAAGAATTCTCATTTGACATCTCAATAGGCAATCGTCATTTTAAATTTCATCCGAGTTTCTTCACATGTGCGATCACGATAGTCTTCATTGTGGATGGGTTGCAGTCTTTCTCTGCTTTTGTTTCTTTACAGAAGCCAACCTGGGTCTTACAGATTGGCCCAAGGGGTTTTGTGAGCATCTACGATTGTGTGCGCGCGCGCGCACACACACACACACACACACACACACACACACACACACACACACACACTCTTGTAGTGGAGGGTTTTTCTGGGTAGGGTCCACTAACTTCATCAGCTTCTTGAAGTGCTCTGGAAACAAATTAAGGTTCAGGAAGCTGGCTTCCCAGGGTCTAGTTCTTATCTGTAACCTAGAAGTCCACTGACTGTCTTGATCCTTAACTACTTGGCAGCATCTTTGACGCTTACAGATTAGTATAGGTCTTTTCTGGATTTCTGATCACCTCCACTCAGATATATATGCATAAATTACATGTTGAATGATCTGCAGAGCCTTGCAAGTTTAGAAAACTGTAGATTAAAATGCTCGAATCTTGGGGTTTCCCCCCTCATTTCTGGTTAGGTGCCTATGCCATACACTTTTAAAAATCAGGCTGAAAGGGGTACTGGGTGGCTCAGTCAGTTGGTCTGACTCTTAATTCTGGATCAGGTGGTGGTCTCACGGTTTGTGCAATCGAGCCCCACATCGGGCTCTACGCTGATAGCACGGGGCCTTCTCGGGATCCTCTCTCTCCCTTTCTCTCTCTGCCCCTCCCCTGCTCTCTTGGTCTCTCTCTCAGTGAATAAATAAACATTAAAAAAATACAAGCAAAGAGCAAAACATCTTAAAAAAATCAGGTTGCACATTCCTTGGTACAAACAAAACTTGTGTTGGAGTCAAATGCTTTTGACACACAGTTTTTATTTACAGAGAATATGGAGGCAATGAGGTCCTCCTGTTTTTCCAGAAAGCCTCTAGATCCCTCACTATTGCCTAAGATCACAGATCCTAAGGAAAGCCCAAATCCCCACTCCTTCCCAGGACACAGAGGTGGGGCCAACTACTGCCTGCCCGCCCCCCCCAGCCCCACCCCTGAGAATTTCCCTGATCTTCCTCCAGGTGTCAGTAGAGGCTCACACATCTGCCTCCTTCCCTGCCCCCTCTGAGTCCATTCATAAAGTGGTGGGTGATTTGTGACCGCCTCACTGTGATTGTAGAGGGAAACAGCCATCTTTGCTTGTCTCTATACTAGATTTGTTTTTCTAATTTCTTTTTACTTGAAGGTTTACCAGCTGCTTTATTACCAGAGCGAGGCTTCCTTGCAGTCTCTTTTCTTTTTCCTCTCCCCCTCTGTTCCCCTCCTTTTTTGTTCCTAGAGACAATCAGTGTCTCTGGTCCCAGCTGCCACTGCTGATTTTTCATTACAGTTTAATTTAAAACTGGGATTGGAATGGAAATGTCTTTTTGCCATTTGGGGTTTGCGAGGCCTGTGGTTTTATTGCCAAAGGCACAAATGTTAGTTACTACTGTTTTTCCAGAGTTTGCTGGGGAGGGTGAGGAGGGGCTGGAGGGTGGGAGGGAAAGAAAGACAGACTGACCTAGCAGAAGTGGGAGGGAAATGAGAGGGAAAATCCCTCTCAGAGGCAACATTATTCTGTGTATTGTTTGGTTTGATGTTTTGAAGAAGAGGCTTTAGGTCAGGAGGAGGAGAAAATAGTGCTGCATTTCCCCAAATGAATGTTTATGCAGGTCAAATATCTTGTCCACCCTGGGATAGGAGACTGAGGGAGGGACATCTCTCTCTCTGTCTCTGTCTCTCTCTCTCTCTCTCTCTCTCTCTCTCTCTCTCTCTCTCACACACACACACACACACACACACACACACACACACACACACACACGTTCAATTTGAGACTGGCATGTTTATAGGAATGCTGGTTTTCTTTTCAAGTAATAGTAACATCTCTGGCTAATTCACTTGACCACAGCTTTAAATGGGAACACCGGAGGAGGGACTAAACTGTAAATGACCTTGAGGGAACCAACTGTTTATATATTTATATACTTTCACCTCAAAGGAGACATCAGGGATCTTTCACCACTGGCTTCTGTTTTCTCTCCCCTTTTATATTCTTCGGCTCAAGTCCTAGGGTTATTTACGAGGCTCCCCACAGTCACGAAGCCCAGTCCAGCTATGCGATTAATGTTTCCTACAGTCTCTTAGATGACTCTCCGTGACTTAATTGTTTTGATCAGATTAAAAAGCAAACAATCCTCTAAAATTGATGCCACCTTTGCCTCTCTCTGTGTAACATTACAGGGGAAGGACATTCTTCTTTAAAAGTAATCTTGAAGGAGGAGACGGACAGGAGCTGAAGACTTTGCACACCTTCATTTAAATATTGAGCACCGGGAAGGAGTTGTTTCCCAGGTGTGGGGAATCTGCAGAATGTCTCATCTGTCATGCTAAAAACAATTACTGTCTCCCCTCCCAGCAAGAATCCGTTCTTCCTAGATACACCGGGTTTCGGATGTCAGGCTGAATGCTCCATTATCTCTACAGATCACGCTGACTCTTCACAAGGTGAGCGGTTCAACTTCCCCTCCAAATGGCCTCGGGCGGCTCTGGAATTGTGAACCTGTCTGGGGGAGACCCATCTCTCTGTCACACGGAGCAGCCCAAGACTTTGGGGCCTCGCGGGGTGCTTCGAGCCTCTGCTGCCAGCGTGCTCTTGCTTTGTGTGCTCTTGGTTAACCGGTTAACGGGACATTTTATCCCAAAGCATTCGTTTTTCGGGGCCAGACATTTCAGCCAGGTTCCCTCCCCCTCTCCCACTTGTCTGGTGGGTTCTGTTTCCATGCGGAGGGAGGAGGGAAGTGGCCCGGGAGCCCAGCAACCACCCCACAGACCTCTTTCCGAGACTGCTGCGGTTGTCTCTGCAACTGACGGGACATTCTAGCGGTTGGAATTTCCTTGCAGAAGCCGTGCCACTAACAGAAGTGCAGGTCTCCTTTCTGCAGTTCAGAGTTCAGGACACACAAAAGGGGAAAGAAAACAATAACAATGGAAACCATCTGAGCCCCAACAGCTGCCCTGCCTCCCCTTCCACGACGAGGACAACAACAACAAAAACAATAAGCACGACGACAACAACAACAAAAACAATAAGCACAACCACCCATCTCTCCCCCACCCTGTGCCTAATGTGGTTAACGTGCCCGGAAACTCTGCGTCGCTGAACTGCCCAATACGATAGGAAATATGTGCAGAGGAAATGCCTTCCCTGACCGCTGAATGAAGTCTGAGACTTCAAGGGGCTGATTGACATTTGAGGAAAACAGTTAGTTTTTGCATACGTGCGATCTTCCTAGATGAAGAAAATTCCACAGCTGTCACCTTTGCTTGATCAGTCTGGCTGTCTAGGATGAATTTAATGCCAACCCGGGGACTGTGCGGGCCGGTCCACTCGTGTTGTGAGAAAACAGGTTACATCTTCAAACGCTTTCCTGCTTCCCGATACCACATGGTGCAGTCACCTCCTCGCAAAGCACACACTGTGGCCAATTTTTCTTTCCGTGTTTACAGAGATAAATGTGGGGTGAGGCGGTGGGACCTATGGATTGATCATGCGCTGTCCTGTGTGACAGGAAAATGGGTGTTTGATCTTGTTTTGTGCTATAAGAAACTCTTCAGAAATCTCCTGGAAAAAAAAATCTCATAAACCTAGGTTAGTGGCCACATATGGGATCCATTAACTCCTCATTTCTGCTTGTTCTTAGCAAATTTTTGTCTGGTGACAACACATGAACTTTGGGGTGTTTTTGTTTTGCTTCACACCACAGAGAACTCTGTTGACTTGCTTCAGTTTTGAGAAAATATGCAGCACAAAGCAGGCTGTGGTCGGGTGAAACAACTGACAGCAAGTAGAACTTGGAACGTTTGGTTCGTGGGGACGCAGGGGGACGTGTTCTTCAGATTTCAGAGGATTCCAGAGTTGCCGATGTTCTGGGAAGAATCTTCCTTTCGTGGTGAAACTGAGTAAGAGAAGCCTCGGTTCTCTCCCTAGCTCTATTCATGTTTCACGGTGTAACTTCGGGAGATTGGTTTGGTCTGTCTTAGTTTCTAAATGCGTGTTTTCTAAATCTTGGACAAGGCAGCAACGTACTTCTTGCAAGACATGCCCTTAGCCCCAGATTAAAAGGCATTAAATAATTACATCACACCAATATTTGGAACTAAAGTCACTCCTCTGACAGAAAACAGATTGGAGGATGTTAACTCTAAGAAGGAACACAGGATAAAAAAATTGAGAAGAAAATTAGCTTTTACGTTTCTGTTTTAAGTAATTAATAAACCAAACACAACAATCGGTGCTTTTCACCCACACCCAGCATCAGGGGGCTTCAGACATTGCCTTTGAAGTGGGCCCCCAGTAGGGAGGACCCCACTGTTCAGGCTACTTTATAGTGGTAATATATTGTCTGGTAAAAACAGATGCCAAGAAATTGTGCAGATTGTATCTCCGAGCATCTGAAACCCTAAAACTTCAGGGGGCCAAGGAAGGTCCCAGGCTTTTGATTTTTTTTTTTTTCTTAAAAAAAAAAAGGCCCAAAGTATTAAATTGAAACAGGCACTTCATTTCTTTCTTTCATTTCTCCCTTCACCTCAGGAGACCTACGTTAAATTCCTCTTAGATCACAGCTAGACGTGGGTTTGATGGTCTCAAGCCACCTTTTCACTGTACATTCATCCCATAAATAGAAGATGAATAAAGATGTCAAACTCCATCCATATAATATTCTGACACACGTGGCTGTCTCTGTGAAAGAGGAGCTGGGATGAAGGAGGACTCAGTGGAGTCCACAGAGCCAAGGACTGCAACATGCCTCGGTGAATTTAAGCGCACAAATAAGACCGTGTGGATTACCAGCCAATAGCTATGGAGCTTCAGCTGTCAACCTTATCCTGAACGGACATTTGTGGAAGGACAACGGTTGGGCTGGTATAGTGTGAGTTCAACGTGGGCTACTTTCCTTAAGCCACCGTCCTTAAATTTTGTGTTTTAAATAGTGGTTTTCCAGGCAAACAAAGTCAGGTCTATACTTAAAGCAAGGGGTCCCAAGACCAGATTCAGTTCTTCACGTTCCGAGTAAAAATACATGGACCCCGATTCGGGGATTATACTACTAAGATTTATTCATCTTTCTGTGCCCTAGATAGGGAAAGAACCAAATCTAACAAGCAAGGAATACACTGCCAAATATTGATAATTCCTTCTCTGGAATACTCACAGCTATTTTTAGTGTGTTAATGTAAAAAGCCAGTGAGATGAAAAGTGAAGTGATCCGTTTCCAGAAGAAAAACCAGCCGAATCTTCATTAATAATTCCTTGTAGAATGCTCCATGGGCCTTTATCTGACAGCCTGACAAGCTGAACTAAACAACAGAGACTGTAGGAATGTAAAAGACATAATCTTAACACCAAACCTTCTGAAGATTTGGCTGTCATTTTACATTAAAGGCAAGGGGTAAAAACCTCCATTGAAACAGAAGGAGCTTGCAACCTGATTATAGTGCCAGAATTTAGTGAGAGAAGAAAAGGCAGGCATCTGAGTTAGCAAATGGTGGTATTGAAGAGTATTGAACTAAGCTTTCTTTCCACGTCTGGCTTGGGATTTTTGAGAGCCGAAGACGATGATGCGGTTATGATAAGACGCAACGTAGCTATTCCTGGGCCTAGTGACAAATCTTCGTTATCAATAAAAACTATGTAACCAGTGTTGGACGCGGTATAAAAGCTAACTCAAACACCTGCCTAGAGTCTGTTTATGTTTCTATAGCAATTTACTCTTCCCGTGTCTTCTCACACTATAGGGTCTCATTGGATTTTCATGATAATGCCATGGGGCAGTCAGGATAGACACTACTGCCCTGTTCTACGCGTGAGTAAGCCATCACTCAGAAATGCTAGGGAACTTGTCCCAGGTTAACTAGCTGGTAAGTATCTGGGTTGAGATCAGATCCAGGTTTCTTACTTTTATACCTGTGCTTCCAATATATTTTTAAAATGAAAACATGGGGCGCCTGGGTGGCTCAGTCAGTTAAGCGTCTGACTTTGGCTCAGGTCATGATCTCATGGTCCGTGGGTTTGAGCCCCGCGTCGGGCTCTGTGCTGACAGCTCAGAGCCTGGAGCCTGTTTCAGATTCTGTGTCTCCCTCTTTCTCTGACCCTCCCCTGTTCATGCTCTCAGTCTCAAAAATAAATAAATGTTAAAAAAAAATTTAAAATGAAAACAAATGCAAGCAGCAGAGCTTGGATAGTCTAATGTCCACTGAAGGCCAAGATCTGCGGGAAAGAATTGGAATCAGCAAGAACAGAACAAAGTCAAAGAGCAAAGGACTATGGGAACACATGTATATTGCTGCTACTCTGAGTTGAGGGTCTTCTTGCCCATAATGTGAGCAAAATCAAGGTGAGAAATGGTCTGTTGTTGTGTATGGTTACTTTCCCCCAAATCACATGATAATTAGTAATAAAGCACTAACAGTAATTCACTCTTAATAAAGCACTTACTTTATGTCAGGCTATATTCTAAGGTCTTTACATTGATTGACTCATTTACTCCATATGAGATAGGTTTTAATCTTCTCCCCATTGTATAGCCACATCCTTCAATCTAAGAGAGAGAGAGAGAGAGAGAGAGACAGTGAGTGTAGGTGTAGGTGTGTGTGGCGGGGGTGGTGTGAAGGCATCTCTCTCCTCATTTTCTTTCCCACTTTATCAATATTTCCTGAGAACACCCTGTCATGTGTCCCCTTTGTTAATAACCCTCCAGTGCTCTCAGAGCAAAGGTTGGCTCGCAGCTTTCTCCCCTTCCTGCCGCCTGTCAGGAGAGGAAATCACAACTTTCAGAGGGACCTGACACAGGGGGAACTGGATAGCACCGAAGGGTCAAGGGTAAGAATGCAGGGAACAGTGAGAAATCCCAGATAGTGTCCGGCCGGTGCTAGGCAGGAAAGGCTCCTTTACATGTGACTTCTCCTGTTTGCTATCTCTGGTTCCTGCAGGAAAGAAAACCACAGCAGATTTTGCTGGGACTGCATTTGTGCACAGCTGTCCATGCTGCTAGAGAAATGCTGAGGGTTTCACGGGAGGTGCAACCCTAGACTGTGGGTTTTCCAATCTCCTGGGTACAGATGAGCCAGGAACTTTAACTGAAATTATGCGGTATTGGTTAAATAACACCAATTTCATGTATAATTCATCACCAGGCCCTATTGATCTAATAACCTAAATGGCAGATCACAAGGTGTGCATAGTAACAATGGTGTATGGTGAAATGCTTCATGAAAACAGCACATGAAAAAACCACCCTGTAAATTCTTCAAGAGGATTCCCTCCCACGCATCTTATTCCAGACCAGGCTACCGACTCCGTGAACAATGGGGTGTGAGGTGTTCACCTCCCTTCCTTCTCCATCTGTCTTGGCTTCTGCTGTACCAGGAGGACTTGACCTTTGATGAGAAGACACCTCCCCCTAAAGGTCAGGGTGACCTGACGTCCGTCACCCCTCAGCCTGTTCTGCTCGGGGTTAAGGTTGCCCCAGTTAGGAAAGATGACCAGATACAGGCAACGAAATGACAGACCAGGAGGTCATGGGTTAAAGGTTTGGGCATCGATTGTTTTGCTAGTGATGTTTCTAATTCCCATTAACTCTCATGAAGAATTATGTGTGTGGCGTGTGAGGAGAAGACAGTTATTAACTGAGGCTTTCTCTCCTACAGGCAGTGAATGCTGCTATTTATTAATGAAGCTGCACTTTCCCAGAGCATGTAATGGTAAAGATCATAGAATTTTAAACCTAGAATGGGCATTAGAGATCATTTTGCCTAACTCTCTCCCTTTAAAGATGAGGAAACAGGTCTAGTGAGGCTAATCACTTACTCGAGGAAGGTCACTTACTTAGTGGCAGAGTGAGGGCTACACCCCTAGTTTATTCCCTCCCTCCACTGATGCCATGCTGACAAATTAACAAGTATTAAATAGCTGGTAAGACCCCAGGAGCCAGAGTGTAATGTTAAAGCTGCATTGCTTCGAGTGTGCATGGAATCTGAGGCATATTTAGTGGCCAGAGGCTATGAGCAAGATATCTTTTAAAAATGCAAATTGCTATCTACTAAATAAAATGAGTGTAAGTCTGAGGAAGTTCCTTCCACTGGAGCTCGTAGGCAATAGCGTTAATTAGTCCGAGGGCATGGGTCCAATTTCCATAAGGGCCAATTAGGTTCACACAATGGGAAAAAGAGACTGATTCCCAGACTTGGACCGTACCCCAAACTCTGTCTGCCAGGTCCCCGGGGAAACCAGGTGAGACTGTGAGGGGGACAGGGCACATATCCCCCGCCCTTGCTGGGAAAACAACTCAGGGCGTTTCTCAGTGGACTCACCTTACATTCAGGGCAGAGCTTTAATAAAATGTTTTATTAAGGCTGAAAGCCAGGGATTGCTTGGAGCACATTTTCACATTCATTCTCTTCACATCATTGAATAATGGTAGCAAAAGGGATTTTTATTCTAGTTTTGCAGATTAGGACCTAAGACCCAAAGAGATAAAGTTATCTTCTTTTTTTTGTTTAAATCCAATTATCAGGCAATGAGAGAACATCAGATTCAAGACCTAAATCTAGGTCTCCTGAACTTCCCAGTAAACCAGACATCACAGCTACTTACAAGCACAGAGCTACCACTTTGCTGACACAAAGAGAAAAATAAAGGCATTTTGAGTTGCATCCAGGTGCTAGGTCGTGGCTCAGCTGGAAAATCAGCTTCCCGTGATTGGGCCAAGGATAAAAAAGAAACATGTGGTCATGATTTCACTGCAGTTTTCTTGGGCAAAATATAAACAGACCTAAACGGGAGGTCTTCTGTGGTCCTGCCTGCAAGGCCTCAGCCCTATTTCCCAAGTCAAAACCCAAGACCTGTTGCTGAGGACAGAGGGCAGGAAGGAGTGGCCACAGGTGAGGCAAACTTGAAGACAAACAGGCGATGGCACATCACGGGTACTTATATGTCCATGTGGCTCTTTAGGTCTTTTATTGTCTTGCTTCAGGCCATGCTAGTTCATGCGAAGTCGACATAGTTAACCAGATAGACTTTGTCCTTTTCAGGAATAACTAACAGTTTGTCAATATCAAACACAGAGAGTCAAACAGAGGCGCTGAGGGGCTACAGACGTGAAGCGAAGCCAAGCAACTAAATAGTAACCTTAGAGCTCCAAGAGCAACAGAGGCCAGACACTTCCTGCCATTCCCCCCAAAGTAAAGTCAACTTTAAGCATCACAGAAATGGCACCTCGTTTTAACTGTGGTGCCTTGTGACAACTTGAACAAATCAGCATTGTTGAAAAAGGTTTTTTACCCATTACTACACGATTCAGCTGGCACGTGGATTAAATTCTATCTCATCTAGGAATTTCTAGCCATGTTGCAGAGAGGTTGGGCAGCTTCTTTTTCACTCCTACCTGCGGTATTTTATTAAGTGGTTATGGTTTCCTTGAGACTTACATTCATCAGGGAACAGAAAGCAGCCAAGATAAGCAGTAACAGCTGCTCAAAGGACAGGGCGAGGCCACCTCTCCCATTCTTTTTCCTGGTGCCTCACATCCGTTCGGGTGGGAGTTCTTCTCAGATAGGCTAGCACATTTCTCTCTTTGTGTTCATACCAGAGGCCTGATCTCATCGGCTTGTTCAGTGCTAGGATGGTAAGGCTGGGAATTACAGTTAAGAACCTACTGACGATCAGGTTGTTTGACGTTAGTGTAAGAGAAAGGTAAAAATTGTTGGGAGAATTTCTGGGGTCATCTAGCCCTCAATCCTAGCTTGCCATTCTCTTCCCCATCTCTCGTCATGGGAAATTCAGTTCCTCCCAGGGAAGCTGATTCTAGTTTGGGCCAGCTCTAGTTGTGATGAAGTTGTTTCTTAAAAATAAGGAGACCACTCCTTGCCATGGCTCTGGTTCTGCCATGTAGAGCCCACCTTATAGCCAATTCTGTACTAACACCCAGCTTATTGAGGTGCTTGCATGGCTTAGTTGGTTAAGAGTCCAACTCTTGATTTTGGCTCAGATCATGATCTCATGGCTCATGAGATTGAGTCCCATGTGAGACTCGGCACTGGCAGCATGGAGCCTGCTTGGGATTCTCTCTTCCTCTCTCTCTGCCCCTCCCCTGCTCATGTGCACTCTCTCTTTCTCTCTTTTTCTCAAAATAAACATTAAAAAAACCCAGCTATCTTTAATTTCTGAATTTATTCATTAATTCATTCTGTCTGCATTTTATAGTGTTTATGGTGTCATGTACGACGTTAACTAGACCTAAGGGCTCTTCAGTCCATTTGTGTTCATTTCTTTTGTTCAATCTAAAAACACTCAGTTTTCTCAACTTTTTGTAACACAGAGAGGCCTCCACAATCTGGATCTCCTCCTCCAAACTTCACAATGAAAACACTCTTGCTAAGAAGAGTTATTGAGGGTCCACTGTGTAGTAGGCCCAGGACTAGCCCCTATAATATTCTCCACTTCCTGCAAGGTAGGCATTGTCAGACTGGCTTTTGCCATGAGGAACTGTGGCTCAGAGATAAAGTAACTCTTCTTGATTACTTTATCAGAGATAAATACATTCTTGGTGTGGATGAGCCAATGGCTGATAGGTGGGATGTTTGTACAGACTCTAAAGCTTCCAGTTTGAGGGTGTTCCCTTAAGGGGCAGCACCTGTAGGTGATGAAGTATGTCCTTCCCATGTACCCTGTCCTTCCCATGTACCCTGTCCATGGCAGACAAGACCATCTGCTCCCTCCCGGCATAGCAGACAGTTCTTAGTGTTAACCCCTTTCTTTTGACAATCCGTTATATTATTACATAGTTACACATATTTATACATTATATTACATAGTTAAGTACATTGATAGCCCACATGAAATGCATTTTCTAGGGTAAAATTTCTGAAGGGATTTAAAAAATCATGTGCTTTCAAAATACAATTTTTTATAAGAGTAACTCATTTAATTTATGATTGGCAATCCTTTCTTGGCAAACATCACACACATTCAGGAATTCTTATAAAATAAGAGAATCTGGGGCTCCTGGCTGGTTCAGTCAGGGGAGTGTGCAACTTTTGATATTGGGGTTGTGAGTTTGAGCCCCACACTGGCTATAGAGATTACTTAAGTAAAACTTAGGGGTCCCTGGGTGGCTCAGGTGGTTAAGCGTCTGACTTCAGCCCAGCTCATGTCACAGTCTGTGGGTTGGAGCCCTGCATCCAGCTCTGTGCAGACAACACAGAACTTGCTTTGGATTCTCTGTCTCCCTCTTTCTCCGCCCTTCCCTTGCTTTCTCTCTGTCTCTCTCTCAAAAAGAAACATTTAAAAATAAATAAGAGAATCTAACCTATACATTTTTTTTCAAATGTAATTAAATATTTATGAACACTAAATATAACAAAGAATGAAGTTGACATGATACATTTCGTAGATGTTTAATTAAACATTTATTCAATTTATCAATTGTGTATTTTGGAAACAGTAAATCTTTTGAGACCTTCAGATAAGCCTTTGAGAAGAACAAGCCTATAAGTGCCGTGTTATCAGTGACTAAATAATAGTGGGTCTTTCACATTCTTTGGGGATAGAAGAACTGATACAGACGTGTGTGGCTTATGATGGCAATAGCTTTTTTTGGAAACCACATTGTTGGTTTTCCTTTCTCTGGCCCAGTGTGGCTTCTTTTGGTCGCCTTGTCTGCCCATCTTATATGTGCTTGAAAGCAGATAAAAGGGGACTCTTTCAGACAAAACTTTGTGGGTCTTTCGGCTTTTCTTGATCACCATCTTTCTCTGCTGAGAAAATTGCTCCTTTGCTTACAATCTTGGATGAAAAGTTGACCTGATGCATCTGGTTTCCCGAACAGCCACTGAGGGGCTGGATAATGCAAGCTGAAAGTGGGGAGTTCACTTGGCTCCTGCTCAATAGGAAACAGGAGAAAGGAAGGAGCCAGAGAAATTCCCCATCCTTTCTCCCTTTTTGCATCCCTTCCGGAGAAGTCCTAATTGCCAAACAGACATGCCTGCTCTGCTTCTTCATGATTTGTGAAGCAGGGCCAGCCTACACATGCATCTCGTGTTGATTTGCGTCTTCCTTTATCTTCTATCCCTTTTTCTTTTACCACCCCCACACCCTGGGTTTGTACTTTGGTTCTTGCCCCTGGCTCGACCTTCTAGAGAACCCGGTGAAGAGTGCCAAGCACCAAGTTGTCATTCATGGATTTTATACTGAGTTGCTTTCCTTGACTTGTGTTTTAAACTGTGTCCTGTTTACCTTTCCAGATTCTGATGATTGCCTTTTGTTTTCCTGCTGGTTTTCACTTCCAGCTCATCCCTGGATATCGGGTTTTTTTTAATAGGGTAGGCCTAGAAAATGTTAAACTTCCTACTGACTAAAACATCCAAGGCTGTGAAACTAGGTCTCTCTTATATTGCCTATTTTTAGTTAGATTTTTAAGCACAATTGTAAGAACTTTTATTTATCCCTGTTAAATTTGATCATTTTAGTCAGTTCATTATTGTTCTTGCCTGTCAAGAACATTTAGAAACCTGATATCGTTATTTTCCATATATCTGATATTCATAAATTTGAGACTTTTTTTTTTTTTTTTGGCCTTCATTCAGCGATATTAGATTATACAGTCCATGGTGGATGAAAGATCCTGCGACAGGGGCACCTGGGTGGCTCAGTCGTATAAGTGTCTGACTTTGGCTCAGGCCATGACCTCATGGTCTGTGGGTTTGAGTCCCACGTTGGGCTCTGTGTCCACAGCTCCGAGCCTGGAGCCTGCTTCGGATTCTGCATCTACTTCTCTCTCTGCCTCTCCTCTACTCACACTCTATCTCCCTCTATCTCAAAAGTAAATGAACATTTTTAAAAAATTAAAAAAAAAAAAGATCCTGGGACAACATGTAGAAAACTCTCAAGCCCTAGTCCTCACCATTTAGCCATATTTGTTTATTTATTTACTAATTCAATTGTCCTTTGCCTTCAGGCAAAGGAACTCAATTCCATTGCACAAACATACATTGGATGATTGCCTAATTTGGGCAAACCACAGTGTTGTATGTCTCTTGTTGGGACACAAAAATAAATAAGATGTTGGATAATTTTTATTGGTGAGAATTTCTGTTCTTTACAGGAAGATAGGTCTGTGGTAGAGCTATTACAGAAGAAACTGGCCTTCTGGGCACTCAAATCCTATAGAATGGCGACTACCTATTTCTTCTCCATGAAATGCTGGCTCTGATGAAGGAAAAAAGAAATGCAGTTTAAGAACGCTCTAAGAAACTAGATAAACTAGGGGAAGAATCACCTTCTCCCACTGAACATTGAGTTTACAAAGAAGGTGTGAATTTAGAGACTAAAATAACCTCCTGCCTAAGCACCTACTCATGTCGATGAAAATCCTTTGCCAATTCACAAAGTCCTTTCGTGGTTGCAAATGACTCTGTCACAATAATTGTTTCCTGTCAACTTTTAAGGCAAGAGTGAGAGGTTTATTGAATGGCAAGGAGATCATCTGGCATTTCTCGTTTAGTATCTGGAATTTCAGCAAATGTCAAACACACACTTCTCAGAAGGATAAAGAGAAAAAGTCGCTGGGAAAAGAAAACTAAGAGAAACTATTGGAAAATAACATTTCATGTGTATTCTCAGAAGTATGTAAGAACTGGTCTTTAGTTCGTTATTCCCATTTAAAAGTGAACTTTTGGGATGCCTGGGTGGCTCAGTCGGTTAAGCGTCCAGCTTCAGCTCAGGTCATGATCTCGCAATTTGTGACTTCGAGCCCCGCATCCGGCTCTGTGCTGACATCTCAGAGCCTGAAGCCTGCTTCGGATTCTGTGTCTCCCCTCTCTCTCCGCACCACCCCTGCTTGTGTTCTCTCTCTGTCTTTCAGAAATGAATAAACATTAAAAAATACAAGGTGTGAACATCCGTTGCAGTCTGAGAAAGATGCTATTTCTAAGAAATGGGAGCAAAACTAGGACTCAAAACCATAGAAACAAGCACCTGGATAATTTACAAGGTATCACGATGAAACATGCAGAAAAATAGAAACCAGAACCTATTTTGATATGTAAGTCTGAGGATATCTTCAAGAAAAGCAAGGCCATCATGAACGGGGGGACTCAATTCCAAAAGAAGCCATTGGCTAGCATTCACCAGGATGCCCACTGAACATGGAGAAGAGCAGGGCATTGATTTTTGTAACTCAAAAGGCCCCGAACTCACAGACACACCTTCCTCCCCTGTTGCCTCTTTCCTCCTACTGTAATGCTTCCGTCTTGTAGAATATTGCTAACTGATTGAAATCCTTGTGAAACTCAGGCAACCGGTAACCACATAAGCACATGCAAACATAACATAGCACACACACATGCGGGGAGAATATTTCATTAATGATCCGTTAGACATTGAAAGCTCAAACTTCCCTCCTGACACCGGGCTCTAGTAGAACCGGGATGGGGAGACATGGTGGTCTCAGCAGCTTCCTGAGGGTGGCCTCAGGGGTGGCAGCTCAGCAGCATATTCGACCACAGGGAACTGGAGAGGAGGAAAAACCGGAAATAGCACACTGTTTGCAACTCAAATAAATCCCTCAGGATTTATGACTTAATCTTAGTGCAGCATCACTGAAAGAAACCCAATCCAGTTTCAGTTAACTGAAAGTAATTGAAAAGAAACTTTAATCTTTACTTGTTCTCTCAAGGAACACTAAAGGGATCCAGTTCATAATCTACAGAAATACATGGGAAAATCCCCTTTCTTCTCCTTTTTAGTTCTTTTCCTCCCACGACACGCACACGTGGGGTCTCTGGAACTTCTCTTTCCCCAAGCTTCTCACTCCCAACCCTCTGTCCCCTTAACTCTCAGACACATACCTGCACAGTCGCCTTTCTCCTTGCCCTGGAGCCGTGCAGACGTACCTGTCTATGCTGTTGGAAGAATGCGAACACTGCACTCCCTGCGGAAGGAGTTCAAGTACCCCACTCACTGACTCTCCCCGCTTCTTCGTTCCTTTTGTAGCATTGCCAGAGACAAAATGGGACATCTAGTTTAATTAAGAATTTTAGTAAGAGACAAATAATTTTTTGGTGTAAGAATGTCCCACAGACTGCATAGGACATACTTCTCATTTATCCGCAACTCGAATTCAAATAGATGTCCTGTATTTTCATTTTCTAAATTTAGCAACCTTATTATTTTGGGAGAACATTACCCACCAAGAAAAGTGTTCACATCAGAGAAACAAGTAAGATACCTTTTTAGAAACTTCCAGAGCTGTCTAAGAGGAAACTGAAGTAATCTAGAATTTCTACAGAATGGGGCAGAGAATACTCCTTTATCTTGTTATTGTGGACACGAATCACTGTGTCCTGCTTCACCAACAGGGAGATGATCAGCCAGAATTAATTTACATGTATAAAGTAACTGTGTTTCCACACTCAGTCTAGAAGTTTGGGATCTACCTACCATAGTAGTCGCTATGCAAGAATTCATACAAAATATGCATTTTTGAGTGTAATTGAAAGATTCCAGTGTTATCTTTAAAAAAAAGTGTCCTGAACACATATCAGTAGTATTAATTGCACGCTAAATTTCATGAGTCTGTGAGTTTGGTCTTCACATAAATGCATGTGAATGCCGACATGGGAATGCAGTCTCCTTTTCCAAGAGTCACCTTGGAAGGTAATGAATTTAATGATGTTGCTCCAAACATGTCGGATCCTCTCCAGCCGTTTTCAGCACCTGCTTCTGGGCCACATGGAAGAATCACTCTTCTTGTTTTATGTTCTCTCTTTGTTTTGTCTTCAGACTGTATTCTCCAGCTGGCTCTTCGGCTCGTCCCACCCTGCTTGGTTCTAAATGACTTTTGGCTATCTCCAAAAGGTCATAGCTATCCTCCAAGGATGAAGATTCACAACCATTGGGAATACCGTGACACCTCAATTAACAAACCCCTGGGAGCAAAACTCTTCTATAATAAAGTGCCCGTATTAAAAACGAGATTAACTCCTTATAAATCATACAAAGCAGAACCACCCGCAAGTGCTAACTGGACAAAAGTGCCTTCTCAACAGGCTTCTGTTTGTCCCCGTCCCATTCAAAGCAAAGAGATCGATTCTACTCCAAATGGGAAGTCTGGGAAGAGGGCCATTTTGCCCACCTCCCCTCCCTGTTAAGTGCTGTTCCCCCCCACTATAAACCCCCACCCCAGTGGCAACCCCTCCTCCCTGTGCCCCCTACCCCCAACTTCAGGTGCCCAATACTTTTCCACACTAACAACCATAAAGAATTTACACCTACTGATTCATTACCGGATTCTATTTCACCGGGAATTCATTTATTCAAAACTAGTTATTTAGAAGAAATTTTAGTCAATATGTATGTTTTTTAATCAGCAACTGAAAGATGGTTGGTATTAAAATCTTTGTCCCTGATACAGGGAGAGTCAAGCATCATCAGGCATATGTGGATACATTTTAAGATATGAAGACGCATAAGAAATTATTGTCCACTCCTGGGTGATCAACCTGATTTGGAAGAGAGTGGAGAGAGGGTCAAAAGCTTTATCTTTTATACTCAGGTGGTTCCCTCCGTCTTAGCGAGGAGGAAGGCGAGCCAAGTTTAGGTTTCTGGAAACCTATTTCTCAGAGCAGCTGGGAGTAGAGCAGCCTGTCTAAGAAAGCAAATGTCTCAACATGGCAGAGGGCAAAATGAAGCAGGATATGGATTTTGGTGGATGTGCTTCCCCATCTGTAAAAAGAACAAGGTAATAGTTGCTCCATCTTCAAATCTAGGAAACCCTTCAAATCCTTTTTGCATGACTAATTACATCACTGTAAACAGGACAAATTACATGATATCCTAATTTACATCACGGACACCGTCAAAACCAATCCTCTAGTCAGCCTTAAGATTAGCACAGTATCTTTTATTCTTGTTAATATTTCTTAACCAAATTTGGGGCAACCATCAAAAGATTTGGTATACAGTTACCTTGATTCTTTCCCTTTAAAAAAGTAAACTTCTAGCTGGCACACTGCTGAGAACATCCAGCCTTTAGAGGTTCAGGAAAGTGACATGTGGGGCTGATGGGGTTGCTTAAATGGCATTCATTCTTGTATATTCAGGGAGAAATGGAGGTGTTCCTGCCCTATTCATGTCTCCCTCTAGGGCATAAAAGCAGGAATAAGCAAAATGATGATGCCTTGTGATGATGAATAATAATAATGCAAAATCGCAATACCTGTCTTCAGATTGTGATGGCAGTTTCTCAGTCTTTTTGTATGCAGATGAAAAGGTGGATTTTTATAGCAAATCTCCCTTCAGACCCAAATGCCTTCCCACATCTCACACCCACTCCCAAACACACACTCACACTTGGGGGTTGGGTAGGTGACTTAAAATTAGGATGTCAGCAAAGGTATCAAATTGATTTCGTATTCTTCAAAAGCCTATCCTGATCATTTTAGTTGGACATATTTCTAATACTGTTAATAACAGGCATTTATTGAGTCTCCAAATAATCTGTGTTGAAATTGTGGAAAATGAAACAAATGGTCATAGTGACTATTTCTTGATGAACGTATCTTCTGAAAGCTTAAATAGAAATGAAAAACACATACCTAAGAACAAAATGAATGACATCTTCCTGTACCTAAAGGCAAGGAAGAAATGACAGTGCTTAAATATGTCAGTGTGAATGGTTTGCCACAAAATCTTAATTTTTATCCAATTCCAAACCACTTGTTAGTTCAAATCCTTCAGAACCTCTAGGATATGTATTCTGTATTGCCTTCTCCAAAGGTCTCTCAAATTGATGTATTAAAATAACTTGAGCTGAAAATCATATCTAACCTTTCTCGTTGGTTCAAACTCCTTTCTCTGAGGGTCTCTTCTGTGGAATATCTAATTTTTGCAGTCAACTGCAAACCAGTTCCTTTTGATTCTTACACTTGGTAAACAGAGGAACACCCTGAAGATGACTCTAGAAAATTCTAGCGTGTGTGAAAATCATCATCAAGGTGACAGGATCCACTGTTTTGACTCTTTAATTGATACCTGAGAAAATGAGGGAAATCAATTTATGCAGACCATGTAGCTAAACTGACCTTCTAATTCAGAGCTAGAAGATACTCTGAGCGTAATGTTTCATATGATGACTACATTAAAAAATTGGCTTTGTAAATTAATAACCAATTTGGATTCCTAATAGATCTTTTAAAAAAGGAAGGAATGATCAAATGAGTACAATCTATGCAGATTAAGGATTATAATGTCTTTTTCTATGGAAAAATTATTAATGTTTTAAACATGGGTTTTAAACATAGATATGCTAATATTTGTACTGAGAGGAAGATGAGCAAAGCCGAGCTTAATAAGCAGGGAGCGAAGCAGGGAGACAAAAAGGCAGCATGATGAAAAATAAGAATGTTTTGGAGAAACTGGACAAACCAGCAGGAGAACTTGTTCAAGGGAAAAAGTATAAAAGCCAAGGGAAAAAATGAGGTGCAGGGATTATGTAGCTGATCAGAGAGCTCTGGCCACAGGAGAATAAAAGCTAATTAAGGAAAAGAGAATTTCTAAAGGAGAATAGAGCCATAGCCTTGGAATTAGTATAGCCGTGTATGGTTTATATACTTCAACATAATTTCCCATAATAGCAAGGTGGTTTTTCTTTACTGCCTGTTACCAAACAGTGTCCAGAGTAGTTGTATATGGCCAATCATTGGAGTCTGGAAGGGTATAAATGGTGGGTCCCAGGTATATAGTCTTTGGGAGTTGATATTAGAAATTTACTACAGGTAGATTACCAGGAAATGCTCCCATGGAGTTACCTTGAGCTTCTGACAACTCCAGTGTCATAAAGAAGCCCAGTTTCTGGTCCTAGTTCTTCCACTGATTTGCCATGTGACCTTGACTAACTTGCTTAAACTCTTTAGGATTTTGGTCTGCTTGTCTGTAAAACGAGAAGTAGTTTTTAAACTATGCCCACAGAGCCCTACAACCCTGAGGAGGTGCCCCCGGGAGGTTAATGGGTGAGAAGTAGGAGTGAGGTTCCATTGTTGATACTTCCGTGTACACACTTTAACCGCTTTTAATCCAATTCATATATTGTGGGTCCAGATATGGTTTCCTTTTCTTCCTGCCTTATAAAGATTTGAGAATTATTATTTTTAAAAATTTTTATTTATTGAGAGAGAGAGAGAGAGAGAGAGAGAGGAAGAAGGAGGGAGAGAGAGCGCACACGCGAATGGGGGAGGGGCTGGGGGGGAGAGAGAGAGAGAGAGAGAGAGAGAGAGAGACCCAAGCAGGCTCTTCACTGTCAGCACAGAACCCATTGTGGGGCTGGAACCCACGTACTGTGAGATCATGACCTCAGCCAAAGTCGGATGCTTAACCAACTGAGCCACCCAGGCGCCCAGAGAATTACTATTATGCAGATAGTCTCTAAAGCTCTTTTTTTACTATACACTTTTTCTTTTCTATATAATTTTTTTCCCCACAAAACGTTTCTTGATATCATTTGTGCCAAAAAGAACACTGAGATGTGGGGAACGTCAGGGATCCTGGGCCACAGAAATTGCTGAATAGCAACCACAAAACTCGGGACAGCAGTAAGTTTTCATTGCTCCTGTGCTGGCAGGATGGTGACGTCGGCTGGGGGCAAGTGGGCGGGGCTGGTGTTCAGGTCTCAGCTGGAAGTCAACTGGGGACTTACCCATCTGAACTCAGCTGCAGATGTGCTGGCTGTTGTCCTGGCCACTCAGCCCTCCTCCACATGTCTCTCACATTCCTCCAGCAAGCTGGCCTTGTCATATTCTCATGGTGATGGCAGAAGGCAAAGAGAGGGAACAGAAAAGCACAATAGGTTTTTCAAGTGTCTGCTTATGTTAAGTTTGCTGTTGTCTTATTGGCTAAAACAACTTACATGGCCTAGCCTCGTGTCCATGTGGGAGGGTACTTCCGAGGGGTCTGGATACAAGGAGGTATGAAAAACATAGGGCCACTGATACATTCTGTCTTTTAATGGGGAAATTGTCTTATGTTCGTACAAAAGTGGCCAAACAGGTAGGGCTGCAGAATCTAGGTTTTTGAGTGATAAGAAAAAGAGAGTATCCAGTGGTAGTCTGGTTTATCAGGAAAGATTTTTCTGGCAAGCTTCCAAGCAGCAGAATATGGGAGTATAAAAGAAATTCCTCTTTTTTTTCTTTCATGTTTTTATTTAAATTCCAGTCCATTAACATACAGTGTAATATTAGTTTCAGGGGTAGAATTCAGTGATTCATCACTTACATACAACACCCAGTGCTCATCACAAGTGCCTCCTTAATACCCATCACCTATTTAACCCATCCCATCCACCCACCTCCCTTCTGGTAACCATCAGTTTGTGCTCTATATTTAAGAGTCTGTTTCTTGGTTTGCCTCTAGCTAATTTTTTCTTTTGTGCTTGATTGTTTTGTTTCCTAAATTCCACATATGAGTGAAACTGTAGGGTATTTGCCTGTCTCTGACTGACTTATTTCGCTTAGCATAATACTCTGTAGTTCCATCCATGTTGTTACAAATGGCAAGATTTCATTCTTTTTGATGGCTGAGTAATATTCCATTCTATATATATATACACCGCATCTTTATCCATTCATCAGTTGATGGACATTTGGGCTCTTTCCATAATTTGGCTATTGTTAATGCTGCTATAAACATCGGGATGCATGTATCCCTTCAAATCAGTATTTTTGTATCATTTGGGTAAATATCTAGTAGTGGGATTGCTGGATGGTAGACGAGTTCTATTTTTAACTTTCTGAGGAAACTATTGTTTCCCAGTGGCTGCACCAGTTTGCATTCCCACTAACCGGGTAAGAAGAAGGTTCCCCTTCCTCTGCATCCTTGCCAACACCTGTTGTTTCCTGTGTTGTGAATTTTAGCCATTTGGACAGGTGTGAGGTGATATCTCATTGTAGTTTGGATTTGTAGGAAATTACTCTTTTAATAAATCTAAACCACTTGATTTTTCTCTAAATCAGTCTTCTAAGCCTTTCAAGATTTTCTACTAGGTACCCTGAGGTCACATCATTCATGGATTTAATGTTGAGAACTCAAACGTTTGTGCAAAGTATAGAGAAATAGAGGGAAAACCATTTCAATTGTGCAATAGATGAAAGCCCTTTCTCTTCATGAGGGCATGATCTGAGCAGAAGATTGGACAGTCCTAGTTTCTGTACGTCCCTCACAGTGTAAAACGGCAGCCGGAAAAATACAAGCTCACTGAATGTTTTTACTAAGCCAAGCAAATGGCAGCCTGCACTAATGGAGGGGAACAAATCTGCCCACGTTTGAATGGTAGTTTTGAGTACGAACACCGTTGGCCTCACCTACTGGCTTCAGAATGCTGTTGAAGATAAAACACTACCACACACCCTGACAGCAGGCTTTTTGACTGAAGTTGGGAACCTGGCAAACACGTCACAGACCTTCCGTTGACTTGGCACTGGGTTGCAGGGGCGTCAGTTCTCTGTGAACCCTGCCCTGGCTTGGGGGAATAGAGCCAGAACCTTCTCGCTCAGTGGTTCCTTCACAGTGAACCTGAGTGCGGGCCCAGGCTGAGCGCTGGTTCAGCGGGTGACACTGGATGATCTTTCACAAGAATGAAAAACAAAACAAAAAACCCTCCACAAAACTGTTCACCTTAATGCTCGCTTTGCCGGTAACTTCCACCTGAAGAACTTCATAGGTCAGTCTGGGCTCCCTGTCAGAGGAGTTTGTCAAGAGCAATATTGCAAAGACTGAGGAGAACTCGTGTATACTGTCCAAGTATTGTCTTAGGCAGTGCGTGAATAGCAGTAGTTATTTCTCTAGATGGGTGTCTGTCAAGCTTTCCCCCCAAGAGATGTCATTTGGGGTGTCACGTCCAATTTCAGGGATGGCAGTTAACAGCCTGTAAAGTGTTCCCGGGATAACCTCTCTCAATAAGGGAAGCATGTCCTGGGCATCGACAAGTATGACCTTGTCATTGACACACACCGAGGCAGCCACTCAACAACAGCATCCATTTCCGCTCCTCTTTAGAGTTCTGAGTGACAACTGTGGTCAGATGAAGGTGGAAAGGGAACAAAAACATGAAACACAGTGATTTCCAATACGTTTTTTCCTTGTCTTCAGGCGAAAAATCACACCATTATGTCATTTTTGTGATGTGTTCATCAACAGGAGTGAAAACCTCATTTGTCATCTTTTGGTCTGATAGAAAATCAGAGTTTAGGGAATTCAGCCGGGCTGTCAGCACTCTCGCTGTCAAGAAGAACAGCCGAAGGAAGGCGGCAAGAACACGGGGCCAATGAGAGCTCTGGACCCTGATGCCATTGCTCACTGTAGAAATCCATGGAAAGATCTTGTGCTCCTTGGCATTCCAACCCAATTTGCTAGAGCTGTTTATCAAGTTCCCATGCAGACAGGATGTAAATATGCCACTTAAATCTGCAAATACAATAATGAAAACTGATACTTGTAATTGTATCTGTGTGGTCCCACTGACTCAGAGCTAAATGGATTTCCAACCTAATATTGCTAAATGAATCCTCAAAAGATGTGAGGTCCATTACAGTGGAAAAGCGTCATCGCTTCTCACATCCTGTCATGATAAGGACATCTCCATCGTTTTGTATGACTGAAATATTTTTATCTGTCTCCTGGAATTGCCATCCTCAGTTTTAACCCCATCTTTTGTGCTGGAAAATTCGTGCCAGGTGAGTGTTCCTTCCATTTGCTCTCATCTGTTCTAGTCTGAACAGCTGTTGGGCCATGCCAACGAGAGGATTCTGGATGGTGGAGAGAGACTCATGGACACGCCCCCCTCCCATCTCCAGTTCACGCATCTCCCCACAGGTGGCCTCGCAGAGTTCTCTCTTACTGTAAAAGGTTCAAAGCCGAATTCAGTCACTTGCCATCCTTGTGTCTGGTACATGACGGGAATCTTTGTAAATCCCACGGCTTCCTGGCCCCGGTTCAGTGCAATGCCACAATTCCAGAAACACCGTTCCGGCATTAAAAGTCATCGAAACACAAGTCTGCTGGCATTCTCTTAAATAGGCTGAAGGGACAAGACATTCATAATGGCCTTTACAACGTGTTCGCCTTTCATCTTTTCATCTCTTTCCCTTTTAATGTCTCTGTCATGAGGTTTCTTTTCCCACAGCATTCCTCAAAACACTTCTGTGTCTCAGCCAACATGGATTCTCTATTCTCCTCTCTTCTTTTATTTCCGACTCAGCTCTTTAGTTTGTAGAGTGACTTGGCCTTCTCCTGCCCTGAGTCCCCAGCTTCTATACCACAGAAGACCGTGGACCTGCCTGAGGGAGGAAGAGCCCCTTTCTCCCCAGGGAGAGAGGGGAAAGGGAGAGTCATGGGGATTTGTTACTTAGCTTCTTCTTCTGTCATTTCCATTATACTCCTGAGCCTCAGTTTTCTCATCTGCCGAGTGGGTGTAAAGGCAACATGCGTCTCGGAGTTATTGCCAGAAGTCCATGAAAATGGAGTAGGAAAAGCCTTCCCACAGAAGGGAGCACCCACATAACTGTGCAATGAAGGTTATCTCCTTCCCCTGTTCCCAGTGAGATTTCAAAGATGTTCACCTTTTATTACTGACTCTTCTTTGTGTGAGTGATTTTTTATAGTTGCTCTTGCTTAGGATTATTTTCTGATGTAGTGACTGTCCTTAAAGCATGTTATAGTCTATGGGGTGCCTGGGTGGCTCAGTTGTTTAAGCGTCTGACTTTGGCTCAGGTCATGATCTTGCATTTCTTGAGTTTGAGACCCGCATCAGACTCTGTGCTGTCAGTGGGGAACCTGCTTCAGATCCTCTCCTTTTCTCTCTGCCCCTCCCCAACTCACTCTCTCTCTCTCAAAAATAAACATGAAAAAAAGCATGTTATAATCTATACCATTTCATACTCTGTTTGAAAGAACAGTATTTTGTTCATTTTGCTATCCTCTATAGTACCCATCAAAATACTTTAAAATCTATTTAGTGCTCAATAAACACTGGACCCAACTTCACCACTAGGTTATGATATAGATTGAATCCCAGTCCATTTCCCGGACATACACATCACACCTGGCAGGACTTAGCATCACTTTGGAAACCCCAGAAAATGATTATGTACAGATAATGAATGAGAAAACTGTGTGACATGACCACAGGGCCATTGGCTGAGACTTAGCACCACTCCTTTGAGGGAGAAGATTTCACTTTGGTTATTTTTCCAGCACCTAATGTACCCGTTTGTTTCTAGGCATGCAGTACTGTAGTGAAACTTGGCAAAGATTTCTGGGATATCTTATGAAATATAAATTATTCAGATAGACAAGAGGACAATTTTAATTCCCTTTAGAAGTTTCTAAAGTTTCAGCATAGTTACATATCCCTTTTTGATAAAGTTCCACTTTGACATTCCTTTTACCTGTACAACTCTCTCTCCCCTCCTGTTAAAGCCTCACAATTCCCAAGTAAATAAAGGTTTCCAATTCACAAGTCTTGTTTGAGGGTAGCATAGACTTTCAGAGTTTTGCAAAATTCCTAATTTTGCTGTCCAAATCTATAATATGATTGTTTCTGTATAAAAAAAAATGTGCTTTGATAAACTTCATTAAAACTTCAATATATTTCTGTTCTGTACTGGCTTTTCTGCGTCTTCTCTCTTTTGCCTCTCTATTTTACCTTCTCTCCAATTTCCTCAATAGAAGGGAAGTTTTCAATACTCAGAATCTGCCCTACACTCTTTATCTCCTGTATTTTCAAGCGGTTACCACACATACACACACACACACACAACATATATATATATCTGCAATTAAATGGTGAATCCCCAGAAGACACAAGACTGTCACATCTTAGGATTCGGATGAAGCAATCACAGGAAAAATGGCATTTCCTGCAGTCATTGCTGCCTCTTTTGTCAGAGAGGGAGAGAGAGAGAGAGAGAGAGAGAGAGAGAGAGAGAGCAATTTTGCCAGCAGACAGGAGGAGGCATTGAGAGAAATGAGTGACAATGGCTCCACTCTTCACCTCAGTCTGGGCCCCTGAAAATGAGGCTGAAAGCAAATTGGCAGGGACTTCCAGAAAGATAGACACAAATTTACTTTCTCACAGCCCTCTCTTCTCTTCACTCACTCCCATGAAAAATAAAAAATAATAACACTTCTAGTTTCCATGATAATCTCTTTATCTAGAAAATGATCCTATGTAAATAAAACAGTATTTAATGCCATTTTACATGTACTTTTCTGATTATATTCTTGATACACAAGTTAAAATATTAGGGAATGCAGGGAAAAATCACTTTAACCACAATATCTAATTTTTTTTAACATTTATTTATTTTTGAGAGACAGAGACAGAGTATGAGCAGGGGAGGGGCAGAGAGAAGGGGAGACACAGAATCTGAAGCAGGCTCCAGGCTCTGAGTTGTCAGCACAGAGCCCAACGTGGGGCTCGAACTCACAAACCGGGAGATCATGACCTGAGCCGAAGTTGGACGCTTAAAAGACTGAGCCACCCAGGTGCCCCTAACCACAATATCTAGAATCAGTTGTTTAGTTCAAAAAATTTTTTCATGCTTATTTTTGAGAGAGAGAGAGAGAGTGGAGGAGGGGCAGAGAGAGAGAGGGAAACACAGAATCTGAAGCAGGCTCCAGGCTCTGAGCTGTCCGCACAGAGCCCAACGTGGGGCTTGAACATATTAACCGTGAGATCATGACCTGAGCCAGTCAGATGCTTAACGGACTGAGCCACCCAGGCGCCCCAGTTGTTGTTTACTTTGATATATATCCTTATGTGTTGTGTGTGCATGTGTATACACACATGTGTGTATTTTGCATTAACTTGAATTTGTTTAAATTCTCACTTTAATATGAACAAATGAGGAAACAGCTTGAAATTACACTGCCATTTTCTCCCTAATACTCCTAACTGTGCTTGAGAGAAACATTTTTATAAACTGGATGCAAAGTGAGGTTTGAAGGCGTATTTTCAGAGAATTAGTAATTTTGGAGTTTCTAACAGCCAGATTTTTTGAATGGTAAAAACCAAAAAAAAACGAAAAAAAACAAACAAACAAAAAAACCACACACACACAGAAGGCAGCAAAGGGTAGAGAAAATGGTTGAATAATCAGCTGCGTTGTTGAAGCGGGTGGAGGGAAGAAAGAGTCAGCCTATCACATCTAAGCGCTATTCAAAGGAAAGTGTGCTCCACTTGATGGGCAGGATGCCAGGACGCAGTAATAAAGGAGCTATGTAGGACTGCACCATGGTACTCTAGAAATACATTTTCCAATTAGTCATAAGTGTTTATTCATCAAGGCATACCACAATGCTTTTGGTAACTGAGTTGTACAAGCAGCTGTAATTGGCAATTGAGAAGCATCATCGCAAATGTTTTGATGTCTAATCCTGAAATTGTTCACGCTCCACACTTCCACCGAATGGTCCCTCTGTCCGGGAGTGGTGGTGTCAATGGTGTGCCTGTGACTACAGGTTTAGGTCCTTTATAATCATCCAGCATTACATTAGGTCCACCTCACCCGTATTGTCCATTTTTCCTTGAGGAAAAAGGAAGAGACATTGAAGCAGATTAAAAAGGCTACTTTCAGCAAGGTTGCTGGATATTTTAAGTGCAAAGGGAAGCTGATAGGATGGTCAACTTAAAAGTATTTTTCCAGAGCGTCAGAGTACAAGCGTCCACACGTCAGAAGCCCTTAGTTCCCACAAGTCCCAGCAAGATCAGCTGGATGGGGCTGCAGATCAGCGTGGAGAGCTGGAGAGCCCGGATGACAGCTCCTGGTAGCTCTGCGTGGGTAACATATCACATTTGCCTTCTGGCCATGAATCTAGAACAATTTTTAAGCTAGATGAAAAGCTCCAATGAAAAGAAGTCCACAGGATGTTGCCTGACCTTTAAAAAGAAAATCATCAGGACTGACAGGCTTTTGAATTAAAAAAAAAAAAAGTTTTTTTCTTTTCTTTCTTTTTTTTTTTTGCACTTATTAGTAGTACAGAGCTGCAAATATTACTTAAAAGAGTCTCCTCCCTTTACTCTCCAGTTTTCAGGTACTTAGTATGAGAAGCTTGTGACAATTAAATCAATTTCCACTGGAGTCCCCCGAGGTGGGGCTCACCCCAGCTTTCTCAAGGAGACTTCTTGCACTAATAAGGAGCCAGCAATTTACCGGGGAGGATGCAGCAAAGTAGAAAAATGAAACTTCAGGTCAAAGAAAAACTTTGTAGCAGAATTACCACTTCTTACAGACTGAAGATCAAGCTTCTACTCCAGTCTTCTACATAATGGGAAGAAGAGGGTAGCCAGATTTAGGCCTTGAAAATAGCTTTCTGATAACACTGTTTGACTCACGCAACAAGAGCTGTTATTAAAACAATGTTTTACTTCCCCCTTGCTCCAAGTTTAAAATGCACTTTTCATTTCCGGAGGTGAAAAAGGAGCCCACTGATTTGGGTGCATATGGAGAGTTACAGATACAGTAGCCTGAGCATTCATTTCACAATTATGGAAGCAAAAGCTAAATAAAACACCACCCCAATGCCCTTTGCTTGTGTTCAATCCCGGTAATTAGAATGTGAAGCTGCTCTGAGACCACAGACCATCGTCCTCCTCTTCCTCTCTTTACCGTTCAAGCACAGCTGGACCAAGGACCCCCGTGCCCAACCTCTTCATCACCAGGCATCCTAATCTGCAGGTAGAGCCGTCCAATACCTTCTCACCAACACTACCGGCCACCTTTGATGTGTTCAGCACATGCTGTAGAACCAACAGGCAAAGGATTAAGAGGTGGGGTGGACCTTCCTCCTGGGCCACCTGGCCTTGGAGCTTATCAGAAAGCGTCAGAGCCTCCTGCCCAGCTCGCCAGGCTGCCTTCCCATGAAGCAGCGGGGGCCCTGCACTGGACAGTGTAAGCAGATGGTGAGAGAGAGCATGCATCAGAGGCGGTCTGAATATCTAAGGTAAAAGGGCAAGCCTGGGCTGTGGCGAGAAAGAGTTTGAGAAAGCTGAGGTCCTGGCAGCCAGGGAAGGTTCTCAGAGACTGTTACCCTGAGCACTCTTGGAAATCTCCCGAGGCCTCCCGAGTCAACACATTCTGGCCCAGTGACTAGGTTAGCACTGCTCTGTATCACTACCTCCTCTGGGTTAGGGCCCTCATCGGCTCAGGCCAGTCACTTGCAGAGCGTCTGCTGTTAGGGTTACGTTTTTGTTTGTTTGCATGCACTGGGATACGAACCACCTGGCGACTCCAAGCAGGGCTGGCCGTGTGGGTATGCGACCTGTGCATTCTCATGGGGGCCCCATGCTCAGAGAGGCTTGCTCTTGCTCTAATGCTCTGCTGTTGCCATCTGGAAGTTCTTAATCACTTTCATACAAGGGGACTTACATTTTCATTTAGCACTGGGCCTGTACATTAGGTAGCCAGTCCTAACTGTAAGCCTGTGTCCCAGGCAGCCACTTGATCTGCTCTACCTGGAGCTTGGCTACAACCTGCTCAGGAGAGGGAAACTGCTGGATTTAAAGCAGCACAGAAGCTCTCCTTGAAATAGAGGAGCCATCAAAAACTGGTGTAGAGTTTTCATGAGATGTGCCCAGGCCTCTCATGCAGAACAAGAGAAACAAATAAAGGCTGCTCATCAAGATAATTGGGATCCATTGATTCAAAGGTCAAGACAGCCCTGCTAATTAATTGGGTAAATGTTGTTTTTCTTTACCCCTCCATACGGATTTAGATTTCACTCTCAGAGGAAAAATCAAGATTTGTCCTTGGGAGTTGAGATTGCTTTAATAGGTTGACTAAATAAGCGGCCAGCAGGCCTAGAGCTCAAGGGAATGTTAGAAAGGATTTGAGGGTGTACAGAGAGCTCGACCTCCAGAACAGGAGCCTTTTCCCATGGCCACAAGACTGGAATACAAGAGCAGCAAAGCCACAAGAATAACCCCAGGGCACCACTTAGGACAGAAATGGTGGTCACAGACTTAGGACATTGTTCAGGGGGTAGGACCTAGTGGTTGAGAGCTTTTAAAAGGTGGCTTCCCTGAGGTTGGAAAGCAAGTGCAAGTTAGTTGAAATGTCATCCTTTATCATTTCTTCTAGAACCACCCTGGCTCTTCAGTAGAAGTTTGTCGAAGCATGCAGTGTCTGCTCTACAGTTACAGGGAGGCTGATGGGTCGTGCACGCGGTAGGGAAGGGGTTGGGCTGACAGGGCGGTCTAACCTCATCTCTTTCTGACTTGCGAGACAGCGTGTTCACTCATCCAAGGACCTATGGCTCTAAGCTCCAAGAGATTGTGGTAGACTTGGAGATTCTGTTAGTGCTCCATGAGCTGAAGGTCAATTCCAAAGAGGACTTACACAAAAGAAACAGTAAAACAAATCATCACCACTCCTGTATATCAGCTGGAGAATACTGTTCCCCAAAAGGGGAAGAGGAATCCTGGTGAACGCCTGGATTATACAATCTATCTAGAAGGACTAAAGATCCCTCACCACAGCTCTTCCTCATTTGTATAACTTGTAAGTCAAAAGCTTCACTATGTGTAAAGCACCAAATGCTACGTGCTATCGATAGAACGTTTATAGCTATATAAGAGTCATAGGTGTTGGACATACCTTGGAATAATGGAGTGAACTCAATGAAACAAGGTGATGTTTTGCTGTTTAATAACATTTATAATTGTTATCGTACTGAGTGTTGATTAGGGCCTGATAGCAAGTGGCTCACATGTGACTGAAATTAATGTTTCTTTTACAAAGTCAAATCCAGTTTTCAGTTTTTCTTCTTCCACCTGGCTCATTAATATTATTAACAGAAGGCACTGGGTTTGCTCATTGGTCCCCAGATTTGCCCATCTCTGTCCTTCTCTTGACTCTGAGTCTGGCCCCTGTGGGCTCCATCTTTGGTGCTCCCTTGCAGGCCAGCTTCTGGTTGGATCTGGACAATGACGGGCACCAGTGAATCAGAGGGCAGGAAGAGAGAGGCTAGGGGTTCTCCAGCTTGTTCAACCCCATCTTCCTCATCTCCTTCTCTCTGTCAGAAGTTGGATCTTTTGGTGAGCACAGTGCCGTCCAAGTCTCTGTTTTCAGGGGGCTCTGGTTGCCCGAATTCCTTCCTCTGTCCTTTCAACCCTGGGTCTTAATGTCCTTGTAGCCCCAGGTCAGCTGCTGGTAGCCTCCTCTTGGTGCACTCCCTTCACGTTACCTGCACCCCTGCAATTGTCCTTTCCTAAATCCTCTTCTTCTGAGCCCAGGTGCATTTTGCCTGACCCTAGGAAGGCACAGATGCATGAGTCACACAGGCTTATCCTCCTCTGTCTCACTCCCTTGCTTGAATGCACACAAAGTTCTCGAATCCACTCTGCAACACCTGGGATCCTATCTGACCAGTCCCGCACCCTCCCTCACCACCATCTCACATGCACAGATTGCTGAGGTTTCCTGAGAGTTTTCTCCCACCTCCGGATCTTTCCCCTTCCATCCTATCCCAGTTCTAACCTTCACACTTCACCATTATTTGTGCAGCAAATTCCCAGAGCCAATGATAGCATGCGGGACTGAGTGTGAAGTAAGGAGCTGTGTGATCATGGGCTACGTCTGGCAGAGAGTAGCGATGCCATCGCTCCAGAGGTTCACACTCTCACACCTCCTAGCGACAGGTCTCCAGAACCTATCCCTAGAACAACCTCCAGGGAGGAAGCCTGTAATCTCCTCCAGGGAGGAAGCCTGAAGGTGGGAAAAGAGGAGGGCAGAGCCTATGGTTTGCCTCGCCCCAGGTGCTCTGCACAGACTTATTTCTCCCATCTCCACCTTTGCAATTATTACAGCTTTTGTGGACCTTGGTCACTCCTGTCATCAAGGGACCTTCTTTGGCATATGTGTCCCGCATCCCGTTCCTGTATCCCCAGGATCCAGCAGCAGTACTTGGCTCACAACGTTTGCTGCGTTAACTGTTAAAACACGTATTCTGTCAAGACTTTTAATGATTCATTTGGGAGAAGAGATGTTGCCATATTCCTCATAAAGGAGGAAGTCAACACGGAAGATGAACAACGAAAAGGGAGGAAGGAACCTGGGATCATCAAACCCAATCCGCTTCATTGTTTTGTTTACTTACCCGTAACTCATCAAAGCAGAGAAGGGTAGGGAATTATTATGGATTTTGAATAGGTCTACATTTGTGTGTCATAGAGGGAATACTGTAGACAACGTGTGCTTGAGCCTTCCGTAAAGCTGGAGATCTATGGTGTCGCAGCAGGAGAAGTACAAAGACCAGGCAAGAGGTCAGCAACCCCGGGTCCGGCTTCTGGTCCTGCCACCCCCCAGCCATCTGACTTGGAAAAACAGCATCCAACTTTTATCTACCTTTTGCTTTGAAGCTGTACAATAGAGATTATGATATCTACTCTGCATCCTTCCTCCTACTATTGGGAGAGTCATGAAATAACGCAGGAGAGTTTCTCCGACGGAACAGCGTGAGACAGAGGTGAAGCCCCAGAATCCGTATCTACGCCCCGATTTGCTGAAGCCTGGAGAGGCTCAGGCCACGCGAGATGCACTATCCCCAGAAGTGTGTGTGCACCGAGGAGCAGGCAGGTGTGCTGATCTCATTCCAGCAGTTAATTGCACGCACTCTGGAGGCCCCTGACCGTTTCCAGCCTCACTTTGGAGGCAGTAGATTACTAGGGAATTGTGTTCCTGCCCATGCAGATTCCTTCTTGCTCCCCAGAGCTGTTCTTCTCTGTTTTTCCCTCAGTGTGATTACTCACTAATCCCTTTCCCTTCTCACATTTACTTTTGACCAGACCCATGTGTTTGACTCCAGAATGACTCCTGTGGATGCAGGTTTGGACTCAAAACATTTGGTTGGAAAGTCACTCCAGGCTTCTGCCATGAGGGATTCTTGTAGTTTCCAAGAACATTCTCTTGTAACCATCAAAATGTCTTAGGTCAGAACGTTTTCATACTGTGGCTGTGTGTGTGTGTGTGTGTGTGTGTGTGTGTGTGTGTGTGTGTGTGTCCACATACTGGTTGTACTTAGTGGAAAGAAGGCTCATGGGCCAAAAACCTATTTGGGTTTGTTTGGATGAGTAAGAAATGATGGGAATTCAGAGTGTATAAGATTATAAATATTACAGAGGTTATTCAAAATCTCATTTACTTTAGTCTGACTGCCTCTTTACTCTACATATTTAAATTCCATTTGCAGCCACCGACCCTGATACTCTTAAAGAAAATAGCAACAAACAAGCTACTGCTAAGGGAAATGTAAATTGGTTTGTTTGCTTCTTCACACTCCTGGGCAGTGAAAACACAAGCAATTGTTATTCTGAGGGTCTCATTGAATATACAAAATCTTTGTCTTTCTTAGGAGTTGCTTTAAAGGTTAACCACTTTCTAAAGAGTTCTTTGTGTCTAGAAACCAATTTTGGGCTCCTTTTGTCCAGCTACAAAGTTCTTATAAACTTGTGAAAGTTTCCTACACAAACACGTTTGCACTCATTTAGAAAATGGAGAAAACAGTTGGCCTTGGGAAAATCTGTTTGTTCCTCTTTGACATTTACAAAGTCTTCATAGGGTATTGGGAGCTGCTTCAGCTTCTAGAAGCCCACTGCCACTGGAGGTATGTTTGAGGGGACAGGGGGTCAGAATTCTGAGACATGGATACCCTGGTCCTGGCCTGGAACTTGTGCACACACAGCAGTGATCATGCCTGTGGGAATCTGTGCTCAAGATGTGAACTCTATGCTCATCCCACCGAATTTCCAGGTTCCAAGCCCCTTCCTTCCTGGATAATTCTTTTCTAGCAGTGCATTTCATGTGCTCAGAAATGTCTCTTCTCATGTGAATTCCTACTCAATTTCTATTCACTTTTTCCTATAATGATGGTGTACGAGCCAAGACGGTATGCTTGGGCTGCCCTCAAAGAGAGATGTAGAATGCCCACGGTCCCCGATCTAAGTTGGGGCCATAAATGAGCAATACCTTGGCAGTGTGGATGTCTTCCACCTTTCCCCAGGATGAGAAAATATCACGTCTAAAATCCAAAAGCTTAAACTACCAAAAAATTTAATATTTTCATACATATGATCCCTAGTTTCAAAAAGGTTTCTTTTAAATATGGGATCAGTCATTGGACATTTAAAATGTCCATTGAGGGGCACATGGATGGCTCAGTCGGCAAGGTGTCCAATTCTTGATTTCAGGTCACGTCCTGATCTCACAGTCATGAGTTTGAGCCCTACATTGGGATCCACAATGGGCACGGAGCCTGCTTAGGATTGTTTCTCTCCCTTTCTTTCTGCCCCTCACCCATGTGCATGTGTGCACACACACTCTTTCTCAAAAAAAAAAAAAAAGAAAAGAAAATGGGATTTGATGTATAGACATTTCATTCAACAATGTGTGAAGGGAGGAACACCTACACTGCGATATTTCAATTTAGAGACAAAGCTCATACTAAGTAGTTACCAACCACTTGCCAACCACCAACAACGGTCAATTGCTTGAAGTTGGATTTGCCTTTTTGTAAAATGTTTTCTCAACAATTCAAAAGGAATCCTCTTCTGCCCTGCCTCCCAATATGGAGACTCTTTCTATTTAGTCATACATAATACAGGCACTTTCTCTTGCCTGAATGATTCATCAAAAAATTTTTTAAAGGTCTAAAATGCAGGTATTTGGGCTTCTGCCTATTTTTCTATTGTGTTTGTTCTTAATCTCTCACAACTCAATGATACAGACTGCAATTGTAAGTCTAGCCCATATAGGCTGTAATTGTTCAACAAAGGGGGACCTCGGTGAGGTCACAACAGTATTTGAAAGCCATTACGGCAAAGCAGGTTGGGCTGGTGCGGCACTAGTCATACATTGCCCTGCTAATTGGGAGGCACAGATGTGGGTACAGAACGAGAAGCTTCCTTGGACCGAGTGAAAAGCAAGCTGGTCTAATTAGCTGGGGGCTTGTGAAGAACAGACAGGGCTGGTGCTGGAGCACCCACGGTCCACGGCCAAAAAGATGGCCTGAGGTCAGCCACTGGCTATGCCATGATCCTTGGTTCCATCTGGACTTAAAAGAAAAAAGTCCTAAGTGTGAAAACCCAGCTAAGGCTTGGAGTCTCAGCAACCTGAATTTGCTCTCTCAAAGAAAGGTAAGTATGCATGACGAATAGCACATCTCCAATGTAGCCGCTGAAAGATAAACTTGCAACTGCACAATTCATTAAAGTCAATATGCATAACCATGACACTATCCTAACTGTATCAGAAATGATACATGTGGCTTCTTTCTAATTCTCTTAGAACCACAATTCTAAGCATCAAATCCTCATGTGATAGTGTTCAAAGGCAAGAAGAAAGGGGTGTGGGACACCAACTTCCCCCTACCCCCACCCCATCTCAGTGGCTAGAATTGCATCAGATTCCTACCCCTAAACCAACCACTGGGAAAGGGGAAGGACGCACAGGAGAGGCTGAGATCAGCCACTGTTCATGTGGGGAGGCAGGAGCAGGGCAGAGGGGATCCACTTTTCTGGAAAACATCGCCAATGCTATCTGACTGTAATTAGGGTTCTAAGTTTTATCCAGTCCCCACAGGATACAAAAGAACAATCACAAGCTACTGAAAACAGAGCCTCCTAAACTAAATGGAAGCAATATAGCTTGGGAGATAAATGCTAAATTGGAGAGCTGTTGCTTTGGGTTGCTTTGTCAAATGACTCACTCCCTGCTATGTGTCCTTGGGCAGCTCTCAATGGATCCAAGCCCCAGTATGTGCTTCTATCAAAGGAGAATAGTGTCATTTACCACCTTCTAGTCTCACAGTTGGGTTGTAGGATGATTAAAAGGAGCCTCATAAGGCCTATGAATTTCTCAGATTAAAGTATAAAGTGCCGAGTTTTCTAGGGATGACACAAATGTCAAGTCACTGAGCACAAAACCAACATCAGCTTGCCTCTCTAAGTGGCTTGGAAGCCATACCACCTAAAGATGGGCTCCCCTTTGACAACTCTGATCTGAATCCCTCTGGCTATTAGCCTCCTTTCTCAGCTCTTCTCTGGGACACTTGTGCTATCATTTTTGCCCCATATCCTACATCCCCCAAAGCTAGGAAACCAAGGGAATGAGTAATGGGTCAGGGTTAAGAGGAGGAGTGTGGTGGGTATTGTAAGAAGAGGGAAAAGAGGGGAGCTAAGCAGATATACTCTGGTTTCAATTCACAAATTTCAAACCCTACTCAAGTCCATTGTTTTACTATTTAAACTAGACACTTAAATGCTTTCATAGGGCCTAAGACTGACATGTTCTGGTCACTTGATGGTAGGGCCCCTTATATTGAGGGTTTCGAGCCACTCTGCCGTGGTTTCCAAAGGGTTATGTCCAAATGGAGAAGACAGTGCACAGATAAGCTTGTCCTGTGCATCTTGCACATATCAGTCCTCAGTGTTTTAAGACAGTCCTGTTAAAGATGAAAACAGAGAAAACACATTGTTGCTATATTTATTTTCACCTCTTCCCCAAAACAAATGGAAGTGGCTTACATTTTAAGCTATAGGAAGTTTTTCTTTTTAATTTTTTTTTCCTTTTCAACGTTTTTTATTTATTTTTGGGACAGAGAGAGACAGAGCATGAACGGGGGAGGGGCAGAGAGAGAGGGAGACACAGAATCGGAAACAGGCTCCAGGCTCCGAGCCATCAGCCCAGAGCCTGACGCCGGGCTTGAACTCACGGACCGCGAGATCGTGACCTGGCTGAAGTCGGACGCTTAACCGACTGCGCCACCCAGGCGCCCCAAGAGGAAGTATTTTTTTTTAAAAACGAGAGGTTGGAAATGATTTAGAGCAAAGACCCATCAGATGGTGATTCTAAAATGAAGTAGATAAGTACAAAAACTCCACAGCTTAAGACAAAGGAAAACCTGATGGGTTATAGAATTCTCTGTATCTAATTTGTTACTGTCTCTCATTTGGTCCCCTTTCTCTCACTCTGTTTCTGGGTGTTTCTGAAAAACAACCTTTTGCCTGGAAAGTTAAACTGATAGTTGTCATTCAATTCAAAAAGGATTGAATCCTGTATCTTAAATTATTCTTGGAATTAAGTATAGCACTTGTTGATTTATTAGCTAGTCAGTTATGCTGTTGCTTACAGAAGGGATATTTTGGAATGACAAAGAAGACAATACCTTTCACCCTGGCTTTGCAGAAGATGCAATGATGTTTTCCATGTTAGTGTTTCTTAGGAAAAACATGTTTTTGGAAAAGCAGATGGTATATCACTGAAGGAAAATATTTCCATGGGACGCTAAGAGAAAGAACCAACTATTAAATGTATAAATTACATTTCAGCTTGCATCTCTATGCCTAAAGCTTATTGTCCATCTGTAAAAGTTCCCAGTCTGCCTTTGGACATCGTGTTTTTCAGTTAGCCAAAGCTGGCCCCTCTTCTCTTGTTGGTAAATAATGCTTCTCGGGCTGATTATGGTAGCGAGCCGTCTCTCCACTCACAGAGGTGATCTGGCTTATTGGAAAGAATGGAAGCTCTAGACCTAGGTGGGCATGGGTTCAAATCTTACCACTGAGGAGCAGGAACCTTAGGAGGTTACTTTGCTGTTCTTATCCTCAGTTCCGTCTTAGGTGAAACAGGGATAGTGTCACTTGTTGGATATTTTGTGGCCTCCGCTCCCTCAGCCACCAAGCCAGGCCCTTTACTGGTGGTTCGTCAGCGGCCATACACCGGCCTTCCTCTTGCCACTCCTTCGGCCCCGCTTTGCCTCTCCCTCAACTGTACACAGCCTTCCCTCTGATCTCCCCGCTCCTAGTTGTATCCTCCTCCATTTCATTCTCCAGACGAACTTGCTCAAACGCAAACTGTCTCGTGTCACTACTAAATATGCTTTCCAACTTGACATTGTCCTGGGAAAAACCCCTTTTTGTGGATCGTAAGGCCCTTCTTAACCTAGCCCCGACTAGACTCTCTTGCCTCTCTCACCAATCCCAGTTGGTTCCCTGTTTTGGCCACAGTGAACTGTCTCCTATTCAGGGAGCCCATCAGGCTCTGTCTCCTCTTTGAACCTTGGGGCTGATTTCTCGCTCAGCTTACAGCACCCCTCCTCCTTGGCCTCCGCTGGGCTCTCGCTGTTCAGAGGCCTTGTTCAGACGTCCCCTCGGCTTTCCCGTCCCCAAGCCCAGCACTGCCTCTGAGTCCAATGAGAAAGTTTTTCTTCTGTGAGCTTCCTTAGCTCCCTGCCCTGTCATGAGCCTATCTGCTTCTTGTCTCTCCCACTGGCCATGCGTTCTGGGAGAGGAGACCACATTTTCCCATCACGATATCTTCAGGGTACACGTCACTGCCTTGTAGAAGTTGCTTAATAAATAGAAGTGAAAATGTGAATTAATGAATGTCTTTCAGGGTTTTTGTGTGGATTAAATGGGATACAATGGGAAAGGGCCTGGAAACACCTCAAGCACTCAGTAAACGGTAATCCTGATTGTTATTATTGCCACCAATACCACAACCACTTGGGGCTGTACTGCTTTTATTTATTTATTTATTTATTTAATTTTTTTTTCTTAAGTTTATTTATTTTTGAGACAGAGAGAGACAGAGCATGAACGGGGGAGGGTCAGAGAGAGAGGGAGACACAGAATCGGAAGCAGGCTCCAGGCTCTGAGCCATCAGCCCAGAGCCCGACGCGGGGCTCGAACCCACGGACCGTGAGATCATGACCTGAGCTGAAGTCGGACGCTTAACCAACTGAGCCACCCAGGCGCCCCTGTACTGCTTTTAGAAATGATTGCAGGAGCGCCTGGGTGGCTCAGTCAGTCAAGTGTCTGACTTTGGCTCAGGTCACGATCTCGCGGTTTGTAGGTTTGAGCCCCGCGTCGGGCTCTGTGCTGACACCTCAAAGCCTGGAGTTTGCTTCGGATTCTGTGTCTCCCTCTCTCTCTGCTCCTCCCCTACTTGTGCTCTCTTTTTCTCAAAAATAAATATTACAAAGAAGAGAAAGGACTGTGTCCTTTGCCTATGGAAGCCCATGTGCAAACGTCTCAAGGGCTTTTGACATTTGCAACTCCAGAAATATGATGAAAATCTACCACAGCAGTAGTTTTGATGGGTCTTTGTAAAAACGTGCCCCTACCTGCACCTCCGTTATTTTCTGGTTCGAGTGCCTCTTGCAACCTTTCACAAATAAGTGGGTTTAGTCATTGGAACATGCACTTTTGCCAGGTGGCTCACTTCTCTGTAACCCCTTGTGTCCCTGCTCAACAGAGGCTAGTAATTACCATAGCAACTGCAGCATGTGGTGCCTACGCGCGCTCTCAGAAACAAAGCGTTTGCTTGAAAAAAAATTGTGCACACACATTAATCTGTAACATGAAATTCCATTTCATGGTATTTATGAAGGGAAATCATGCCTGCAAATGAGCAGACTACCTTCCTCACTGGCCTGGGGACTCCCACCCCTGTCCTCCTGTTTGCCCCACCCCCCTTGCCACTCCCCAGGCACATATTGATTCATTTTAAAAGTGAAATTTTTGTGCAATGGGGGAAAAAAAAAGATGGGAAGGATTTGGTTTCAGTGGGAAGGCACAAAGGTCAGAGAGAGAGTGCAGAGCTCCATATAGCAGTTGTTCCTGTCTGAGTGATGATTAGACTACCAAGGGGATTTATTAAAATGGAGCCCATTGCTGCTACGCTGAATGAGGCTCTCCATAAATTCTGTGTGAGCCTGTCCGTGGCTAAGCCCGTATGTAATGCTTAAATACAGAGCCTGCATTTGCGTGCTGCTCTGTGCAGCCCGGCCCGTGTGCACCCCCCACCCCCTCACAAGGCACTGGGTGCACTTACCTACATGCTCCAGCCCAATCTAGAACCCGGGCTTGGAAATGAAACGCTGTGCGTGCGTCCCCAGCAAATGGAGAATTCCCATTCTCATCCAGGGTGTGTGTGTGTGTGTGTGTGTGTGTGTGTGTGTGTGTGTGTGTGTGTTTCCAGCACATTATCAGTGTGGCAGAATCAGACGTGATAGAACCACGTGTTCTGGCTCTCCATCTGCTGGGGAATGGGAAGGGGAAGGACAGTTTGGCTAAAGCAATTTAGGCCTGTGTGGCTCCATGACCTCCGTCCCCTGTCCTTTTAAAAACCAGAAGGAGGGGAATATGGGCAAGGGCATGTTCAATGCACAGAGAGCTCTCAATGTCATTAGTCATAATCAAAGGGCAGGCAACAGAGGGTGATCTCTTTCCGGCCTGCCTCTTCAAGTCACCTGAAGAGAGAGGAAAACCTGGGGAGAGACTCCACTGCAACTAGACCTTTGGTCAGTTGTTTAAACCCAGTCAGTTGGAAGCCTCTTCATGAGTTCTCTGGTTGAAACTCTGACTTTTTTATTTTTTAAGTTGCTTTGGTCTGAGGAAAAACTAATACATTCCAGGCAAAGGCTTGCCGGGGCCCAGAACAATCTAAACCCTTCACTCTGTTCCGCAGGAATTCGGTTAGACAGCCTTCTCTAATAACATGGGCACGTCCTCTCGGCAAACGGAGGCCCAGAAGAACCGAGGGCAGGGCCAGAGGGCAAGAGGGAGGGTGGGTGTTTGGGGGTGAGGGGTGGGCAGACATAGGCTCGTCCGCTTTTAGCAAGTATTCGATGACATGCTCTAAATGTACTCTTTACACGGGAATTTACGAGTAGGTGCTGACACAGGCACAAGATCACCGCCAGTCCTTTATCAACAAGTCGGAGAAGTCCGCGGAAGACAGGCAGCTGCCTGGGACGCCGCTGCCTTGGGCTTCCTGGCCCGCGGTGTCCGGAGACCCGCGAGGGATGAGACTCCCCTTTGTTCGGCGCCCGGAGCCGCTCGCCCCTTCCGAGGCCGCGCCCGAGGCGCCACTAGAGGGCGCCTTCCTCCCAGCCGCAGCCGGCTCCGAGTGGCCAACCTGCCTCTTGAAGGAGAGCGCAGGCCTCCGAAGTGAGAAGCGGGGGGGGGGGGGGGGGGGGGGGGAAATCAGTGACGTGGGGAATTATTATGCGCAGTTCATTTCCTTGTAATTTAACTCTCAGAGTAACAAAAGCATAATGTATAGCCTAGTTTTCGGGTCTGATTTCCAACAACTTAAACTAAAAGATGATTTCTGCCTCGCCCCACCCCCTTTCTGGTCCCTTCTGCTGGTATCAGCAGCTGAGAATTTTGTATTGCATCATGCCACCACATCCTCCCTACAGCACAGATCCAGGAAGGGAAAAACATGGAACAGGGTCCCCGCGAACAGACCCGGATGCAAATTGTCACTTTTTTGTTTCAAATCCCGTTAGAGCCTTATTGTCTGTTTTTAAAACTTCATGTTTTTATTACGATAGTTTGGTTAGCATCCTCCACTGCTTTTAAACATTGTGAAGTCTAAATGGGGCAAAGGGCTTCTGTCCGGAAAGGGTCGCAGTGTCAGGTTCAAACCCAGAGGTGAAAGGAGCGAGCTCCAGGTGCTGGGTTCCGGGCTGACTCACTCCTCCACCCTCCCTGAGACTCCAGGCTGCTTGATCTATCCTACCTCAGGCTCCTTGAGCACTTACTGACTCTAGCAGCAATTTAGCGTTTTGTAGCTATTGTCTTGTTCTCTAATTGTTTCATATGTGCACTATTTTTCTCCCTAAGGAAGCGGAAATAACATTTTTTTGAGTGCCTACTTTGTCTAAAGCTCTTTGCTAAGGGTTTTCCATGTAATTTCCTTTAGTCCTTGTAATAACTCTGTGGCTTAGATGCAATTGATTTCTTTTTACAGATGACGAAACTGAGTCAGAGAGGTTGAGTAACTTACCCAAGGTACTGGAAATAAGAGGGGGGGATTCAGACACAGGCATATCTTCCTGTTATGTCATTCTCATGCCACCTTGATTGTAAACTGACTGTCTCACTCTTACACAATTACAGCGCCAAGTGTAGTGGTGCTGTTCCCTCTCTCTCTCTCTCTCCTGTTTATTACAGTCCCATTTCTTTGAAACTGTGGTATTGTTATTCCTTAGCTGGACCTTTTAGTCCAAGGGAAGGAGGGGACTACATGTTAGTCCAGAGACTGATTGTGAAATGTCAGCGCTGGAGATTATCTGATGGGGTCTAACCAGCTATCAAAGCAGCGAATAAGTGGAGTAATGTGAACCTGGGTCTCACTCCAGCTCGGTGTTTTCTCCATGACCTTCACTGTCTTGTTTCCCCTTTGTGCTGCCTGATTTGGGTTACTTTGGTTTTATCTTAGATTTGAGTGATTTCAGACCCCAACTCTACCCCCACCCCAAATATTGGAGGGAAGTTCAGTTAGGAGGAAGAAAAATAGACTTGGTTGTGGAAAAAGAATAGATTGACTAAGGATAGGGGGAAATCAATGGATCTTAAAGCCCTTAAGGCGGGTGCCATGTTCCATGTGTTTGGGAACAGCAAGTAGTAGATGAAGAGCCTGAGTCAAAGTGTGTGTGCTGATATAAAAGAAAAATTCTTTCCATCTGTTGATTGGGATTGGCAAGTGAGTAATAAATTGGCACCCATAAAGTAATAAGAGCTTTTTAATAACTATCTGGCACCTTCCAGAACTCTCAGAGCACTGGACCACTACAAAACAACCCAAGCAAGTTAATAAGATAAAGGCATCGAATAAAGTCATTGAGGAGGTGGGCTCTAAAGACCCAGTGGAACCTACAAACCAGGAGGCTCTGGTGGATTCCGGCCTTCAGGAAGGGAACTTGGGGGACAGAGGAATGCTGATTTCTAACCTCCGAGACCACATTAGTAAAACATATGGAACCAATCAGAGAATTATGGTCCCTATAGGGCGGTTTTAAGAACTCAGAATTTTACCACATTTTAGGGCTAAAGATATAAAAAAGGAAACCTCTTACACATCTTGGGGGTTTGAATGTTAAGTTCACCAAGAGGGAAATTCTGCCATTTGTGACATGGATGGATCTGGAGGGCATCATGCTAAGAGAAATAAGCCAGGCACAGAAAAACAAATACTGCCCAGCTCCACTCACATGAGATATCTAAAGTAGTTAAATGTATAGAATCCACAGTGGAATGTGTTCACCAGGGGCTGCTGGGAGGGGGAAATGGGGAGCTACTAGCCAATGGGCATGAAGTTTCCGTGAAATAAGATGGATAAGCTCTAAAGGTGTGATGTGCCACATTGTGCGTCTAGTTAATAATACTGTATTGTACACTTAAATATTCACTGAGGGGGAGCCCCTGGGGGGCTCAGTTGGTGGAGTGTCTGACTCTTGATTTCGGCTCAGGTCTTGATCTCACATTTCGTGAGATTGAGCCCTGTGTTGGGCTCCCCGCTGACAGTGTGGAGCCTGCTTGGAATTCTTTCTCTCTCCGTCTTTCTCTGCCCCTCCCCTACTTATACTCTCTCTCCAAATAAATAAATAAACTTAAAAAATGTTGCTTCATGGGTAGGTCTCATGCTAAGTGTTCTTAGCACAATAAAATACTTTTTTTTTTTTTTAAAGAAAGAAGAGAAGGGTGCCTGGGTGGCTCAGTCGGTTAAATGTCTGACTTCAGGTCATGATCTCATGGTTCATGGGTTCAAGCCCCACATCAGGCTCTGTGCTGACAGCTTAGATTCTGTGTCTCCCTCTCTCTCTCTGCTCCTCCTCTGCTCACGCTTTGTCTCTTTCTCTCAAAAGTGAATAAACGTTAAAAAAATTTTAAAAGGAATGAAGAGACAATTATATGTAAAGTTCATGAGCTACTGTGCATGTTCTCCTGACTTACTTGGTGTTTTAAGAACCTCTGAGGGGGAGGTAGCTCAAAAGTTTTCTGGGACGAGGATGCCAACCTATAGGAGCTTGTCTAGTTGACTGGGAGGTATGGCATAGGGATGAGAGGCTCACAGAAATCAAACTGTAAGCTGGGGATGGTGTGCAGGGTGTGGGCTCTGGGGGATCCAGACAGAATTTATTTTAAGGGAAGAAAAGGTTGGAATCTGGAAGGGACCTGAAGGTTGGAGAGGTGTGCTGATTTCAAGAACAGCTTGAATGGATGCTTCTGAGCCTGCTCCGATCCACTCATTCTAAGGAAAAATGGACATCCTTAGGAGGATATTGTCCGGTGTCACCAGGCTCATGAGATTTGAGCACAGCTCCAATCAGGCTCAAGCAGAAAGGCCTACCTCCCTTCATGCTGGACTGCTGATGCTGGGGACTGAGGACAGGCAGGCTGCCTCAGCCCCCATGCCCAGCAGCCAGTGAGCTGCAGCAGCAGCCAGACAAATGACTGGCAGGTGGCAGTGAGGGTGTAGGGGAGCGGTGAGGAGGGCATTCCGGCAGCAGAGGGCAGCTGTGGCTGCGCTGATGCCTGAGTGCATAAGGTGACACTCCCAGGGCCCCAGCAATACTTGGCAGGGGGAGGAGACCTTGGATGTGGGAGTCCTATGTATGCTGGTAGGGGCAAGGAAGCAGACAGCTGCGAGTGCTCGGGTCCGTGGGATCTGATTCGTGTTCTCAAACTGCTGAAGGCTTGGGGGCCTCCAAGGAACCTTTTCAACATCTAGGGCAGACTTAATATGAAATGACTGTGAGATTTCTTCCATTTCTTTCTCGTCTCTAGAAGGCTTATGTATGGGGATCTTATCCTAATTCATCGGTGAAGTATTAAGGCTCAATCTACCATCCTGTTTTATAAATTTTTTTTTCAACATTTATTTATTTTTGGGACAAAGAGAGACAGAGCATGAACGGGGGAGGGGCAGAGAGAGAGGGAGACACAGAATCGGAAACAGGCTCCAGGCTCTGAGCCATCAGCCCAGAGCCTGACGCGGAGCTCGAACTCACGGACCGCGAGATCGTGACCTGGCTGAAGTCGGACGCTTAACCGACTGCGCCACCCAGGCGCCCCTACCATCCTGTTTTAAAACAAGTTTCGCTAAGCAAAAGTAGAGTCATTTACACGTTAAAAAAATTCCCCGAGGGGTTGATTTAAAAAAAAAGGTTTCTTCCCAGAGCTATTTCCCTCACTTCCGCCATAAGCCACTATGAACCCAACCTGATGAAGTTCTGGAAATTACGCCCTCACTGTCCTACCGTAGGGCTCTTGCACCTGCTATGCCCTCATCCATGGAAAGAACGATCCAGGTAGCCCGAATGTCTGGTTGTCTTGGGATCATTGCTCAAAGGTCACTTTCTTAGTGAGATCTTCCTAGCATTCATCACCCCAATACACGTTTTGCTTATAATTTGTTTATTGTCTGTCTCCGGTACTAGAAGGACAGAGACATTTTTCAGTCCTGTTCACCGGTATTATCTGCGGAGCCGTGGAGGATTGCCTGGCACAGAATAGGTCCTTAAATATTTGTGTGAACATATATTAAAATGTCACACTTTTCATTAATATTTCTGCCACTCAACATTGCTGGGCTTGAAGGAGGCATTTTATTTTCTCAGCCTCTGTCTTACTATATCTAAGAATTCTTTCTTGCTATATTTAACTCTGGCTAAAGAAAAAAAGGATGCCTAAAGGAATAAGAAAAATGCCTTATCAAAAAACAAATGAAGGCACACAAAGCCAGCGAGGCAACAAAAGCAAAGAAAGATAATTCAGTCCTGGAAAGCTAAAGTGATAATATAACAATAACAATAATAACAGTAATAGTGATAGCTGTTAGCGGGCACCACCTGCAGGCTTGGGCTTCATTTCCCAGACATGTAATTAGTATCACAGAATTGTCTTTCAGGAGCTTAGAATTCCTGTGACCTTATTGGGGCAGGGGGTGGGGAACCATGAAGAAACTGACAGGGTGATACAGAATAACAGGAAGTAGGAGTAGCAACAGGGAAGGAGGTGGGGAAAGAGGAGGAAAGTAGAAGGAGCCGGGCCAACATCCGGGCTGCTCCCCACCCCAGCCCAGGCAGCCACCCCCGAAACAATCCCTTTGCAACTACCGCTGCTTCTGCCCTCTGTTCCGGGATCAATCAGGGCTCAGGTAGGTTTCTCTTCCCTCCCCGTGTCAAGCGTTTATAAAATCACCTGCTACCCTCCCTGGGAAATTAATGACGAATAAGGCATTTTTGAAAATTGCTCCAGACACCATGTTATAATGCTTTAAAATTGCGAGGATCCCAGGTTAACCACAGTTTGCAAAGCTTCTGAACGCCACAGCATCAGGGAGATACTGGAATCCTCCACGCTTGGAGGAAAGGATGCATCAACAGGTTAGGAAATTTGGCTGTAAACTTCCTTCGGGAAGGTGAGTGGGTATTTGGAGGGAGAGTGAATCCGTAACTCTACCTCGGCAGTTGGTGACACACGTGAGCTCACAGAGGCATCCCAACGTTCTTTTGGCACACTGTGCAAAACTAAAACCATCCAGTTGGAGAAATATACCAGGACTCTAGGCACAACAACTAAAATACAGCCCTGCTCATTTTCAATCCAAATGAAACAATGGCTAGGATTCGAAGCTGAGAAACCACAGTGATAAATCCAAGTGAGAAAGGGAAGAGTCACAGCTTCCATTTATGAAGGGTTTCTCCCCAGGAGGAGCGGAGTGGCATAGACGAGTGCCATCGGTCCCCTTTCAGATAGAGAAATTATGCCAGAGGTGAGGTTGCTGTGATAGGCTTCATATCGCACAGGTGGAGCAGAGTCTTAATAATTACTGGCTGACAGCAGCTGTGGTTTTGATGCCATGGCAACAATCAACTTCTGGTTTATTCTGAGTGGATAAAATTATCCAGGCCACAAAGACATTATTAAAATCAAAATAAACCCCAAATATCTGTTCCACGGCTTAAAGGCGGTGCTTCTCAAAATTTATTGTGCTTTGGTATCGATGATGCTGCCCGATAAAAGACCAGGTTCCTCAATTTCTCCTCTGATATTGCTCATTATAGTTTTTGAGGGTGAGGTCCCAAGAATCTTTCTTGCTAATAAGCTTCCCTAAGTGAGCTGGACACAGGCATTTCCTGAACCCCACTTTGACAGACGCCGCATTAGATGATGCCTACCAGTTGTTAGTTCAAGCCCCAGCTCCAGAGTTCTCCCAAAACAGCACTCTAGACCCGTTACTGTCTAATGCGAAAGCCACCAGCCGTGTGTGTCCACTTGAACACGAAAAATGTCGCTAGTCCAAACTGAGATGTGCTCTAAGTGTAAAACTTAGATTTCAGACCTGGATTTCAGGGACAGTATATATAGTAAAGACAAGAGAAGCCATCTCATTGAAAATTTTTATATTGGAGCGCCTGGGTGGCTCAGTCGGTTGAAAGTCTGACTTTGGCTCAGTTCATGATCTCGCAATTCACGAGTCTGAGCTCCGGGTCGGGCTCTGTGCTGACTGCTTGGAGCCCAGAGCCTGCTTCAGATTCTGTCTCTCCCTCTCGCTCTCTCTGCCCCACCCCTGTTTGTGTGCTATCTCTCTCTCTCTGTCTCTTTCAAGAATAAGCGTTAAAAAAAGAAAAATTTTATATTGATTATATGTTGAAAAGATGTGCTTAATAAAATATATTCTTTTCTTGATTTCAAGTTTTTATTTAAATTAGACTCATTTAGCGTATATGGTAAAATTGGTTTCCAGTGCAGAATTTAGTGATTCATCACTTACATTTAATACCCAGTGCTCTGGGGCGCCTGGGTGGCGCAGTCGGTTAAGCGTCCGACTTCAGCCAGGTCACGATCTCGCGGTCCGTGAGTTCGAGCCCCGCATCAGGCTCTGGGCTGATGGCTCAGAGCCTGGAGCCTGTTTCCGATTCTGTGTCTCCCTCTCTCTTTGCCTCTCGCCTGTTCATGCTCTGTCTCTCTCTCTCCCAAAAATAAATAAACGTTGAAAAAAAAATTTTTTTTTTAAAAATACCCAGTGCTCATGACAGGTCCCTCCTTAATGCCCATCACCCCTTTAGCCCATCAATAAAATCTATTCTTAAAGTTAACTTTACCTGTACCTTTTTACTTTTTTTGATGTAACTACTAGAAGATTTGAAGTTATATATGCGACTCACATTGTATTTTTAGAGCCACGCTGGACACAGGAGTTCCAGATCATAGAACAAATCGTAGAAACTTTCCAGAAAAGGAGGAAGTATTTCCAGTTTTCTTCTCCTTCATTTTATCTACACCCTTACAAAGAAGTAGAAGCAACTGAAGCTGGTCTAGCTTGTATAGCAGAGGTTAAAAGCAGGTAGCATTGCACCCCAAACCCAAGTGAAACCCATCTAGGTATCCTGGTTCACCCAGCAAATGTTGCCCCACCCCGTGTTTTCCAAAAAATATAGTGTCACTGACATAAAAATAGTTTAATATGGATTTTTATTTTTGTACGTATTATAAAATCTGAAGATCCAGAAACACTGGGCTCACCATCCCAAATGAAAACAATCCTGCTGGCCCCATACAGGACCTGTTTGGGGAGCAGGGCTCATGCTTTTCCATTTGCCTGACATTCCTTATTGCCTCCCGACACTGAAACCAGAGGGTCGTTGCCATTTTCATTTTCTTTGTGTTGTTGTTTTTCTCATAGGAAATGTTTATCTTTCCTCTTTATTTTATCCATATTTCTGTTGAAAGTGGGAACGTAAAAGTTAGACCACATCTGCCACAAATAATGAGGAAAACACGTAGCCCACTTTACAGATGTACATTACCGGCTCAGTTTCATGTAGGCATTAGAGTTTGCAACCCTTGCTCAAGAATCATCCTAAAACAAAAGCTCAATGCCTGCCTGCGCTTTCTTTAACTTTTGGCTCATCATTGTGATTTCTCAGCCCCTTCTGGAGCAGCCCTTATGCTACAGGGATCGCTGATCTGCCTTCTTCAGACCAGAGAATGTCCTGATGCCATCTATGTTTCTCTCTCAGTGACAGCTGAGTATTCACTGGTAGGAATTCTGTAAGGTCTTCCCCTTAAAGAGACTCCTCTCCAGCCTGGGGCTGGCCAGTTTGGGTCTTAGTGGTGCAAAGATGGCAAGATTCTGGATGTGTCACATAGCTGCCGATCTCCGCAGCAGTGACCGCGCTTCCTTGGTTCCATCAACTGCGAGATTATCTCAGGATAAATCAGCCCAGGTGCCGTTGTCATAATTTCTATTCTGCCTTTCAGAATTTACTGGGGATCGATTTCTAAGATCTTCATCATTTAACAGGCAAGAGAAGGCAAAGAACAAGATAAGTAACTCTTATCAAGATTGGGGTCTGAGGGCTTCATCTAACCCTGATGGCTGTGTCTTCCACCCACCTTGCCCTTAGAATAATTCTTCATAACTCAGAACTGGGGAGACAAAAAGATTCAAAATAGCAGAACTGAAGTAGATGAAGTACTAATTTACGTAATTAGAGAAAGCCTCTTATTTCCTATCTAATGATTTTTGACGACGTATTAGCCAGAGCAGGTAATACTAGCTACTGTAGCAAACAACCTTGGGACATTGGCATAATACAAGTTTGTTTCTTGCTAGTATCCCAGTTAACTGCAGGTTGGAGTAAGGGCTCTGTTCCACACAGTCCTTTGGGAATCCAGGCTTTTCCCATGATGTGGTTCCACCGTCTTCTAGGAACTTGGAGTCTTCCACTGGCTCCTGTGAATCTGACTGGCAGACAAGACAAGGAGACCAAGTATAGAAGTTTACGTGAGTGGTTTTAGCACCGGCAGGAAAACACTTTCCTTAAATTTCCATTGGCCAGAACTCAGTCATAAGGACCCATCGAACTGCAAGAGAAACAAAGATACGAAGTTTAGCTGTGTAGCCAGTGAGAAAAGAAAATGGGTTTTGTGCACCGATGTCAGCATTTTTACCTGATCAGGGTTTAGAAGGGAATGGAATGTGTAGAAAGAAACACAGAGATAACTGAGAAGACAAGGAAACAGCCAGGATCAGATCATTCTGGCTAGGTGTTGGGTCCTCCACAGCCTTGCTTCCTTCATTCTAACCTTGGATGCATAGGGCTGACAAATTGTTTTTCATTCCTCTACAGGCAGCCAAATGGATTACTCTGCTTTTCCCAAATAAATTTAACAAAGAACACAAGGACCTTTCTGTTACTCAGAATCCAGTGTTCAGTTCCGGCCCAGTGCGACCTGTGACTTTAAACATCTGTTCTAGTGATTAATATTGTTTAGGACACAGAGAAATATTTCTCCAAATCTCTTGCCCTGCCTCCTTCAATCAAAAGACAATGGCACTCATCATAATGCTGTGAAGTTTTGTGGCTTATTCTGCTGACAACAAAATGGACCTTGCTTTAAACTATGAGGAGGATTTGGTCCGTACAAACATTTAGGTTAGAGAAAAAAAAAAAACTCAATTTTTCCCTTTTAGTATCTTTGAAATAGATTCCTACATCATGAAGTATTCTTTTTCAATCGTGTAGAGCACTATCTTCCTCTCACGTCCCGATTTGTGGTTTCAGAGGTACCCACGGCTGTGCGTATGTGATGGCTGAGCAACAGTTTGCAATGTTAAGTAACTCCTATTCCTTTTAATTTTCATATATGTAAGCCTAAATATATCATTCATGAGACATGATACCAATTCTTTACCTGGGTAACTGGACGGACATCAAATGCTAGAATTGTAAATATTCCTAGTTTTGTAAGAATAGTTAATATTTTAATGTATTTGTGAGATATGATTCACATACCGCAGGATTCACTCATTTTATGTGTGTAGTTCAGTGGTTTTAGGATATTCACAGAATTGTGCATTTGTTACCTCAATCTTATAACATTTGCATCACCCCAAAAGAAACCCTGCTTCCCTTACCTGTTGTGCCCCATCTCCTCATCCCTGCCCCCGAGCCCTTGGCAACTACGAATCTGCTTTCTGTCTTTACGGATTTGCCGGTTTTTGACATTTCCTGTAGATGGAATCAACCTCGTGGGGTCTTTTGTGACTTGGTTTCTTTCGCTTAGTATAATGGTTTCAAGGTTCATCCATGTTGTAGCACGTGTCGGTACTTCACTGCTTTTTACTGCCTAATCATATTCTGTTGTACGGATATACCACGTCTTGTGTATCCGTTCATCAGTTGGTAGATATTTAGATTGTTCCTACTATTTTTTTTTAGCTATTATGAATAACGCTGCTATGAGCATTCATGTTGAAGATTTTTTCTGGACGTACGTTTTTATTTTTCTTGAGTACATACCTAGGAATAAAATTGTTAGCAAGATTTAATTAAATTTGTGAACACTTTTAAAGTTTCGGCTCTATTTAAATACATTGACTTAAAATTTTGATATTCATTAATTGCAATTTGAATTCATCTTTTATTCTTAATAGATAATTTAAAATATCTTGAAAAAGTAAAATTTTGGAAATGTGAAGAATAAGTGTATACTTTTTATTTTAATTTGCTTTTTAATAAAAATACATTTAAATTGTTGGCTTAGAATCCAATATTCCTTTTTTTAATCCTTTAGGCTATTATTGTTAGTACTATAAGTTATATGTAAATCTCGATTATTACCAGCCTAGTGATTTTGATGGAAAAAAGGCAAGAAATTATGTAAAGTAAATGCATAACTGTTTGTGAATCGTATATGTATCTTATTACTCACCCCAAATTGTGAGCCTATCAACAGCACACAGAAGCATGAGCAAAATATTTAAATCTTGTCATTTAAAATTCAACCATATAAAAACCATAGATGTCTATGCATCTTTCCATTTTGTTGTCATTTTTCTATTTGTTTTTATGAAAGTATATTTGTCAAGGTAGGAGGATAGAACATATGTTATTTTGTGGTATGTTAGCTTGACTTTTAACTTTTCAATATTTAGATATATGATATGAGGATCTCTATTTCTACTCTGAACATAGCCCCTGTAGGGTTTAGGGGCAGACCTAGTACAGGGTAGTTAAATGAAGATCAGTCAACACTTGTTGATTGATTGGTCTAGAACTGGAACAAGGGCAAGATTTTTTCTTAATGTTGTTTAAGAATTTTTAATTTTCTTATACCCCATGCTTTAGTCTCAGTGAGAGACATTTGGACTTGATTACCTTGACTAGGATGGACAGATATAGCTGGCTGGTTATGGGACCACACGTAAAGTCTAATTCACACTAACAAAGGCATGTAACTAAATTCTCCACACCAAACTTCTCTACTTACGGTATCATTGCCAACTCTATGGAATTCTGCCTGCCAATCTAAGAAGTGAATTGCTTATTTGAGCATTACTAATTATTTTACATTCCATATTCATGAACGTGGGAAGCCCTGGGCCTTGTTGACCCAAAAGAATGTCAAAATCGGCTTTCTACTTTTTATAAATTGCAATCAGAAACTCTGTATTATCATTAGATAGATAACAAAGACATAGTGAGTGAATATTTTGTGTTGGGTGCTATCTGGTCTCTATGCAAGGAATTGGGAAGTAGAGAATACAATAGAGTAAGATGCAGTATAGTGAACATTGGACATTTGGGAGGAGTGTGTCATTCTTTCTATTTGGGAGAAGTTTGTCAAACCACTCAGAGGCATGTAGCCATATGCATTTATAATCATCCTCACCATTCTGTGGTTTAGCTTGGGCATCTCTGTCTTGACTATGGGACTGAGTCATCTGGGGTGGCTCTGCTCCACAGATGATCAATCTGGGTTCAGGCTGATAGGCAGCCACCGCTCGTTGCATGTTCTTCTCGTGACAATAGCAGTGGCACAGAAGGAAGACCCATTATGCAGACTTATGTCAAGTCTTTGCTCGTGTCACTCCTGTTGATATCCCATTGGCCAAAGCAAATTGTATGGTCAAGCCTGTGATGAGAAAGAAAGAAAAGTGAATATTTTTGGCACTGTTCAAACTATTACAACCCCTCTAAAGTGGGTCTTGGTGGATTCAGAGCTCTCCACCTCCCATTTCAGATGCTAAAAGAGGCAAGACATCTCTTTTTCTGGCTTCTGCCTTGGCTTGGCCACTAGACAATCCAGAGGGGATGGCTCTGGAACATTCCTTCTCAAAGAAGGAGCAGTGAGAGAGATCACTCCCTCAGCAATGGTGCTATCAAATGAGGGACAGTCATGTCACCAGTAGCTTTCTCGCCAGATTTTTCCTGGGGCAATGACCTTGGCTATGTTCTCCTTTGCCTAGCCTTCCTTTGGTCTTTCTGGTTTTCTGAGCCTGGTTCTATAGTCTTCAAGATGATTTCTGATATTGACCCAGTTAATTGCTTTCTCCTAGATGGCTAGAGATAGTTTTGATTGCTTGCTACCAAGAAAGCTAACTGGTACTCATAGACCCAATATTTTCCCTTGAAAAATATTATGTAGTCTGAGGAAGCAACATTCTCAAAGAAGACTCTTGAACACAACCTTGAATGTATCATATGATATTCCAGGAAGCAAGGGTATGAAATTTAAGGCCTAAGAGCAATGATTTTACATCTCATTCTTGCTGTGAGACTTTGTGTATGATTTAACTTCTCAGAGCATTGGTTTTCTCATCTGTGAGTAGGAACAGTACTATCTACCTCACCAGATCTTTGCAATGGCATGTGTAAATCTCCTAGTACAGTATTAGCATGCAGTAGATATTTAGAACTAGTAATTACTACTTTTACTGTGAAAAGGTATTATTCAGAATAGGGGAACCTTCCTGAAGGAAGGAAGCTTTAAGTAAAGTCTTAAAGAAAATAGGAGTCATAGACTGATGTAGGAAAAGAGAGGAGTATTTCAGAAAAAGATATCTGTAATAGAGTACAGGGGCAAGATTGACAAGTTAAATGTGAGAGATATGGAGAAGACTGGCATGGCTACTTATATGGGGTACATCTCCATGACAAGGAGAGGAAACTTATAGAGCAGGAGAAGATCTGATGCTTAATATAGGTCTCCCCTCATACACAAGATTTAAATGTGATAATTTGGTAATAGGGAGGCCTCACAGATTTTCAGTCTGTTGGAGAATACCTGTCTGTATAGAAGAACAAATGACATATATTTTAAAAATATTGGGGGGGGGGGTTATGTGTGGGATGGTTCATGGTGGAAATAGAGTCTAGTTAGAAACTAGTTGCTGTAAATCTAGTATAGCATGATGAAAATCTGGGCTGGGGTGATGGCTGTGGAGGTAGAATCATTGGGAAGCCCATCTGACGAACACAGGTTGCTCAGTGACTCTTTAGATGCAAGGATAGGGAGAGGCAGTAGGGTCACTGCTGCATTTGGAAAGGGACTGAATTTATACGGTCAGAATAAATAATTGCTTCTAGGGTTGCCTGGGTGGCTTAGTTGGTGAGTGTCCGACTTCAGCTCAGGTCATGATCTCGAAGTCCATGAGCTCGAAGTCCATGAGCTCAGGCCTCACATCGGGCCCCGTGCTGACAGCTCAGAGCCTGGAGCCTGCTTCGGATTCTGTGTCTCCCTTTCTCTGCTCTTCTGCTGCTCATGCTCTGTCTCTCTCTCTCTCCCTCAAAAAATAAACAAACATTAAAAAAATTTTAAAAAGATAATTGCTTCTTTTTATTGATCTATAATTCACGTATTGCATTAGAGTGCTCTCCAGAGAAACAGAACCAATAGAATTGATTAATTTATTGATTATGAGGAATTGGCTCAGGTGGATATGGAGGCCGAGAAGTTCTATCATCTGTCATCTGCCAGCTGGAGACTCAGAAAAGCTGATGGTATAATTCTAGCCTGAGTCCAAAGGTTTAAGTACTAGGGGAGGTGATAGTATATTTCCCATCAACTGATGTTCCAGCGGAAGCAGGCAGGCAGGAAAAGAATGAATTTTCCACTGTTTCTTCTCTACAGGCTCTCAGAGAGAATTGGATGATGCTGACCCACAATGGGGAGGCCTATCTACTTGACTGAGTTCACCGATTCACATGCTAATCTCATCTGGAAACATCTTCACACACCCAGAAATAAGGTTTAATCTGGTTCCCCATGGCTCCAGTCAAGTTGATATAAAAGTTAACTGTCACACATACATTTCGCCGTACAATTAGAGTATACAATTCAGTTGTTTCAGTAGATTCACAAAGTTGTGAAACAATCCCCCTTATTTAATTCCAGAACATTTTTCATCAAGCCAAAAAGAAACCCAATGCCTGTTAGTAGTCACTCCCTTACCCCTGCCCCTGTAGATCCTGGCAACTACTAATCTACTTTCTATCTGTAGATTTGCCTATTCTGGCATTTCATATAAATGGAATCATGCAATGTGTGGCCTTTTGTGTCTGGCTTCTTTCACTCAACATAATGTTTTCAAGGTTTATCTGTGTTGTAGCATGTGTCAACACGTGCTGGGTTCATTCCTTTTTAGGTTAAATAATATTTCATCATATCGGTATACCAATTTTATCCGTTCATCAGTTAATTTGGATTGTTCCCATTTTTTTTTTGGCAATTAGGAATAATGCTGCTGTAAAGTTTTGTGTGTAAGGTTTTTGTATATGTACAAGTTTTATTCATATGGTTTTAATTCTCTTGGGTGTATACCTGCAAGTGAATTGCTGGGCCATATGCTGACTATGTTTAACTACCTGAGTTGTCAGACCGTTCTCCATAGCAGCTATGCCATTTTACATTTCTACCAGCAATGGATAAAGGTTCCAGTTCATCCACATTCTTATCACACTTGCTTTTTGTTTGTTCCTTTTTGTCTTTATCACCATCTTCGTGGGTGTGAAGTGGCATCTTGTGGTCTGAGTTGCATATCCTCAGTAAATTGATGTTGTTGAGCATCTTTCTATGTGTTTATTGTCCATTTGTATGTTTTCTTTACAGAAATGTCTGTTCAAATCCTTTGCATAGTAATGAGATTTTTGCCATATCTTATGACCTAATCTAAGAACATCTCCACAAAGTGCCATATTTTATAGCTCCTTCAGGTATAATCTGCACTATCAGAAAATCCTGAGGTTTCCAAAGTTTTTGAGGAATGAGGGTGATGCCTCTTTCATTTTATTTGGTCTGCAGGTATGATCAAGAAATTTAAGCTGCACTAGGGAGCTATTTTTCCACTCGTTCCCTCTTTCTCATTTTTTTGTTCACATTCTTTGAAGATAATTGATATTAACACTTTGGATTTATTTTTTTAATCTTCTTTCATCTGATACCAAGGACAAATGAAATGAAATTCTTTTCAAAAGTTAATTAATTTAACTTTATTTGAACTGTCTCTCAAATGGAGCTTAGTACTTCTAAATTAGCAGTAGAGAAGTAAACTGCACAAGGACTTTTTTTAAGTAGCTATAAAACAAAAGAGTTGGACTAAATTATCTCAAATTTTTCTTTCACCTTTTAGTATTCTGGATTCTGACATGGTTGGTTTTTAACTGAGATGGGATGTGAACCCAGGAACTCTAACTTAAGCCCCCTTCCCTGGTCAAGATGTCATTTTTTTCCGATGAAGTAACATTTGCAAAGTAAGTCTTAACTGGTCCCTTGGAGGCTGAAAACTCTGGAAACATAAAAAATAGGTCATAGAAGGAAAGGTTCAGAAACTAATGTATGCACTTAAGAGAGTGGTCATAGTAATTATCTGGTGGGTGAACTGTGCTTATAGATAAAAGTCATGGGTAAAAAATGCAAAACAGATGGTGGTTAGGCAGTGGGGTGAAATTATTCCTTGGAAACCAATGAAATTTGGACTGAGACATTTTGAGAAGTCCAAAATGTTAACGGAAACCTTGACAGTAGATTAAAAAATATGTGGAAAATATTATCCATTTGCAATCTGCTTCCATCTAGCTATTAAGATGGGATCAAATAAACCTGAAAATAGAATCAGGAGGAAATGGAAGCTAGTCTGGTGCTACGAGTTGGAGGTAAAATGGGTTTCAGAGCCACGGAAAAGTTTGTGTGCGCTAAACGCTGGGTTTCCTCTGTTCTCAGCATATTTCCAGTCTTCTCCTGGAACTATTTGAGAGAGGAAGGCTAAAGAGAAAAAAGAATTTGAATTTGAATTGGTTGGGTATGTTTTGTGCTTGGCACTTTTCTGGGATCCTCCTTAGGTTATTTGAGCCCTGGACTAGAGGAGCTTAAAATCTTATTCCTACACAGAACACTTTAGCTAGGGGTTTAAGGCCGTGTATGACTGAATGTTGAAACATTTATTATATGAGGTACGAATTCTATGCTATAAAAAGTCAGAGTGCCATGATTGATCCAGGTCAGAGAAATTGGGCTCAGGAAGGGCATCTAAGGTACAGTGGCCTGGACTATGGACTTGAACAATGAGTGGAATTCAGTCAAGAGAAGTAGAAGGAAGAGGGCATTTTTTTGGAAGGACCTGTAATGACTGAAGATTCGATATTGGGGATAAGCATGGTGTGTTCTGGGAGTAGAAAGCGGTCTTGTTTGATTAGGGTGGAATATCTTATTAGAAGTCAGAAAGCTATAGAGCTAACTACAGCAAATGGGCCTTGAATGTGAGATATGAAAGCTCTTGTTACTAGAGACTGAAAGAACAGAGAACTCTTTGCTGGATGCCACCCTAAAAAGACAAAGGCTGTATAAGAAGAAAAAATGTTATATACAAAGAATCAGCATTAGGATTATTTTTTAAATGGAGTTGCAAACCTTGACTTGATCTAATTCCTTGGTAGAGTCATACTATCAAATAGAATCATAGAGCAGAATGTAAAAATTGAAACAAAACCTAAAATCATCTAATTATTTCTTCTCATTATATGTAAGAGAACTCGGGATTCTGAGGAAATAAGTAACTTGCTCAAGGTCATGTAGTTGGGAAGAAGAAGTCCTCTCTCTCTGACCCTGGTCTCTCTACCACAAAAAACACGTTGTTTAAGCTTCAATCCTGTTTTGCTGAGATCTTGATCTTGCAGCTCACATTCGAACTAGCCAGAAATTTGTTCCACTTCTTTCTAGTATCTTTGTGGGTAAAAGATCATTGTATATAAAACAGCTTAGGGCTATGTCCCTCAAGGTGTGGTTTGTGAATCAATGGCATTAGAATATTCCTAAATTTCACTTCAGAATTATTGCTAAAACGTTTGTGATTAGAGCCTCAGAATTTTAATCAGGAATCTGGGTGATTCTATACACTAAGATTTGAGAATCATTGCCCTAAAGCAAAACAAATTCATCCGAACTGTTTTATTTTGTTTTTGAGCCTCAAGTGGATTATGTGCAGAAACAACTTAAATAATTATTACTTTGTTATTTGAATGGATTGAAGAGCTAGGGATTCTGCATTTTAGTGTTCATACATAATATTCATCTATTCAATTCTTGGAACCCTATGGGGGAAAACATAAAAATGTGAATTATTTTGTAGTCACATAGCTGCAAGCTGAAAGAAGACTTGTATCTGATATCTGTATGTGCAAGTGTGTATTATATATATTGTGTATATAATTTTGTAAAAATATATATATTTACATATATATTTACATTATAACATAGAGCATACCCAATGAAGAAACTGAATTGTTAATCCATTATCTGTGTGTGTTGCCCAAAGTCCCTGATCCAGATGATTTTTACAGATTAGAGTTATCAACATTTCAGGAAATAGATCATCTTTGGCTTATATGTGTTGTTTCAGAAGGAAAAAAAAATGTTTTCACCGTAATCTTATGGGTCTAACATAATTATGGTTCGAAAATTAGATAAGAACAGTACAGGAAAAGAAAAAATCAGGATCATTTTGCTTAGAAAATAGATGCAAAAATCTTAAATCAAATATCAACCAAATTGAATCAAATCCCCAAACTATATTATTATCAAGAAGTGTTTATTCCAAGAATGAAAGAATAACTTAACATCAGAAATTCACCTCATTAAAGGACTACAGAAGAAAAATCATTGATTATCTCAATATATGTGGAGAAAGCATCTTATATAGTTATAAGGATAACTTCAGATCACAGTGACCAATCCTGGTCAGAGAAATCAGGCTGGATTATAACGTTATATATAGCATATATGTTCATCAGAGTTATTTATAATAAAACCTGTTAGTAAATGAGGAATAAAGGAAACACTCTTAATTTGATAAAGTCTACATGCCTAAAACCTATAGTAAACATTATATTAACAGAAAAACTCTAGATTTATCCTAGTTAATATCAGGTAAAAGATATATTTATCATCACTACCGATAACATAATGCTAGATGTCCTGACCAATTATATAAGACCAGAAAAAAAGGAAGTTCTAGAAAAGAAGTGCTAAAACTATAATGTTTTCCTGATGATTGTTGCCACTGAAAATGCAATAGAATTAAATCAACGAATCATTAGAAGCATCAAGAGTTCAATAAAGTTGATGGATACAAAATTATCTAATAAAATCTATATTGTTCTCTATCAGCAAAACAAACCAGAAAATATCACAAAAATAAAATACCATTCACAACAGTTATAAGAGTTGGCAAACTATGGCCCATGAGACATACTCATGGCTTACTGTCTATTTGTTGTGAGGATTTATTGGAACACAGCCATGTCGATCTGTTTACATATTGCCTATGGCTGATTCAACTGCAGAATTTAATGGTTGCAAGAGAGAGAGAGTATGGCCCATGAATCCTAAAATGTTTATTATCATATCCTTTACATAAAAAATCTGCCAACTTATATAAGATATTCAAAAGTAAACATAAGGTATCCATGATACCTTATGAAGGAGCTTGTTAAATGCCATTTAAAAACGCATTTGAGAGGCACCTGGGTGGCTCAGTCAGTCGAGTGTCCAACTCTTGATTTTGGCTCAGGTCATGATCCCAGTGTTGTGGGATCAAACCCAGCCTCCCTGCTTAGTGTGGAGCCTGCTTGAAATTCTCTCTCTCTCTGCCCTTCTCCCCCACTCATGCATTCTCTCTCTCTCCCTCCCTCTCAAAAAAAAAAGCATTTGAATAAAAGAGATACCATGTGTAGGATGGGATGATTTATTATAGCAGTCCATTCTCCCCTAATCTAATTCTCCCCATCTAAAAAATCTATAAATTCAATGCAATTCTTATCAAATTATTGTCTGGATTTTGAGGAACTTGACAAATTCACTTTAGAAATTATGATAAAGGAGGAGAGTGCCTGGGTGGCACAGTTGGTTAAGCGTCCAACTCCTGATCTCAGCTCAGGTCATGATCTGATGGCTCCTGAGATAGATTCCTGCATCAAGTTCTGCACTGACAGCATGGAGTCTGCTTAAGATTCTCTCTCTGTCTCTCTGTCTCTCCCTCCTACTCTGGTGCACACACACCAGATAGAATAATAAATAAATACAATAGAATAAATAAATAGAAAGTATGATAAAGGAATAAATGAGTATAAATACCCAAGTAAAACAAAGAAACAAAGAAGGGAGATGCATGTTAGCAGATATTGTTAAGACATAGTAAAAGCCATAGTATCAAAAATAGTATGTAATAGATGCAGACACAGAAAGACCAGTGGGATATACTAGACGGCTCAGAAACATACACATGCATGTACTTATATATGTGTGTGTGTGTGTGTGTGTGTGTGTGTGTGTGTGTGTGTGTATGTATGTGTATAAACTTGTAATTATGGCACCAAAAGCAATAGGAAAAGGAAATGTTGTTCAGAATATGTCCTTGGGGGGTGTCTAGGTGGTTTAATCGGTTAAGTGTCTGACTCTTGGTTTTGGCTCAGGTCATGATCTCACAGTTGTGAGATGGAGCCCCATGTTGGACTCTGTGTTGGAGCCCTTCTGTATTGGGCTCAATGTGGAGCCCGTTTGGGATTCTCTCTGGCCCTTTACCTCTGCCCCTCCCCCCGCTCAAAATAAACATTAAATAAAGGATATGGTATTGGAACAACTAGTTTAGTATATGTGGAAAAATGAAGTTGGATTTCTACCTTATACCATATATAAAGGTGAATTTCAGATAGATTTAAAGTATAAATGTAAAAGGTAAAACTGAAAACCTAGTGCTGAAAATTGTGAGAAAATAGCTTCATGATCGTTGCATAGAGAAAATTCTCTTGAAACAGACCCCAAAGGCACAAACTACAGAGTAAAAATTTGATGGGTTTGATTATATCAAATAGCATATTTTTGTTCTATTAAAGACACCATTTAAAAATTGAATGGATATATATTAGACCAGAAAAAGTTATTTGCAACATCAAAACAACAAGGAATACATATCTAAATTTACAAATAACTCTTGTTAGTCAAGCAAGCAAGTAAACCAATCAAATGGATAAATGAACAAAGAAGACAGGATAAACAGGAAGTTCATAGAAGGGGAGGCCCTCAAAGAAAGAATAACTGATATGTGAAGAGATGCTCGCATTAGCTTAGTGATCAGAGAATTTAGAATAATATAAAAATACCACTTCACAACAGCAGTCATGGCAAAGTTAAAAATGTGGATAATAGCAAGTGCTGGTGAGGATGTAGGAACAGAGTACCCTGCTGTGTAACTATGAAATGGTACTTGGGACAGCAACCTAGGGGGGATCTGTGTATATCCACATATATCCTACAATCTGGTGCTTCCAATCTAGTCGTTATCTCGAAGTCTTCTTGCGAAGTCCATAAAAAAACAGGTGCAGGGATGTTCATAGATGAATCATTTGCCCTGGGGAGAAGTTGGAGGTAACCTATGGGTCCTTCGGTAGGAGAATGTACAGATCAAATGTGGATGTTCTGGAGCTTGTTGCAAAAAGGGCAAGGAAAAACTCAAAATGTACACAGAAACGTGTGTTGATATCTAAACATAGTGTTGAGCAAGAAATATTTGGAACAGAATATGATTTATAACATAATACCAGTTTTATAAATTAAAAATACATATACATGGGAAAAACATTAAATTTTTATAAGAATAAATACATATATAAAGACATATATCAGATAAATCTGACTGGGTCCTTGTAGGGTGAGGAAAATAAAAGTATGGAAATGCAGAAGGGGGGAGAGGGAAAAAATAATAAAGTAAAATTTGATAAAGAGCCTGTCACCAACTGATGGTGCCAATATTCTGTGAACTGAAGAGTGGAATAAACTTAACTTTACACCTCCTGTTTTTTAAAACAAAAAAGCATAATGAACTTTCAGTCAAATTTTAAAATAATGAAAACAGCAATGTTCATAAAATGCATATCTGTTATTTAAAATTCATCATGTTTTGTATGTACTTACAGAATGTCTCTTCTCTTGTGGATATTTCCCAGCTCAGCCAGAAAGCTGTGTTTATGGGCATTTTGGAGGAATTGAAGGTTGAGAGGGTTTTACTCTGCTGTTGCTCAGAATGTAATATCAGACTAGGCTATCTGTGCAGCTACCAGCAACATTAGTCCTCCGGTGAATCAGAATTCTACAGGATGTGGATTAGCATTTAAATGTAATAGGATGATACCGAATGCTGCTGTGGAGGAGATGCTGAAGCTATTTATTCCCTTAGTAACCGGCTCAGACTTGTATCCTACCAACTGAGAATTTCTTCTTGTTCCTAATGATTGCAATATAGTGCCAGGCACACAGTAGTATTTTTTTTTAATTGTTGAAAGAATGCTAGTTGAATGAATAAGTAAAAACACAACAAAACAAATTAGCCCCTTGTTTTAAGACAAACAAGACTTAAAAATACGTACTCACAAAATTCCACCACTAAAACATGCAAGAATTGCAAACCTTGGAAAACCTGAGAAAGTATTTAATGAATAAACCTTTCCTTTCTTAGATAAAGAAAACTATATAATAATAGTAATAGTAATAATAATATTAATTATAATTAATTAATTATAAATATAATTAATTAATTATTATAAATATTATTATTATTATTTGGTAGAAGTCTTCTTGCCTTATGGGGTCCATCTGTCCCCTTGTCCAGTGACTGGTAAGACACCTGATGATGGCTTGACCCTAAATGCAAAGGCTGAAATTATTAGGCTGAATGAGTGAGCTCTGCTAATTCAAAGACAAAATGACCAGGGAATAGGGGAAGCATCATGAGCAGACAAGGGTAGGAAGAGTTCTGTGAAAGTTCTGGAATAATTGGGGAGCTGGCCTGGGCATTGGACCTCAGCTAGGAGAAGGCATCTGCTCCCTCCCAGAAGAGAAAGTCAAATGGAACTTAGGCCAATGGAACTAGCACTTTCCAGCCAATCTATGAGCTAAGGAAGTGCTTTTTAAGCTGTTATCTCCTTTAATCCTTACAACCATATGAAGTAGCTAAGGCAGCAGTTTCTGTCTTCATCTCAGATGTAAGGCTCAGAGATCTAAAGAATCTTGCTAAGTAAGGTCAGGTCAATGAGAGTAAAATATGAACCCACAATTTTTTGTTTTTTTGCAATCTAAAGCATGGGCTATTTGCATAACACCACAGTCTCCTCTTTAGCTTATGTCAAGAGTAAAAGCAGACTAAAGAGAAAATATCCAGAGGAGAAAGACTGGGGTTAAAATGGGCTGGCCTCAGGTGTTGGGAGCCTGAAAATATTCCGATGTGATGATACCTTCAGTAATACTTGTTTCCTAAATTAGATTAACACTGACATTGTGTCTATGTACCCAGAGCTGTCCACCTGTGCATAATATTTAACATTTGCAAATCACCAAAATCTTTTATAGTGTCTATTATGTGTAAAATATCTAGAAGCTACTGGGCCGGGGGTGGGGCAAGGATTCAAAGAAACATTCCTCACTCTCAAGAAGTCTGGAAAGTAACTAGAGAGACGGCAGAGGTAAAAAGTGGACAATACGACCCCTAAGGGTGAAGCAGACCAGGGTTTTTGGAATACAGATGCAAGGGTGATGGCTGCAGAATGGTTTAGTAAGGGGAGATTTTAAGGAGACAGATTTCAAAAAGGACGTATAAATGAGAAAAGCTTAGATCGGTGGTCCTCCGAGTATGGTCAGAAAATTCTTGGAACGTCTTGGAGATCCTTTCAAGAAGTCTGCATGGTCAAAACTATTTTTATAATGATGCAAGGCTTTGCCTTTTTTCATCTGTTGACCTTTGTATTGATAGTGGAAAAAACTGGGTGAAACTGCAAGGGTACTAAACCGTATGGGTGGCCGCGGGGGCATATGAGTTTTCTTCACTGTTAAACACTCGCAGTTTAACCAAATTGCCAATTTCAGCTTAAGAATGTTCTTGATGAAACAAGAAAATGATTTTATTAACTCTCAGCTCTAGAGCACAAATCTTTTTAATATGCTGTGTGATAAAGTGGGAAGTATACCAAAAACACTTCTGCTGTGTATTGAAGGATGATCATCTGGGAGAAAAGCACTTGTGTGATTGAGCTGTAACCTGAAATAGAAATGGCTGCTTTTTCTTCACAGAACATTTTTTTTTTCTTGAAAAAATGACAAACAGACAAACTAAGGCTGTTCGGGCTAGATATTTGGCAGACATTTTCTTGAAAATGAAGGAAGTGAGCGTGTCACTTCAAGGAAAACAACTGGCAATGTCTGTTGCCAAAAGTAAAATGAGAGATTTCAAGTCAAAATGAGAATTTTGGCAAACCATATCTGCTACCATAAGCTTGACAGCTTCCCAATACTTGAAGAGTTTTCTGATGAGATAGGTGATGATATTAATGAATGTAATATATATATATATACACACATCATATATGTAATATATTATATGTAAATAAAATAATGAAATGGGCCAAAATGTGGCAGATTTGCCTAACTCAATCAGTATTTTCCAAGTGACTAATGCCTGATGGTACCAAACTATGAATGGGTTCATTCAACGTGTAAGATAGACCAAGGGATTTTAATGTAACAGAGTATGAAAAGTTTCACGATGTGATTTTAGTCTTCATGTAACCATCTTTAGAAAAAAAACCACTGCTTGGAGAATTTTGTTATAGCATCAAAAAAAAAGTTATAATTATCTGAGAAATATCAAAATGTGCTTTCTTCTTCCAACTACATTTTTGCATGAAGTAGAATTTTCTTCATATACTTCAACCAAAACAATATATAGCAACAGATTGAATGAAAAAGCAGATATGAGACTCCTATGTCCTCTATTAAGCCATACATCAGAGATATTTGCAAAAATGCTATTCTTCTCAGTACTTTTTTTTTTGTTTTTGAAAATAGAGTGACTTTTCATTAAAAAAAATCGGTTAGGTTAACATGAAATGAGGTTATTATCTACTAATTTGCAAATAAGTCTGCAAATAAGAGTTTGCAAATAAGTCTTTAAAATGGTTTTCTGGGTATCAGTTTCTAATACAATACATATCAGTTGATATAAATTAAATAAAAAAGACTCTTTGGGTTCACTGATCATTTTAACAAGTGTATAGTAGTCCTGAAACCACTTTGAGAACGACAGGCTTACATGTGTGTGTATGTGTATTTCATGTTGTCTTCTCTTTTTTAAGTCAAGTTTAATGAGATACAACTTACATACAGTAAAATGCACCCATTTTTTTGCATACAGTTATGAGTCTTCACAAATGCAGCCGAGTCATGTGTCAACCACCACATTCGAATTGTAGAACATTTCCATCATCTCAGAAAGTTCCCTTGTGCCCCCTTGTACTCAATCTCTTCCAACACCCCAGCCCCTGGCAGTCACTAAATTGTTTTTTGTTCCTATAGCTTTATCTTTCTCAGAATGTCTTATTTTTTTTTCTTTTCAAATTTTTATTTGAATTCTAGTTAGCTAATATACAGTGCAATATTGGTTTCAGGAGTAGGATTCAGTGATTCATCACTTACATAAAATACCCAGTGCTCATCACAAGTGCCCTCCTTAATACCCATCGCTCATCCAGCCCATCTCCCACCCCCTTCCCCTCCAGCCACCCTCAGTTTGTTCTCTAGAATGTCTTATGAATGGATCCATACATTATGTGATCTTTTGAGTCAGGTTTCTTTCACTTGACATAATGCATTTGAAATTCCTTCACATTGTGGATTTTGCAGGTTGTTCCTTTTTATTGCTGAGTAGTTCATCGTATGGACATACCACAATTTATCCATTCACCAGTTAAGAATATTAGGGTTATTTCCATCTTTGGGAAATTAGGAATAAATATTCAGATGTAATTTTTTTGTGAGTATAAGTTTTCATTTCTTTTGGGTGAATACCTAGGAGTTCAAATTCATAAGATAGTTTAGATATTTGAAGATGCTATGGGGAATATTCTAAAGAGAGAAAACATAGACAAGCTACCCTGCATTTTTGCCTCAATTTATTCCTTTTTGTGAACATTTCACAGCTAAAATATCATCTCTACCTTATTCTTGTCTTTAAGCACCCACTATCTATTAAGTAAACGTGTAGGGGATGCCCCAGCTACATTTCTGCTGTGCTCATACATGCAGGATTCTACATGGTACTTCTTGGATATGGCAAATAGACCAGCTTAACTGTTGCAAATGACTTGTGGGGTGGAGGAGTGGGAGATGATTCTGCAAAGATACTTGGGGTCTAGCTTGTAGAGGGCCCTGAGTGCTAAACTAAGGAAACAACTTTTTCTAGCAATGGGTGAAACTTAAAGAGCCTCAGGAGAGAATATATTTCTTACTCCTATAAAACAAGCTGTTTTCCAAAGACAGATTAGGATCATAGACCTTATGGAAATGACTGGGTGATGGGTAAGAAATCTGCTCTTGAAGGACATATCAGGCACATGTTATGTCCCTCCTCTGTGGACCTCAGACAAATGCTTGTTTCTCCTCAGCTGTTACCTCTAACCAACAGACAACACCTGGATCTGAGTTGTCATTGCTGCTTAGAATTGAACAGTCCCTTGCCCAGGAATCAAAAAGAATGCTTGGAAGAATTAGCACAAGTTTGTTTTTATTTTTTTAAATGAAATTAACTTTTTAAAATACAAAAGCAACTCATAGTTATTATAGAATTTTTGGAAATTTAGAGCTAAAAAATTCTTTATCCAAATAAGTCACTGTTCACATTCGGGTTGTTTTCATCAGATCTTTTCTATTCTTATTTCTGTGTAATGGAGATCACATGCTGTGTCATTTTGTACCTCATTTTTTTCACTGATATTCTACCATAATCATCTTCTCTTTATAAAACTCTTTATAAAATTATATTTTAATGGCTGTGCGATATTTCATCATATAGCTATAACATAATTTACTTAGTCATTTATTACTGAGAGGTTGCTTTGTGTCCATTTATTGCCAGTATAAGTAAAGGTTTGCTAAACATCTTCTTTTATAAACTTAAAAAAAATTTTTTTAATGTTTATTTTTGAGAGACAGAGAGAGACAGAGCATGAACAGGGGAGGGCAGCGAGAGGGAGACACAGAATCTGAAGCAGGCTCCAGGCTCTGAGCTGTCAGCACAGAGCCTGATGCGAGGCTTAAACTCACAAACCATGAGATCATGACCTGAAGTTGGACGCTTAATGGACTGAGTCCCCCAGGAGCCCCTGAACACTTTTGAAGCTTAAAAAAATTATAAAGAGAAACATCTTGAATAACCATAGGAAGAGTGTATTTAATTTTCTCTCTTTCTTCTCCCTGCATTCCAGCAACATTGGACACTTAACATCCACTGATTCCTTACTAGGCATGGCCAGGAAAGTTCTGAAAGAAATGTCGCTGGAGGTTTAGATTCCTAGTATCCAATTTGGTTACATAAACATCGGTTGCTTATTGCACTCATGTTATGCATCATGGTAGCAACTGGCTTCTGATGAGGAGCAGGCCTTCCTGAAGCTGTCAGAGAAGGTCTGACTGCACCCTTACACCAACCTCTAATGGTCGCTATATTGTTGACCTCACTTTACAGACGAGGAAATAGAAGAGCAGAGAGATGAATTGACTCGTCCAAGGCCATGTAGCTGATGAGAGGCAGGGCTGGGATTTGAACCTATGTAGTTCACAGCCCCTTACTCTTTACAATGACCTCGTTCTTCCCTCAAGAGCACTTGTGGTTAGGAAGTAAAGGTCCACAACATCCTGCATTTTTATCTCTTCCCTGCCCATGTTTATGTTCTCAGAGCAGTTCTATGCAGGAAGAAGGTACAAATGGCTCCAGGATTTAAGCTGCTTATAGTGGGAGGTCAGCATCCACCACACCATCGGGGTCCTTCTACATAAAGCAAATCACAAGTCCTGGTCGCTAGAATGTTTTGCTGCTACTATTTATCTGCAACTCTTTGAGACATACTTCCATTTTTTAAAAACACATACAGCAACAAAATTTGAAGTCCAGACCAGAGAGTCAAGAAAACCTGAATTCTTAAAAAAAAACCCAGACTGGACTAGACTTCCACTTCCCAAATGATATTTTACATAAAAGAGGGTAAAAGAAAGAAAACTGGGCTGTGGGTCAGCCCAGTTTAGGACATACTGCATTCCTTACCTTCCTTTTAGAGACTAAGCACATTAAGGAATTCAAGGCCCTGAGAAGTCTTGCAGTGAAGCGACCTGTTTAAATTTCGTTGATCCAGAACTTCCAAGAGCTTTTTTACCAGGACCCTTTTTTTCAGGTGACCCCTATTTGCATCTCACACACATGCGACGAAATGGCGCAGTAGACTTGTGCTCATTGGACAGTAATCCTCACGTTGCTTCTGCAGCACCATTACTTGGTGCTTCTAAGTGGCTGAGGAGGCTGGTCAGGCTTGGGTGGCTGTGTTTTTTTCTCCTTTATCATGTCTCACCAATGGGAGAAGACAGAGCAGTGAAACATGACAGTTCCCACCGAACAGGCTAATTCTCACCTTCGGATTCATTTCCCTTACACTTGTGAAGACTCTGGAGGCGAAAGGGAAAAGCAGAGGAAGGCCCAGTCTCCACATTTCGTGTGACGCCTGGTTCAAGCGTGTCGCCGTTACTGGGAACACCTGCTGCTGGTTCTGCAGCCCAGCATCTCAGCCAACTGGCCCAGCTGGTCCTCCCTCCCAGCGCATGAGCCATTTCAGGGAAGTGTGATGAAGTTTTGACTCAGCCCCAGAACTGCCTCCTACCGTCCTCCCAGCCGCCTTTGGCTATTGTTTGGATGGAGGTGGTGATTGAATTAACAAAGCTGTTAAAAGCAGAAATGGAACACATGGAAAAGGACTCAAAGCCCTAAACGGCGGCTTTATTTGCTCTCTGCTCTCCAGTCTGCAGCAAGTGTCAGCCGCACTTTAGCAGTACCTGGTGATTACGGTATTAGGGGAGCTTTGCTCATGGATGCCTGTCACTCACTGCTGCTTAAAAGAGGTCTCAACCAGGGAGCCATCCGAGTGGCTGGGGACTACGTGCAGCCCTGTAATTATGACGCTAATTCCCAAAAGGTCAGAACTCCTTAATCAAACATTAATCAAACCGTTTTGTAAATGATAATGATTTTATCCGGGGTGGGAGGTAAAACAGTCAGGGACAGAGCCCTGAGTCCCCTTGAACCAAAGTGGATTTTGAGGGTAAGTGTTGGTGGAAGCAAATAGCTTTACTCAGGAAGATAAAAGTCAGTAGAGGGTTTTTTGTTTGTTCTTTAAGTTCAAAATAACACCATTTTCTGTGACTGTCTTATTACCTTGAACATCCATGTTAGAGGACAAGTCAAGGGATGATAGTCCAAATGTGCAGGCACTTCTCACTCCTTACCCTCTCTAAGCACATTCCTTTGTAATAATGGTTAAATTTGCAGAGCTCCCTTCAGTTTATGAAACACTTCCATTTGCACTGTCTTGTCTGCTCTTAGCAACTTCCAAAGACAGGTTAATCCATTACAGAGATGAAAAAGCTGAGACTCAGGGAGAGATTCAGTTGCTTTCTGTTAGCTGGTCAGTAGCAGAGGGAAGACTCAAACTTAAGTTTATCCAAAATGCAAGGTACTTTGCACACACCATAGCTTCTACTAGAGTAGATCTTGGATTCTTGCATTTCTGAGCCTCTTATTCAATAATCAAGATCTCTCTCTCTAACCAAGTCCTGCCCTAACCCTGCCCCAAATAAGCACTCAGAAGCTGACTTTTAATGGCTAGGGTTCCTAATTTGCAAACCTCCCAGTGACAAATAAATATGTAAGCTATACAAATAAACAAAAAAACCCTGCACCCTCTCCGATTTCTGAGTCTTTAAAAATACACTTAAAAGATACACACAGTGTTCTTTTTCACATTGAAAAGTATGCATATTTGGAGATTGGTTGCATGAAAAAACATAACCTTATTCACTAGCTCACTTAGGTCTCATTATACTGTTTTTTTTAAAGGCGTTGAGCCGTCTTTAACCCATATATTTTTTTAAAGCACTGCTGATCAGCTGAGATCAAGCTAATGGTAGATTTCCAGAAGCTCTCATTATACAACTGGTCTTGGTCAGTGGGCACTTGTGGGCAAAGTGGTTTTCTTTGTGGTCCTGCATTGTATGCTCCCGTCTGTAAGCTCCAGGCAGAACACGTTGGCAAACAGCCTCCTTTTCCAATTCTCATTTTCTCTCCTTCCTGGGGTGTGAGCTCCCCAAAGTGTGATTAATCCATCTATTGATCGCCTCCTGCCATTGAGGGTGAGATATGGCTAGCAATTGGTGCCAGGCCGCGTATGTGACCAGACTGCTAAGGCAGGGTGAGAACAGACCAGTGCTGGCTGGGGCTTTCCAACCCCGCGGTCAGAAGGGGCAACAATAGCTGTGCTTCCCACAAGTCTTGTGAAATCATCTCTGTCATCAAAATGCAGCTGATTCCTCTTCAAATGAATTATCATGTATATTCCCTGCTATCATAATTGGTTTCACAAAGGTCTAATAGAAGTTTATAGGTAAAAGGAAAGAAGAAGATGGCGGGGGGCGGGGGGTGGGGAGTAACAAGGTAGAAGCCCCCTAGAAATACACCAAACAAGAATGTGCTGCTTTGATTGAAACATTGCAGGCAGATAGAATGGATGACCAAAAGCATGCCAACCAAAGGGATTAGAAGAAGGCATTTACCTAATATTCGGAGGTACTACAGTGGGGGAGGAGGTAAGGTGAAGACAAGCCAAAGGGATAGGCAAAGCTCTAGAGAGGAAAAAAAAAAACCTACCTGGAAATAAACAGAGTAAAATGAAAAATACAGGCACTTCTCAAGGCTAGTTTCGGCTGGCAAAATGAGGTAAGAAAATTTGGCCAAATAGGAATCAGAAACCCTTTTTTATTTTTCCCCTCCCCCTCCTCTCCTGCTCAAGAGAAAGTCAGGTATGCCTATCCTTGGCCACAGAAGCCATATTTTTTTTTTTCATTCTGCTTCATATGTTTAGAAGAACACTTTATCCACAAAGCCACACCACTCTTCATTTTGTCAACTCCTATCATAAGCAGAAAGTCACCTGGAATTATACAGCAACTTCCATTTCCTGTGGAATTGATTTCCAATGCACCCAAGCAGGAAATACAACAACAAAAACAAAAACAAAAAAACAATTGAAAAATTGATCAGTGGTTTAAAACCTGGTGACCCTTCTGCATTAGAGAGAGGGCAGTGTAAATTATAAGACAGCTAGACCCCCTCATGATAAATCTGTGTCTCTATCTCATGTTAGCTTTCCTGCTTGTCTGCTCCAAAGGAACATCTGCAGACATCTGGGAGAAACAGGAAGACCTGACCAAGGACAAAAGAAACGCCCACGGTGCAAAAATTGTCAAAGTAAAAAAAAAAAAAAATCAGTTGGATATAAAAATTTTAGTAAAATCAAGTTAGTTCTCATGTAGCATTTCTATGTAAGTTACATACAAAGAATCTAATATATGTTAAGCACCTACCTAAACGTCAGTTTCTTGTTCGCTGGGTGTTCACAGTGAACAATGCAACAGATCTCATCCTCCAAGAATTTGCAGTTTACCAGGCCATTGGAACAGACCATTAGAATTAGAATACAGAGCCAACATTCTATAGAAAGGTTTTTAGCTCGGTATGAGAGGGGAGTCTAACCCAGTCACCGAATCCAATCTTGGTGACTCTTAAGGTTCCTGGAGGAAATGTCACATGAACTGAAACCTGAAGGGGGGACAGGAGTTTGCCATACTGAAGAAGAAGAAGACAAAGAGAGGTTAGAGAGTGGGGGTGGGGGAAGCATAAGATTATTCTAGGCTGGAGAACCATCATCACACAGGTCTAGAGTGAGAGAGATCAGAGCACATTCAGGTAACCACAAACTATTTAGCAGGACCAAAGTTAGTGTGTGAGCAAGCGAGTGACAAGCCATGAGGCTAGGGAATCAAACAGGGACCTATAGGAGTTGTTAAAATGTTTGGAGTTAATTCTGAGGGCAACTGTAGAGCCACAGGTGGATTTAAGTAGCACACTGATATGATCAGGGTTGATAGTGTGGGGAATGGAGTGGAGAGGAGCAATGCTGGAAGCAGGGACCAGTTGGGAGAGGGTGGCCCTAATCAGATCAGTGGCCTGACCTGAGCTGTTGGCAATGGTGACGGGATGAAGGAAAGGGAGGAACCACATCCACTGAGAATTTATCTAGATAACATATATCTAATTATAAATGGGTTCCTGGAAGGCCCAAACACTTCTTAGATGCCTAATAAATTGTTAGCAAAAATGTGTTCAATGAACACTAGCTCTTTCCAGTGGGTTCCAGGAGGTGGAGAACTCCAGGAGACAAGAGAACAATAGATTTACTAGGGTCATGTTCTACTTAAACAATAGGCCAGAATATAAAAGGGAAAGTTCCATCAAATTCAAGAGGAAAATGGAGTCACAAGCTACATGTGAAAAACTGGCCATACCAGACGGTCCCAAAGTCACTTTCACAGTGTGGTTCTCCCAACCACCAGCCGATGAAGGCAAAGTTGCATGTGCTTCGAGATGAACAGATCATTTCCCACAAAACCAGTGTTTCAATGTTTTGCTTGGCACTAAAATCAAATTGGACTGGAGAAGATTGTGGTTTGGAAATAGGCTGGGATTTAATAAGTGAAACAGTCTGTGAGAAATGCCAGTGTTTTCAAATATGGAGCATAGTCTTTGATAGAAATATTATTTCTCAGTGTCTTTATTAATAAATTGAAAAGAGGGATTCTCTTATTGATGCAAATCACAGATGCTTCTAAATTAGGCAGCATTGTCAACACCCAGCAGATCACAATGTCCCCAAAGAGGTTAGAAATGAGGGGCAGGAAATAATAAAACAAGGTTAAATTTGGCTGGATGGAAACTACATCTGGGGAAAGATAATTCAAAAAGCAGATATTCATTGGGCCAAAGAAATCTGGACCACACTGGTGCCAAAAGAGACCCAGGTGCTATACCGGATGGCAGATGAGGTGGGAGTTTAAAATATGCTAGGGCAGCGCAAAGCCCATTTGGTCCTGGCCTGCCTCATCTGATAAAATTGATAAAGATCTGGTTGGCCTCAGCCTTCCATGTTTTCAGGCCATTCACAAAGGAAATTCAATCCATTCACTGCCTTCGTTTTAGTAGTAGAGATAAAGCAAAAATCATCTACCAGAACTGTAAGACCTCAACCATTATCTCAAGTTCACGGCCAATGCTTTTTAGTTAAAGAAATAAAGCCATGGTGATATGCATACAGAAGCTTCATTCACAGTAACTCAAGATAGGTTGCAAGTATTCTTTCATTATTCTCCCAGTAGTGTCTCTTTTCAACAGTCTTTTCAGGGAAGTGGCTAGCCAGTCATATGGTCTATCTTCTTTTACATATTAAGCAGCTGAGGCATGGTTGCCAAGGGCATTCAAGATTGCCAGTCATTGGTCTCTCTCTGTCTGGTGCTTTGTCCATTACAAGGACATGTTTTTTTTCTAAATAATTTATGATTTTAAGAGATTTTTAAATGGAAATGGAGAATTGTCATCAGTGTACCACAGGTCTAAGGGGGCATTACTGAATGACTCAATGGGCAGATGAAGTGTGTGGCTTAAGAGACCTAAATTTTAAATTTAATGGATACATAAATAACTACCAAGTAGTCTTCATGATAAAATTCAGAACTTTCCTTGACACTCTTTAGTTTAAGCTTCATTATTAATCTACTTTGAATTACAAAAGGAAACATGGATAGGACATGACCATAATAATTTCATTACTAAAGATTGAAGGTTTATATCAAGTCTAGTTTGAAACCTTGACATAAAGGGAAGCAGGAAATGGAAGTAAACCTTATGATTGCAAAGAAAATTATTTCATTATTTCCCTAATTTGCTTTTATTACTTATCAATCACATTCAGAGAATGTAAATGCTCCTAGAGCAAAAATATATGATTCCACCCAACTGTTACAGCTCAGTGTTAAACAAACCCATTGGTCACGTACATGTTTGGGCAGAGTTACAGGGCCATTAATGATGTGCAAGCTCAGGAGCTCTCCCCAGAACTAAAATTGCATTTTGACCCCAACTGGAATCTGGGCACTGTGGTTTTGGAGCTTTGTTTGTAGTCAGACTCATTTCAGTCATATTATCTGAGTGACAACTCATTACTGCAATTCGAGTAAGGGATAGTTTGTGGCTTGGGTTTTAGTGAAGGATAGTAAATTTTATAGTGTATATAATTTGGAACATGTCTGTGTTTAGCCCATATGTGGAAATCTGCCTGCGTGCTTATTATTATGCTTATCTGCAAATGACCAGATGGCCTTGCCCAAATGTAGAGAACCATTTAGTGCCATTTTAAACCATTAAGGCTATTAGCTCTGACTTGAGATAATCCTTTGCCCAAAGGGAACTAGTTTTGCTGTCCTTCAAAGTCATCAAATGTAATTAAATGCCATATTGTGGAGTAGGCATTAATGGATTAAGGAGACAGCACAATCAACCAGTCCTGGGTCAACCAAAGCAGAAGGAATATAGGAATGGATGAGAAAGATGATGTATTAAGTAAGGTACTGGCTAAGCTGCTGTAACAAAGAATCCCCAAAATTCAATGATTCAGAAAAGATCATTCATTTTCCCTTTCAGACCAAAAACAGAGGTAAGTAGGTCCAAGATAAACAGGTATCAATTGGCTACAACTGCAACAACTAACACATGACATTTTACTCTTTACCCTTCACATGGATGAAGTCAGTTCAGTGTGACTCAGACTCAGACAGGGGTCATCAGAATCAGCACTTACTGAAGGAGCTACCGGTGAAGGTGACAGGGCAAAACAAAAAGGCCTACCATTTTGTTGTTGTTGTTGTTGTTGTTTCCCCTCAGAACCAAGACCTCTTCTACATTATTTCCACAAGGTTCTTGGCTCAGAGATGCTGGTCTCCTTCAATATCCCCTATTCTCCCAGCTTCCATCTTCACAGACAATGTCCTCAATGGGAGCAGATTCTCCAAGCCCTCCTCCTGGATGATATGACAATAGACCTTGATGATTTAATCATGCATTTGCCAGGCTTCCTAGGAGACAGCCAGTTAGGGGTAGGATGCAATCTGTGACTATGGAACTGGGCCAAGTAAACTGGGGTTGAACCTATGACCTTGGCCTCCTGGGAATGAAATGTAAGTCAGTTGCACTAACTGGCCACATGTATGGCAAGACTGTTATATACGATAATAATAATAATAATAAGAAGAAGAAGAAGAAGAAGAAGAAGAAGAAGAAGAATACACATTTGCATTTATGGAGCACTTACTATGTGTCAGGCTCTTGTTGAGTGCCTTTAAGAGGATTATCCCCTAGGAGTCTCTCAATTCCTCGTGAAATAAGGACTCCTAATCCATTCTCATTTTTCGTGTGAGAGAATAGAAACTCAGAGAGTCTAAGTAACTTTCCTAGGGCACATTAGCTAATAAGTAGGGAAAACAGTATTTAAACCCAGGCAATTTGATTCCGGAGTTCATACCAGTCCTATGAGATTCCACATATTGGAGACAGAACACAGATACGAAGAAGTTGTATCATATGAACAAACTAGCTAGCCAGCATGAGACTCCTGATTTTCAATTTAAGATTATATTCATTAGACTTAGAGGTTTTGAACTTGTACATTACAGCATCATTGTTTTTAATGTACCAGAATCTCACCTTTGGTGCTAGATAATGATAGCCCCAGAAGGAAGAGGATTATACTAAAGATGCCTACACCAACCACATTCTCAAGAAATATATTATCAAAATTAGTAGAATTATAAATTGGTACCACTTTCCTAGAATGTGGCTTGGAAATAATGTATCAAAAGCCTTAACTGGGGGTACAGAGTTGACTCAGGCATTTACTTTGGCAAATTTATCCTGAGGAAGTAATTTAGGGGAAAATTAATAATGATGGGATCAACCAAGAATTTTAGTCACACTATTGTTTGTAAAAATGAAAAGTTGAAAATACCCTAACAATCCACCAATATGGGATTGATTAAATTTCATTAAATTCTTCACTATAGAATTCCACTTAGCTATTTTAAACGGAAATGCTATTCACATGTATGTTTGTGATTTGCTGGTAAATTAAAGATGCTTGAGGGCGCCTGGGTGGCTCAGTCGGTTAAGCGTCCGACTCTTGGTTTCGGCTCAGGTCATGATCTCACGGTTTCGTGAGTTCACGTGCCAAGCCTTCTTGGGATCTCTCTCTTTCCCTCTCTTTCTGCCCCTCCCCCACTCATACTGTATCTCTCAAAATACATAGTTAAACTTAAAAAAAATATATAGATCCTTGTGATGTGTTGATAAATAAAAAAAGCAATCATCAAATAATCTGGATAGTACAGTCTATTAGTTTCCTAGGGCAGCCATTACAAATTGCCTCACACTGGAAGACTTGAAACTACTTCATTATCTCACAGTTCTCGAGGCTACAAGTCTAAAATTAGGGTGTGGGTAAGGTTAGTTCCTTCTAGACACTCAGAGTGAGAACCTGTTCCATGCCTCCCTCCTTGCTTCTGGTGATCCCCAGCCATCCTTGGCATTCTTTGGCTTACAGACACGCTACTCCCTCGTCTGCTTCCATCTTCACATGGCTTTCTCCCCTGTGTGTCTCCATGTTTTCTTTCTGTCATTGGATGTAGGGCCCACTCTAATACAGGAGGGTCTCGTCTTGAAACCCTGGCTTTATTATTATTTTTTAAATTGAGGTATAGTTACCATACAACCATCTATGAGTTTAAGGTGTGCAACATACTGATTTGACAATTCTATACATTACTCAATGCTCATCATGATTATTACATTATTACTGTGTTTCCTCTGCTGTAGTTTTTATCTCCTTATTTATTTTAGAACTGGAAATTTATACCTCTTACTCCTCTTTGTCTATTTTGCTCACACCCATCCCCACCTTGTCTCTGGCAACCACCAGTTTGCTCTCTGTACTTAAGAGCCTCTTTGTTCATTTGTTTTGTTTTTTAGATTTCACATGTATGTGAAATCACGTACATTTTGATTTGTCCTCATTTCACTTAACATAATACCCTCTATGTCCAGCCATGTTGTCACGCATGGCAAGATCTCATTTATTTATTTTTGGCTGAGTAATATTCCATTGTGTATGTGTACCATATCTTCTCTATCCATTTGTCTATCAACAGACATTTGGGTTGCTTCCATATCTTGGCTATTGTGAATAATGCTGCAATAAACATAGGGATGCATGTGTCTTTTTGAATTAGCGTTTTTGTTTTCTTTGGGTAGATACCCACTGGTGGAATTACTGGGTCACACGGTATTTCTAATTTTTTTTGAGGAATATCCATACTGTTTTCCACAGTGGCTGCACCAGTTTATGGTCCCACAAAGAGTGCACAAGGTTCTTTTTCCTCCACATTGTTGCCAACATTTGTTACTTCTTGTGTTTTTGATACTAGATGACTTGTGTGAAGTGATCTTTCACTGTAGTTTTGATTTGCATTTCCCTGATAATGAGTGATGTTGGGTATCTTTTCGTGTGTCTGTTGGCCATCTGGATGTCTTCTTTGGGAAACTGTCTATTCAGGTCCTGTGCCCATTTTTAAATAAATTCTCTCTTTTGGTATTGAGTTGTGTAAGTTCTTTACATATTTTGAATATTAACTTCTTATTGTATATATCATTTGCAAATATCTTCTCCCATTCACTAGGTTGCCTTTTTGTTTTATTGATAGTTTCTTTTGATTTTTGGTGCAGTCCTGATAGTTTGTTTTTGCTTTTGTTTCCTCTGCCTGAGGAGACCTATCCATAAATATGTTGCTAAGGGTGACGTCCAAGAGATTACTGCCTATTTTTTCTTTGGGGAGTATTATGGTTTTAGGTCTCACATTTGGGTATTTAATCCATTTTGAATTTCAATATCCTCACTTTAATTGCATCTGCAAGACTATTATTTCATGTAGGTCACATTCTGAGGTTCCAGGTAGACATAGTTTGGGATCCACAGTTCAATCCATTACATATGGTTTTATTTTTATTTTATTAAAATATGTATTTATACAAATATATATGTAAAAGAGAGTTTATTGTAGCTATATTGGACAGTCAGACAAATGGTATTTTGATCCTGGTTCCGCCTCTGGCTGATTGTAGACCACAGGCAAGTGATCTTAATTCTTGGAGCCTCAGTTTTCTTATGGGGGATAGTTCTTATTAATACCTTAGGTGAGGAATAATACTTCACAGGGTTCTTACAGGAGTTTAAGAGATAACATACAAAAAGTGTTTAGCAAAGTGCCTAACTTGCAGTGAGCACTCAATAAATACTAGTTATAATTAAAGAAAAAGTTTTGGAAGGATTAACACCCCTTCTTCCCCCACCCCCCCTTACCGGCCAAACACTAATAGTAGTCATTTACTATAGGGGTTAACTGTTTGAGATGATTTTTACTTTCTTTAAACTTTAGGCCTCTATTTTATAACCTTTTTAAACATATATTACTTCTTTAACTCTTTAAAGAAACAAGCCATTTCTATTTAAGGAAAGAACAAGACTTATTAGATCTGCATCCTTTTGTTACATATATGCACACATGAATAAGCCAGACATTTTAGATTAAATTAGCCACGCAACTATTTTTTAAAAATATTCTCTCCTAGCCTTGGGAGCTCTTCCTTTCTCTCATTCCATATTTTTCCACGTGCAAAATTTGTGTTGGCTTCCCTGATATCTTTCAGTGCCAGAGCCACAATATGCTGACACACATTTGAGAATCACAGCGTTTCTTAAATGTCCACAGTGTAAAGGGTGGTGCCATAGCATGTTTGGAAAGATGGGCTCCTTCTGTGGGAATATCTTCTGTCTCAATTCACAAATGAAGGAGTTCTGTCAAAGGTAGGATTTGGGGGAAGGAGGGTAATAGCAAAGTTGAGACCAAAAGGTTAGGTCAGATGTGAAATTGTCTGATGGATTTGCATCATATTTGAAGATGCATTTTTAAGGTCAGCTGCCCTCTGAGAAAGAAGACACCTTCCCTGAAAATATGCATTAAAATTTTTTTTCATGTTAAAAGTAGTAGGTGATAAATCAAGAACACGTAAAGCACACACACACCAATGCACACGTGTTCCTGTCAGCACATACAGCACCTGTAGATGAAATAGAAAAAAGTATCTCTCTTTGGGGATCACGTTAGAAAAAGATGACCCCACCGAGCAGATGTAGCCCCTTTAGCTGCATGTTTGGCAGGTGGAGAGTACTTCCATGCAAATTAGAAAAAGAGCACCTTTCCCTCTGACCTGAAATACTCTCTTACCAGCATGTCTTCTGTGCCCCCGTCAGAGGATAGCTGATGTGACCGCATGTGGTGGCCCTGAAAATGAGGATAATTGCACCTATTGTAATATTGGATATATACAAAACAGTACTTATGATAAAAATGCAAGTTTTTTGCCCCATAAGGCAAAAACTTTAAAAGTGAACCTATCAACCAACTGAAGAGCAGAACCATTACCAGTGTCATTGCATCAGTTTCTTTGGCCAGGGGAGAGAATCGCTTTGTTGAATTTTGTCTTTATTATTTCCTTGACATATTATATAATCTCTATATCTGTCTGCCTGTCTATCCATCTGTAATCTCTCCATTTATGTCACATCACGTTGAATGTGGCCAGTCTTCTGTGACGTGCTTTTTTAACTCATGCTACAGTGTGGCCTGGTTGATCACGTAATTGAACAAACATCTTTTATGCCATAGAATTTGAATTCTACAATATTGTACAAACTATAAGGTATTCCATTGTATGTTTGGACTACAACTTAACTAATTCTGTTATTAGTTAAATACTAATTATGCTCAGATTTTTACATTATTTCCCATGTTGCTACAGAACTCTTCATGATGGTTTTTAATTTCATCCAAAGGGAATCCTGAATCTAAAGGAAATCTTGGATGACATCTGTGATTATTTTCTTAGAATAAATGCCTAGACATAGAATTTGTGTGTCCATGGTATGCTGAGTATAAGGCTTTCAATGTGTATTAATACAAGTGATGTTGTTAAGGTGATGAAGAAGCTGCCCAGTGAACAAATGATACCTCAACCAAGGAAGTTCAGGGTTAACAGAATGATGTAAACATGTTTCAGATCTCCTGACCTCAGAGAACTCCATTGTGTGGCAAACCCCACAGGGTTGTCCTTTCTGCTCTGACTCTAGGAGCTCAATGTTTACTATTATAATTCCCAAACGGTGGTCATTTGATGGGGGGTAGTTCACAGGTAAGAACCGAGGAGACTGAAGAATCACAAAACCAATCTGGGGAAACTACATTGGATCCAAGGGAATCACAGGAGAGGGCAAAGGCATCTCTCTGTGTTGTAGTCAAAATGCAGACCAGCCCAAGAAGGGAGATTTATAAGGAGATTAGAATATGTTAAAAGTGGAAAGTGGGGGCTGTGCAGACAGCCTACGGTCACAGCCCACTGCTGTCCCAAAGAGAGCCTTCCCCTCACTGAAGGAAGAGGAAGAGACTTTACAAGGGGCAGGAGCCACCAACCTCAGCTCTGGCCTTGAAAGGAAGACAAATGAGTCCTTTCTGAGAGCAGAAGGAACATGATTAGAAAAGCAGGGAAAGTCCACGTGAAGAACCCTTCTCCCCCAGCGGAGACAGTGAACTCAGTCATTGCCTAGTTTGGGCTTGACAGATATTCAACAAACAGAAATATTGTTTCTGTGTTAGTATATTAGTTGCTTTAAAAAACAATTTAGAAAAGCTCTTTCTTCTTTTCAGGAAGCACTTCTATTTTTCTAACTGATTAAATTACTTGAATACTATGCTTCAAATCTTTACAATTGAAATGAGCATGGTTTCCTTTCTATCATGTCTGGAGATCAGAAATTAAATTTGTGTGTTAAGTAGATTGTCAATGCATTTCAAAAGGTCATAATGTCTGAACTTAAGTAAAAGTATGTTTTTATATAAGGAAATGTTCTCTCTTCTTCTCCGAAGAAAAGCCAATAGTTTCTTTTTGCTTCTGTTTGCAGCACTGGCCCGTTTTGCTATGTGATGAGACAGTGTCTTCTCAGAACAACCAAACAATAATAGCAGTTACCATTGATTGAGCATTTATTATATCCCAGGCACAGGTTAAATACAAAACACTTTAATCTTTTTAACAGCCCCCTGAGGAAGCTGTTGACATTTAACAGGGAAGCAAGCTGAGGTTTAGTGAGGTCATCTCATGGGCAGGGGGATGCCACCAGAACCTGTGACCCAGTTGCTGCCTACCTACCTTCTACCTATAACCCCTACCAACTTGAGGGCAAGTGGAGGGAGCATCAGCCACATCCTCACACGGAATGGGGGCAAGAACAAAGGGATGTGGAATGAGGGATGTGGAGGGATTACTGGGGTGAGGAGGAACCATGTTAAAAAGGGTCCACTTGTACATTGCTTCTCTATAGGCCTTTGGCTATTGCTTCCCACTATTTTCACGAAAGCTTTTTTTCTTTAATTGTAGTCTTAAAACTGTCGTGTCAACAGACTAGCTTTTACATCTTTTGAAAAAATAACACCCTTCTTTAGAGCACATACCTAAGAGAAACGATCGCTCGCCTCACTACTACTTCAGCTTTCGGTTACAATTATGACCCGGCTTAGAAATAAAATCAAGCACTTCTATGCCTGGGCTCTGGATTGGAAACTGGAAGGATATGTCTATGAAAAGTTTTGAGCTATAGGATTCACTGTAAATTGAATCTAGGAACTTTCTAAGCTCCGTCAAGGTAGTTTTGCCATCATGAGTATTTCATTTTCAATTTACAAAGAATGCTTGAATACCTACTATATGCCAAGAACCATCCCAGTTTCCGGGAAGACAGAGATAGATGAGGCATTGTCCCTGCCTGTGAGAAGTGAGGAGGAGACCACAAACAGAAATTTAAAAATTTAAAAAAAAAAAAAAAAGATTACAACTGGCTGCCCATTAGAATCAGCTGGAAAGTTTTTTAAAAATATCATGACTAGATCTCACCTTTGGGGATTCTGATTTAATTGTTCTTGGGTGGGGCCCAGTCATTTTTTTAAGCTCTCCAAATGATTCTAACGTACAGCCGCAGGATTCGCAGTCACTGCAATTGAGGCATGCATAAGAACGTCCAGGGGAGTCAATCTAGAAGCTTCTGAGGAGGTAACATTTGAGTTCGATGTGGAAGGACTGACAGATGGGAATGTGCCAGACATCCCAGGGTGAAGCTGAGGAGGGGCATCGTAGGAAAGTGGGAAAGCACGGGCCAGACGCCAACACACAGCTGGGAAGATAACTTCCGTGGAGTGGCTTGAGCACTGAGTGGGCCGGGACTCAGTGGGAGGTGAGGCGAAAAAGGTGAAGTGGGCAGGTTGAGGGAAGGGTGCAGGGAGGGATCAGGTGAAAACGATGGAGAGCCAGACTGAGAAGATCAGACTCTATTCTAGAAGTGACAAGTAGCCACCAACAGTTTCACACAGATCCCAGTTGTAGTGGTGTGTGTGTGTGTGTGTGTGTGTGTGTGTGTGTGTGTAGCATTTTGGGGAGGGAAGGGAGCATTGGGAAAGAAGGTGCCTACAATGAGTGAGTCTGGCAATATACCAAAAGAAACCTGTGAGTAGGTTCTTGCTGTGCTTCTGGTGAGATCTCATACAAGTAAAAGATAAAAGGAAATAATTCACACATTTCTTTTGTTTGTTTGTTTCTTTGGGATTAGTGGTCAGTAACAACAATCTATTAAGAACAACAAGTATTTTTTGTTTGTTTTTTTGTTGGGTTTTGTTGTTGTTGTTATTGTTTTTATTGTTTTGAGAACCTATGGAGCTAGGTCCTAGAGAAACAAAGGTGAATGTGAATACAGCTGGAGACCTTGCTGTCCTGTTGTTTACAGTACAGCCATTAGGGTGTGGGTGGTGAATCTTACAAAGGTGTAAAGACATCTTTGAAGGAGCAATTTCAAGAAGTAAAGCAGGTTGAAAATCTATACAAATTCAAGAGGATGTGGATTAAGTGTAATGTGAGGATATCTGGGGGTTGTTAAAGAACAGTTAGAGACATTTGTTAAGACTGAACAAACTTTTGAATTGGTATCAGGCATGTTCATCGTGGTCTCCCAGAAGATGTTGCTTATTGTCTGTATCAAAGATAGGACTCTTGGTTGAAGGGAACATCAGATGTATCTTAGCATGGAATTTCTTATGTTCAGATTATTTATTATTATAAATGTGATATATACCATATAAGAAACTTGAGTTAACTGGAATTGTCCCAAATAACCATAATTATAAAATGTTTTTTAATTTAGCCTGATGACCATTGCAAATGTCCACATGAAGGCACTTGGATACTGTACCAACTAATTCTAGCATCCTGTGGCCTAATAGAACGATTATCTCCCAAGTGAACTCAAATATTCATGAGACCTCTTACCCTTAAGTATTATGGAACTGATCTTGAGTAATAAGGATGAGGATGATAGGTTTATTATGATTTACTAACAAATATAAATTAAAAATCCACTTACAAATATCCATTTGTATGCAAAATCATTATTCATTATAGTAAATAATTTTTGACATTAAATTAAATTAGTGGAAGATTGGGGGGAATATGGATTCAATCAGAAATTCCTTGCCTTTTTTTTTTTAAACTCAAGCTCTAAAAGCTGATGAGGTGTTTTAATTATTTCGTTTCACATGTGGAAAGAATAAATCTGAAGGAAATAGCTTAGGATTCTTTCCAAGTTTGAATTACAAATTATCCCAGGACCCTGGAGAGAAGCAACAGCAAACAAGATTTTAGGCGGTTCTTTGTCAGGTCAGCCTTTCGATCAATATTGAAAGGTACCTCAAGGACCTAATTTTTCTCTTGTGCTGTTTCCCAGAGTTGAGGGAAATTTAATCTTCCTCTTGATAGGGCTATGATATGTGTTATTCATGTTTATGTGGCTGGTGTCCCAGGCCCAAATCCTATGAAATGTGCTTCATATGGCCATCCCCACCTCAACAGAGCCCTATAGAATCAGTGTCCCATTGCCCCTTTAACTCGAGGCCTGCACCAGATACAGGTGACACTGACTGTCCCTGTGTCTTGTCCGTTGGCCATCGGGATCTTCACACTCAGGAAGGAGGAAGCAGGCGTTCTGGCAGTGCTCAGAGTAGAGCTGGCTTCTATGCCACACTTTGCACGACTCCTACATCAGAGACAGTATTCTCTGATAATCCCTTTTCCCTAAACTCTGCTCTGGACCAGCTCCGTTTTAAAGGAGAGAAGACCCATGAGGTGAGAATATACCACATGGAACAGAAGTGCTCTAGGAAAAAAGTCTGTTGTCTGGTTCTTATTGGCAACCCCTTTAATTCTCTCCCAAAGCTCCCACTCCCCATCTTACAGTGGCTCATCTTATTGCCTGAAGAATCCTTCTTATCTTGGATTCATATCCTTAAATGTAGATGTGAAGGGCAACTTTGAACATCCTGTATGAATAAAACTGTGCTGCTAACCATAACTGAAACCTGGATCTAAAAATCATGCAACTTATTCTAGATGTTATTAAGAAAACATTAACATGAAAGATAAAATATTATTAACAAATCGCCTAGATCACATTAGCCCCCCGTAAAAGGCAGTAGAAGACACAGATCATTTCATGGGCAAACTTAGCAAACCCTTAGGAATTTTGCGGCATGAGAAAAACAACCCCAAACGAGGTAAAGATTTAGTGTTTGACTGAAGCTTGATCTGATATCCATTCTCTCCACAGGCCAGCGGGAGAGGTATTATTTTGGTGCTGGTTTTCTAAAAGTCTTCCACTCAGAGGATGTTTTTTTCCCACTTGCAGTGATTTCTCTCGACTCTAAACTTCCAGCTTGGCATCTGGGCAGCCTCCTCAGGCACTTAAACTGTGAAGGGAAAAGTCTCCAGCATCTCAGAACATTGTGTAGTTACAGGGTGATATGCCTGGAGCTGCTGTGCCTCCCAGAGCACCTGTGAACTGCTCTCCCTCTCTCTCTGCCTGAAGGACACCTCCTTTTGGCATCAACATAGACAATTTCTTCCTCTGGTGCAATGCAGCTTCCCCATCAATTGGTGCCGGGAGCATTCTGCTAAGAAACAGGAGTAAAAGGAAAATCAGCAGCCAAGTGACTGTTATCATTTTTTTAAATACTAATTGACCTTGTCAAGATAATTACTGCAGATTGGGAGACACTGACTGTCTCTGGCAGGTTAGATGGAAAACTTACTGATTCTGGGGAGAATATACTAGGAAAAAAAGTTTGCTGTGTTGAATGAGAAGCCTCAGGCTATTTTGAAGGCAAATACTTCTTATTCGGAGATCATGAAGCTGAGGGACATAAGCTTGCTTTGAATCTGGAAGAAGAATGTGTACTCGTGAGGTTGTGTTTTGTGTCAGAACCTCAAAGTACTACACAGTCCTAAAATCCCTCTTTGAAGCCTTCTTTAAAATGGTATTATTGTCTATATCAGCTCAGTGATTCAGTCATTCAACACCCATTTATTGAGCATCTAGTTACTATATTAGATTCTACATGTGATGCAAAGATGAGTCACATGCAGTGACTCCTTATACCGTCATAAGGGAGGTGATATATACATAGATAAATATAACACAAAATAGAAAATTCTATGATATCCAGAGATCAGAATCGGTAGGCTACAATTTGGAAGAGGTCTTACCTGGCAGTAACTTTGGAATCATTGGAACCAGCCATTTTATTGGAAATCTTGGGCAAATTCACCCAAGGAGAACATTTTTTTAAGGAGACCTAACCCATAAAAAAAAAAAAGTCTGATACAAACTGGCTAAGGGATAATTTACCACAAACCAGGTTGCCAAAATAAATCAGCTGCACTGGTTTTTAATTGTCATATTATTTTGTCATCAAGTCAACATTGATTCATATGTTCAGCGCTCAGTCTAGAACTGGACAGGGTCCAGAATGGAGAAGGGGCTTCAGGTTGTTTTCACTGATGGTCTGGTTTTCTCATAAAGAAGTCTCTCTTGAAATCTTGTCCTATTCGACAGTTGTCATAAGTTGCCCAAGGATGTAGATGACATGCTGGTTGTGGCAGATCAGCAGGTGAAACTAGGAGCCATATATATCGTGTTTGATGACAACACAGACTCCCAAAGAATCTCAGCCAGGTATAACAATGTGTTTGCTCTAACAGGATGAAATTTAACAGTGGAAAGAACCTGTGTTTGAGTGCAGAAAGTAAGTGAATGTGTACAGATGGCAAAGATATGGGCGAAGGGCAGCAGGCATGCTCACTACCAACCTGGGAACCATGATTTCTTATAAGCTTAGTGTGAGCCAACCAGGTAAGCAGCCATACAAAAAATGTAAAACACACTTAATCTGTATTAATAAAGAAGGAATATTCCGAACGAGGGGACTGAGCCCCACTAATGTCTAAGCTGGCCAGAAAGTATGCTTGGAATATTTTTTGCCATATTTTCAGAAGACAGTTGGGTAAACTGTAAATCACCAAGGTTGGCAAAGGAAGCTGAAAACCATGATGTACAAAGAATGCTTGCATAAATGTGGCATGTTAGGTCCAGAGGAGAGACTCAATGGTGGGAAATACATGAGGATATCTTCCAATAAAGAAACAGTTTCCAAGAGGGAGAAGATTAAACAATCTGAATAGCGCTGGTGGACAAAAAGGGGACCCAGTGAAGGGAGTCATAGAGAACTTCTAGCTCAACATAAGGAAGAATTCTGTAACAATCAGAGTTGCCATAAAGATGGTAGTCTTGACGGATAGTAAGTTCTTTGCCACTGGAAGCATCCATGGAACATAGTTAATGGAGTGATAGTGTGAAATCAGGTATCAGGAAAACAGGACAAATGGCTATTGATGTCCTTGATAAATCAGGGATTCTATGAGTTTATGTACAGAGTCCTAGAGAATTATTCTCTGTGTTGTCTAAACATCTGCATTCGTTCACAGTATTGCTCTTACCAAATAAAGTCACCGAGAAAAAGATTTATTTGTCAAAAAGTGCATAATACAAGACCTACCTTGTCACCATGGTTTGTACATAGACACTCAACAAGTATTTGTCGAATGAATGAACTCGGCTTGTAATACTAAACAAATGAAAACAAAACACAAAGCTGTATGAATAATGCAGTATGGGAGTATGTGAGTTAAATGCTACTAGCCACAGTTTCTCTATGTCTGCTTTCTGGACAAGGAGCAAAAATGACAAAATCTTAGTATCCTTGGTATATCTTTCCCCACCTTTTCTTTTTCTCACTCCACATCACCTCTCATCCGTCCTTGAGGAATTCAGTGAGAAACCCTGGAGCTCCAAACAACCCTTCCCCCAACTGAAAGGAATTTTCTCTCAGTCACTTACCCTTGTTGACTGACAGACTGATCAAAGTGAAAGACTTTCAGTCACTGTGTCACTTAACCAGGACCGTGTGTTTAACAACTTTGTCTATGATTGTGGCACAGAGCTCTGAAAGTATACTCAGATCGCAGCCAGGAGGGGGATGAGGAAACGCTTACGGAGGCCATTGGGGGTGAATCAGATGTGAACCTTCCCCCACTGCATTTCCCAGTGCAGTAGAACGCTTTTAAATAATGGAATCTACAGCTACTTATGTACATTGAAAAGTAACTAAAGTCAGCTAGGGAAATAAGAAACCAAAACTAAAATTCTACTTGTTTTACTACAGCAAAAAATAAAAAAAATAAAAACGCATCACATAGTTTTTTTTTTCAGGAGGGAAAATAAAAACTAAGAAAACCGGTAAGAACCATCTCTTTACAAAGACCTACTACTGTTACACATTCCAGTAAACCGCTTGCCCCTCCCCCAAAGTGGCTCTTTTTATTTGTTGAGGGGAGCATTGGTATTGTGTGTAAGTACGTGTGTGTGCACATGTGCATGTGTTTGTCATTTAAACCTTCAAAAATGAGGAATAAGAATAGCAGAGGAAGAGGGAGTCCTGTCAGCAAAGCCAGCCCTGAAGGTCTAGCTAATTCTGTCTTTTGCCCTGGGTTCAGAATGGGTTTTCCCAGCTCTTCCCACTTCCAGGCGTAAGACGGGTCAGTGTTTGGGCAAGGTGTGGCTTCTGGAGCTTCTTCCCAGATGCTGATGTCTTTTCAAGTTTATTTATTTGTTTTGAGAGAAAGAGGGAGCACAAACAGGGGAGGGGCATAGATAGAGGGAGAGAGAGAGAGAATCCCAAGCAGCCCCTGCACTGTCAGTGAGGAGCGTGATGTGAGGCTCGAACTCACAAATCACGAATCGTGACGTGAGCTGAAAGCAGGAGTCTGAGGCTTAACCCACTGACCCACCCAGGTGCTCCGTAGACTCTTTGATGCCAGCTGACACATCCGGCTTCCTCTCTGTCCTCAAGCTTTTTCTCCCCTTCGGAGAGATCTCTCTGCTCTCCAAACCCTCCAGCCATTTCCCTTTTTCTTTTCTTTCTTCCTTTCTTTTTTTTGTGCTGTACCCCCCTGCCTCCACCAGACTTGAAACAATCTCCTTTCCTTCCCTACCTTTGACCCAAGAGATTCAGATGCATGTTTTACATTTCCAGCTCATTTGTTGCTAGCTTAACTAATTTATTTTTATAACTCCCTCTTTCTGACGTCCTAAATGCCTCCATGTGTCTCTATATTACTTCTCCTTCTGCTAACGTAGTTTCTGTGTCACAGACGGTATTGCGATACATGCTCTGCAATTAGTTGAGGTTTCACTCTATTAATACCAGCCCAGTCCTTGGACCTTCCAGGATTTCATGCATCCAGGGGAGAGAAATAAAGCTGCAGGGCATTTCACAAACAGCCTTTTGTAAATTCAGAGCATTAAGGCCACAGCACATCTGATCTCAGCAGCAACTGCCCCTTGCCACTGGGGAACAACTGCTTTAAAGCAGGAGTCTTCCTTTCCAGGCACACAGAAGCCCAGAGGTAGACAAGGTCGTGCCAGGCCTGGTGAGCATGGAGATTTAGTCTCTGGTTTCATGATCAACCCTGCTTCATGTTCTCAGCTGCCTTACCCTAATGATCCTTAATGCCACTGCCCTTGGAAGGAGGAAGACATGAGCTGAAATGAAAACATCAAGTATAAAAGAGACTCAGCAACGGTCCTCCCAGCTGTGAGGTGGGCTGGCGATGTATGCTGTTGACCTGGCTACTTAAATCTAATAACACAGACTGATGCCTGGAGCTTGCATCAGAGGGAAGAATCGAAAATCATGTGAATCTTTGGTCACTGGGAATGGAAGGGGGAGGATGCGCACTGAGGCATTTTCTAGGCAGGTGGTCCATACTCTGTGTTAAGGGTTCTCTTTCATCATGGTCTTTGATGACCAGCTTTTGGAGTCAAGGCCACCTGTGAAGTTGCTGACAGAGAGCAAACAGCCGAAGAAGCAGAGAGGAAAATTTGTTTCAGTGAAAATGGACCCACATCCGACAATCCCACCGGGCCCCATTTCCCCAGGGACATGGCTCCTGTCTGGCCATATGGCCTTGGCCGAGACACTACTAATGCCATGACACAAAGCTCATTGCTGCTTGGAGCTGAGGCAGCTGCCGTCCAAGGACAATACTGGGGCTCGGAAGTAAGCTCCCCAAAACTGGGGTGACTTCATTAGATCCCTGAGAACTCCCTTCTATGATTTAAACTGTCAACCTCTTGGTGTCCAACCTGAATTTTTCTCAAACTTAAGCTGTTGTGAGGTTGTACATAATTATATATTTTTAAAATGGCTTTTGAATGTGTGTCCCTGTCAGAGTCCTTTGCTTCCACGTGAACCCTGGAGAGGAAGCTCTGGTCTCAAATTCTTACCTCCAGGGGACTTAGGAGCCCACGTAAAGAGTTTTCGCGATGGATACGCCTTTCCTGGGAAGGAGTAGAGATCAGTAAGATGGGGAGGATAGATGGGCAAGAGCCATTATCTCCATTTCTTACTGCTTTTCCCACGTTGTGAGGGAATCTGAGCTACTATGCCTGAATCCGGTTTATTCTTGCTGCAGTGTGGAGAACTGGTCACAAAAATGTAAGCTGTCGGCCTGCTACCTTTCCTTTTCCCTTACAACTAAAATCCCTTCAGAATCATGTCAGCTTATGAGCTAGTGGAGCAAAAGGACAGACTGAAAAGCCACTGGAGCTGTGTAATATTACCAGGAGGATCGTTCCAATCCTGGTTCTAGCATAGGTAAAGAGATGGACAGATCTACTCTCTTTATCTCCATTTGTGAGAAAGTGAGTCTTCAATGACATTCTCCCAAATCCCATGAACGTGGAGAAACGGGCTACACACAGGCCATTTGATAATGAAAGAGTCATAGTCAAAAAAAAAAAATAGCAACAATGGTGTTTAAAGCATTGGCAATTATGCTTTATCATTTCTAAGTTTCTTCTGGGCTTTATTTCTACAGCTCTCCTGCCCTTACGTTAAAACGACAACAACAACAAAAAAAACCTCTTTCTCAGAGAAGTTGAAGGGTTAAATCCCAAACCTGAACCACTAACCGGGATTTTCTGTCAATCTTCCTGGAAATGGGCCAGAGTGCCTCCTTCTAAGGCAAGTGCAGGCACCCTGGAAATGGTCCACAAATGACTGTCATATTAGTTCAATTTTCCCGGTAGCCATAAAGAGGATCAGTGCCCCAGTACCAGAAACAGGGCTGTTCAGAGCCAAAACAGTCATTTCTCCCTTTCTCTCTCCTGGACACCCTCAACCCATCTGAGCCTTTGAGTTATAAAGCTTGGGATCCATCTGTAATGAGACCAGTCAGCTGTTTGCAAGAAATCTGTGTGGCCAATTCAGCCAATAATAATGATGCCACTACTACTAGTGAAAGTAGTAATAATAATAATAATAATAATCAACAATAATTGAGATTTTACTATGCACCAGGGAACATTCAAACCGTTTCCACTTATTAACTCATGTAATCCTCTTAATGACTTATAGATATGCACACATCTATAGATACACATCCTTTTCCTGGTGACATTTTTGTCATATGGCATGTAGGTTTGGACGGAAAGAGTACGTGCTAACTAATAGTGAATCTTTTGGAGAGCAAGTTTCCTTATGAAACATATTATGTGTGATTAACTTTATTTCTCTGTGTTTAAATTCAGGACTTGAAGAACACTGCTATTTACGGCGGAAGGAGAAGGAGCTGACATTAGGCTCTTACTATCCACCAGGTGTGGGGCTAAATACTACCACATATATTATCTCATTAAATTCTCATGACAATTTTACAAAATAGATATTCTTATATTCATTGTACAGATTAGGAAATGGAGGTATGATACCATTTCAATGTCTTCTCTCCATTTCTGACCCTAGAGAGGGTTTGGTGGCCCTGCCATGGTTTCAGCAGGTTACAGAGGCACTAAGGACAAGAACCAAAGCACCAGGGGACACATATTTCCAAAACCAGCCCTGGCCTAGGATTGTAGCTAAATTTCAGACTTTTCAGATTCATCTGTACTCGTCTCACCTTCAACGCCTTTTATTCATGTATTCTCTCGTGTTAACCATTTCTTTCCAACCTCGGTACCTGCTAGAGGCTGGAAGTCGTAAAAAAGGAATGACGCACAGCTTAGGCTCTGCAAGCTTGTTACCGCTTGCTAGGGAGGTAAGATACATGGGTAACCCCCTCCCCACCCCAGACCATATGCATCTTGAGGGCAGGAGCACTTCGTACTCATCCTCATATTCTCTGTTAGGCCCAGCTGAGAATGTGACCTCTGCCCGAAGTCAGACAGACTCCTATAGTGACAATAACTCTCCTCTGGATTATTCTAGCCATTTAGCTCACTTTAATCTTATTAGGACCCCTAGGTCCACTATCCAGAGTGGTCCAGTTTGCCCTAAGACCCAGCCCAACCTGAAGACTATCCAAAGCTCTGGGTTAGCTCTAACTGCCCCCAATCTGCCCAGTTTTCCAGTTTCCTCTTGGTTAATGATGACTAAGAGAGAAGACAGACATTACTGTGGTAAACTTTAGGCAAGCACATAACCACTGTGTTTTACAAGACTGTTTTCATGTCCACCTCCCACATTTCATACACATGTTGGACACATGGTCACACACACAGACTGGGCTGTAATGGGCTCTACATTCCTGTGGGTAGGGACCTTGTCACTCATGTTGGTGTCTTCAGCACCTAGCACAGTGCAAGGAACAAAATAGATACCAGATAAAATATATTTTAAATATATAATGTGTATATTGCAGAATGTTCTTTTAAAATCTCTGTCCTGCTGTACTCTATCCTCCTAAAAAAAAAAAGGTGCATTCTCTCTGTGTTTATTATTTTGGCTCTGGGCTGGAAACCGAATGCTGCTCTAGGGTAGGATCATGGTCATTTGGGAAAATCACAGTAAGCATTTGCCTTGCCGTGGGACTTCCTGTCTTTTCCAGTCATCTTTGTGTATTGTTGGCTCACCCTTGCCTCTGAAATTTTCAGTTTTGTTTTGCACCCCTGTGTGTTTACTACCCTGTGTCACCATCAAAATTTATCCTGTTTCTTTCCAATCACTCCCCTGATTTGCCAAGTAGATTTATAATTTTGATCCTAGATACCATCATTTATGCCAGTTTGCAAGCGCTTGCAAATTTAAGGAGCATTTGTGAAATGGGTAGAGAGCCCTGGCCAGACCGTCTGTGCCCTGCCCCTCCTGGGCGTGTTAACACAGGAGGTGGCTCGTCACACACGCCCTCAGTTTGGCTGATGTCATATGGTAGCAGTGAGTACACTGAAAGATGGGAAGGCTAGTCCTTATTTACCTGTTGTAGAAATACACAACAGGTGACATGGCTTACAAAACTACATAAAGGACCCAGACTGCCTTTTCATGTGACATAGCTAGTAAAAGAAGAGGCTTGCTAAGGCCTCACTTTGGAACATCCTGTGTCCTGGCAGTTCCTTCTCCTGAATAAGCAGAATCCACCAACTCTAACACATCTTCCGTTAAAGATTGAGAAAACTCAAGAAGCTGTGCTCACTGATCAGACCTTCTATCAGGATATTCCAATCTGTATCTGCTTGGCTATTAGTTGCATGCTTAGTTAGCTGGAAATCCAGACTTTGAGATTATGTTCAAGAACTGTAACATTTACATACAATTAAATATTATGCAGCCATACAAAAGGATAAGACAGTGCCATTTGTGATAATACGGATGGACCTAGAGGGCATAATGCTAAGGGAAATAAGTCTGAGAAAGCATCATGCCATATGATTTCGCTTATATGCAGAATCTCAAAAACAAAACTGATGAATAAAAAAACAAAATGCAAAATCATACCTGTAAATATACAGAACAAACTGATGGTTGCCAGAGGGAAGGTGGTGAGGGTATCGGCAAAATGGTTGGAGGGGAGTAGGAGATACAGGCTTCTAGTTATAGAATGAATAAGTCACTGGAATAAAAGGCACAGCACAGGAAATATAGTCAATGATATCATAATAGCATTGTATGGTGACAGATGGTAATGTGGTGAGCATAGCATAATGTATAGAGAAGAGGAATCACTGTTATGCACCTAAAACTAATGTAACCTTTTGTGTCAAATATACTCAAATAAAATAAAATTTTAAAAAAGAACTATAGGGGCGCCTGGGTGGCTCAGTCGGTTGAGCGTCCGACTTCAGCTCAGGTCACGATCTCGCGGTCTGTGAGTTCGAGCCCCATGTTGGGCTCTGGGCTGATGGCTCAGAGCCTGGAGCCTGCTTCCGATTCTGTGTCTCCCTCTCTCTCTGCCCCTCCCCCATTCATGCTCTGTCTCTCTCTGTCTCAAAAATAAATAAATGTTAAAAAAAAATTTTTTTTTTTTAATAAAAAAAGAACTATAGGGGCACCTGGGTGGCTCAGTCAGTTGAATGCCCAACTCTTGGTTTTGGTTCAGATCATGAACCCAGGTTTGTGGGATCGAGCCCTACTTCAGGCTCCATGCTGAGTGTGGAGCCTGCTTAAGATTCTCTCTCTCTCTCTCTCTCTCTCTCTCTCAAAAAAATGTAGAAGTATGTGCCTGAGTGCTTTGTTCTCTACAAAGCTCCAAATCTCATCTTTTGTTAGACAAGTTCAGACTGTTAACCAACCAAGGCTAAAGTAATCATCATTATTGTCTCAACATCCAAATGTTATCTTACAGTTTTCAGAACAATTCCATGCACTGTGATATATTATAATATTTGTTCAAAATTCTTTCTTCCTTTCCACCCAGGCCACAGTTTTTCTATGGGCTGAGGATACTTTACTGCCTGACTGACATTGGGCCTGGACACATAACTTGCTTTGATCAGTGGAATGTGTGTTGAAGTGAGTGTGTCACCGTCAAGTTCAGACTTTAACAGTCTTAGTAAAGTTCTGCTTGTTCTCTTGCATCACAGCCCATGGCCACGAGAAGAGCATAACTTAAGTGGCCATTACACCTTCAGCCTGGCTCGTGGAATGAGAGGTTAACCCATGCTCAGCCAAGTTCAGCTGAGTCACAGCTGATTCCAAAAATCCACAAGGTAGTGTCCTAGAGTCTGGGCAGCAGGCAACAGGGGGCAAATGGAAGTCACAGGGGAGAACAAAACACGTGCAAAAGGCATGATGGGAAATAAGAACAATGTAAATAAATATTACTGGAAACTGTAACCATGGTTTCCCAAACCCCAAACCCATAAAATCATGGGGATATTTGTTATGCAGTACTATTAGAGAAAGACCTGAGTATCCATTTCTGTATGTCTGTATTATCTCTCATTTTTCTCAAAATAGGTGTGGGAGGAACCGTTTTACAGAGGAAGCAAGTGAAGCTCAGAAAGCTTTTGAGACCCATTGAATATTCCGAAACAAGTAATTTTGGAAGGCCGTGGTTAAACCCTGATGTCCTGATGCCAACAAGTTCCCTTCCCATGTCATACACTGACTCAGTACCACCCCTCTCTATGGGAAGGCTCTAACCCATCAATAATCATTTTTCCTTCCGGTCTTCCAGCTAACTAAGCACATACCTAATAGCCATGTGGTTATGTGGTAGGAAGATTCTCTGATAGAAAAATGAAGATTCAATTTAGTTAAATTTTATAGGAAAACATGCTGTAGAAAAGTGCTATAAATTATTGAATATTTCCCATCTCAATTGATTCTCACAGTATACTGCATTTTTCTTCATTTCCTTTTGTAGTTGTTGTTAGAAAGGGAAGGATTAGCTTTTCAACTGCTGCCTGGGAAACTCTATTCCTAGCCCTTTTCTTAAATCTTTTCACTGGACAATTGCATCTCCCTGCTGGGCACTGGGCAGCATTACAAGGGTTTCATGGGCTGTAGCAGCTGCAGTCATTTCTTAGCAAAGATCAACTGGGTACCAACTGGCCTGAGTCCAGATGTCCAACTGACCATGTTAAATAGCTATCCAGGCAGAGAGGGTATAAACACAATGCCACATCCTCAAGATGTGCCTTACTATTATAACTAGTGACATATATAAGCATTTAGCATGCCCAAGTGCTTAATGCATGTTAATAACAGACTACCCACATACATGTGATTCAATTTGGCATGTACCCCTTTTCTCCTTCCTTGCCATTTTATCCACATGAGTTTTCTGAGTCTGCTGAAACTGACTTAAGCTCCAAAGGGGGTGAGAAAGAAGGATGAGCCAACAGACTCTATTTTGGAGTAAAGGATGAGACACCCAACTCTTTGCACCTGTTGGTAACAGTGAACTGGAGAGAATGGGGTCACCCACACTTTGGGAAACAGAATCAGAAATCTGTTAAGTGAGTTGAAGTGATTGGACCCAAATGAAAGGCAGGAAAAGGCAGTGTCCTAGAGTCTGCAGCAAGCAACAGGGGGCAAATGGAAGGTACAGGGGAGGACAAAATACGCACAATTGTCATGATGGGAAACAAGGAAAACAGAGTCAGCAATACTGGCCTGCAGATCAAGAAGAGTAAGACCCTAAGAATTCTGTCCTCCTGACAACCTCTGATCAGAACACCATACCACAGCCAAATAATCCCTTTTTTAAAATTTAATAATTACTTGTTGAGCTCCTTGTCCATTCCAGCTCCAGTGTTGAACAATGTTTGCATATGATGGTGATGAAATGGTCAAGACATCTGCATAATTGTTTGATCGGATATTAACGTGTTGGGAGGAGATTCTCACAAAAGTACCAATACAATTAAGTACTAAAAATACCTTTAAAGAAATATTAATATGAACTATCTGATTCCCCAAGAGATATAAACACCAAATCTAGACGTGCTGGATTCAGAACAACAACAATAAAAATGGACTTCAGGAAGAGCAGGAGGGAGCTAGGTCCCTTGTGACAATCCCTGGAAAGAGTTACTGAAGAGGCAGTTATGTCCTTTTGTAAATTAGAACTAATCTCATCTGTTTCAGATGGTATTTGAGGATGCCCTTCCTGAATTTTAGGGTGCATCAGAATCACCTAGAGGGCTTGTTAAAGCACACCCCCTCATCTTCATATACAACAGGTCTGGGTTGGGCCTGAAAATTTGCATTACTAACAAGTTCCCAAGTGATGCTGATGGTTTGGGGATCACACTTTGTCACTGATTTGAATCGTGTTTCCTTAATGTTCCTATTGGTGAGAATCATCTACAAATGTTGATTTGGGTCTCTCTTCCTTTATCTCTGCTGTAAAGTGGATTCCTTTGGGTTCACAGATTTCATTTCCCCTCTTTGGAGTTGAAGCCAGCCCCAGCAGCCCCAGAGGAGTGATGTGGACAGAATGATGGAGTGGGAAAAGCTGTTTAAACATCCAATTTTCTAGGCCCTTCCTCTGAATATTCATATACAGTAGAACTTGGGAGGGGTCCAGAAACGGGCATTATTCTCATACGCTTCAAGGGACACTTGTGACCAGGTAAACCCAGGAAACAGTAGTAGAGAAACTCTAAGTTTCTCTCCCATGATTTTATGAAGACTGTTAGTAACATAATGTGATGGAGAGAAATTCAGATTTTGCTGCATTTTGCAACTTAGGTTAGGTATAAAGATAAAGGACTTGGGGTCAGAGACCTGGACGATATTTGACACTCCTATGCTTTGTGACTATGGGCAAATCTCTAAATATTGGGGTTATGTGCAAAATACAGTGTTATCTATAAAAGAAGGCCAATAAATAACCCATCTGTTCCTTCAGCTTCTACCATGGGTCAGGTGGGTTATCAAAATGAATGAAGACAGGTATGGTTCCCACCCCCCACAGAACACAATCTAGAGAAATGGAACATTACATAAGTGGTAACAATGAGATGTGATGAAGTGTCCCACCTTTGTTCAGGGGGTTTCTGTGACGTATGAGGAGATAACTTGGAAATGTTGGAAATAGAAAGCTCACCTAGCCATAAAGGAATTGACTTGATCATCATATCCTCATTGGTAACGAGGGGAGAGTTGTGTTAACAGTCATGGAGGGATAAGAAAGGGGGACCAGAAAATGGACAGCCTAACTGGGAAGTGTTGACAAAATAAACAAATGGCCAAGAGGAGAGGAGACAGAAAGCCTAGCATTATAGAAACCAGGAGAGTTCAGACTCCTACAGATTTTGAGAGGAGGATGGTCAGTAGTTCTAAATGCTGTAGACAGATCAAGGGCAGTGAGAACTGAGAAACGGCATCCGGGAGGCTGAGCTGGGCAACTGGTGACTCAAGGGATGTAGGTAGATGGTAAAACGAAGCGTGTTATTTTCTATCCGTTTTATTGAGCAGGACACTGAGCAACAGAGAAATACCCCCAGGTAAGTCATTTGCAGAAATCAGATCAAAACGCTCTGCCTTCCCAAAGGTCAAGTTATGTCATTGCAAATTAGAGTCCCAGTCACTTGTCTGCAGTCTCCACCATGGTACTGATGCCAGTCCGAGCAATCCTAGGGGACCACACAGGCAAAATGACTCTCGTTTTGGAGGTAGTTTCTTGCACGTCTGGTGTCTTCTTTCAGTGCAGAGACTAGTGGGTTGAGTGCCTTCGTTATGCATCTGTAAGGTACTTTGAGGTTTAGGAGGCTGGCACACCATAAATTGTTGTATCATTAATAATAAATAAAGCTCTGCAAGAAACCTGCATTGCAGACATGAGCTACGGTGAAAAAGAGATCCACCATGGGGTGAATTTCATAGGAAGTAGTAAAAAGGATGAATTCTTGGGGGCAGGGGTGGGAAGGAAGAGTTAAACATCTAACATGTGTTGTTACTGACATTTCAAAATACATATATTTTGAGGGTATTGGGAGAAAAAAAATCTGTCTCTAGGCTGGCTCTTCTTATTCTACCAGGCTGTTCACAAACCTGAGGCATAAGTACTGAAAAAGTCTGACGCCAACAAAATGTAGATGAACTGCGGGAACAGACACAAGGCCACAGTGGCAGATCAAAGGGAAGCGGCCTGGGCAGCGGCTCAGCTAAATATGATGAGGCATTACCATAATGAATTTTGTGAGTAAGCAACTCACTTTAAAATCGCTCCTTTTGATCTGTTAAGAAGGTGTTTACTGTAATCAGGCAAAGGTTTACTTGGCAGGGGAAAGAAAAGAGAAAGAAAGAGGAAATGAGAGAGACAGTTTTCGATCTGGTTTTAAACAATTTTCTTTGCTCTTTTTGGTGTTTAGATCTTTCTCCTAGATCCTTTTCCTTCTCTGATTCTCTCAACCTTCTTAGAAAAGCTAACTTAATTTTAATTAAATATTTGGGGTTTTAGTGGTGAGGAAGTGGAGGGAGAGCTGACGGAAAAGGGATAAACTCTTGCTTTATAAAGTGAATTATGGTTTTAAGCCAAATGAAACTGCATAAGTCACAATCGCTGGTACAGAGATGAAGTGTGTGAGCGGAAAAAAAAGCACATCTCTGTCCACATAACTGATGAGGCTTCCTTGTTTTTAGGGATTTCTGGGCATTGCTAGGAATACCCTCTCTCCTTCACCTCAAATGCTGTAACCTGTTGATTCAGGGACACGCAAAGGTCCCAGGAAAGCTAAATGTTCTTTCCATTGGGGAGGGAGGGCGAGTGTCTCTGCTCCATTACATCTGAGCGTGTGCATAAGCCTTTGGTACCACTGATGGATGTACCTAAGACTTACTATGCTGACCCTGTGTCAAGTCTTTCCTTTTCTTTTTTTCCCCTCCAATCTTCTTCTCTCCCTGTCCCTCTGAGGGAAGTAGTTTTGGCAATAACAGCTTTTGTCTCCAAACTGTGCACCACGCAATGTGACATCAGCCATCTGTGTCCCCTTATCTACTTCCGTTTGTATTCTTACTATGCAAGGACCAGATGGCACCTGGAAGGGTGGGGCCTGCAGGCTGCATCCTTCTTCCAGGAGGACCAGGTCTGGGGACAGTGGATGAGAAAGAGTGCGAGCTCGGAACCAGCTGTAACTTAATGCTCATGTCATGTCAACAGAAGAGACCTCATCCCTTATTTTTTCTAGAAAAATCTCTTAGGGGAAGCCCTAAGAATATTAAAAAATTGCTTTGGCAAGACAAAGAACGCTTTATATCCTCACAGGATTTGGGTAAAGAACACAGGAGTCTATAAAGTTCCAAGAAAAACAAAAAAAAACCCAACCACACACCCTCTCTTTGGGTTAGGTTGTGAGGGCAGGTGCCACCATGGAAATCCAAGGATGGCAACAGGTGGGGCAGGTTATGTCTCCGGGGAGCCCATTCCCTGGGTGCCCTTATTTCAGGTAAAACCCCTCAGACAACAGACATTTTGAAGTCCCTAAGTGACTTAATCCCAACACTTCAATGCTTTTCCCAAGAAAATCTGCTCAGCTCTCCATTCCCAGGGACACCCACACCTTTGAGGGTTTTCCTAAAAGGTGTTGAGCAGAGAACCTGGACATGGTGGGCACTGAGATATTTGTTGATGGTACGCTAGTGGTAAGACCTCACACACACACAAAAAGGTCAACTCGGACACTGTTTTCTTTAAAAGAACTTAAAAATAAAAAATTTAGAAAGTCATAGATAAAGTATCTCAAATTGAGGACAATGGCCTGATTTTAGTGTCTCTGTTCTAAATTATTGGATTTTCTGGCTTTTAAACATTTAAGAAACAATTTTGCAGAAACAATTTTAAACATCTACAAAGCAAATAAACTTAAATATGGAATCTCTGTGTACCCATAACTCTGTGTTAAGTCGTCAACATTTTGCTAGTCTTGTTCCGTCTATATCTCTACCTCCTCCTCCCCTTTACTTGACTATAATTTCTATGTATGGTTTTTCTAAAACCAATGTATCCTGAGATGCACAAATATTAGCTGCACAACTTTAACAAACGGATATACCCATGCAACTCTTGCCTCTATTATAAATACCACATTTTCATCTCTCCAGAAAGTCCCCTCAAGACACTACGAAATCATTTCAGACACTTTTGCCTATTTTAAAAGACATTTCTGTCTGTTTTAAAATATCATGTTAACAGGATCACGTAATGTGTATTTTTCTGTCTTTTCTTCACTTTGCATAACGTCTATGAGATTTGCCCATAAGCTTACATATATATGCAGTTCATTACTTTATTGAGTAGTATTTCATTGTATGACTATACCACAGTTTGTTTATCCATTCGTCTCTTGATGGACACTTGGACTGTTTTCACTTGTTGGCTATTGCAGAGAACACTACAATAAACACTCTTGACCATGTCTTTTGGTGAACATCTGTTTTCATTTCAGTTGGACAAGTAACCAGGGATGGAATCATGGAGTCGAAGAATAGGTACACACATAACTTCATAAAAAACTGCCCAACGGTTTTCCAAAATGGCTATATGAAGTTACATTCCCACCAGCAGTGTATGGAAGGTTCTGAGTGCTCCACCCTGTCTCACATCTGGTGTTTGCCTGTCTTCTTGCACACCTTGTGGTGGGTGTGTAGTAGGATCTCATTCTGGTTTTAATTGCTTTTCCTCTATTGCTAACAATAATGAATACTTTTTATGTACTTCTTGATTATTTGTATCTCTTGTGAAGTGACTGTCCTCTGTGCATTTTAAAAATCGAATTCTTTGACTATTCTACATATAGGCTCTTTGTCAAAAACCAATTGGCCACATAAGTGTACATCTATTTCTCGATTCTCCATTCCATTGTATGTGTTCTTAAGAGGAAGAAGGAGATGAGAAAATATGTGTGTTAGATAAACAAACTTTATTCAGGGATGAGTTATAATGCTGTCAGTTGAGTTCAATGCTAATGAATCAAAAATATATATTCAGTAATTTGTCTTTAAACAAAAACACATAAAACAACATTATGTATTGATTGGTTGATGAAAAGGTTTAGAGCAGAGGCTCACTGGAACCAACTGCATTTCTCCTAGGAGCAGTGATTTCATACTTGCCAATTTAGTGTTCGTGGCTAGTTTAGAGAATACAACTACTGTGAATAACAAGAGTCTACTATATCTATATTATATATATGAAACGTATAATATATATATATATATATATATATATACACACACACACACAAAATATATAGTGTTTTGCCTGAAAGCACTGTATCTGTGTGTGTACATATATATCTGTATATATTTCTGCAATATATATGTTTTATATATATATACACATATATATACATACATACATACATACATATATATACATATATATATATGTATATATATTAGATTTACCCACATATGTGCTATTTTGAAATCTTCATTTTCTTATTTCAATGACAGTGTCATTTCTTTTTAGCCAAGTAGAACTTTCTTCAGTATATCGCGACGTGTAAATCTGTTAGTAATAAATGTTAGTTTTTATTCATCTTAAAATAAGCTTTCAATGTTGAAAGATATTTTAACTGGATATTTAATAGTTTTTTAATTCTGGGTTAACAGTTTTTATACTTCAGCACTTCAGAAATGTACCATCGTCTTCTGGCTTCCACTGTTTCTTTTGAGAAGTCAGAAAGAATTCTTATCATGGTTCTCCTGTATGTAGTGTATCATTGCTTTTGGCATGTATTCAAGATTGTGTCACTATTATTGGTTTTTCAGAAGTTTAACTGTGACATACTTGTCTCTGATTTTCTTTGCATTTGGGTTTATTGAACTACTTGGATCTGTAAATTGATGTCTTTCACCAAATTTGGGAAGTTTCCAGCCATTAGTTAATTAGTTAGTTAGTTTCAGGAGAATTCAGAGATTCATCACTTACATAATACCCAGTGCTCATCACAAGTGTCCTCCTTAATGCCCATCACCCATTTAGCCCATCCTCCCACCCACCTCCCCTCCAGCAGCCCTTAGTTTGTTTTCTATATTTAAGAGTCTTTTATGGTTTACCTCTCTCTCTGTTATTATCTTATTTTTTCTCCCTTCCCCTATGTTCATCTGTTTTTAGATTCTACATATGAGTGATATCATGTAGTATTTCTCTAGGCTATTAATTCTTCATGTATTTTTTCTTTCTCATTCTCTCTATTCTCTCTTTTTGGAACTTTAGTTACACATATTCTAATTTTTTGATATTGTAACACAGGCCTTTAAGGTTCTTTTTATCTTTCTCCAATCTTTTTCTGTGTTCTTTAGATACATTTTTTAAATCCACATTCAAGTTTACCAATCTTTTTCTTCTGTCTTCAATCTTAAGTTCATCTTGTAATTTAAAATTTTCCGTTATTGTATTTGCTAGCTGTAAATTTTCCTTTTGACTCTTTTTGAATTTTCTGTTTCTCTGCCAGGATTCCCATCTGTTTATGTAACTTGCACACATCCCCCTTTGTCTTTGAACATATTTATTATGTCCACATTGAAGTCTTTGTCTATTTAACTATAACATTTGGATCATTTTAAGGTTGGGTTCTAATGACTGCTTTTTTTTCCCCTTGGTATGTAATATAATAAAAAATATTTGGTCTTTGTCTGGTTCCTGGCACAGAGTTCCTAAAACTCTTGGAATCTCTTGAGTGATAAGAGTGTCTGGTATGCCAATAAAATGATTCTTAACCGAGGGTCTCCTAGATAGCTTCAGGGTACAGACTGGTCACCAGAAAAACAAAGCTCAATTAGAGGGGTGGGAATTTCAGCCCCATCCTCTGACCTCTGGGGAGGTTGAGGGGCTGGAGATTGAGTTCAACCACCAATGGCCAATGATTTAATCAATCATGCCTACTTAATGGAACCTCCATAAAAACCTCTAAACCCTAGGGCTTGGAGAGCTCCCAGGTTGGTGAATACATGAAAGTGCTAGGAGGGTGACATGACCTTCTCTCCCCACCTCCCACCTTCAATTACTTGTCCTATGCAGCTCTTCCATTTGGCTGTTTCTGAGGTGTAGCCTTCATAATAAACTGGTAATAGTAAGTAAAGTGCTTTCTTGAGTTCTAGGAGTCTTTCTGAAGAATTATAAACTGGATTTATAGTTGGTCAGTCAGAAGTGTGGTTGGCCCCCACTGAGACTTAAGACTGACATCTGAAGTTGGAGCAGGCTTGTGAGACTAAGCCCTTTAACTTGTGGAGTCTGCACCAACTCCAGACAGTTCATGTCTGAGAACAGGAGGATTGGTATTGGAAAAGACACCATGTATTTGGCGTGGCAGAAAAAAACACCATGGATGTCAGAAGTGGGTGTCAGAACCTGAGAGTCACATTTTCTTAGTTGTTCACATGTTTAGTGACTCACATATTCAGTGAGACTGGACATTATAAACGATATGTTGGAGAGACCCAAGGTTTTATTTTTCTCTCCGAAAAGTGAAATTTGTTAAATAATTCAGTTAGCTCTGCTGGACTCAAACTCCAAATTCTATCGCCTCTGTATCAAACAGGAGCTGAAATCTCTGCTCAATTTTTTAGCTTCTAGATGCTGGTTGTTCTTACAGACTTCCGCAGGGTTTCCTCTAAAAATGAGTGTTTTAGTCTACAGCCTGGGGCCTGGTTAGATTTTTTAACGTGGATTTGAGGTCTCAGCCTGTCTTAGACTCTCTCCCTTCCATGATTTCCCTCTATGTGGTTATTCTGCCACCCACAAAACCTGTAAGGCTGCAGTTTTCTGTCACTTGAGCCCCTTGTAGATTAGGTGGTACTTTTAGATAAAACGCCACCTGCAAATCTGAACCTTCACAGTGCCTCTTTCCAGAGAAGATATTCCTCTAGTGTCTGCTTGCTTTTGGTCACCCTCCTGAGCCTTTAATAGTTGGGTGTGTTTGTATTTAAATATTGTTTTCCAGATTTTATAACTATTTTCATGAGTTAGTTTGACCAACGTACTCTACCGTTATTCAGTTAGCTTGCTTATAATTTGAAAATGAGATATGTCCTTGAAAGGAGAGAAACAGTACCATAAATACATTATGAATGCTTATTATACATCCTATGATTTCCATTTAATAGCTGGGATTAACTAGTTTGAATTCTGATAATCTGACCAATTTAGGTTTAACAACAATTTAAAGTATCCTGTAGCTTCTAGAAGAGGTTATTCTCAGCCTCAAATAGAAATAGGACACAATGGGTTAAGAAGATGTGGCATATCTATATCTATTTATAGCTATATCTATATCCATATCCATATCCATATCTATATATACAGTGGAATACTACTTGGTGGTGAAAAATAACGAAATCTTTCCATTTGCAACAACGTGGATGGAACTAGAGGGTATTATGATAAGTGAAATAAGTCAGAGAAAGACCAATATCATATGATTTCACTCATACGTGGAATTTGAGAAACTCAAGAGATGAACACAGGGGAAGAGAAGGAATAATCAGATAAAAACAGAGAGGGAGGCAAACCACAAGAGACTCTTAAATACAGAGCACAAACTGAGGATTGCTGGTTGGGAGGTGGTTGTGGATGGGTTAAATGGGTGATGGACATTAAGGAGGGCACTTTTCAGGGTGAGTACTGGGTGTCCTATGTACGAGATGAATCACTGGGTTCTACTCCTGAAGCCAAGGCTAGACTGTATGTTAACTAACTTGAATTTAAATTAAAAAAAGAAATAAGACAATAATCTCCTTAATAAAAACTTGATATTTCGTTATTTAAAAATAACTTTCATATACATCATCATACTATAGTCAGGAAGGTAAATAACTTGGTTAGTGTTGTGCTAACAGTGCATGACATTGCCCATACCTTTACTTGGGGAGGACTGTGGCTCCTGGTGTTTCTTTTGCTCAAAGCCCCTCAGACATTTCTGAGCTCTAACAATGACCTACCACACCCTCTGGCCTTCTACAGTTCTCTTTGTTGGTCACTCTGCTCCAGTCATCCGGGTCTGATTTCTGTAAACACACAGGCATGCTCACACCTTTCTCTCTGCCTGGAATTCTCTTCCCTTAGGTAGTATCCTTGCTAGTTCCCTCTTTTTATTTCAGGTGTTTGTTTAAAAGTTATATTCTAAAAGCAGCCTTAAAAAATAAAATAAAATAAAATAAAATATGGGGCACCTGGTTGGCTCAGTCGGTTGGGCATCCGACTTCAGCTCAGGTCATGATCTTATAGCTGGTGGGTTCGAGCCCCGCATCGGGCTCTGTGCTGACAGCTCAGAGCCTGGAGCCTGCTTCAGATTTGGTATCCCTCTCTCTCTCTGCTCCTTCCCCGCTCTCACTCTGTCTCTATGTCTCTTAAAAATAAATAAACCTTGGGGCACCTGGGTGGCTCAGTCGGTTAAGCGGCCGACTTCGGCTCAGGTCATGATCTCGCGGTCCGTGAGTTCGAGCCCTGCGTCGGGCTCTGTGCTGACAGCTCAGAGCCTAGAGCCTGTTTCAGATTCTGTGTCTCCCTCTCTCTGACCCTCCCCTGTTCATGCTCTGTCTCTCTCTGTCTCAAAAATAAATAAACGTTAAAAAATAAATAAATAAATAAATAAACCTTAAAAAATTGTTTTTTAAAATAAAATAAAGGCAGCTTTCAATTTCCACTCTAAAATCATTGCTTCCCCAAACCCTTCTAGTCCTGCTTTCCTTATTATAGATCTCTAACATGGTATATAGTTTCTTATTTGTTGTGTTTATTTTCCAGATTTATTTACTAGTTATTTACTAGAACATAAGCTCCACAAAGGGCATAAGCTCTTTTTTGGTTCATTATTGAATCCCTAGACCCTAGGATGATACCAACCACATAGAAGCTGCTAAATAAATGTCTTGAATGGATAAATAAATGAAACCCCTAGATATTACCTGGAACTCTGTCGAATATTCACCATTGAGAACTAACTTTCTCAGCTGACTCATACACACATGTAGCTTTTGGTATCATCGATGTGTTGCAACCTCATGCTTGTGTTTTCAATTCAGTTCCTACTTTGGGAAATGTTGCTTTTTATTACACCACAGGGAGTTGTACATTATTATTATAAGACAAATACTGTTATTACAAACACCAGTGAAACCCAAAATTTAGTCCAATGGAAATATTTCTATGCTCTGACCAATGGTCCATTGCCCATAGTAAGAGGACTTCGTTGGTCTTGTTATACTGAAATTTTCTTGTATATATCATATATGTGTGTGAAATATATATATATAATCTCAGTACAATCAGTTCTCTTTTTCCAGTCTTTTAGTGGCTTATGATAATGAAAACATCTAACACCTGATTCTGTGACATAATGCAAACTGGAAAAGAAATATAACACAGTGGCTCTGGCTAGTGTAGCACAAATAAGGAGTAAAATATAATTCTCCTAAAAAAAAAAATTACAAGGGATTATAATTGGCTCAGCTCTCTGGGGAACAAGAAAAACCAAAAGGGGAAATGTCAGAGGGGATAGAGGATTGGCTTCTGCAGGGGTGCCTTTCTGCCGTGCCCTGCATGCTTGGGCAGCTTTAATGAACCACCCCATCTTTGAGGGAAGTTGGCTCCTGTTTTGTTTTATGTCCAGCCCTTGACCTTAGCAAAATGACCTAGAAGTACTGGCAATGAGATTTCGAATGATGTTGATTACAGTAAATTTCAGCCCAGTGAAAGATCTGGTACCTTCCTAAAGTTCCTCGTGCTGGGATTTGACCTGTGCTATTTTTACAGAGAGCCATCACTGAGCATCAAGGGAATATGTGACTTGCGCAGCAGGAGTAGTTTTCTCTGATTATCGAATCCTTGACAGTCAAAATTACTTTCATTTTCTAATTCTCAAATGCCCCCGGGCAAGCCAACTTTCCCTCCCACTACCTCCCCCCCCCCCCCCCCCCCGCCAATAAGGGTTCCCTGGGTCCTCCATTTGTTTGCCAGCTCCGGAGCTGTGGGGGGGAAAAATACGCTCATAGTGTCTTACCCAGGTTAGGTAAAAATGTCACTCTACTTTCCATATGTGGGAGTATGAGCATGTAACAACAACTGTAATAGCTACACTATCCTTACTGGCCTCCCTTTCCTCAATTTATACAGCATTTATGATTTTACTTAAGGGACTTAGCCAAACCAGAAATCCTAAACTGGCCAACAGAAATAGTGACAAATTAATGGACTGACCACATAAAGATCTGAAAGCTGCTGAATTTAGTTTACATCGTGGATATTTGACATACTAAAATTTGGTCTCTCTGACTAAGCTGAAATTCTACCCTACTTCTCAAAACCTTATTTTTGATATTTACTCCCTTTCGTCTAGAGGGATTAATTTCTTTCACATTATTCCTCACCTTGCCTCTTTACTTAGTTACTTAAATATTCCATCCTAACTTTAAGCAAACCATGTTATAACAAATTTCAAATGAAACTAAATATATATTTATTGCATAAGCCAAAATAAGGAAAAAATAAAAATATTATTTCTATCACTTGGAAATGATCACAGGTAATTTTTGGAAGTATTTAATATCTATATACCATGTCATTCATATATACACATAACATGGATATATAGTGATATATGTAAGTATTGGTTATAAGAAATTATATATATAACTGTGTATATATTAACCTACTTTAAAAATAATATCTAATACCATCTTTACATTCAATTATATAACCATCTATATCATAATTTTTAATGTCTTCTCAGAGAGGGAGCATCTGTGATTTAGAGCATGGCCTCTGGAGCCAGACTACCTAGGTTCAAGTCCTAGTTGCACTACCTATTAGATTCACGGCCATGATAAATTGTATAACCTCTGTGTAACTCAGCTTCCTCATCTATAAAAAGGAAATAATAGAAGTCCTTTCCTCATAAGGTTCCTGTATAGATTAAATCAATCAGTATTTGCATGGCACCTAGAATTTTGCCTGATACATAGTGAAGTACCACAGAAGCATCCATTTGCACCACCATCATTATCATTCTTTTTGGAGAGGTTGAGCCAGCTTGGGTTGCCATAACAGAATACCACAGTCTGGGTACTTTAAACAAAAGAAACTTATTTTCTCACATTTGTGAAGGTGGAAGTCCAAGATCAAGGTGCCAAGAGAATTGGTTTCTGGTGAGGACTCTTTCCTTGCCTAGCAGACAGCTGCCTTCTTGTTGTATCCTCACATGGCCTTTCATGTGGCCTTTTCTCTGGTGTGCATATTCTAGGTATTTCTTCTTGTTCTTAGAAGGAATCTAGTCTTATTGGATTGGGGCCCTACCTTTATGGCCTCATTTAACCTTAATGACCTCCTTAAGGGTGTCCTATTTTTAAATATAGTCACACTGGGGATTAGGGCTTCAATCTATGAGTTTTAGGGAGACAAAATTCAGTCTACAATAGGATGTATACTAATTTTGTTATTTTTAGACATTTAGGTTGATTTCTGGTTCTTACCACAAAGATGTTTATGCCTCAACACGGTCCACTACTATTCCCTTAGTGTAAATTCTCATATACGTTGACACATCAAAGAGCGTGGAGAACATTAAAGCCTTTGAGAAATAGTGCCAAATTGCTCTCCAGAAACGTCTTACCAATTTACATGTCCACTAGCCATATAAGACTAATTTTACTTTCAATTTATTGCAAGAAATACAGTCTTTTTAGATATCACTAAGGCCTGGTGACTTCTCACCATCCCTGCACCTTCACCTCCCCACTTCCTACCATGTACACACACTTATCCCTTGAGGAGAAGTATAACAGAGGCAAATCAAGAAAAGTACATGTTGGCCTACCCATTGTCAATGAGATTTACATCAGTAAGCACCCTATTTACTGGTATAAACCTCAGCAACAGAAACAAAAAATGCAGTTACAGAAAACCCCAGGACCATGGCTGGCCAAAACAGAAGAGGAATTTGGAATTTAGACATCAACAATTGAGACAAACATGTAAACAAGTAGGTTAGTCCAATACACTCTACCTGTAGGAAAAAAAAAATATCTCAAAAGGAACGTAAGATTAAGCAATTTGATCATTGAAAGAGAAAGTGAAAACTGAAAAGTCCTATTTCACAAGCTGAGTAATTTTTTAATGATAAAATAAGCTAAAACACAACTTAAAGACCTACTATGAACATGTTCAAACATGAACAGAGAAGTAGAAAGAATACTAGTGAACACTTTTACATGCACACAGCATAAGCTCAAAATTGTTACCATTTTGTTAACATATTTACCTTATATGCATATATATATAATTTTTTCCCAAAAATTTAGAAATTGATACTTCACTGCTAGATACTATTGTGTGCATCTTTCCAAATAAGGACTCTCTCCTAAATCCATGATTGAAACATTATCATACTTGAACAAAATTAGCAATAGTCTCTGATATCATCCAGTACCTGTCTCCTATTCAAATTTCTCTAATCTTTCCCCAAATAGTTTTTATAGCTGTTTTCTTTAAACCATGAGCTAACCATGTACCAGGCATTGCCTTTGACTGTTATCCCTAAAGTCCTTCTGTGATTTTTCACCTCGTGGGCTCACCATCCAGTGGTGATATGATTGAATGAACTTATTTCATTGGAGGATGAAAAATGGAATTTTTGTTTTCATTTTAGAGTTGCTCCTGTATTTATTAGGTCAAAATTCTGTGTAAAGAAGAACTTTCTCTCATTAACCTATTGTCTAAAATGTTCAAACACATGCTCTATTCTTTGTCTTTTGTTAACCATTTTCATATCAAGAACTTGATGGGAGAGTCACTTCCAATTATGGTAAGCAGCGTTATTTTCCTCTATTTTTCAATATCATACATCTTAAAGTCAGCTTATCTTCTTTTTTATTCTCAAATTGTCACAGATATTACCAGTGGGAGTTCTTTCAAGCTGTCTTCTAGTCTCTCTGAAATAACCTCATGTCTCTTTTATTCTTTCCTTGCCTCTTAAAGCTATAAAATGTTCTAGGTTCACCTGTTCAACATCAGTTTAGGTTTTATTCATTTTCCCTTCAAAACTTTTTCATCTTTATATTTTCCAAGAAATGTGAAATAAAGAAGCAAATAAATGATTGTACTTGATCTTAGTTTGGTTTTTCCCAAAAGCAAATTCAGGCAATGACTTCAATACAGGTAAATTATTTAGGAGTTGATCTCAGGAAGCCAAAGTGAAGAGACCATGGGGGCCCTGGGTGGTTGGGTTGGTTGGGTGTCCAACTTCAGCTCAGGTCATGATCTCGCAGCTCATGAGTTCGAGCCCCACATTGGGCTCTGTGCTGACAGCTCAGAGCCTGGAGCCTGCTTTGGATTCTGTGTCTCCCTGTCTCTCTGTTCCTCCCCTGCTCACACTCTATGTGTGTGTGTCTCTCTCTCAAAAATAAATAAACATTAAAAAAATTCAAAGTGAAGAGACCAGGAAATTGAGACATAAAAGGGGAATAGCAAAACACATGTGTGTTGGTGGCCTACTTATCATTGTGGGCAACAAGCTCAATCCCCTGGGGACCTTTTATAAAAACTGTAGAAAAGAACATTCATTTCCTCAGAACAGTCCACTGAAGAAATGGGGAGCTGAGATATTTATCAGTTGCATTTTCTCATTTGTTGAGTGTTGCCCTGGGAGCATTAACTGTTGAACTGGAGAAAACACTGAGGTGGAGAAGCACAACTCAGGTGCTCAACATAGGAAGTTATCAGTGTGCTAAAGTTACAGATGAGCCAAAGAGATGGGGCAAGGCATAGAGAGCATCTACTACATGGGAAAGTGAAGTTGATGCCTCTTTGACTATATATGTTCTATTCCTTTTCTTTGTTTCTTGACCCATGGTCTCTAACACTTTGAATGCCAGCTATATCTAGATCCAGAAGTGTTCAAGTGGGAAGATTTCCCTGCTCCTTCTGCTTTCTAAAATCTTTCTGCTTTCATAAAATCCATGGTGTTCTATGCCAACTGAATGGCTGTATTTAACTTACACTGCTTCCTGAGTTTTATATCCACATTTCCAAGTGTCTATTATGTACATCCAATTGGATGTCCCATAGATTCCTCAAATCCATCATGTCCCAAACTGGTTAGCGCCTTCCTCCTGAATCCACTTCCTCTCTAGTGGTAGTGTGAATTGCACTACCATCTACCCAGATACCAAAGCCAGAAGTTAGGCTTTGGCTTTGATGATTTATTCTCACCACAAGCCATCAATTATCTTTTGCATTCCAAGTGCTTTTCAAAACCCATCTATGTCCCTTCATTACCACTGCCTCAATTTTACTTGAGGCATATTCTCTTACCTTGATTAGTGTGGCAGTCTCCAAACTAATTCTCCAAATGTTGCTGCTTCTAATCCCTTCTCTACACTCAAGCCAGGTGATCTCTCTAGAAGGCAGCAAGAGCAACTGATCTTAACACTATTTTGCAGAATCCTTTGTTGATTTCTGTTTGCTTTAAGTATAAAGCTAAGTCTTTCAAGTGATTGAAATGCCCTTTGTGGTATAGCTATTGTTTGAACTTCTCTGTCTTCTAATCTGTCACCATTACCTGCTCTAAATCCCCACCCAACCACATGGCCACACACTGCCCTTGGGCACACCACTCTGGTTCTGGGGCTTCTCTGAGGTCCTGCAATGCACCATTCTGTGCCTCTCTCTCTCTCTCTCTCTCTCTCTCACCCTCCCTCCCATCCCCCAACTTTACTTTCAGCTTGGAACACTCATCCTACTATTCTCTGTTATGCCCAGAATTCGTGATCCCCAAAGACCGCCAGGGAGCCAAGTCCGATGTAAAAGCAAAAGAGCCTTTATTTGAGCTAGCTCGAGCTCAATCCCCTACCTGCACCGACGCAGCGGTGAGATACCGGGGAGAGAGAGCGAGTTTCAAAAGGACAAAGGTTTTATTGGAGCCTAGGGACAGTTGGTGAGGTAATGGCTGTGGCCTCAGCTGATTGGCTGGGGAAAGGTTGGAGTCCTGTTAGGCAGGTGAGAGCGGGAGGTTACTCAAGGGGAGGAGGCGTGGTCAAGGTGAAGGACGCAGAACAAGATGGAGTCGGCCCGCATAGGCCCACCCTTTCATTCTCCACCTGGCTGACTTTTACCCTACCTTCAGGTCTCAGAAGACATATCTTTGAGGCCTCTGATATGTGCTCTCCCAGTACCACATGCTTCTTGTAACCACCCCTTGCCTCAGTTTCCATGTCTATAAATTGAATATAATGAGAGTGTCTACTTTGTACGATGATTGTGAGGATTAAAAGAGTTGATATATGCAAAATACTTACTAAGTACTCAAGAAATACTAGCTGCTATTATTATTATCATCATTATTATAATTTCAAACTAAATGGCATACTTAATTGTCTGTCTTCCGAAAGGGACAGAAAGTTCCATGAGAATAGCAGCTTATACCTATCTTGTTCACAACTGTATCTCCTGCACTGTGTTCATTGTCACATGGCAGGGAGTCAGGATTTGTCTCGTAGATAAATGGATGGAACAGGAATATGGTAGCCTGATGCAAGATGACTTCCCAAAGGTTTAAGGAGAGGTAGAGAAGCGAATGCATGTGTAAATGACTCTCATGTTGGGAGAGGTGGGCAAGTCTGGTGGTACAGGCTCAGGTTTTCAGGGACAGCACGTAGCAATCACTTACGAAGGGGAACTTTAACAATTTTATATAATCCTCACAATGGTCCTGTGAAGACCATGGTTTTACTGAAGAGGAATCTGAGTAGAAGAAAGATTACATGACTGGTCTGGAGTTCCAAGCAAGTGACAGAATGAAGATGTCTGTCCAGGCTCTTAGCTTATCCCTTCCCCAGCTGCGTTCTGGAAACTTGGCTGCTGCAGTATGTTAATAAATGTTAGTGAGGATTTTGGGGGCACAGATAAATTTGGGGACCACAGAATGAAATAGTAGTGACTGCGGTTATGGTCAGTTTGCTGCAGAGCTGTTCAAAGACTTTAATATGCCAGTGTGAATTGTGACTCTCCAAGAAGAGAATGTGTTTCCCCAGCTTACTTGAATGGAGATCCCTATCTTCCCAGAGCTTTCCTGGGAAACAGCCATGGCCCTTGCTCAGCCTTCTACTCATATTGCCTACCTCCCTTCTAACTCCAAGATTTGGTCATTTCTGGGGCACTTGGGTGGCTCAGTCCATCGGGCATCTGACTCGATTTTGGTTCAGGTCATGATCCCATGATGCCAGTGTTGTGGGATCAAGCTGCATGTCAGGCTCCCTACTGAGTGTGGAGCCCACTTAAGATTCTCTCTCTCTCTCTCTCTCTCTCTCTCTCTCTCTCTCTCTCTCTCCCCTCCCCCGTCCCTGCTTGCTGTCTCTCTCTGTAAAAAAAAAAAAAAAAGGATTTGGTCTTTTCTAATCCTTCAAGTTTTAAGTTTAGTAACTAGGATTCATTAGTGAAAACATAATCCCTGTTTAATCCTCTTGTGATTTAACAGTTATTTGTTAAACATGTATGATATGCTTGGTGCTCTGCTATATGCTGTGCCATACCACAAACCATGAAAAGGTTCCTGTTCTTGTGACAATATTACTACTGAGAGAAGCAACACAAACAATGACAATGACAACATAAGCCATACGGTACCGTGCTTTGTTTTTAGCGAAGTGCATTCAGAGCTTACCTCTCACTTGCTGCCTGATGGGATGGATGCAGTGGTACTACTGGGCCCCATATAACGGGTTTCACAGGATGTAATCCTAAGGAGTCAGGTGAATCGCTCAGTCACATGGCTGGCCATCCACCTGGGGTGTTTATTTGCAGCTTTCCCTCAACTTTCCGGTATGGTAGATTTCCACTTTTCATACACATCTGAAACGGTAGAAACTCTATCACGATATTTATAGAATGATGGAAGTAGAATGGACCAGGGTGATTTTTAAAAGCCAATCTCCCATTTTACAGTTGAAGAAACTGAGGTCCAAGGAGGCTCAATGATATGCCTAAGGTCCCCCCCTGCCATGCGCTTACGAGCACAACGATAAGAAATGGCTCTCTGCTATCTACCATGCACAAATCATCTCTGATTTTTAATTCTACCACCGTTTCGTGAAAAGTACATTCGTTTTATCCCCGCCTTAGTATTGGGCCTGCACCCACTCAGACGTCTGTTTGTTTCTGTCATCACTATCCTGAGTGGGTCTTGTTTATTCCTCTATTGTTTGAGGAGCTTTGGAAAGGAGTGAAACTGTTAAGTCTTTACACTGGCAGTGATCTTAAAGACCCATAAAAGATTAATTACCAAGGGAACCTATAACTTTGCATGATCAAACTAAAAATTCTATTTTTATGGCTGCCTGTGTTTTATCCTCTATAAATTTTATAATAATGATTAGGCTCAGAGTCTGAACATAATTTACATACATCAACACGTCTCACACTGTCCTTATAGCCAGTGAAACACCTGCAGCAAATACGAGCAAGCAGAAAGCTCCCAAGCTCTCGGAGGCGTTGATCAATGCAAGCTCTCGAAGGAAAAGAGACACACACACCGAGACAGAGAGAGACGGGGAGAGTCTGACCGGGCTGGGGGCTCCTGTAACCACCGTCGTGTGGCCTGCAGTGTTCACACAGGAACAGTGCCTTCTGCACTTGTCAGAAATACACTTACTTCGGCTTTTTCATCCCTTCCCAAGGTGATCAGCCTTATTTCCCAGAAATGCTTTTTCTCTTCCACTGACCAGAAACTCTTTAGAAGTGTCAGCACAGGAAGGACTTTAGAGAATGTGGCTATTTAACATGACTGGTTTCTCCCACCCGTGCCCAGAATATGTTCCAGTCTATAGATAGATGCGGCGCATGTCCCCTGAGTCCCTGCAGCACCTCCCTCTCCTCTAGCCTCCCACTTACTCTACCTTGGATTGATTTTGCCTCCTAGCGAAGAGCTAAAGGTTATCAGGCAGGGATTTAAGTCCGGGCACGCCGGCAGACGTGTACCAAGGCAACGGCAGCTGCAATAGCGTATGGTACAAGCTTTCAGGGTAAACATCAATTTCTCCAATTTGCTATAGCCTGAGAACCTTATAAGCCTAGCGAATGAATTGTGAGTGTGGGTTTTGTGCTGGATGGATGGAGCAGGCTTGTTTCTATAAAGCTCTGTTAATGTACACTGAGTCCTCAGCTTAAATATCATGAAGGAGTAAGAAGTCACAGCTGTTTCATTCGCCACCCTCTTTACCTGTGCCAGTTTCAATCTTCTTGGACAAAGGCTGCCTTGGCGATCTCTCACCTGGATTCGGTTTCATTCTGATGGGAGAGGAGGCCAGAGCTCGTCCCCAGACACCAGGGCTCGCCCCTCATCTCTCTGCTTATTGAACCCCCATCTCCATCTTCAAATGCACCACCTGGCCTTCAGCTCAATATATGCTTTTGAATTTTTAAAAGTTTATTTTAAAACTGTGTACGTGCAGTTTAAATCATCCATGTCATTTCATGAAGGACTTTATAACCTATATCATTTACTCTGGTTTAACAAATTTTCCAAAACTTTCCAGCACACATAACAAACTTTGATACTGACTTAAATACCTTCATTTAAGTTGACAGATACATTTTTTCCCTTCCAAGTATGGATGGTTTACAACTTCACCAATTGGCCGCTTATTTGGTTTTCTGAGAAACTGTATAGGACTTACTTTATGTTCACTGAATATGGTTGTAAGAGAAAGTGAAATTCCGATAACCACACGTATTGAAAATAAACACTGTGCAAGTACTTGGATGCAATTGAATAAGAAAATGTGCACTTTGGATAAAAACACATAATTTTATGTATTGAAATCATTGTGTACAAATTTGGGTTAAAAGAAGGTAGCGTAAGGTGTAATTCAATAGGGACCCCGAGACCCATTATAATGATTCGTGTTCGAGTGTTTCCTCAGCTCTTCCCATTCTTTCTCAGAGAACATCCATGAACTCCTCCCTATGCTATGCAATATTTCCTGTTTCTATGAGATGCTCTATTTACCATAACAGGCGCTGAGGTCTTTCCGTGTGCTAGGCACTATGTTAAATGCTTTACACGGACCGTCTTGTTTAATACCTACACTTTTAAGAAATAGGTAGAATTATCACTCCCATTTTCTAGATGAGGAAACTAAGGCCAAAGTGAAATCGCTAGGCCAAAGTCATAGCACTGGTGAGTGCTGCAGTTTAGATCCACACTCAACCTAAACCCATTCAGAACTTTCCTGTTTGTATCTGGACTTTTACATTGGACACAGCTTCTTCCCAGAGCTGGGCGTTCATTATGCGCCTTTGTTTCCCCCTGTGTGCCCAGAACACCCAAATATTTGTTAATTTTAAAGGGCCAAAGCAATTCCAGGAAAAGCCAGAATAACAATATAAAACCAGCAGGCCTAGAAATACAATTCTCCCAAAGGAGATGGAGCTCTTCTTCCTGATCATGTTAAAAGACTAGAATACGATCATTTGGTTTAAGGACAACCTTAAATAAAAGTCTCATTAATCAGAATGAGTCTTCCCACAATAATGAGCCCTGGATTGAATTTTAGAACCCTCTTTATGCTTTGTTAATAACAAAGCTGTTATAAAAATAATTTGATAAGACAGACCATTGCAATGGTGTCACTTAGCTGTAAAAAGGGTTCCTTAGCCTGGTGTCTGAGCATACCCAACTTACGTAATGCTAACATAATGGATTATGCATATTGGATCGGGTTAAAAAGGAAACCCAGTGAAGTATTACAGCAATTTAAAAAATATATATCAGGGCTTGTTCAGCACAGATATTTAAAATTTAAACCTGTTTAAATATTCAACTGAAACTAAAATAAAATTCTGAAAAATGGTATTCAATAGAAAAGCTCCATTAAGAATAAAAATGCTTTTCCAAACCCATTTAGTTCTAATGGAAACCCATCGAATGACGTTCTCATTGTTACCGCGCCAGCCAAGGGAAAAATTACACATAGGTTTCGGTAGGAGGAAATCCGCTGGACTTCTTGTGGCACAAGCTTCCCTTGGAAAAGTCAGAGAAAAGAGATGCCTCAGACCAACCCTCAGATCAGGCCACGATTTGTTTAAAATGGTCTGGAGCTTTCTTAAATAGCATCTTCTCATTTGTCCCCTTGTTTCAGTGAAACCTCATTATACGTCCACATCAGATGTAATCCTAAAAAGAAAAAAAATTGGCACTTCTGGCTGCGATATCAGGATACTGACCAATTTGCCTCCTGAGAGCCAAGCTTTATTTCTCCGATAAACATCCTGCAGGATGTTTTTATTCAATTAATTGGAATGATTGCTTACACAGAAATGTACCGCTTTATCAAGGTCTGCTTGAATATCAGGCTTGGGCTGAGCCCCAGCATTTTTGTTCCTGAGTTCTCCTAACAGCAAATGCATGTGGATTTTGCAACACAATTAAAACAATCAGCAGGAATTAGCCGGTTTGATGCCTCCACTCAAATAGCAAACAGAGAGGTAAATAGGGAAATGTCTGTGTACGTGAAAGAAGCGTTCCAGAGATGGAGGGAAGGCTTTTAGGAGACATAAAATGGAAGGTATTATGGGAAGAAATATAGGATAATATAAACAGAGTCTCTAATCCTGAGGACTGTAAATCCCTTTTCCTTAATTGGTTTAGAAACTGTGGTCTGTAACGTGAGACGGAGGGCTCTGGCTGCCTTTCTTCTTTGCTGCCCGGAATCACATTAAGTGGAAAACAATAGCGGGGCTGACAGCTCCCTTTCTGTGGGGCATTTACAGCTAATGTGCTATTGAGACTAATACAATTACACGGGATTAGCACGCTGCCAACCCGGCTCAGATTGGAGGATTCTCTTCTAGGTGGAGGGACCTGGGCTCTCTCGGAGGAAGGTCTGGAGGTCTGAGAGGGGTAGTGCATCAAGTGTACATTTCTCCTAATTATTCTAAAATCCAGGCGAGTAACCATGACTTTGTGATTTACTCAAGATCTTGATTATGAATTCGAATCCAAACAAAATCCTAGTTGGAGTTTTTCATTGGTGCTTTATGCTAGTTGGCTTGTTTTTAAAGATTCATAATAAATCTAGAAACTTCCTGCTAGGAGTACACCTTTCCACTTGTTCTCCATGTGTGCTTCACTTCTGTTTCCCAAGATGGGGCGGGGGTGGGGGGTGGGGGCGGAGGCGGGAGGGGACCTGTATTTAGGAATTCAGGAATCACTACTGCTCAGATCATCATTCCCTGGTATCCACTTGCATTCTCTTGGCAAACCTGAGCTGACGGATAACACTGGGGTTTTTACAAAATGACTACAGAAATCTACTATACCTACATGGTAGATTTTACAGAATGATTGTAGAAATCTGCTACGATGACTATAGAATTAATAAACTAATTCAAGGTTTTCTTTCTTTCTTTTTAAATAAATATTTACATGCATGTTTGTTTGTTTGTTTGTTTATGTCTACACCCAACATGGGGCTCAAACTTACAACCCCAAGATCAAGAGTCACATGCTCTACCGACTGAGGTAGCCAGGTGCCCCTAATTCAGGGTTCTCTTAAGTATCCCTGGGAACCTGACGTTGGTCTCATGCTACACAAAGGAAAGCTGTTTATCAAGGGAATAAATGAGAAGGACACAGTGTTTTGGAAAAATAACTTTTTTTTTAAATTTTTTTTTTTCAACGTTTATTTATTTTTGGGACAGAGAGAGACAGAGCATGAACGGGGGAGGGGCAGAGAGAGAGGGAGACACAGAATCGGAAACAGGCTCCAGGCTCTGAGCCATCAGCCCAGGGCCTGACGCGGAGCTCGAACTCACGGACGGCGAGATCGTGACCTGGCTGAAGTCGGACGCTTAACCGACTGCGCTACCCAGGCGCCCCCTTTTTTTTTTTTTTAATTTTTTTTTTCTCAACGTTTATTTATTTTTGAGACAGGGAAAAATAACTTTTTTAAAAACACCGCCCATTTCCTGCTTAGGCACCTTAAAACTATCTCCAAGAAAATGAGCATAGCTACATGTTGTTAGCTATCCAGTGCTATGTTTCTCTATCATTCAGTAACTAGTTCCAACTATTTTTATTCTTATAATTAAAAAAAAATAGCAAATATGACATGCTTGTTACATCCCCAGCATGGTGCAACAATACTTTTCTAATTTAATTCCAAAGCTGTCAGTCCTAAATAAGTGCCCCTAGTGAATGCTTTAGTTCCCCCATCTATATGGTCTATTCAAATGATCACTCCATTTTGAGCAGCTTTCTCAAGATCAGAGTTATCGGTCTGATGGTCCAGAAATGTCGAAGAACCTTTGGTCTGACACTCTTTTCGGTGATGGTATTTTCTTCAAAAGGCCCATGTTTCAATGCAAATGTCACCATTTGAAAGGTAACTGAATGTTACAATTTGTCTCTGAATGTGAGGCCTAAAATGAACACGATTCTGGTGCCTCTGATGCAGGTGTGGGAAGTAGGGAAAGGAAGAAGAAAAGTCTAGTAAGACAAGGTAAAGACAGACATTAAGGGTTTCACATGTTAATTAATATGAATTTTACCCAGTTCTGAGAAAGATAGCAAAAGGACTCTTTTTGGCTTGCTTTTGATTTAGTGCTCTCACTTGTACCCGGCTTGTGCATCATACAGAGGAGTCTGGAGTCCCTTCTTCAGGTCTGGAAGGGAGCATTCCTTCAGTCCTTCAAGGGAGGGACTCCTTTCTCTCTTTCCTCCAAAGGCCTGGTTCGCGGAGGGGGGCAACACTGATGCCAGGCATTTTACATCAAAGCCGACGATGCGCAGGCCAGTCCTAACTGGGGAAGAATGAAATATTCATTTGGTTGGTTGGCGAGGAACCCATGACTTGGAAAGTTGAAGTCGTTTGTGCACAGACTGGGCCTGAATTCCAGTGATTCTCTTTTCCTTCCTTCCACACACGGTTCTGTGCTGTTTCCCACCACCATCACCACCCCCGTGACCACTATCTGTGAAAGCCCTGTTCTGTGCCAGGCGCTGGGCTAATCACCTGCACACATTGTCTCCTACATGCATCGCAACAACCCTGCGAGGCAGGTAGGTATTTTTATGCCCACTTTGTAGAAAAGAAAACTGAGTTTCAGAGAAGTTTCAGTGACTTGCCTGAAGCCATGCCTCCAGAAATGTCAAATTCAGGGTTCCAACTCAAGACTTTGTCAAACTGGAACTTATCCTTTCCATTACATCGTGATACCTTAAAAAAAAATATTTTTTTTAATGTTTGCTTATGTTTTCGAGAGAGACAGAGTGTGAGTAGGGGAGGGACAGAGACAAAGAATCTGAAGCAGGCTCCAGGCTCCAAGCCATCAGCACAGAGCCGGGTGCAGGGCTCCAACCCACAAACCGTGAGATCATGACCTGAGCCGATGTCGGATGCTCAACCGACTGAGCCACCCAAGTGCCCCATCGTGATACCTTTTTAGCTATTATATGACTGGTAGGAATGTGTGATGGTGTGTCTGTGGGTTTGCCACACCCAGAATCAATTCCTTTGAGTGCTCATTGGGGAATCCTAATCCCTGCCTCAGGAATAGGCACATGACCAAATCTTATCAAAAAAGTGTTTGTCCCCTGGCCACAGTGACTGACAGGGCCAGCTTTATGGGCCTAAGACCTGTGTGGTCTCACAGGACCCTGACCTCAGAAAGGTCCCACCCTTGATTAAATGTGCAGTGGTTGCCATCTTGAAATTCTTAGTAATTTTTTAACAAGGGGCCTTACATTTTCATTTTGCATTGGGCCCCACAGATTGTGTTTTCGGTCCTGGAAATTGGTCTCGTCCTAGCACATAAAGCAACAATCTACACCAATGAGGCTCAATTCCAGAACTTTGCTGGACTTTTTGAGAAAGTTCTACTTTCTATTGAAGTGGTAAATCTGGAGCTTCTGGAGGCCATGATGTGCACAATCTGCCTGAGAATGAAGCCAGAGGAGAGCAGAGCTGAGGGTGTCTTGACTAAATCCCTGGAGTTCCTGGGCCTAACCCATTCCCCTACTATTTTTTGCCTAAGTCAGTTCAGGCTAGGTGTTTCTGCAACCCCCAAAAGCTCTAACTAGTGCTGTTGCAGACTGTCTTCTCCAGAGAAGTACTGAGGCAGGGTTTAGGGTAGAGGATGTTTATTAGGATACTTTGTAAAGGGAGGGGGAAGAAGCAGGGTTGGGTGGAGGAAGAGGTCAAACTTCTGCCTCTGGCAGGCCCAGTGAAGCCTCAGCCAACCTGACAGTGAGCTCTGGGTAGAATATTGCTTGTCAGAGGTATCCCATGTCAGGCCAAGGTGGCCAGGACTTCACAGCCTGAGTGCTCAGTCTCCAGATGGAGCTGTCCCAGGAAAGGTATGGATCTGAGTGAGGCAGTTCTGTACAGCTAAGGCAGAGCCTGAAGGAGCTGACAGCTCAGACATGTCTGCTGACCTCACTCCCTGTAGCCGGGCAGCAAGTCCTTCTTTAGAGAGGTCACTGTGCCTGTGTCTTCGCTTCAGTTCTCCAAAAATCAGAACCCGAGACAAAAGTTTATATGCACTGTTGTATAAAGGAGTATAGTCCCAGAGAAGCAGAAACTGGGGGTGGGGGAAGAGTGAGGCAAGAAAGAAAGGATGGCCAACAAGAAGGTGTATTGTGGAGCTGGTCTCTATTTGGTACCAAACACAACTCATGCGCATCTGATTATGTCCCAGGACATTCCATCATGGGGGAGGAAGAAGAAAGAGCGTTTATAGATGACCCTCTGCTTTGGACAGCAGGAAGAGGCATTTAGTGTCTCCGAAGTGGCTTTATAAAAGGTGCAAATTCCAGGTGCTGGGATTACTGAAAGGTAAACTTGAAATTCTCTTGCCCTCACCTTCACCACCTAGCCGGGAAGAGGGAACACACAGCAAAAATAAAAAGGTGACATAGGCTAAACAGGCAGTCGGTGCAAACTAATGGCGTTCACAATACACTCTGTGGTACCTCTGAAAAGCAATGGTTGTAAGATACTAGAGTAGTGGGCTATTTACTTAGGGGTGGGACAAGGGCTGAACCTTTAAGTCACAACTTTTCTAACCGTAGGGAAAAGGAGCAAAGTGGGCGAAGTCAAAATGGAAATGAACAAAAAACAAAGGGACTACATCTTAGAGTAGCCAATGGATGGGAGAGCTGAAGGTCTATAAGAGAGCTGGGAAAGAAGTACTGAGAAAAAGGGACAAAAAGAGAAAAAGCGGACAGGGGGCTGGCTGGTGGAGATTGGTATTATCATATGTACAAAGCCGATATTAGTTTAGGACAGTGAGGTGAAATTCTCTTCAAAAGGCGTCTTCTTACCCAATTTCTGGTACCAGTGGTGTGGAACTGCCACATGCTTATTCTACGTTATGTCTATACGTTGTTTAGGGAACTCTGCCATGTAGATTTTGGAAGCGCGTCACTTTAGCATAGTTAGCAATGACCACATATCTCTTTCCCTGGAAATGTAAAACTCTTCTTTAAGCAGAACTATAATTTGCTGAGAATCTCTTACTTGGCTTGTCAAAGTCTAAGGAAAGGAAGCAAGCATTAGAAACTCGTCCAGTCTTGCCAGCCATGAGACAACTGAAGAGATATTCCAATCATCCCTGAATTTGTTTCCTCATGTGTGTTCATGACATTTTCTCACGTGCTCAAATGGAGTAATTGTATTGAATAAAACACATAAAAGTGGAATCCTTAAAGATGTTGCTTATTCAGAGAACGGGGAGTTATTGATTCCAGATCTAGCTTTCTGATTTCCGCCAGAAACTGCACACCTGGGTTGGGAATTTCTGTGTTTTCTGGAAGTTGATGTGCGTGGAGATGTTAAAGGAAAAGGGAGACGCTTTCCAAAACGATTTCTTTTTCTTTCAAGTACTCCCTGTGGGTGCTTTACCCACCCTTGTTGGAGATGATCCTACTAGTTTGCAAAAACCTTTGTGCATTGACAGATGGCTTTGGGAAACTGCAAATATAGGAGGGTTCAAAGGACCTCTCAATTAGGCATGATGTTGGGAGAGTTTAGGTTAAATTCAAGGATCCTAAGTTCACTTCTCAAACAAATTCAGAATGAGACTTGTTTCCTTTGCTGCAGAATAAACAGATCGTTAGGGCACCTCTGCTATGTAGTATTCACAGCTGCAGAGGATGAGGGGCCACACAGCTCATGTCACTCTAGTCTCTGATCTAGCCCCAAGCACCTGGTCATTATTTGTTTACTATTTACTTAAGGGAACAAAGAAACAGGCTCTTTCTTCCCAGGCAGTGAGGAAAGGCATTCCCTTCCCAGGTTCATAAAGCTCTAGAGGCCCTCTCCCTACAGAGAGCTATCAAATCCCAGGTTTGAAGAGCCCCCCCAGTATGTCATCAGAGGCTGTGTCCTTCTTTTTTGCAAGTCACTTTCCTGAGGCAGGGTCAATATTATTATTCTCATTTTGCACATTTTGCACAGTAGATCAATTTTCAGTTCCCAACAACAGAACTTCCTCAATTTTTATACGATGAAACTTAACTCCAATCATATGGGCATAAAGAATATGCATACCCACCAGAGCATTGTTTGATTTCAGGAAGGAATTTTATTTCACCTTAAAATATGGTCTATAGTAGCCTAATTGTGAAAAAAAAATGCATTGTGTGTGGGCCTCTTTTGCATATTTAGATACAGAAGAATGTGAGCAGTCGCCAGATAATATAATTTTCATCCAGCCAAATACCAAGTACAATGAAGAAAATGCAACTTTTGCAGTGTGATTTATACATGCTTATATACCCTTCATTTTTAGTCTATATGAAATGCAGACATTTATAGTTCTATAACCAGAGGAATAAAATTTGAATGTGTAGTAAAACGAGAAATGTATTTTAAATGGGCTTTAGAAACAGAACTGGGGAAGTCATCAAGAGGCCACAGTCACTAATGTCATTGGTTATTTTGTAGATGGCCACTCAGATGGAGGCCTGGCAGGCGCAGGATTGAATTTGGGCTGATGGGCAGTGGGCGATGGAGTGATGGCTTCCTGTAAGTGATTGAGATACAGCAACATAGTAATCCAGGCTGGCCATAAAGCAGCCATAAAGCCTGTATGAGAAATTCCTTCTGCCCATGTGAGGCATCCTTATTTTTTTACTTTTAAAAGAAGAACTATTTTATGATTTGGCATAGATCATTGATTGTGGTGCTTTTCTATTTCCGGTATCTCCCAGCTGTGTTCTGTGTCAAATTCATAAAACAAACCAACAAAAATAAACCATTATTTTCACAAAACATTGGAAGAACGAGTGGCCATTTGCCTATCAGTGCCTATCACTTCCAATGTAACTCCCTTGGACATGTATTATAGAAGCAACTTATCAGCCCCAAGTGATATATGGGAAAGAGGGAGAATTAAAGAATGTTCCTTATTGTGATGGGCAGCTGAAATTCTTCTCCTTTGTCCTAGCAGAACTCAGTATATCAATTGGAAACGTGTGTCATGTGGTTTGAGTGGTGATGAATCTGTTCCCCCTCCAACCCCGACTGCAGGGATGTCATGTGACCCAAGCTGGGCCAATCATAGTCCTCCTCAGGACTTTTCCATGAGCACTCTAAGGGAAGACTGGTTTGTGCCAATAGTATTACTAAGATGGGGGGATATGGGCTAGACGTTGCTGGCAGCCATTTTTATTAAGCACATGGAGAAAAGCATCCTAAAGACCAAAGCCAAGCCAAGCTGAGCTCAGAGATGGAGAGAAACCAAGCTTGTTACCCAGTTTAAATCTCAAAATTCAGTCATACTTGATTCTAGTAATAAACCTCCTTTTCAATTTTGTGAACTACAAAACTTCCTTTTTTGTTTATTGTAGTTTTAGTTGAGTTTCTTCTATTACTCGCCACCCCCAAAAAGCCCTAATACACTTGAAGTTTGTAAGACTATACATTGTCCATACTTACCAGCCTTCCTTGTAGCTTAGGCGGGGGCCACGTGACTAGTTATTGTCAATAGACTGTGAGCAGAAGTGATCAAACTTTGAGGCATTTAAGAGATGGTGTGCCTCTGCCAGCCCTCTCTTCTACTGTTGCAGAGACTAAGAGGCCATGTCTACAAGCTAGTGTGGCTAGAAGATGACAGAGCCTGCATCAGCCCAGATCACTCAGACCATGTAGATAGAGCCTCTCCCCCACTTCTGCCAGCCTTTGCTGTGTTAAGCAACTAAGATTTCAAGAATAATTTGTTATGGGCACACAGGGGCTTGTGGTAGAAATTGAGCTCAGCTCTATGGAACAATTAAGAAAGTTAGATTTTTCCTTGTTTCCCTGAGTTTGTGGCTAAAATCCATGTCCATCAACTAGTTTTTTGTAATGCTTCTTCATAGCATAAGAAGTAGAGGTAGGGGATGTCACAAGACACAAAAGAACCAAGACACAAGAAGACACAAAAGAACCAAGAAGAACCAAGAAGACACAAAAGAACCAAGACTAAGAAGACAATGAGCACAGGAGCTCTCTTCAGTTTTGTGCCTAGAGAGAGTGGTAGGATCTCAGCCTCAGAGGAAACCAACATTCCCTGAGTTCAACTGTGAGTCAAATACTTTACCTACATTATTTCATTCCACTTTCACCAATAAGCCATGAGATGATATGATTTCTGTTTCATTGACAAGGAAACTGAATTCCAGAGAGATTAAGTAGAGCCACAGTTTCCTGGCTATGAGGGGTCAGCTTTGAACCCTATCTGTTCAGCTGTACAATCTAGCCCAAATTATTCTGTTATTGCTATTAATAGTAGTGTAAATATTACTTACAGATAATCCGTTCCAGATGTACTTAAAACACCGGCCTCTCCCACCCACCCTTCAACATAGAGAAAGCAGGATCCACCCATATCTGATCTGAGTCCTCAGGTTCAACCATGTCAGCGCTTTAGGAGCAAAATGCATGCCTTCCAGTCCCTGGCACCCCAATTACCCTGTCCCTGAATTCTTATGTCCTTTGTCTGGCCACCACTGGAATGTGCTGGTCTTTTCTTCAATATCCTGTCTGGCATTGTCCTTCTTAGCTTAATCAATTTTGCTTTGGGCACCCAGCCAATTTGGGTCCCATAATTCCTCATTCCCAGTTCCTCATATTCTCTAGGCTATTTCTCTTTGCCTTGACAAATTTCCTGAACTGATGGTCCCCATTTCTAACTAATTTGTCAGCCAATATCCTCCCTTCAGCTTAACCTACAAGTTTCTTAGTCTATGTCCAATCATTTTCTCTGCACCTATGACAGACTACCCATCATTCTTATCTCTTTGCAACATTAGCATTCTCAAAAAACATTTATAAGTGATCACCCTCTGGGTTTCTAGTAGAATATGGTTTAAATTTCAAATCACAGTAATTTGGTGAAGGAGATATTTTCTTCTCAAACTTCTAACTTATCTTAGCCTCAATGAGTGTCTTATTCTAAATCCCCATGCATTTACACCAAATATATATTGCTACATAACGTGTAAAACATGAAATATAGAGAAACTGATGGGCCATTGTAGGATTCTCTCAAACTGAACAACAAGCACAAAAGTATTGAAGGGGAGTTTGAAGGAGAGTCAGTAGGCCTCCAAAAATACAGAATCAGGCAAAACCATCCACTGCTTCATTGCCATTAATTAAAAACAAAAACAAAACAAAACCTTGTAGAAGAATATAACTTCCCAAAGGGAAATCTGGGGAAGAGACCAGGATTAATTCTCTGAATTTCCATGAAAGGGCACGAGTGATCATGAGCTGTCACAGTGTTCATGCAGTCACACTTAAATAATGTCATTGTGCTGCAACACAATTAGGACTCCTTATGGCCAATCACTTAGATCAGTATTTATGAAGGCTCAGGCTGCAGATTATGAGCCAAAATCTGGCCTTTTTCCCACCAGTGACTAAAACAATGCATAAAAGCCCATTTAGCACATCTCTGTGACCATCACATTGTCATGAACTCATCCCTGAGACAGTAAATTCTATAAGCATTAATGGGTCTTATTCAACAAACATCCATTTTGTAGTCAGACAATTTTGTCACAGACACCTGCCAATTCATAGTCTAAGAAGAAATCACTGAGCTTATAGAGTTGTCATTTAAAAAATGAGTATGTCTCATTATCTTTATTTATATCCTTTTTACAGCTCTGAACTATCAATCCAGAAGACCTCTGAAGCTTTTTGGGGGGAAAAAAGTGTTTTCCAGTCAAAATCATACACTGTACTTTGCCAATCAACCATGGCTTGATTTTGGCATTAAATTCTCATTGATTTTATTCAAATAGGAAAGTAGACATAAGTCCTTGACATCTGGACCTTAGCATGTATCTTAGCATTGGAAGGTTTCATACGAGATTGGGTGGGAGAAAGGAACATGGGTTCTAGTTCCTTTGTGACCTGCCACTATCTAGCCTTCAGCCTTTCGTCAAGGCATCACACCGCTTTGGGCTTCCAGTTTCCTCAACTCTTAAATGTTGTGTTTGGAACCAGAGTTTCTCTAAGATATTTTGCTATTTTGTAAGTTTCTGGTCCTCTAGAATGATCCTGTTTCTTCAAGCATATAAGATATCATTGTTCTCCCTGCTCAGCTTTGTTCAATGTCTCTATCAGGCAAATGCCCATTCAGTCTTCAAGTCCCAGCTCAAACATTGCCTCTTTTTGGGTTCTCAGTAGATTTAAGACAAGTTCTCCTAAGCTTATATTTTATTTTATAAAGAGGATGCTTTTATGTCATAATAAATACTACGGTAGAAGAAATAGTGGCCCTTCAAAGGTATTCATTGTTTTAATCTCAAGAACCTGTGAATATGTTACTTTCCATGGTGAAAGGGACTTTGCAGATATAATTAAATTAAGAATCTCAAGACAGGAAGTTTTTAAAAAATTTTTAAATGTTTTATTTATTTTTGAGAGGGAGAGTGAGAGAGACAGAAAGACAGAGTGTAAGCAGGGTGGGGGGCAGAGAGAGAGGGAGACACAGAATCTGAGCTGTCCACCCTGGGCTCAGCACTGGGCTCAAACTCACTCGGATTGTGAGATCATAACCTGTGCTGAAGTTGGATGCTTAACCAACTGAGCCACCCAGGTGCCCCTCTTTTAAATTTTTTTTAATGTTTTATTTTTTCATGTTTGTTTATTGAGAGAGAGAGAGAGAGAGAGAGAGAGAGAGAAAGCATGAGAGATGAGAGGGTGGAGAGGCAGACAGAGAAGAGAGAAAGAGAATTCCCAAGTTGAGAATCCTGACACAGGGCTTGATCCCATGATCGCAAGATCATGACCTGAGCCTAAATCGAGCGTTGGGTGCTTAACCAACTGTGCCACCCAGACACCCTAAAACGGGGAGATTATCTTGGATTATATAAGTGGGGCCAATGTAATTATAAGGGTTTTGAAGGGTATATGAAGGAGGCAAGAGAGTCAAAATTAGAGAAAGGAGATATGACACTGGAATGATGCAATTCAAAGATGAAGGAAGAGGCCATGAGCAAAAGAATGTAGACTTCTAGAAGCTGGGAAAAGTAACAAAAAAAAGGGGGGGGAAGGAAGAAAGGAAGGAAGGAAGGAAGGAAGGAAGGAAGGAAGGAAGGAAGGAAGAAAGAAAGAAAGAAAGAAAGAAAGAAAGAAAGGAAGGAAGGAAGGAGAGAAAGAAAAAGATTTTCCTCCTTGGGGTGCTCGGGTGGCTCAGTCAGTTAAGCATCTGTCTCTTGACTTCAGCTCAGGTCATGATCTCGTAGTTCATGGGATTGAGCCCCAAGTGGGGCTCTGTGCTGACAGGGTGAAGCCTGCTTGGGATTCTCTCTCTTTTCCTACTCTCTCTTCCCCTCTCCCATGTGCTCTCTCTCTCTCTCTCTCTCCCTCTCAGTATAAATAAACATTAAAAAAGATTCTCCTCTGAAACTTCCAGAAGGAACATAGCTCTGTCAACACCTGAAGTTTAGACTTCTGACCTCCAGAACTATACAATAAATTTATATTGTGTTAAGCCATTGAGTTTACAGTAATTTGTTAAAGGAGCAAAGACCAATACAATGATTCTGACATATGATATAGCATCCCAATATTGTAACTGTTTATTTGTATGACTGTCTTTTTGCTAGTCAATGGATTTCTTGAGGGTGAAGACCGTATATTTTTATCTTTATATTCTCAGTTCTTAGAAGAGCCCTTGGTACATAGTAGATAACTCAAAAGGTATTTGTTGAAAGCCTGACTAGATGAATAAATCTTGTTTTACAAAGATAATGTCAGAATTTAGGGGATAAATGACTTGCTCAAGGATTTCATACTAATAAGAATGCTCCCAAATGCTGCATTTTCTCCAGGATGTGGCATTTTTGGTGACTCATATTTTCACTGAGAGTGCCACATCAAAAAGGTTGACATATTGTCTCCATCACTTCATATGAAACCGTGCTACACAAATCTAGACTCCTGGGTAGAGAGTGACTTTTATTTATTTATTTTAAGCATAATTCTTGAGATTCCATAGGAGAAAAAAAAACACATTCAAACATTGGCAGAGTGCATTATATTATACAGTTTTACTTGGAGCTCTTTCAATGATTCAATTTAATGCTAAGTAGTCCAGATTTTGAGTAGTAAAAATATTATGTGCACTTCATCTGTTTGTTTAAAATGGGCTCTCTAAACAAAACCTACACTTTGCTTGAAGTTACCAGTGTCAGTGGGTGTGAATGTGTGTATTTATTTACACATCATGGAATGGAGAAGGTTTTGGGTGGGGGAGGGGGAGGCAGAAAAACCCTCCCCCAACCCCTTCCAATGCAAAGGTACAGCTAAACTCCCACTGGTTCTGCATGATGGTCCCACCCGGGCTGTGACAAGAATAAGAGCCCATTTTTGAGCACTCGTCCTTGGAAGAAAGCATAAGTGTGACTGCCATTTACACTGCAGATGGTCCGGGTTGTCTCAATCTTTGTGTGAACAGCTGCTTGTTGTCCTCTCACGGTTGTAGGAGAGTTTGTTCTGTTGTTTGGCAAGTTCCTTCGTCCAAAAGTTCTTCCCATTTGAAAAGGAGAGGAGTTGGCTTAATGTCATCTTGTAAGAAGAGTTCAACTATTTTAACTCAAGTTTCACTGAGAGAAAATTCTACAGTTGCCCATCACAGGAATGCACTTTGATTCCAATGGTTAGATCCGGCCATGACTGTATGAAGAAGTTACTATTTTAGAGGTTCAGATTCTGTTTTTCATCATAAAATATATATTTAGGGGTGCCTGGGTGGCTCAGTTGGTTGAGCGCCTAACCATGGCTCAGGTCATGATCTCGGGGTTTGTGAGTTTGAGCCCTACATCAGGCTCTGTGCTGACAGCTCAGAGTCTGGAGCCTGCTTCTGATTCTGTGTCTCCCTCTGTCTCTGCCCCCTCCTCTGCTCATGCTCTGTCTCTTTCAAAAATAAACATTAAAAAAAAAAAAAGAAAATACATATTTAAATTTTTACTTATATTTGCAGCTAGAAAATCTTTAGGAGCCCAGGTGCCTGGGTGGCTCAGTCAGTTGAGCATCTGACTCTTGATTTCAGCTCAGATCATGATCTCACGATTCATGGGATTGAGCCCCAAGTGGGGCTCTGCACTGACAGCATGGAGTTTGCTTAGGATTCTCTCTCTTTCTCTCTGTCCCTCTCCCCTGCTCTCTCTCTCCCTCCCTCTCTCTCTCTCTCTCTTTCTCCTCTCTCTCTCTCTAAAATAAAATAAAAGATAAAAACTAAATAAAATTTAAAAAAGAGAAAATGTTTAAGAGCCATCGATCTGCAATATTTTTCTATTTTTTGAATGTCTAGTCCTCAATGGTGAGACAAAAGGAGAATAAAATGCAGTATGTCCAGGGACACCTGGGTGGCTCAGTTTGTTGAGAGGCCAACTCTTGATTTTGGCTCATGGTAATGATCCCAGGCTCGTGGGATTGAGCCACACATCAAGCTCTGCACTGAGCATGGAGCCTGCTTGTGATTCTCTCTCTCTCTCTCTCTCTCTCTCTCTCTCTCTCTTTCTCTTTCTCTCTTTCTGCCCCTCTCCCCAACTCATGTGGGCCCTCTTTCTCATTTTCTCTCTCTCAAAATTGAAAACAATTGAAAAAAATGAAGTATGTCCCCACAAATGATCTTCCAACCTCACTAAGGAGATTGGACATCCTTCACGCTAATGAACAATTTGTGTACAAGACACATGTATTAATAACTTTATTGAAAAGATATACCAAAAATGCTAAATAATTTTGGGAACAAAAAATATACTTATTCTCCTCCCACCCTGGCACAGCCATTTTCATTTGCATAGTTCTTACTTGCCATATGTGGCTGTGTGCAAGAAAGCAATATGCAAAAACAGTATGTTTCAACTCCACCATTATCACCCCACAGTTTTTCCGGGGTTCCTCATGTGGTGTGGGAAAGTGGTACACAGTGTGTTTGGAAGTTTATGAACACATTTTTTTTTTAATAATTTTAGCACTATAACAGTTAAGGAAGCGATTTTCCTATCTTCCTGCACCTGTAACCTTGTCATTTAGATCTCAGCTCAAATGTTGTCTCTTTGGAGAGACCTTTTTTGAGAATGCCATCCAATGTCACGCTTGAACCTGTCCTGGTCACATTATACCGTTTAATTTTCTTCACAGTCCTTATTTCGATATGAAATTCCTTTTTTGCATTTATGTGTTTGCTTGAGTGTTCTCATGTAGTGCACGTTGGAAAAGAAACTATGGCAGAGCAGGAAGCTTACCTGCTTTCACAGCTACACCCCAAGTGCCTAGAACAGCACTTAGTATGTAGTAGGACCCCTTTGACACGTGAGACTGAATTAATGAAATACAAACTATCTGTCTGTGGCCTAATTCATAGCTAATATGACAGAAAAAAAACCCACAAAACAAAATTGACAATGACTAAAACTTGCACACAGTAAAATTTATCATAAATGGAAAAATTGACTAAAGAATCAATCTTGGTAACACTGAAAAGTCAAAAATTGATCTGAGGAAAAAAATACTTGGTTGAAACAATTGACACACACAAAACAGACGATGGCTAAAACTGCATATGGAAAAATTTGCCCTTGACTAAAAAGTGGCAGGAGAACCAAATTTTCTAAACAAAATCTGTATCTGTAAAATTTGACCCTGGGCCATTATTCTTGGTGGAAGTAAATGTCATAAAAGAAAACCCATATAACAGGTAACATTTGATATGTTTGGGGGAAAAAAAACCTGGTTGATAAATCAAGTCTTCATCATAGAATTCATGAGAAAGAGTTGACGTTGAGAAAAATAATTTTGGTGAGATGCAAAGGAAAAAAATGGAAACTGAATTGTTTATATAGAAAAATTGATCAAACAATGCAATTGGCTTAATGTAGTTTGAATCAAAAAAATCCTTCTTGGCAATAGTGATATAATTCTGATTAAAATTATTGTGTTCATAAATATGGAGCCAATATATTCTAATGGTCAAAATGGTGGGATAACAACTTTGTACAATCTGCCCATATATACAGCAATATAAATAATAAACCACCAAATTGTGAATCATAAACAGTCATAAGATAGACCAGTGTATAATGTGCTGAGAATAAAAAAAAATCATTATATATTGTCAGGGGAGTCTCCTCTGAAAGCAGGGCAGTCACTGACCAGCTGGCCAGGCTTGGGAAGGTCACTCAGCTCCCCTAGGTCTTGGACATATTCAACAAGGGTTTGAACTACAGAGCGCGAAGAGAAAGTGTGTATTATTGAGAATGGGAGCGAAAATAGTAGCAGGATATCATGGGCTCACCTTTAGGGACCACCTACATTCAGGGGATAGGGAGATGAGAAAACACTGCAAAAAGAGGCAGAGAAGGTCCAAATCAATAAGAGAATAGAATAGCATCATGTAAGAGGGCTTGAGGATCTGAGCATATTTGAAAGGAGACAACCAAATCCTATTGGGAGATAATGTCAAAAACAAAAAGAAGGCTCTGAAATTTGTCTAGAAGGCTAACTTTAAAATGGAAGCCTCATAGGATGCAGTGGTCATTGAGAACAGGAGAATTCTGGGAGTTTAAAGGGGAGGACACTTGGTCAGAGCTTTTTAGTTTCCTGGTGATAGTACCTGAACTTGAGCAAGCATAGGCAATAGGGTGAATTCACTGGCTGACTTGTTCAAACCGTAGGTGGGGTCGTAGGTGTGGTAATTTCAGGAATTAGTGTAACCAGGGGCTGGAATATTATGATAACTCTTTCCCCATTCCCTCTTTGCTTCCCTGTGGGTTTTGGCTTCATTTTCTCCCACTGCTTCTTATACTTGGCACAGGAAGTTGTGGCTGATAGCTCTTACACCTTAGCTTTGCCACAAAAAAAATTTTTCCTTAATTCCAATGTTAATAATCTCAAGGCAGGACTGGCCCATTGCTACTGTCAATGAAGCAGACTATGAGGAAGGCACAAGAGGACAAGACATTTTCCAAAAAAGAGAAGATTACTGATTCCCAGAACACAGATAAAGAGTTACAGGACAGACAAAACAGTATGTCCACTGCAAGTAGTTAGGAAATACAAATGCTTTCAAGATTAAGCAAAAGAGGAATATGCCTAAAAGCAGAAAGGAATAGATGAAGTTGAGAAGGAAAAACGGATAATAATCAAGGAACTAGAGATGGAGGAAGGTGAGAACACCAAAGCTTTAGTCCTTTCTTGATTTCTCTAATCGCTCACTACTCTAATTTAGTGATGCCATTAACTAATTCTTCTGCTTCACTGCTAGTCCAAAGTTTATCTTCCTGCCTTCTGGTACATCCTTTAATTCAGACTTCTCTTTCTATAATGACTCTGCACGTCTGGGAGATGCTGACAGCCTTGGACTCTGCCTCCTCCTCAGGTTGGAACTGAGAGGGCTGGGCAACAGACAGCTAGGTCTCTTGAGACCAGCAAAGGGAGGAGTCAGAAGCGAAGATGGAGAACTCAACCTTTGCAAAGAAGGGAGAATGGGCATCTTTCCTGTAAACAAACTGACAGAAATTAAAAAAAAAAAAACCTGGATATATTTCTACAAAGACAGATCTAGGGAAGAAAAGAGACAGGGTATTGTAAAGGAAAGGGTGAATGAGGGATTTTAGGGGGAATGGCCTCAATCTCTTTGGAAAAGTAGAAGTCAAGGCCATCTACTGCTAGGAAGGATGGAAACGCAGGAGGGTAACGAGTGTACTAGTTCTCTCGGGCTTCTGCAACAAATCACTATAAACTAGGCAGCTTAAAACAACATAAATCTATTCTCTCACAGTTCTGGAGGCTAGAAGTCTGAAATTAAAGTGTTGTTAGGGCCACATTTCCTCTGAAGGCTCTAGAGGAGAATCTGTCCTCACCCTTTCCAGCTTTTGTTGGCTGTTGGCATTCCTAACTTGCTGCATTGTTCCAGTCTCTGCCTCTGCCTATACACCATGGCTTTTGGTGTATATGTCACATCTCACTCTGTCTCGTTCATCATTGGATTTAGGGACCATCCAGATCATCCAGGATGATCTCATCTCAAAATCCTTAATTTAATGACACCCTTTCCCCAAATAAGGTAGCATTCACAGACTCAGGGATTAGAGGGTATGTATCTTTTTTTTTTTTTTTTTTTTTTTTTTTTTTTTTTTTAGGACCACCATGCAACCCATTATAAGGGGAGAAAAAAATGGTCTGGATTAACTGACATAGAAAAGCAGGCTTGGAGCACGGAATAGAAGAATAAATGTGATTACTGAAAAGAGATGATGGCCAAGTAGGAGTTGGACACATGAATTTTTCATAGGCCAAGACTGCATGATTTTCCAGCAGCTTTTGGCAGCCTGGAGGCAGGAGCTGAGCAGGCAGACAGCAGAGGTAACTCAGAATGGGGTGTTTATAGGTGGACTTAATGGAGAGTTAAGTCTGCTTTTTCCCCCCTTCCAGCTGTAGAATATGAGAAATCTGATTATTCAAGCAAAATAATACATGCAATTCGTCTTATAAGTTCTAAAGCATTTAGCAAAATAAGGAGGTATAATTTTTATTTGTTCCCCTCACTCTTCCCTATGCCTTATCCTAATATCCCACATATAGTCTTACCGTCCAACTCTACATTTGTTCCTAGTCCTCCAAAGTAAATCCCCACAAAGTAAAACTTTACACAAAAGTCTCTATTTCAGTAAACCCAAACATCTTCTTTTCATGAATGATGCCTGCAACGAGCATAGACTTCAGTATAATAACCGGTGCTAAATACTCCCAACCTCTCCTGGGTCTCCAAAACCCTAGTGGCAGAGTATCTGTCTGTATCACAAGGTTCTAGAAAATGTGTTAGAGGATTTTCATTTATTGTTGGGACCAGAGATGGTTCAAAAACCAAGCCTCTGGGTCATATTTCCAGGGCAACGCTCAATAATTCCACCTCATCCTGGAAGGCTTGCTGGGGAAACGAAAAAGCACAGGTTACTTCACACGCTGCTAGATCTGTGATTTTTAAAGTTCGTTTTTCCTCTTTATCTTTTCCTGTCTTAAAAAAAAACAGCAGAGCTCTCTCCTCAAACAAAAATTTATATCGAACAGATAAAAGTGGAACTGCCATGGTTGAGGTGTGGGAGAAGAACTCAAAACCTCCCCAGCCTGCTTCCCCAGCACCCTGGTGATTTTTCCCAGTTTTCCCTCCTGTGGTGCCTCCTGAGCACCGCTAAGAAATAATCTCTGAACAACTGCAATGGATAAGTATACAGTAGGCTTAAGAGTATAGAAGACAGAAACAGCCTTGTGGTCCAGAGAAATTCAAAGTCTTGTCTATGGAGAGTCTGACTTAGACTGAGCCTCCATAAAGTAACTTTATTACTCAAGTAGTGGAATCACCAAATATTTACATTGTGAGAGACTTTAGTTAACATCCAGTCCAATTCTGGCCTTTTCGGTCAGTTCTGGGAATATTTAGCAATATCTAACTCAAGTTCAACTGCTCCTTTCAACAGGAACACATAACTTCTTTCTTGATTCTCTCTGTGAACCTTTGCAAGAACACCACTAAAAAGTATCTGATACAGAAGTCTCCGGGATAAATGATTCTATTTTCATTAGTGATGACATCTTACCATTTCTAGAATGCTTGCGAGCCCAATTAAGGTCTCTGAAGAAAGGGTAAGTGTCAGGCCAGGCTCTATCTTATACTAACGGCCTCATCTTCATCTAGCTCCTTTCTGAAGAACATTCTAATCTCCCTCCCCTCCTCCTTCTTCAAGATTTTTTTTCTTTACCAAACTTTTTTCTTCTAATCTAAGGATATGTTTTTTTCTTTAAGCCTATTTATTTCTTAGCCATCTGACATGCCCAAGATAGCACAACCCTCGCAAGATCTGTTTTTACTGCACTACAATTGGCAATTCTCCCTGCTTGAATAAACTTGCACACATTAAAAGTTTTAATAGAGGAGTGAGGACTGCAAGTAGGTGTTAATAGGGCAGGCCTCCAAAATGAGCCAAGTACAAAGGTATTTGGCAGAAGAAAAATAGTTCACTAACTCGAAATTGCAGATAAACGGCCAATGGAGTTAGATTCAAATGCCATTATTGGAGATAGGCATTCAGTAGAGTCCCTTAATACATATCAAGAAACTCTTATTCACTACCTCCTATGTGAATGAAATTGTGCCAAACTCACTTTTGGGGGGTGAGGTGGAGATGGGAATACAAAGATAAGCAAGACAATTTCTTTTTTTGTTTGTTTTTAAAAGAAATGACAGTGTAACTGGAAGGATTAATAAATGAACTATATGCAACATGAAGAAGTTATTTAAGATGGATTTTGAAGAGTGAGAAACAGATCCTCTGGATGTGAAGAAGAACAGCTTATCAGTGTGTCAGTGAGAATGGAAAGAGTAGAAGGGGTTTGTGTATATATATTTTTAACCCCCTCAAGGAGTGAGGGAGAAAGATAAATTGATGATAATGTCATGGTTTAAAGCATGGGTTAGTGAGAGAATAAAGTATCATTATCAGAAAAAGGTGACAAGGATAGCTATGGAATAATAAGTTTTGCTTTAGACGGAAAAAGTTAAGGTGTTAAGAGATCAACGTAGGTGCAGATACTGATAATTAAGAAATTGAAAGAATGGGGTTCTCCCCAAGAGAGAACTTAGCTCAAATCATCTCCATACAGTGACTCACGAGGAAGAAGATGAGATTCTCAAAAACAAAACAAAGCAAAACAAGCAAAAATAAGGATAGAAACAGAAAGGGAGGAGGGATAAAACACTAGGGGAAGAGAAAGTTTCAGAAAAAAACACAAAAATACCCAAAGTCTATGAAGAAGATGAAGACTGAGACATTGTTGGAACTAGCAATTCATAGGCTACTGGACTTTAATGAGAGCTGTTTCAAGAGATAGTGGGTTTTCCTTACCTCATTGCCCCTGTTTATTCATATATCTGTTACCTTATAACTTGAGTTTCCAATGACTTTGGCTTCATCTCAGGGCTTCTCTATTCAACTTTTTCAGTTTTCTCTACTGAGTGCTTCCATGTTTCTTCAGAATGCTCCAATTTGAATACCCTCCTCCCCCCCCCCCAAAAAAAATTTTTTTCACTAGTTCTAGAAGTTCATCTTGGTTATGTGTGGACATCACAATTTGTTGGTCAACCTATGGACTTGTGCCTTTGGGTCAAGTGCTTCTTCTGATCCAGTTATCTGTAACTAGGGGTATGGCACCTATCTCCAGTGTAGGGCTATCCCTTCAGCAAGAGCAGGGGTGAGGTCAGCCCCAGAAGTGACATGTCTAGTGTACCTTGTTTACGATACAACACTCTGTGCCAAAGTGTAAGGAAGGATCCAAACTCTAAATTGTTCCTGGAGTTTTAAGTTGTACCCACCAGAAAAGAAAATTTCTCTTTACACCAGCATCTAATTAGTTTGTAGGTCAATATTCATAAGCCTTTACATTTGCATAGCAGTTTAAGCTTTTCAAATACCTTTGTAAAATGTTATTCTGTTCAGAGACAGAAGGGTATGTGTAAACATACTCTATGAAGGTACATACTTCACAGCTTTATTTTATGCAAATGAATCGATGAAAAAATATAGGATGACAATATCTAAACAATGCCCCATAACAAATTGTCACAGCTCAGGGTGCCTAAGAAAACAATCAAATCTATCAACTTCTTTGGTTCTATACCTTTAACAACACATCTACCACTTTTGCAGGTGAGCAACAACTATTATTAGCTTGAGGGCCAAAAAATTTGCCTCTCCAAGTGTCATTGTTGCTACAGAAATTGAAATTAGGTCATAAGGCCCCATGTCCCTTCCTCTGGACTTGGTGCCCTGGAGGTGGTGTTAGAAGCAGGAGGAAATCCCAGGCCCACAGAGAATGAATCGGTCCAGTTCAAACACAGTAGGTCTTCTGAGACCCACAGTAGCAATGAGAAAGTGATGTCGTCGAGGTCATACCACTGCATATGGGCAGTAGCTGGACAAAAATTCTTACCTCTTTAGTCTCAGCCCAGTAAGTACTCTTCCCAGTGCTGAATAAGTAAGGTGATATTAGAAGATGGAACAAGAAGAGTGGAAGGAAAGAAATATTTTAACTTCTGATCCACCCAGTTTTCTTCATTCGTCACCACTCTCCACCTAATTATTTAAGCCGGAAACATTTCCCTTTTTCTCCGCCCATCCACCAACAATATGCAATAAATCACTAAGTTCTGTCAGTCGACCTCCAAAATATGTCTGGAATATATTCTCTTTTCTGTCTTCACTGTCGCCACCTTACCCCAAGCCACTATTATCTCTCGCTTAGACTACTGCAAGTGGTCTCCCTGTTTCAGCACTAGCCTACCTACAGTCCGTACTTAACAGATGGGCCAGAGTAGTATTTTTAAACAAAAATTAGATCTCATTTTCCCCCTATGTCAAATTCTTCACTGGCTTCTAGTTTCATTTAGGATGAAATCTAAATACCGTACTCAGGCTCTGCATGATCTTGGCAACTCCGCCAAGATCACTCACTCTCCCCCTCATTGACAACTCCAGGCACACCAGCCTTCTGACAATTCCTAGGATGTGCCAAGCTCATCCTGCCTCGCGACCATCACACAGGCTCTTCCATCTGCCTGGATTGCCCTTCCCCAGGTCCTTGCCTATCTGGCTCCTTTTCAACCTTCAAATCTCCTCCTCATGGGAGGCCGCTCCATGACAACCCAATTTAAGTAGCCACCTACTTCCCCCAACCCCAGTTATTCTCTATTACATCACTCTGCTTCTTTCTTTCCTAGAGATTATCACAACATGTACATATTTTAAATGTATACAGTTATTTATTCTCTCTTCCTCATTGCAATATGATCTCCATGAAAGCAGGCATCTCACTTGTATTTTTGTGACTGTAGCCTCAGGGCTAAGCCCAATGCTTGGCATACAGCTCATCCTGTCAATTGTACCTCCAAAATACATCTCAAATGCGTACTCTCTTCCCTGTCCCCGCTATCACTGTTCTGGTCCAAGCTACCATTATCTTTTCCTTGGACTAAGGCAATAACCTCCCAGTTGGTCTTCCTGCTTCAACTCTAGCCCAGCACTGAAATATTTATGATGAGATAAATAAGCATATCATTGTGGGAATAATAATAATATCTAAAAGAAATGGAAATCTGAACCTGGACGGAAATCACTTGTGTTTGTTTTTTTTTTTCCCCAAAGCCCTGAAAGAACATCAGACAATTCTCACCAGGTTTAGATACTTGAGTGATAGAATATGAGCCACATCATTCAAGCTCGGGCACAGCCCAGCTAAAGAGCAGCATGGAGAATAGAGAGCATTCAATTTTTCTATCTATGAGCTACTATTCTAGTCACATACATGGAGCTTCTAGGCTCCAAAGGATGACGCAAAAGGAAAAAAACTCAACCACAAACACCCGCAAAAGTAATAATAACTTAAAAAGGCCTCCACAATGTCAACCTGACCCTGACCACATCAGAAAGATCTAATCTGGAGGCTTTTCTCTAATACCTATACCTATGAGGTTGGGGTGTTGTAGATCCCAGAAAGAAAATAGGAGCACTGTTAATTAAAGAGATCGCTCAAAAGCTTTCATTACACCTTTGAACTGAGTACTAAGAGGATTGTAGTTTCCCATTCCACTTCCCCATTGTCAGACCCAGAAATGGTTTCTTAGCTAAGAGGTGACAGAGTGGAACAAAAGCAGTGTGCAATCCCTCATGCCAGGATGCCACTTTAATCATGCCAGGCCTATCGTACAGTCTTAACTTGAATCCCACTGAATTCAAGACACCCCAGGAACTATCCATAATACACTGTCACACCAAAAGTGCAAATGTGTGTACATATGGACTGTGGCAGCTGGTTGTGTTGGAGGCCGTGGATGCTTGAAAAGGGTGCAGCTAGGGCAACAAACACCCGCTCCTTGCTTCATCGGAAGTGACTTGGAGGAAAAATCATCCTGAGGTGACAGAAATAATTATGTAACTTTGTCTAGAACTGACAAAAAATACATTTGAGTGGCACAAAGCAATTACGAGTGCCCTCCTCCGAGCCGGCACCAGGCAGTTGATTGCCCCAGGTTAAAAATTCAACAGATAGCATAGTGACTATTAGCATCATCTTGTTAGCACACTCCCTTCTCCATTCCTCACCACCTCCCAAGTTAATTCAGCATGGTTCTGTGGTGCAGCCCCCTGACGTCCTGAGGTGGTATTCTAGATATCACCAGTTAGTTTCGTTGTGGCTGTCTCCCCATCCCCCACATAGCTTTGTGGGCTGGCCTTGACCTGAAATCCATCCCCGTAGTGAAACCTCAGAGCTTAATCCACTAAGTCGGTCTGGCTTTGAGCCCCAGAGAAAATGGGATTTCTAGAAAATGTTCACTTTAAAGAGAGATTTGCTCCCTTCACAGCTCCTTTTCTGCGTCACACACCATTAACTCACAAAACGCTGGCTATCGTCTGAGGCAGAGATTCAAGCTGGTTATGCATAAAGGGGCAAACTCCTGCATTTGCTGTATCTCCTAATGAGGCTCCATTTGATTCTCACATGCTGGGGTTTTCTGCCTCAGAATCTACATCACAAAACATACCAGTTTGCTCTCTTTCTTGCCTCCCCCGAGTATCATAATTTGACACAATGATGAAAAATATGGAGATGCCATTGCGATTTTGATTCTCCACCATTTCTCAATGTTACAGAAGTTTCAGGAAGGCTCACTCAGCTCACAGCCCAGCAAAAATGTACCTGCTGAACCAGGAACCCTGCATGCTTCACGGGGAGTCTATGCCACGCACCTAAATCCCCCAAAGCATTTCTGGAACACCGCTGACTTGACATCAGTGGACCTCTCTTTGCCACTCGTAGTATGGTGGTTATTTTCTGTTAATCACCTCCCTTCATTCATTCTCCACGACTCTCTGTCTTCCCTTGTACCCAAGCAGTGTGCCCCTTGTGGATGGCATCACCCAGGCTCCTTGCCAAGGAGAAGCCCCGCAGGAGGTCATTGGTGGGGAGAGAGCGGGGTCAGAGTAGTTTTTCCTTCACTCTTCAGCTTCAGTGTTTGGCCTCCTGGAGTAGTTATGTTCCTCCAGAATTAAAAATACACACCAGGAAATCCCTCCTCCTAGGCTCCAGCTCTTGCTTACTTCTTGTACTAACATTTCCTCTACTAACCTTTAGTACTTGATTTGCCAATATGCCTCACCATCCTTTAATTGTCCCTTAATTCTGTCCATACCCATGCAAAGTGTCCCTCCAATAAGGGCTCTTCCCTTGAACCTGTGTGCAAATTCTGTTTCCCTCTGGATGCAGGTAGAACCACCTGTCTGGGCTGAGAGTCCTGCCCCCAGAATTCTGGCTTTAATATTAAGAGAATTTTGCTTCAAGGCCCCCTTGTTACTGGTCTGGTCTGTTCTTGGGTCTTTGCCGCTAGTAAGTCACTCAGCATCCCTCTGAGATCATGCGGTGGCCCCATTCTGTTAACTAGTTGCCTGTCTTGTGAACTTTGGCCTTGTTCCTGAATGGGACACCTTGCCTGGTACCCGAGACCTTCTAGAGCTTGAAACTTGCTTTCATCTTGATAACTTCCCCTGTCCCAAGCCCTGGCGTCTGAATTCCCACTGAAAACTTTTCTTCTCAGTATGTTCACCTAGTTACCTAAATAGTACCTGCTTTTGGTTTCCTTTCTGCTTTATTACTATTGACTCTATATCCATGAAGACAATGGCTTGCCGGTTCAACTGGGATGACCACCCATTGCTTTTGCGATATTCTCCAGATGGCATTTATTACCTGTTTCCCTGGACTTGCAACCCCAGATCCACTGCCTAGGATCAGAATTCTCCTCTCATGTGCAATCTTCCTAATGTTTTTGTGTACATCTCTAAAGACAGCTGCCTGCCAGGACAACCACTGATTTCCTCCCAAATAATTTTTAGATACTGTGTCCAAGCTGCTGTTCGACCGATGAATGACAGCTCCCTGTCACAATCTAACTGACCAATAGCCACCTACTTCGCTGAATCCACATCTGAATACCAACCAGTCATTGGCAGTCCCGAACTTTTGAGGGTCAACCAGTTTGTAGTAGAGTCATTCCAGTGACAGTTCTAAAACAGCCAGTCAACAAGCCTTCCTTCTTCCAAACGTACTTTTAAATTCGGTGTCAACCAACTGCTACCTCTGTCACCAGCATAATCCCACAACAATCCCTGACCCCAAACCCCACTAAGATCAGCAGGCTACTTGGCTCAGAGGGATTATGGCTAACTAGTATACTCTTTCTTATTTAAGTAATGAATTCAGCGGTTTTGTTTCAGTTATTGAATGCTGATACCTTCCCTCCACAATATAAAATAGCACCTTTTGGCAACCTAAGAGTAGAAGTAGTCTTCCTTAGCTTGATAAAAGCAACGTGCTAGAGCTATAGCAAGTATCACAATGAATGGTGACACAGTACTGGCATCTCCATTAAAGGCAGAAACCAGGTTACCTGCCTTCACTGCTATTGTTTCAGTGTGAAAGGTAAGACCAGGACAGTAAAATAAGACAAAGAAATAAGGAACAAATATTGGAATTGTCATGATTTGCCAGGAAATGATTGTTGACCAAGAAAATCCCAACTACTCAACTTACTGTTTGGGTTCAACAGTTTAGAACCTAAAAGAAACTTAGTAAGGTGGTCGGATACGAACTCAACACAATACTATCAGTGCTAATGGTAATTGTTAATCTTTATTAAGTGCTCATAATGTGGTGGACCCTATTCTAAGTGCTTTGCAGGTTTCATTTAATCCAATACTCACAATAACCCTTGAAGTAAGTACTATTATGGTCCCTACTGAAGATGTAAGTTACAGTAAGATTGAGTAAATTGCCAAGAACAACGAACTTATATACGTTAAGTCCAAGATTCGCACCCAAGCAAATCAATATTAGAAATCATGCTTTAAACCACTGTTACAGAGGTCTCCAAGAGTTTTAGTCACAGATCCACGAGTAAAAGAAAAATTGAGCACACATCCACACTATATGCATAATTTTTTATTTTTAAATTGTATACACATGATAAAACAAATAAATGTTTAAAGGAAAAGATAAAAATGAACCGAACAATATTTTCAGATACATTTTATTTTACTAGTGGCCCAAGATATCCCTTAGCCTTCTCTGAATTAGTACACGTATGGTGACAGAATATGTCTTTTGATTTTTTAAATGCATAGCGTTGATACTTAAAATCATACCCTTTGTTTGCTCTCACCAAGGCTCAGGGTTTTTTTTTTTGACACAGCAGGTAATATCTGTGAATATAATTGAAACAGGGAAGCTGAAAAAGACAAACTTTTGAGTTACGTATGTATTTTGCATGGTTTAAAAATAATAGAATACTCATTTGTTACTGATATAATTTAAGAATTTTTTTTTTCAACCCAACCTTCAGTTGATTCCCGTTACTCTTCAGGCAAAGCAGACATTCTTGCATGACCTGGCCCTGATTGCCTTTAGTCTCAACTGACACTTTCAACCTCTCTTACTCTGCTTTTCATTGACAGTGGCCTGCTGTTCCTTCAACAAATGATTCCTCCACCCCCTCCCAGTTTTAAGGACTTCACACACACTCTTCCCTCTGGAAACTTTTCCCCCCAACCCCACACCTGCCCCAGCTCTTCCTTATCCCTCAGACACATTGCGTCTCCAGAAAAGCCTTCCCAGACCCGCCAGCAGGGATCAGACCCTGTTATGGTTCCCTTCACTTATCACAGATTATAATTATACTCTATATGATAAATATGTGTCTTTTCCATAAAATACTAAGTTCCACCGGGCAAGAACCATCTATTTTGTTCACCATTGTGTCTTCAGACTCTAGCACAATGCTTGAGCATATGGTAGGTTTTCAATAAATACTTGATGAGTTCATGGCTGATTGAATTCATTCCTATTTGTGATGACAGCCTGGACACAGGAGGATTAACAGAACATTCCTAAGTTAGCTCCCTTCCCAGGATACTTGTGGAGGCGTTTGAAGATTCCCACACACTCCTGGATGTTGGCTAGCCACTGCGCACTTCCCACATTGGTTACCTTCTACTCGCCATGTCATGGATTGAGGTAGCAAGACAACTTTGGCAGCTTGGGTCTTAAATTGCATAAGGGAAGCACTGGTAAAGGATTCATCAATGTATGAGCGTGTTACCTGCCGTGTCAAAAGAAACTGAACTTGCTAAATATATAAATATACTGTCTTGGTGATAAACCATATTAAAAAAAAAATATATATATATATGGGATATCTTGGGCCACTAGTAAAATAAAATGTATCTGGAAAAAAAAATATATATATATACATATATTTACCCAATTGGTGCTGAGTTTGCTTTCCCCTTAAAGCAGTGCCCAACACAAGGACTTGGATGAAGGTAGTCTATTTAGGAGATAATAACAGAAGTAGGAGCAAAGGAGCAGGGGGACTGAGACAGGCAAGGACAAGCCAACATTATCAAGGTTGCCACTGGAGGCAACGGGGGTTCCGATTGGCTAGGAGTTCTGGAAAGTGTAAAGTATGCCTCCTCGAAATGTCTGTCAAAGGACAGAGACAGGGCATTTCTCTGCAGGCTTGTGCCCCACCCTTGGTTCAGAGTAACCCTATGGGCATGAACTCTCCTGTGCTTCCAGCCCGCACAACTTGAGACATCAGGCTGAGTGCCACCCACAGACGTTCAACGTGATGGTAATGGAGTAGCAGTGAACAAGCGGCTCTGATTTGTAATTGTACCCGCCACCAGGAAGGAAACTTCTAGGGCAGCACATTTCATACAATAATCAGGAATTCAGAATAGGAAACGCAGACACCAGATGAAGACACTCTTTGTCTGTGATGATGATCATGGCTTTGCTCAAATTGACAATTTAAGTTGGCAATGCAGATAACTACAGAGCAGGCTGCCCAGAGTTTCTTACTGAGACACGTTGATTTTGGTTCTCCCATGAGCCTCTTGGCTTCTTCTTCCTCCTTTATCAGGGGGAGTGACAAGTTGCAGGCACCCCAGTGAATAAGGTCAAGAGGAATGAAGAGAGGCTATTTCCCGCCCATGTTTTGTAGTCTTCGTGTGCAACTGCACGCTGTTGGATGACAGACACCATCAAGGAGAAGTGTGAGTGCAGAGCCAGGCTTTAAGAATTACCCACCTTGTAATGTGGTTAAAGGTACTGTGGCTCTGACCTGACGCTCTGTCTTCCCTGCCTCCCTTACTCTCCCCACACCCCTCAGGCTCCTTCTCAGCCTGACTGCAAAGGCAGCGGAACAATCAAACTCTCAGTCAGAAGGGCCTGCAGATGACACTCTGGGTCCTTCCTTTTCAGCCCAGGGTGGGGCTGGCCACCACCGTCACCCCTATCTCCTACCTCGCCTCCCCAGAGAACCTCTGTAGGACCTCTGCAGGTCCCAAGGGACCATGAATCCTTCAAACAACAGCCTACAACCTCTTTGTGTTTGCAAACACTTCCAGAGACGTCTCTCTGGGTCTCTTGTGCTACTCATTTGACAAGTATTAAAAATCACAAACCCATCCCTTTCCCTCAGGTGATTAATGTACTTTGGTCTTTCTGCAAAGCACAGAGTGCTCTTCCTTCAGGCACAACATTTGATAAAGAAATGAATCCTTGACATTATTAATTCCCTGGGCTGAGATTTTGTTTAATAACTGTTCTGTCAGTGATAGATCTGAAGAGGTAGTGTGTGTGCGTGCGTGCGTGTGTGTGTGTGTGTGTGTGTGTGAGAGAGAGAGAGAGAGAGAGAGAGAAAGACGGAGAAAGAGAGAGGGTGGGAGGAGAATGGGGGAGAGAGGGAGGGTAATTTGATTGTGGCCTAGAGATTAGGCAGGCTGGCATTACAAAGCACCTCTTTATCCAGAACCTGAGCACCAGTGTGACAAATCACTGCTTTCTCCCCCTCCCCACCTCTCTGTCTGATTAAGCCCAAACCAGCCAATCACAGCACATGATTTGGGAAATATTTCCTCCTTGACATTCTGGAGAACAATCTCTTGCTGAGGAAAAAATACATTATAAAATAAATGGAAAAGCATCAATCAGCTGGGAAAATGTATTCTACTGGTTGGAGGCAAGTGATGTTTTTATTTAAATGGGACTGAAGGCAGAGAGGTTTGATTTTTTACTAAGATACCCAAACAGAGCTGGGAAGAATTTGCATAGACACGATGTCCTTTCTCCCCTAGATGGGAGTTTCATAACAGTAAGATGGACCAGTAGGTAGTTATCAGTGAGGCAGGCTCCACATGGAGGCCAGTAAATTACTTGTCCAATTTGGTGTTATTTGGATAAAAGTACAAAAGTAATTTCATTGCCAACAGTCTTTTCCTCTCTCTGTTTCTGTTTCTCTCTCTCTCTCTCTCTCTCTCTCTCTCTCTCTCTCACACACACACACACACACACACACACACACACACGCGCGCGCGCGCGCACATGCACACGCACGCGCCTTCCTCAGATGAAAGAATGGTCAAATTGTGGAAGAGGAAACCTTTTCCCTGTTGGAATGCACCCCGGGCTAGGTTTTAGCGATTGGCTGGCAAGCTTTCATACGGGAGAGGAAGCGGGCCTGGCTGCTAAACCTTCACGCGGCATAGAACCTACCAAGACGGGATAGGGTTGCCTCCGCAGACCTGCTCCGTGAGGCCCCAAAACATCTATCAGTCCTCTCCCCCTCCCTCGCTTCTCATGGCATAACCTTCTACCTCCTGTCCCCAAAGATAAAGAAACAGACGTGTTTGTATGACTCATAGGTCCATGAACTCAATCCAGAGGGTAAATAACTCACTGAATGAATGAGATATGTCATTTCCAGGCTATAAAAATAATTCACTGCCTCACCTTTTCCTAATGGGGCCTCATGGTCTGGTGCTTTCATGTCTGTCCGCCGCAGCTGCAGCCCCACAGCCCTTGCTAAGTCCCTCCAGCCCCTCTTGTGCCTGTGGGCTGAAGAGCAAGGACTTGAACCACTCTGAAGGACATCTGCCTCTTCCTGGATTGGGGGAAATGTATATATTTATATACATTTCTTTCCATTTGTGATACACCAAGATACCTACAGAGAGATTTTTTTCATGAATTAATAAAAATGTGAACATTCTATAGTTTCGTTTTCCTTTCTTAGTTAAAGGACAGAAACTTCCACGACAGAATTATATGTCTTAAGTTTAACCTGACCTGGTTGTGGGCCAAATAGCGAGGAAGGCTCAACTGATAACCCGTGACTTTTCCCTGCCTTTCTCATCTTCCTTACCCCCAATCCAGGCTCACCACTGTGTGTGCACACACACTCACACCCATACCCAAATACATACACACACACACACACACACACACAGGCAAGCAACCAGATGACCCAGTCCAAATCACCCATTACAGCTCTCATAAAGCAGTGCCTTTGTTACCTCACTGAGGTCTGCGGCCTCCTAGGACAATGCAGAGAGCCAAACCTCATGGATTCCTTTCACTTGCCAAAAGTCAACTCAGTCATTTCCTTGGTTACATCTGCTGTCCAGCCCCCAGAGCAGCAAAGACCCTATCTCCAGCTCCCTGAACTCCATCCAGACTCTACCTCCAAAGTTCCAAGTTTCCCCTCAGCACCTACCCTCAATACGTCTTCACCCCTCAGTTTTTCAGATAAAAAGAATGTTTTGTTGTTTTTGCATTTGATTCTTTTTCCCAGCCAGGCTCTGAACTCCACTAAAGGCAAGACCCTTTTCTGCAATTACGCCGAGCACACACACGTGTGTGAGCGCATACACGCGTGCTCCATCCAGAAATGTTCATTGCACAGAGCCAGCGTTTTGTAAATCTTTGCTATTAAATTTTAGCAATTTCAAGTCCTAAGAGACCGCCAGGAAGAAGGTATTTGGAGGCAGGGCAAGAGTTTGAAATCAGACCAATAAATAAATAAATAAATAAAAAGAGGGCACTAGAGTTTGGCAAGTTCCACAACCATTCTGACGCTCGGTACTCTTGCACGTTAAATGGCGATAATAAGGCTTTGCGCCGGGTGGGTGTGGGAATGAAGAGACCGGGGTGTGTAAGGAGCAAGCCGAGTGGCTGGTCGTGGTCAGCGGCCAATAGGGTACGGTTAGTAGAAAACACATCGTGTTGGCTTCTATGTCCTCATGGGCAGGACTTGCTACCAACCCAGGACTCGACTCACTGGTTCCTGAGCTGTGCTGTCTCTGGGCTCACGTCAGGGTCCACTCCTCCCCCCACACGTCCCATTTTCAACACGGCTCTCTGGTCCTGTTTTCCCATCTCCCCACTCTCCCTTTCTTTCTTCCTAATTTTGCCTTTGCAAAGCAGTCACTCTAGCACGGTCCCTTCTTTCCAAGACACACAAGAAAAATTAAATATTTGAAACCCCTTCATTCATGACATTAGTCCAGGATATCAGGCAGGTTTTCAGGGGCCTGGGGAGACGCTGCCACAAGAGCACCTGGTAACCATCTCCCTAGCAACAGAGCTCCAATGGCCAATGGACGTTCCTTCTGAAGCTCTAACAGAGTTTTTATTTCCAAAGCATGTCTGCTTCTTCCACTTTGACTAATCAACATCACGTCTTTCAGTGTGTGTTTGAGTGAAATAACAGATTACTGCTCAACCACAGTTGAATGACGGAGGGGTCTGATGACTCTCAAGAAGAAAAGGCAAAAGACAAAATCTACAATCGATTTTGTTGAAAAGAAAAAGCTTATAAACCTCTCTTTCTCTGCCTGCCTGAATTCTTATAAACAGTTATGTTTGAAAAACTGATCTCTTGAATCATGAACCATTCTTCCCCCCCCCCCCCCGCCCCAGCCCCACGCCCAGGCTCATGAGGACTTTGGGTTATGTCTCTACTTTTTTTCGTCTCTTTATTTTTGCTTGGAATACTTGAAACCCTACAAATACAGCCCACGCTTGGCTCACAAAAGTAACACCTAACACAGTGTCCAATGCCATGTCCAAGTAATTCTTACAAGTCTGGTTTTTGAGATTCTGACAACTGTTATGGACTGTGCCTTGTGTTTTCTAGCAGGAATGGTTAAAATGTAGTTTTGAAGACAAATTTCTCAGGTAAAATTTTTTCCTCTCTCTCCTTTGGAATCTTTTTCTCAGCCTTAGAAAGTTCTCTTGCCATTCTGTGACACCTGGAATTTGTCTGTGCCTCCTCTTTATCCTTTTGAGCCAAGACTAGGATTCTTGATTTTTTCTAATATACCTAAGGTCCTCATCCACATTTGAGTAAGATATTTAAAACAAACAGAGAAACTCCTTAAAATGTGTCATCCATTAGTTTCTGGCTCACTTTCTTCTCTAAATCCTCCAATACTTTTGAAAAGGTAAAGTAAGAAAGTGGAACCAGTTCTGTCTTGTATTCGGTTCTAAATACTTAAATAATTCTTGACTTTAAGTTAAAATGGTATTCATTGTCTGGCGAGGAAGAACACAAAAGAAGCCACGTGCTTGATTTTATGTTATTAACATGTGCTGAAAACACATTTGCTTTTGTCTTGCACAAGCTCATTTTCAAGATGATTAACAGAATGGATCGACACAGGATTTTTTTTCTAGGCTTAAGGAAGAATGTTAAATTGGGGGCAGCTGTATTAACACGTAGGTCTTTGATGGAGTCCTGAAAGTCACCACAAGGTGGCACACTAGCACAACATGAAAAAAGAAATCGCGTCCCAGGGGCCCAACTCTGTAGTCTCTGTTAATGCCTTGATTTTCCACTTACAAGCAAGAAAATGCCATGGAAACTTTTGTTTCCCTCTTCGAGGGAAAGAGGAGGGAAAGGGATGGGGAAGGCACAAAGCCCCCTTCCACTGTGTGTTGTGCGCTGCCCCATAACCACATCTGGACATTATAAATCATTGCGTTGCTGGAATCCAGCATTTTCTGATCTTAGCAACAGCCTCATTCTAAGCAAAAAGGAACCAGCATGTTCTGTTTAGCTTTAAAACAACTAGAATAACAAAGGAAAGAAAGAAAATCATTTTACAAAGGAGAAACAATCAGTGGAGTTTGTTTGACAGCCAGGACGGGGCGGGTAACTTTAGAACCTACCAGGTTGCTGGTTCCTTAGTCCCTACCTGTAACTTGTTCTGCTTCTCACACAGAGACGTGAAACCGCATCAGAGTTTCCCCTTAAAACTTCTTCTCTGTTCACAGCCCTCTCCAACACCCCGCTCCTCCCTTTTGTTACTCTTACTTTTTAACCTGAGCGATTGCTTGATATTCCACAGAACCTGCTTGGAAAAGGTGCAACGTTGCTGCCTTTGGGGAACAAAATCACTTCTGGGCATTCCAACAGCTGTGTTCTAGCTCGGCTGAGTCTGATGCCTCAATCTGTCACCCTCCCGCATTTCCGAGCTCCTGGATCTCCATGCAAAGTACCTTTAGACCATGTGCATGAGGATCCCTCTAATCTCATTAGATTTCTCATTTTCAGCATAATCCTGTCATGGTGCTGTGCACCAGTGCCCCAGATTAGTGGTTTGTCAGAGCGGTGCCCCACTAATGAGCTAATCCAAATAATGCTCAAATCCCAAATCAGATTTAAGACGATCCAGTCTGAGTAGAATGAGGGAGCCAGCAAGAAATGCTGGCTGAAAGAACAAGCTTTCTGTGCTCTTTGTTTTGCCTTAAAATAAAATAGGTGGAGTGCTGTCAAGCTCCAGAGTTTTTTCCTTTGCACAACATTAACCTCCATCACCCAATTGGGAATAATAAACAGAAAAGAGTACATCTGTATGGATTGGTATAAATTTACCTTAGAGGCTTAGAAAACACACAAACACACATATGCAAGCTTAATATATTCAGCAGATCCCCGTCCTTCACAGCTTCTAGTGTGCCTGACTTTCCTGTGAGCTTGGCCTTAAGACCTTGCAGACTTTGAATCCCATGTATTTCAACGGTGACTTGAGGATGTAGGGTTAGGTCAAAAAAAAATTTTTTTTAAGCTTATTTGTTTCCTTATTTTCCCTCAGGGTAAAGCTGGACTCCAGAAATCCCAAAATGTGTAATAGCAAAGTGAAGGTCAGGCCCTTAACAAAGGAACTAGGAAAACAGAATGCAATCAGAATCATTGTGGTTTCAGGTGTTCTTGAAAATGTAGCCCTGGCTTAAAAATTGATGCTTAAAATAGTTTTTTGTTTTTCGTTTTTTTTAATTTCTGTGCTTGTCTAGTCTTTTGGGGGTGAAAGAAATTACTTCTGTTGGCAAAAAGATAAGCTTTCATGATGGCCACCGAGCAGGCCGGTGCAAAGCCACAGGACAGTAAGCTGTCTTCCGTTCTCCTCCATGGCTCAGTAACGCATGCGCCGTCACAGTGACACTTAGCCTGCACCTGGCTGCTGTATCTTGAAGCTGAAAGCAGAGTTTGAGTTTTTAAGAGGCAAGTTCTGCAAAGCAAGGTGGTTGGCCTTTGTGTTTTGACACACACACCCAGCCAACTTGACATGGGAACGGCGGCCTCGGAATACGCAGATGGCCTACTCTGTGTTTGGACCTCTATCAGTGCTTTCTGATCGGTGCGCGGTAGTTCGTTCCCCAGGGTCTTCAGAAACGTCTTCAAAGGATGCACTAGGGAAGTACTTCAGGTTTGTTTCTGCTCACTTGTTGCATTTCCTCTCGATCTTGTGTTCTGTTTTATAATTGCTAGCCTTTTTAGGTTATGAGCTAACAAAGGCAAGTTTTGTGTTCGAGCTTTGTGCCAAACGGAGTATTACTGTCTTGCAACTGACATGAGCTTTCTTTCACTGGCTTCCAAGTGAACCGCGTGACGCACAGTCACAATCACCGAGAAGCTACCTGGAACTCAGGGTCCCCGCTGGACGCCCACGTGAGAGATGGCACCTGTCGCTCCCATTCCTTCACTGCTCTTTCCTTTCTCGTTGTCACATCCTGAAACATATAGAATTATGCTTGATCCTGCACCTTAGCCAAGCCGATAGCCCCTTCCTCCCTCATCTGCTGGATGGTCAATCAAGGAGATTGATTTATTTATTTCCCTATTTGATGACAGAGGCAAAGATTGCCAACAGAAATGAAGACTTGTCTCCACAGAGACTGGTACCTGAATTTTCATAGCATGTTTCTTTATAATAACCCCAAACTAGAAGTAGCCCAAATACCTATCAGCTGGTGAGTGGGTAAACAGATTGTGGTATAGTCACACAATGGAAATGCGACAACACAGAAGAACCTGAAAGATGCCAGATTCGGAAGGTTACATGCTGTATGAGCCCATTCGTATAAAATTCTCAAAAAGGCAGAAAACATAATAACTGAAATGAAGTCAGCGGTAGTCCGAGGCTGGGGGGAGGAGGGGTAGAGAAAGGACAAGAGGGAACTTTTTTGGGTAGATAGTAAAGTTCTGAACATTACTGTAGTCACAATTACACAAAACTGTCAAAACTCATGAAATTGTACACTTAGAATAGAAGAACTTTATTGCACATTGATTACACCTCAATTAAACAAAATTTTTAAATCCTTTTTGGATGGATACGTTTTCGTAGTTTATAAAACTGCCATAAAAGTCAAACACAACAGCTAGAATGAGCCATTTTGTATGTTTTGCCTTTATCACATTAGCTTTTCAGCTGCAGTTGAATTTGAAGAAGATCAGAATGATGTCCTGGAACGACAAAGCAAGTCGGTGCAGGTAATAATACCACCATATTCCGTCACACATCCACAGTCTTCCTAAGTTTCTTTACACGACATGTAAACAATGTGAACTTGTTCATGTGAACTTATTAGAAGTCGACGAGTCAAGCGCCTGGTTCTTCCGTTAACCACAGCCAAGGTAACCACTCTACGTCATCCTCCTCTCCTTGCCCTACCTGGACGCTAATGACAACTTGTAACCACAGTCCGCATCCTCGGCTTACCTCGGGAACAGGGCGCAAATTGACGATCGTTTTTCTTTGTGAATTATGACACAGGCGCATCGCCTCATCCCTGGAAGACAGCAGCCCCTGCCAATCCTCTAAAACAGCCAGGACAGAAATGAGAGACCCGAGAGGGCCTATCTGCTTCCCTGCTGACTCTAATTACCCAGCCGGGAATTTTACAATCCCTCCCCCCCACCCCCCCCATGTTGTGATGGTCGACTCTGCACTCTGTAGACTTGGCTGGTTTTTTCTTTTGTGTGCCCACTGCTGCCAAGTGCATTGGGCTCCTAATGAGGTTTGACACTAATGGAGCTGTGAGACAGTGTGATTATGGGTCCTCCCCCCATGTGGCGCAGACCTGGCAGGAAATGACCCCAGACTCTGCACCCTTCCACCACCCCCCGCCCCCAATTCTGTTGAAACCATCTTCAGCAGCCAGCTGGAGCTCCCCGCCTCCCCCTCTTCTCACTGCAGTTTCCCCTTCCCTCCATCATCATCCTGCAGGTGGCTGAAAATAAGATTTTATGGCCCGATGCATGGTGGCTTGGTTGACAGCACTGGAGACCTTCTTTCATTGGGGGGGGGGGGGGGCGGGGGGAGCTGTGGAGCAGGGAGGTGAGATTGGAAATGGGACCCGGGGCCCGTAAAAACAAAGACTTTCCCAACTTGCATTTAAAAAGTGCTCCAAGGAAGGGAGGGATCTAGGGAGGTTCTGGCTGTTTTCTATTAGATGCCTAACAATGTGTGTAAGTGGAGGCGATTTAAGAAAAAAACAACATGTGCTTCTGTAATTTCCATGTTGTGTGTGGTACAGGTGTGAGGGACCGGAGCTGACTATTGAACTGTGAGCTAATTATAGTCAGAAACAGCTGTTGTCCTCTAATGAGGAGACGGAGCCACAAGACTCGCGCAGCTAGGAAGCCGGAGGAAGCCTGTTGCAGGCTTCTTGTGGATCGCTTGCTCGTTACAAAACACTCCCTGCCACACACACTTGGTCACTGGCCCGTTCTCACATCCACTCCAGCAGGTGATAAGTAATTTTCACCTCACCATGTCTGGAGAGAGGAATATGTCCCCATTTTATTAACCTCTATGCTCCTTTTATTTTTATCCCCCAGCAATGTGTCATTCCCGACCCCCGGCCGTGCATCACCAGGATGGGCGCCCCTTCCCTAGCCCCCCTTTGATTTCTTTCAGTCCATCCCGTTCCCATTTTTCTGTGTTTCCAGAGCGATCGGATATTCCCAAAGCTGTCACCTATTCATCATGTGATGTAAATGCTTGCCTAGGCCACATTTTCTGTTTCTTGGTGCTCCAGTGTTCTCCCCACAGTCCCCTAAATGCGACCAAACATCTTTTTAATGTCGCGGAATGCGGACCTCAGAGGGTCTGTTGGTGGCAAGAAACACGACTTCCCGTTTGGATGTCATTCCCAAACACGTAGGGGAAGTGTTAGTTTAAAGTGTTATTTTTAAAATTACGTTTAAATGTTAATAAAATCCCATGCTCGCGTTGATCCAAGTATTTAGGACACGTTAAACCTCAATACCTTGCAAGGACAGAAAGAGTCAAAATCCACCAAATAAGCTGAAGAAGCAGGTCTCTGCTCCATTACCCCTAAAAATGCTCCTTTCTGATCAATGAAGAGAAGGCAATTTAAAGTGACCATCCCCTCCCACCACAATATATAAAGTATCATTTACTGTGCCATTGAATTAAAAACAAGGGCTCGCTATGGCAACCATCCTAACAAGAGGCACTATTCACAGGCTATCTTGGAAGCCCGGGGTCCGGGGCGCATGAAGCACCTTTCTGAAAGCACTTGTGGGCAAGCTGGTGGCATATGTGTGTTTTATAGCATGCACAAGACAGGGCTTGTACCACGAGAGCTTTCTCTGCAATCTGTACTGCTTTTGGAAGGGAAAGGGGAGCTCCAGCAGCTATGTTTTTCTGTAGTTTAGGATTAGTGGAAATTTAATTGAAAATAAAACACAGACCAACACTAGTGGCTACTAAGAGAAAGAACAAAGAGTTCTTCATTGAGCCAGCCCACCACATGGCAGCTGAGGGACTGCTGTGGCCTCATCTGCTCGCTTCAGGGCAGCATCCAGGGCTTGGGAACAGTCCACTCTGTTATCACCCGCCGTGCGGCCCCATTTGTGACCCAAGCATTCCTGAAGGAACCAGAGTTTTCTGTAACACAGACAGAGAAGGGTGCGTTTAACGTATACGTTGGTGGGTGTGTCCACTTAAGCTGAATGTCTGATTTCTTCTTACCCCAGTACCCTTTTCTTACATTTTCACCTATACTTTCTAGAGCCGCCTTTGTGCCACACAATATCTCTCAAATCTTTATCTCAACGGCCTTTTTAGTTTAACCTCAGGGAAAGGAATCTTTCCTCCTCTCTCATGCTCTCTCTCTATTCTCCTTCTCCCTCAGTGAATTCTCAGGAAAACATAGATACTAATTACAACACACTGTAGGCAAAGATTACGTAAGAATTAAGGGCTGAGAACATTTTATCCACCCGGAGAATACAGTTTCTGGCTAATCTGAGTGGCCCTCTTCAAGCTTCCCAGGTGTTAGGGATGAGCATTTTTTTCCTGCTGTTTTTTTTTTTTGTTTTTTTTGTTTTTTTTGTTTTTTTTATCCCTTCCTATTCCCCCAATAGAAGCTTCTGTTGTGTTCTGGCATGAACTCCTCCAGTGCTGAGCCTCCATGTGAAGGTGACATCTGGCTAAGTGTCTCTCGCCCTCCTGCTTTCTTCTTTAGATGCCAAAGGTCACCCCTCAGTATTCTCACTGCCTCCTGACCGTAGCTAAAAGTAAAAGTATCCTCCAGCTTGTGATTTCTGGGGACTCAAGAGGCCAGCTCCTTCCCTAGTTCCTGGGTCAATTATGTTAGCTGCCTTGATTCAAAGTGACTATGTCCAAAGTACGGCTTTTTCATGAATATGATGCTCAATAATTTAAATCCATGCATTCAGAGGTTTTTACCCACTTCAGCTTCCACACCATTCAGAGACTATGTCAGAACCCGGTATGGTGTTTTGTGCGTATCCGTGTTAAATAAACGTTTTGCTACGAATGAATGGGCGGATGGGTGGATAGATAGATAAATGGATCGATGAAGAAATGAATGAATACAAGGCTTGTTCTGCATTGGAAAATAGCAATTTGGTTTAGCCTATTTGCAGATGAAAAAAAAAAAAGCAGCTTAAAGCACAATTTCTTAAAAGTGCCATCTAACTCTTTTGAGGAGCTTGCATGTAAAGAATTCTCTGATTTAATGTACACTTTAAAAATACTTCAATAGGGGGAAATAAGCAAAAAGAGCCCAGCGAAGCTTTTCTAATTTTGACAGTTATGTTCTTAGGGAGGGACACAGATTCCATGTGGAATACAGGTCCACAACTCCTTATTCATCATTCCGAAATCCAAAGAGCTGTGACAAATAAAAGTTTTTCATAACTCATTTGGCAGAAAACCTCACTTGAACTGACGCGAGGCTATTTACAGGCTTTGTTTATATTTATCCTACCAAGTGAGGCTATTGACACACGCGACTGTGGAAATATTAATGTTTGATTATAGGGGGCTCCAGATGTCCCTGAGGTGTTAAGTAATAGACGGCATATTCACCATATTTATTCCATCTCTAAAATCTAAAAAATCTTGCATTTCAATACATATGGCCTCCAAGCATTGAGGAAAGGGATCGGGACTCTACACTAACAAAATGCCGCTTTAGTAGTCCGAGTTTATTCAGTAACTGGAACAGATTGCCAACAAGACAAGACATTCAGAGGTCGTAAATATTGTATATAAAAGATCTTAGTGCTTGAGACCTTACAGCATTATATTTTCAAAGCATGAATTCTTCATACGGCAAACATATCCTGAGCACAGGCCAGGCAGCTTCGTGATTATACAGCAAAGACCTCAGAGGAGACTGCTACCGTGCTTGTTCTCAGAGAGCTCAGTCTCCTGAATAATTTGATAAGTGGCACAAAAATTACTTCCTATGTACCGGAGGCTCTAAAACTTGCTTCCGTTTTTGATCCACTTGAAGCTTTCTTTGTTTCTTTTAATTCTTCTGCATTAAGACCTATGAAAATCACAAAGCGATTTCTTAATTGCAGCCACACTAACCGCTCCCGATTTTGAAAGCATGGGGTGTTTTCTATCCCAACGGGGACCGCCCCAGTGCTTCTTCCGTGACCCAGGGTCTTCTGTGTACCAACAGCACCACTGATTACTCGGCGCACCTTGACTGGGGACAGCAGTTCCTGGTGGGGTTTGGATCAAAGAAACTTTGAAGTGACAGCTCAAGCCCGGACACCAGCTCTGGAAAGATCCATTTCTGCCTCTAAAAAGCATTTACTCCTGAATTTTAAATGAAATGAAATGAAAAATTCACTGACCGACATCAAATCCCAAGTCTCTCTTGCCAACCTGGGTGGGAAAAGAAGCGGGTGAGGGCTTGCCGGGCGGGAGGCCGGCTCAGTCAGCACGTCTCAGACAAAAGTCTTGGTTTCGTCGGCGCAGGGCTCCAGAGCCCAACTTCTCAATGGCCCCGTTAATGCAAAAGCTACAGATTTCACTGTATCCATAGAAACTGATGTTAAGCAAATTACGTGTCTGGCAGGTGAACACCAAAAGTGGGAGCCTGGGCCACTTCCGTGAGGAAGCCGTGTGGCACTGTGGCGCTGAGAATGTGTGAAGCTTCTAGACGAAGGTGATTTCTGTGCCTGTGTTGGGTCTAAACTATGGAAGAGTTTTGCTATGTAGTTATTTTGCTGCACTGTGACTCCGTGATCTTTTAAGGAAGTGCTTCTGCCGGTGTGTTTTCTATGTACTTTCCTTGCAGCAATGAAAAGGCCTGTGGAACTTGCTAGGCAGGGTGAGAAGGACCAAGGGCTCATCTAAACTTCCACGTAGGGGACACATTTGGGTCTCCCCGTCGGGTCCCACCAAATCTTTGTTAATGGGCATTTTGTTCCAGTCATGGGACCTTCACAGGCTGCTGGTACTCATATCTCCAGGGGGACAAATTCTATTTCAAGAAAAATAGCACCTCTTCTCTTCCAAGAGATCTGTCACCACTGCAGAGTTGGGAGGTGCTGCTCACAGCCCTGGGTGGGAAGGCGGCTCGCTGAGTCAGCCCTACCGAGTGCGAATGGTGTGCAGTCATTAGGGTGATGACTTCCATGGGAAATGACCTGAAGAATTTCAGTAATGAAATTCCATGCAGGAGTCGTGAACAGCCCGCAAGTACCAATCCATTCTAGAGCCTGGGCTCAGAGCAAACTCTGTCAAGCATGAAGTCGGGTCCTTTCAAAGCATGCTTTGACATGGCTTTAAACAAAGAGGAGCAAGCCTCTGCCTTGGACTTTTATTCATTCATACCAGATCTCAAGAAAGAGGACAGACTAATCTCCTTCGTTGATGCTGTCACAGCATTGGATTTCTGACCAGCCAAAGGTCACTCCGGTGACACTGCAGGTGGTAGCCAGCGAAGATTCCTAATTTGGGAAGCTTTGGAGGGAACACTGGGTGAAGGCGGAAATCCAGACTTCTGCTACGAAGCAAACTTTGTGCCCCAAACCAACCGCAATAGAAAAATAATCCTTCCTCTGGTTTCCTATATCCTATTTTCTTAATTGGGTGGGCGGGAGAGCGAATTTCCACATGGAGCAAGTAGGTGGGCACAGGCTGTATAAATCCCATACTTGCAATCTTTGGCAGGGATATGCACTGCCATTATGCCTTCTAAATGTCAGCTGAGGTAGAAACCGGTTCCAGATCTGAGAGGTGCCAGACACCTGCTCCCTCAGCTCCAAGACGTGCTTTGGCTGGGAGGTCGCCCATACACAACCCTTTCTCAACACGCACCGGTCCTCTGAACCCAGGAGCCATTTAGAATGCGGAATATGCTCAGATTTCCCTTCCTTCTCAATGCCCACATTCCCCTCCTACAATTTGCTTTTCTGATAGGAGGCTTAGCTGGGCGTCTGTGCTTTCGTTTGGTACCGAAGTTCTAGAAATTTCCGAAATGCCATCTTTTCTGTGGAAGGCTGTGACCTTTCAAAGAGCCAAATGCCTCAGTTAGACAGTAGCAACTTCGAAGACCATCTTTCTTACAAAAAAAAAAAAAAAGTTTTTAACCTAGAAGAGAAGCTCTGCTGACAAGCTGCCTCATGAGGGAGAAGCAGGAGGACAAAGGTAATTGACAGTGATCCCATTCTGGGTTATTTTCGTTTCTTTTCACAAGCAATTTTTATAAATGGTTTTGTTTACCTTTTCTAAAATGAGCGTGGGTACAGCTATATCTAAAATTCAGTGCACCCAGAAATTTGAATCCCAGGAGGGGTGGTCTGGCACCCAGAGCTTTGTTTGTGGAATATGGGTTCTTTGTGAATACCTTAGCCTCCAAATCCATCAGGCTAGGACCTAAGACAGTAATAGCTAATTTACTGAGCATTTACAAGGTTACCAGACACTAGTATCTCCCTCGTACTTCTAGCAGCCCTATTAGGTAGGCAATGTTATTATCCCTATTTTACAAATGCAGAGAGTAAGAAAGGACACGGAAAGGTTAACTAACCTGCTACTTTGGGTGAGACACTCTTCTAAATGCTATGAAGCACATAGCATGTATAAACATGTTAACTCACAGTGATCCTGAAGGTGCGTAGTGAAGGTGTTCAGAACGAGTGTCCCCAAAATGTGCCAATTTCGCATGTTGGACTGTTTGGAGATGAAGGCAATCAAGGCCCAGCAGACTCAAGAAAAACTTTTACCTCCCTCGGCTACCTAAAAGAATATAGATAGGGGGCCTGGCCCAGAATGAAAACTATTACCAAGAGATTACTTTTTTATGTGAATGTCTGGATGGCAGGACAAACATCTAACTACCAAACATCTGCTTTTCTTATTGTCCTGTGAATCACCCCCCTCCCCTGGTCCCTTTCTCATTCCTTAGCTCAAGATGCCATATAGGCCTCAACTGCCTGGCTTGTCCATGGGGCTCCCACATATACATATATAATCACGTTTGTTTTTCTCTTGTTAATCTGTTTTATGTTAATTTGATTATTAGACCAGCCAAAAAACCTAGAAGGATAGAATAAAACATTTTTCCTAGCAACAGTGGTATTATTATCCCATTTTACAGATGAAAAAGTGGAGGCACAGAGAAGTTGTCCAAGGGAACACTGTAGGGGGGCTAGGATTTAAAACCTTGACAACGTGGTTCCAAATTCTGTGCTCTTAGATAGGATGTTAAATTACCTCTCACATAGTCTTTAATATTGTTCTTGCAGTCTTTATTTTCCTTAATAAATATTTCTTAGGGTTGTTATTAGGATTATGTCATATACTCTACGTGAGGAACTTCGTACAGTGCCCGCACGCAGTAAAATACCACGATAAATATTAGTTACTATTATTACTAGTTGTAATAACGTTCACGCTGCATGGCTTTTTCCCAGTGGGAAACAGAATGAGAAGAACACACTTTTATCTACCTTAAAGCAGCTGTACAAGAGCACCCAGCTACAGACAGTTACTAAAACCTCGTTTGTGTATGACGAGGAATGCTGATAAACTCTGTACTATTTGCCATTCTTCCTGTGACTGTGAAACATGGCAACCATTTCTCTCCTTTGGAATGCTCATTCGTGGCAAGCTTCAGAGCCAAAGAGCGAGTGGAAAAGAATAAGGAAGTTCTGTTAGATTTTAAGGAGGGAAAAAAGTAAGAGCCTCTTCATTCATCTCTATAAATACGGATCATAATCCCACCTTATCTAGTACTCAGAGACTGCGTGAGCCTCCGGTGAGATAGCAAATACGAAGAGGCTCTGAAAACCGTGCACTCGCATCAAGCAGTATCATCCGTAGGGGACGGGGGCCCGGAGAAATCCCAAACGTGCACCAGTCACACACACACCGTAAGCAAGGAGAGCCGCCCTGGGGGGCCTCAGACAGGGGCTCAGAGGCTGCCGGAAAAAAGGTAGCAAGTCTGGGGGAGGGAAGAAGAGAAGCTGTGCTTCTTGGAGGCCTAAAGGGGAACTGCATGAAATCACGATGGCAGGAAGAGAGGCTACCGCCCAGGGGGCAGGTACCAAGAGCATCCAATGCGGGAATGTCTCACACTTCCTTGGGCACAGCTGCAGAGGGCCAGCCTGGAGGGCCAGCCTTCCCCCTGGGGCGGCGAGAACACCGGGTTCAGTTGCTGTGACAAACCTCTGGGGCAGCGGGTAGTCAGCAGGCAGCACATTCCCAGGGACGTTATCCTGCCACCAGAGGCTCCTCGAAGCAAACTGTGGAATGTAGGACTTCAAGGACGAGATGAATGTGTTTGAAGGCTCAGGCAAGCCCACCGCCAGAAGACTTACAAAGAGCTGAGAAAACGCAGAGAAATGGCTCGGAGAAGACCCATTATGCACAGCCTCAGCGATGTGCCATTGCTCTCCGTTTTTCACCAGTGTCTCAACAATGACAGACGAGGAGACACTGGCAGTTGATGCTTAGTGGAGTCGCAGACATGTGGCAGGCAGAAATTCCTGTGTGACTCTGTTGCTGGCCAGTCCACTAAGGGGGGGAAAGGATTTGCAGAATGGGGTAGTTTGAAATCTTTTCGACAGCATCACCAACTAAAATATTATACCCCGGCAAATTTCTTCCAGCTTGCGTTTAGAGCCAAGTCTGGAAGAACGCATTCCATCAGCCAAACCGATGGGTGTTAGAGTACTTGCAAATAGGCTCATTTGTTAAAATGGCAAATTGTGATTTAGTATCCTTGGAACTGGCCAGATTAGCAAATGAGAATGCTTTCTAATGATAAATTGTGCTAATTTGGGTTTCATTGGTCAAGTGAGCTGTTACTCTGTATTTTACAACCAAGTCTGACAACAGGAGTTACTGAAGACGTTCCAATCATATTTTGGGGGAGTGTTTCTGCCAGAACTCCAAACAGTTCAGCAGTAACAGTTGCCTCAGATTTCCTTTTAATAAACAAAGTTATTTTGGCATGTTTATGCTGTGTTCCTTGCGGATTTTTGGAGATCAATTCTAGCTTATTTGGATACACTGCTTTGTAAGGCTTCGTGACTATCAACACACGGATGACACATAAAATAGAATGCCATTTATCACATACACTTTTCAAAGTTATTTTTTTCCACTTTTAGGAGAAATACATGAACGATAGAGAAGATACATAAATTTATAAAAGCAGCACAATTAGTCCTTATTTGTTTGGTAATAAAAGAAAAAATCAGCTCAATCTGTTTCACTGGCTCATGTAAGGAGGAAATCCAAGTGGAGTTGATGGCTTCAGGCATAGCTGGTTCCAGGAATTAAGCTGTGTCTCCTGTGTCACATGCTGTGGGAAAGCAGACAAAAACTCTGGCTGCACAGTTTACTACAAATAGAGACAAAACAATAGCCCATATTTCCATCACTCAAAACAATCATGCTTGATATTTTGGTATATTTTCTTATCTCTCTTTCAGGCACATCTTACCTTGCTCATTGATAAATTTTCAAACGAGCCAGTTAATGTGCCCTGAAGATGCAGTAAAGATACGCATGCATTTTCACATCAGTGTCCAGACACTGACTCACAGTCTTTGCAGGGAAATGTCAGAAGGGCATGTGCACGATGCCTGCTCGGGCTCTCTACGGCTGCCACTCTTTGGTGACAGCACTATCCAAAGAAACTCTCTACAGCGATGGAAATTTCCTACATCTGCCTGTCCAGTAATTAGTCACTAACACACTGAACGCTGTAAATGTGGCTAGGTGCCACTGAGGAAATAGAGTTTAAATTTTGTTTAATTTTGAGAAATTTACATTTAAATAGCCACATGTGACTACTGACTGCCATACTGGATCACGCGGGGCCCACACGAGTTCCATGAGGAGAAGCCACCGCTTAAACATGAATACATGTCCTTCCCCTCTACGGATAATAGAAGTATCATCGAAGGCTCAGATGGGAAAAGTCTAATGGAAAGACATTTTAATAAGCTTCCTTGGTAGCTCCTTTTTGTCCGCAAGTGAGGTCCTTAGCTCTGCTGCAGGCTGAAGCCCTAGTCTTCCTGCTCACCCAGAGCCAGTGTTGAGTGCCTGCTTCTCACTCACACAGCACAGTTCTCAGGAAAGTTCACGGGTTTTCCAGCACTGTCTTGATTTACAAGTTATTTCCTGTTTTGTTCTGAAGAGGCAAATATGGTGTGGAGGCTCAGGAAGGTTAAGGAAGAGCCTGTCTGGATCACAGAGCATATCTGTGAACACCCACAGCTGTAAACACACACACACACACACACACACACACACACACAAGCAAAAACAAACAAAGAGCTAAAAAGGGTGACGTCATGGTGATTTTAGGGTTTCTACTGAAACAGAAATGTGTAAGTGTTGTGCCATGACTCTTTTCCTCCACATTTTCTTATCTGTTAGTGAAGGTTTGCAGTCCTTTGGCAATTAAAACACAGACCCTATCACTGTCACCGTGGCATTTATTTTATCAGCGTCAGCGTTGTAAATACCCCAAGTGATGCAGCAGAACCATAACCTTCAAGGAGTGGCTAACACAAGACTTCCACGGCAAGCGTACGATTTAATATGATAGTCTCGGAGATACAACAGCAAAACCTCTTTGGGAAGATCCATGATAATGTGAAATCTGTTATGTGCCTTCTGTTCTAGATTTCAAGCGCTTAACAGGCAGGGACCCATCTGTCTACTGCCCAAGATGCTAGACTCCTTAGGAGGCCAAGCAGGAGCCTGAAGGCAGGGCTGCCTGGCTCTGAAGTCAGTGTGTTTCCTGGCACCAGCCCATCACCTCTTCCCCTGGATGACTTGGTATTGCCAGCATTTGGAGGAGCAAAGAATCGAGGGAATGTTCCCCCAGAGAACGTGACCGAGGGATTCGACAGGCTTTGCTCCTTTTTTTTTCCCCAGTATGGTCAACACCGACGTACTCCTGAAACATTGCGCTTCCGGAGTCTGTTTGATAACAGTTTTGTTTTTTGTTTTTGGATTTTTGTCTCAGTCATAATGTGAGGAATATCTGAAGCGTACCAGGCGGGCGGTGCCTTTGTGGCTCCGTCGGTTAAGTGTCTGACTTCGGCTCAGGTCACGCTCTCACCATTCATGAGTTCGATCTCTGCGTCAGGCTCTGTGCTGACAGCTCGGAGCCTGTTGTCTGCTTCAGATTCTGTGTCTCCCTCTCTCTCTGCGTCTCCCCTGCTCGCACTCTGTCTCTCTCTTTCTCTCTCTCTCTCTCTCAAAAAGAAACAAACATTTTTTAAAAATTAAAAAAAAAATCATTCTTGAAAAAAAAAAAAACAAAAAGGGGAAAGAGTACCAGGTGCGTGCTGGTTAGCCCTACACAGTGTCATGCTGCCCAGTGTGCCTGGCATTCTACAAGACTCTTCCAGATGAGCTCATGCTGCCTTTTCTGAGTTTCCCTGCCAAGGGGGAAGCAGACCACTCACTCTCTCTCAACCCCTCTAAGCCTCAGTCTTCATGTCTACAATGTCTACAATGGAGATAACCATACCACCCACCTCTTAGAGCAGGAGTTGGAAAACTATGGCCGATGGGCCAAATCTGGCCTGGCATAAGGCAAATCTAGCCCTGCCAATTCATTTACTAATTGTTTATGGCTGCTTTCACACTAGGAAGGCAGAGCTGAGTAGGTGTGACAGAGACCATATGGTCCAGAAGACTTTCTAGGAAAAGTTTGCCAATTCTTGTTGTGAGGACCATGGCATATAGTAAGTGCTCAATAAATATTAATAGCTGGTATTATTATTGTCAGGCTCCTCTTCTTTTCTCTCTTCCTCTCCCCCAAACTCACTTCCATAAGAACATTGTTGAACATTCTTCATGCTATCGGTGTCAGTTCTATCCTTTCTCTTCAGATCAAAACTACTCTCTCAGCCTGAATTCTCTAGCTCCAATGGAGTGTGCTTGCCTTTATCAAGCAGGGTTCGGGGTCCCCTCAACTTTGCTAAAGTCATTTCCCTATCCAGTCGCCCCACTGCTTTGGCTTTAGCTTCTTGAGTACATGAGGAGTAGTCCCCATGGTGTATGGTTATATAGACTGGACATTGTTAAGCCATGTTCAGGGATTCTACGGGTGCTTGGATACCAGCCACAGCTCTTTGTTTGGTCCTGCTTTGATTTCTGCCCAACTCTCTGACTGTTCTTCTGTTTGGGGAGGAAACCTCAGTGGCTTCTGTTAATCTTCTCCTTAAGTTCACATCCCCACTGGGCAACCACCATCTTTTCTTTCCCCTGGTTGCCACTCTGACCTGCTTTGCCCTCTCAACTTAAAAGACTTCTTAGAAAAAAAACAAAAAACACCAAGTTTTACCTATGTCAGTTTAAAAAAAATTTTTTTTTTAATGTTTATTTTTGAGACAGAGAGAGACAGAGCATGAATGGGAGACGGTCAGAGAGAGAGGGAGACACAGAATCTGAAGCAGGCTCCAGGCTCTGAGCTGTCAGCACAGAGCCCGACGCGGGGCTCGAACTCACGGACCATGAGATCATGACCTGAGCCGACGTCAGACGCTTAACCGACTGAGCCACCCAGGCGCCCCATTACCTATGTCAGTTTAAGTCAGGAAAGTGAAAATTCGGCCACAGGGAGTTTGAGCCCTCTCATTCATTTCTCAAGAGCTCCTTGTGCAAGGACACCACCCAAGTGGGGATTCTTAGGCTTTTATTGCATTCTTGATGAAAGACAATATCCCTTCTTGGGAATAGAATGACGAGGGGGTGGGAGTGGGTAGCTAAAAGCAGTCTCTGAATCTTATTTTTAAATCCAGCACTTGGCCTTCCCCATGTTCTGTATACATGCAGATATTTCTATCCCACACTGTCAAACCACTTCTGGACCCTGTCTCAATTTAACAGTCAAGGTTGACATACTAACTCTATTCCACATATTATTGTGTATCCCATCTTCTATTGTTTTTTCTTCCATCCTTTTAGAATTCTACTTATGTTCTTGTTTTCACCAAATGTTTCGGGCACAATAGAGATTTTGGTTTTGGATGTTCTTACAACTAAAAAAAGATGGCCTCACCGTTCCCAGTCACACAGGGGCAGGGGTTTTGACACAAAAAAAGTCAACTTTCAGACTTAAGATAAAGATGTTACTTTGGAGCAGTTGTCTCCGTGTTTTGGGAGTTTGTGGGTGGAAGAGATGGTAGGGAATCTCTGGGTGTCTTCTGCAAACTCTCTACAGCTGTCAAAGATTCTGACATACCTCAGTTCTGATATACTTGTCTTGAAATTAAAACTCTTTATAGACTAGGAATTAACTCTCCTAAAGACTAGAGATTAAGTCTGTAGGAAGCTAAGGTTTGTTTGGGCAGCTCCAGGGTATTGGGAGTGTGTTTTAAAATTGGAACACTTTCTTTGCTCAGGAGGCCTTTTCTCCAGCATAAGGATGACAAGGAGAGACAAAGGAATCACAGCCATCATGCAATAACAAATAACAATATTTTTGAACTATGAAGTCCAATTTGTTATAGTTGCATTAAAATTTGTTGAGTCTCAACTCAAACTTTCCTTGGCTAGACATATAGAGAATGTGAAATGTGACTCAGCCCTCAAGGAGGTTGAAGTGGATTGAAAGCCATTTCCAATGGGAGATTTTTTTCCTCCTCTTCGAAAGGGTTAACTTTCATTGTGGGGGGAAATGTTTTAAAGATCCTCACACAATGTACATTAAAGACAGTTTGCTCATGGAAAGCACACACACTGACAGTCTTAAGTGAATTTTCTTTAAAGGGACTTTTCCCTTTTAAGAACTTCTGAAATGTGACCCCACAGAATAAAAAATTTGACCTAACCCACCATTAGTCTTGGCTAATCCAAATCCAATTTAGGTCTATCCAAGATGTGGCCAATGTTCTCATCCTCTTAAGTCCTTGAATAAGACAATTCCAGAAGTTTAATCAAGAACCAAAATTTGCTCTTCTGCCCACACAAATCCTAAAGTGATCTCAATATATTGGATACATACACTTTTTCTCAAATTAGATTGCAAGTCTCTGAGATGGGGGAATGATCTTTTTATCCCTTTGTATGCTCCCCTCTTCCTAAACACCCCCAAACTCTTAGCATATATTTCTTAGGAATAATAACATAAATGAAGGCTTACTATTTGCCAGGCACTGAGTGGTTACAGGCATTACTGCACTTATTTCTTACAATTACCCTTGGAGATATGGAAACTGAGGGTTAGGAAGGTTAGAATAATTGCAGTAAGGCATAAAGCTAAAAAATCGCGGAGTAAGGATTTGAATCTAGGCAGTCACGACGGAGAACACACATGTTGAACCACCATGCTGCCCGGGCTCCCTCATTGCTCTCTGGCTAAGCTGGCCAAAATGCCAGAGGTGCTCAGTGCTGGCTTGTGGAAGGAGAACACTTCTCCCCAAGAACACTTGAGAGGCATCATCAGTGAGCTTGTGTGCTGTGATAATGAACGTCTGCACCCTCCCTGTGCAACCAACTGAGTGTCTGGCCACCCAGTTTCACATATTCTGTTGGAAGTGCACTCGATCGCATTGTTATAATCTATGCTTTTTTCTTCACAGTCGTCCAAAGAGGCAAATCACTCACAATCTTCCTTCAGAGATAAATACAAGGCAGAGAAAGAAGAAGCAGGTCAGCCGAGTTTAGGAAGAAAGTCAGTGGGGAAACCAAGGTTGCGTCTGCACCCCTTGATTTCTCAACAGCCTCTTAATTCAGACTTTCCCCTCCTCCAAACAGATCCCCAGATATGCCTTGGTGAAAACACAGGGCTATGAGACCACCCCCCCCCCCCCCACCGCCAAAGAAGCAAGATAAAACCACAAGAAAAAAAAAGAACGTGATATAAATGCAGAAGAAGAAATGACAAGTCATATGCTAGTCTATTGGTAAAAATGTTTTAAAGTATTTTTCTATGTGTACCAATCATGTGGAATGTTCTTGGGATTCTGACGCCACAAGAGTTCTCTGTGCTAATACAGTTTCAGATATATAATTTACAGTAGAGTAAAAATCCCTTTTTTGTTTCCTTCAAAGAGGCACTGTGTGAAACTGTTTTCTGTATTGGGAGATTATTGAAAGAGGTCCATTACACCCAATTAAATGCTGGTACTTACAGAACATTCTTTGCAACACATCTTCTGCATCTTACTTAGGGTTATTACTTGGGTGGCCCAACTATCGTTGGATTTAGAAGGTCTATGTTGAAAGGAGAATATGGAAATGGTCCTGGAAAGGAATGATATATTTAGGATCCTTTAAACACTGTTAGGTATATTTAGTATATCCACTTAATGCTGTTTTGGGTGATTTATAGTCTGGGCTATGTTCTGCTTCTTAGAAATTATTCCAGTTATATTTCAAATTTTAATTTGCAAAATATTTTAAGAAGTACAAAACAAACAGAGGCGGGTCCAAGTTTTCTCAGACGGCTGGAACAGTGATAACACAGATTCTGATACAAATTCTGGGCACAAAGTGGGCTTTAGCACCTCTCTACCTCTTCATAATTTTTCACTATCTCTGGCAGTATGAGAACGAAGACAACTTGCTGAATTTCAAATGTCCTTCAGTAACTGGAACATTGCATTCTAATGCATTTTGATGAGTCAGATTAGTTATTTGTCACATATGTTGGTAATGCAAGGAAATGTATTCAGTCCAGAAAATTAATCCAGGCAGCCAGCCATGAGCAGATGAATGAAAGTGACCAAAAGCAGATCGGAACAGAGGGCTGAGGAAAGTATTTTTAAGGAGGCTATTCGGTAGTCACATCCTTTTAATACTGACTAATAGATTTAAGAGGTGAAATCTCTACCTTTTTTGTGAAGAAGGAAGAAAACTTTTCTGCATTTGGGGGATGGAGGGGGTACACAGAGATACTGCAATGATAAGACTATATAATTTTTTTCCTTCCCTGGATATATATATCTCACTTCTAGGACACATGTGGATTCCACTAACCTGTGGAAAGAAGGAGATGGGGAAGTCTCTGTTGCCAGCAAGCTGTTTACTAGAGATTAGAAAGTGTTAGGATTCCCTGACACAGCTGGCTGGGGACCCCTTGCCTTGGAGATCAACAGGAAAGTGAAAAGTCTGGGCAAAATTTTGCTCTGTCGCTGGTCGCCTTTCTCCCACAGCTGAAAATGACATCGCTCTTCCCGGGCCGTCGACATGAGATAGTGTCACATCCCGAATGAGATCACTAGGTCATAATCTCATCCTCAACCTGATTTTCTTGGCCTGTGTGACCATTACTGGGGGAAGAGGGGAAGGATGAGCATGGGCTGAGCAAAGCCATCCCTTTAATTAAGCTCACGGTCATGTCGCCTTCTGCCCTGATCCTATCGGATCTCAGCAGCTAAGCAGGCTGGGCTGGGGTGGGAAATTACACTATCTGCGGCATGTAGTACTGTAAGGTGTAAGTTGAAGCCTTACACTCCTGGCCAGGTGTGTGTTGCTTTGTGAGTTTGCAGAAAAGAACATTAACAAGGCAACGATCCTAATGTGCTTTGGGGTCTCAGAGAGGTCGGCGTGACAGGAGTGAGGTGTGCTTCAGGGTCCATATGCTGATACCCCAATGAAGAGATCCCTGGAGACAAAGCTTCTCTGTCCAAATCAGACAGGACCTGCAGTCAACTGAGAGAAATTCCAGCCTTCTCAGATGTCAGGAGAGTGGAAACAACCATCGAGATTTAGTACGTAGCGTGTTGTCTCTAGCACACAAATCCCCAGTCTTGGCTGAGGAAATGATTAAAGTTCTTAGGGCTTCTATGGCATGTTTTAGTCAGTCAGATCTGACGAAAACTTGCTGAGACTGATTCTGGATATTGCAAATCTCATTAAGGGGTTATGAAACTATGATGCTCTTTTCCTGGTCTGCTTACCAGAGTCACCTTCTCTTTCGACAAGGAGCCCTTTACCACAGCCAGCTGTGACATTGACCCTGAATCCCAGCAGGGGACCTCAGAGACTGGAGGATGTCTTCTGCTTGGCTAGAGGCAGTTCTAGAAGCAAACTGTGCCTACCCGTCTCCATGTCTTCATATTCTTCACACCGGAATGGGAGTGTCAAGCAATCTGAGAAAAAACAAGGTGGTTAATTGAGAAGAGTGAGAGAGAATATCTATTAACTGCTACTCCGTTTAAAGAATGTCTTCCCTATGTCTGGTTTTATCATCTCCTTTAATCCTTTATGTCTTCAGATTTCTGGAAGCAAGTTCCAGAGTAAGAGTCTACCGTTATGGACTGCCTTCCCATCCCTTTGTTCCTGGCAGGGGAAACTGTAACTGTTGGCATTTTGGTCCAGTGAACCCTCTTGCCCTTGACCCTCACTCATCCTTGGCAGGGAGAAAGGAGGAGGGAGACACCAGGTGAAAGGGGAAGAGAGAATGGATTATGACTGTAAGACACCACACCCTGGACTTTTCTTCACGGGAGTTCACCATGCACCATGCACAGACCAGCAACAAGGCACGTGGATGATAACTTGTCACTTTACTCTTTCACTTTATTGGCCCTGATCCATTTTGATCCTGCCTTTCTTTGGGGCCTTAGGCTTCCCTCTTGATTTAGTTTTGGAGTGCATTTGCCAGAACCAGCAGAGAGTATATTTTAATCTTTTTTTTTTAATGTTTATTTTTGAGAGAGAGAGCTAGAGAGAGAGAGAGAGAGAGAGAGAGAAAGCAAGCAGGGGAGGGGTAGAGAGAGAGGGAGACACAGAATCTGAAGCAGGCTCCAGGCTCTGAGCCATCAGCACAAATTCCAACATGGGGCTTGAACCCACAGGCTGTGAGATCATGACCTGAGGCGAAGTCAGATGCTTAACTGACGGAGCCACCCAGGCACCCCAAGAACCAGTGGAGACAGGGCTGGCTCGTCTGACAGCAGCCAGACCTGTAATATATGAAGACAGTCATCCCCAAACTGTGGCCTGACAAGCAGGAGGGACTCTTCCTCTGCAGTTTACTTCTAGAAATCTGAAGAGGTAAAAGATTAAAGGAGATGATGATGACACCAAATATATAGAATTAAAATCTGACCTTTCTCTCATCTTACCCTCTGATCTCCTACTAGCGCCTTCCACTGGATACAGCCAATCACTAAGTAGAGGGCAAGGGAACCCACCTCTGCCATCCCATCCCCTTTTGGGGCCCAGAACAGGATGGAAGACTAGAGGCGCAGGTGAAGAACATCAATAGAGTCCACGCACACGTTTGGATGTTTTGTTGGCTTGTGTGATTTTTTTGATCTGATCAGAGGCCTAAAGGGCTGCTTGAAAGCAAACACAATCCAGAGCAGGAGGACCATTTTTATTACTCCAAATAAGTGTGTAGGTTTAACACACACTCGATCAAAAGCCCTATGGAATTGAGTCAGGGAGAGAGGGGTGTAGTCTATGAAGTTAGCCTTTGTTCTTCAGAAGTATTTCTTTCTAACACAAGTTTGCCTACAAAGTTACTTTTACATTCTAAAAAGTCCCAAATGTATGACCACTAGCTCCAGATGTGTTAATAGTGCGAAAGCAGCTCACAACAGGCTACATGAGTTATTGAATAAAAGAACTCAACAGGCAGCTAAGCCTTCCGACCACACACTTTCACCTTTGCACGCTCTGAGTCAGCTTTCAATAGGCATTAAATTCTCCCCTTGTTTTCATTCTTTGCTGCAGTAGCTTTAGTGGGGACCCATGAATCCCTGGGCTACAACTAAGTACCCTTAAATAAAGCTATTTGAGAAATCTCTGTATGTATGCAAGTACCATACGTAAGTCATGTTTAAGGGGGAGGTTGAAATCCTGAAATATTGAAATAAAAGGCAGGAAGCTCGAGTCCTACTCCTGGTCTGTTATATTTGACCCAGCCCCTCAGGTTAACCTTGGACAAACTTCTTTACCTTTCCAGGACTCAACATTTTGCTACTCCCCAAGCAGAAAACAGAGTCACGTCATCAGGGAGAGGTGGGCTAGTACAGGCCCACCTCCATAACTCTGGGCTTGGCCGAAAGTGAACAGTCCTTTAAGGTCAGGGAAAGGTGAGTTTTGTCGTAGCGTTTGCTTCTAGGCAGTTCCTTCCAGCGGATTCACGGGTTTACAACTTAAGAGACAACCAAGCATGCAGATAAAACTTACATTAAATGGCGCTCATGTTTCTGGTACTCTGACAACTCACTAAGCCATGCTCCCTGGCTCGGTTTATTAATTTTCACATCTGAAAATTTTTACATTGCTTCATTTCCTACTGCTGTTTAGAGTCGTCCCCAGAAAGTGTTTCACAGTGAGTTATTTATTTAGTGTGATAGGGAAGGGATTAAAAATGCGCTGCCTTACGAAAATCATACCCTCATCTTCTGCGTGTCCACATAACACGTCAGAAGGAGCAATAACGTGATGGCTCCGGGATGGTATCCAAAAACAAGTGCAATTGACCATCTCCCCCCTCACCCTCATCAAAGCCCCAGGCTGCTGAAACCCACTTCTGTCCTCCATATTTGGCTGGCTGGTGCATTAATACATACATGCTTCCCACAATATGTTCCTACCACCAGAAGCATTCAGAGACTTTCTAGATCATTCAACATTTTTCCTAATTCAACATCTTCTGCAAGGAAAACCCAAAAGCATCTGTATGTCTGTTTTAGCACCATTCTTGTGACTTATTTCACGCTTAAAGGTTTTGTCTTAACTGGGGTTAAAGGTGTCTAGGATGCCACTTCACTAACTGCAAAAGAAGAGAGAAAGAATGGGTAAAATGGATTTATCCAGTGTTGAGTGAATAGCAAAATACCTGCTTCAAAGGCGAAGTCATTAAAGAGGTATTCGATAAACCTGTTGTCACTAACCACCCCCCCCCCCCACACACAGCCAAAGTCCAGAACACTCAGATCCTTTAGAAAACTCGCAGTATTTAGATAACAGAATTTGTTTTTTCTTCATTTGTGCTTCATGTCTAAAGAGCCCCTCTGTTGAAGGGAAGGGCAAAGTAGAAAGCCAAAGAGCAGAAACACTTAAGTACTTCGGTGGGGAAACATTAGAAGGTGAGAAGGAAACTAGGGCAATCACAGAAAAAGAAACATCTAAGACTAGGGCGGCTTTGTGAAGAAATCTGCCCCAAACTCATTTTCCTCTGCCTGAGGAACAGACACTGACCTGTGTTTGTAGTCAGAATTTTAATACAATGTACATGGTACAATATAAATGGTACATGCATTTCTCAGCAGTTATGATGGGACCAGGTTTCTAAAACTTCAGTTGTGTACTTATTGCTCTCATAATTTTTATTATAGGTACACAGTGGTGTCCATGAGAATGGGGCCTTTAGGTCTCCAATTTCAGGGAGTGCATGGATGAAGGGTCCCAGCTGCTGCCTTCATTTCTAATCAGCCCCACTTCCCGTGGGCTGCTCCCTGCAGTGATTGAGCACATCAGGGATATTGAGGCAGACCCATTCCTGGGAGATGTTCCTAAAATGGGTCTACCTACCAGGTGGTAGTTGAATTGATTTTAGGTACTATGCTGAATATGTTTCTCCTTTATGCAAATTTAAATTTGTGGGGCATCTGGGTGGTTCACTCAGTTAAGCGTCCGACCATTGGTTTGGGCTCAGGTCATGATCTCACGGTTCATGGGTTCGAGCCCTCCATCAAGCTCTGTGCTAGCAGCATAGAGCCTGCTTGAGCTTCTCTGTCTCCCCCTCTGTCTCTGCCTCTCCCCTGCTCAAGCACTCTCTTTCTCTCTCTCTCTCTCTCTCACACACACACACACACACACACACACACACACACAATAAATAAATAAACGTTAAAAAATAACTTTAAATTGGTGTATTTACTTTTATGTATGGTTTCACAGATGATATAGTATAGGAAGAGGCTAAATATGGGTTTCCCTGAAGACTGATGCAAAGGGTTGGCAGGGAGTTCACTTGGAAAGGTATCCTAGTGGGGGTCTGTAACATGAAACATGAAAGGCGTAAAGCAGGGCATGGATGCATGACCGAATTGACCACAGGTGTGACTGGGCTGGAGGACTCCAAAGACAGCCTTGCCAAACTCTCTCTAGACTGCACTACTGTCTGAGACTTGGCCACCTGATTTTCCTTCCCTCCTTCCCTCTCTCCTTCACGCGGGAACAGACCTGACATGACCCTCATGGTTCTTAGTCCTTCCTGGCTCCATTTCCATTTCCTCTTAGAGGCGTTTCTCCTAATAAATTTCTTGCACACTTAATCCCACCTCTGTGTCTGCTTCACGGAGGACACAGATGAACACATTTGGTAATCGCACTTGCATTATATACATAACGGTACACAATTACACACAGTTCCATATTTAATCATTGTATTCCATTATGTATATACTTTGCATACTTTTATAATAAACTCACGGTAACAGACGGGACACTCCCAGTTCATCATTCAGTTGCTCCTGGGCCCGCCTCTTACTCCAGCCACTCCTACAACAACCAGTTTCAGGTAAGTCTCGACCAACTTTGCCCAGCTACAGCTTGTGTAGCACCTCAGAACACCTGCCAGAACCTGCTGGCCACTCATGCTTGAAGTGTGGGGTGTTAATACCCATGGGGCCATCTTTCATTGGTGGAGGATAGGGGTGACCAGATAGACATTTGCCCCTTTCATCCTCTGAAACTCATGGAATAAGGTACCTCAGAAGGTGCTGTGGATCAAATGCTAGCAGTGCTTGGCAACAGTCAATTCAGCCATGCATCTGTCACCTGGGTTCCCTAGATCCCTGTTTTACTCTCTCAAACCCTCACTCCTGCTTCCTGGGTGAGACACTGTTTCAAGCGAACTCTCTTTGTTGTGACTTTCAGGAAAATCCATATTTAGCATCTTCCTAAACCAGATCATTTATGAAATCACATATAAAAAATAAATACATGAGTATCAAAACTAAAATTATTTAGGGCAGGTTAAAATTGACCAACATACCACCTGGTATGTGTACCCCATTTTAGGGACCAGAAGATGTCTGTTGAGGTGTTTTTGTCCAGATACTACTTTTTTTTCCCCCGTGGCCATAGTTAAAATTAATCCAGTGTCATACCAATGAGTAAAAATGTCCAGTGGGACCAGAAATAACAGAACCCAGGTCTCCCTGATACATTATTTTTACATATTCAGTGGCAATGGGCTTCCCTGTAAGCATTCTGCTCTGTTTGGCTTTGTATAATTGGGGTACGTTGTGGTTTAGCCTTTTATAGTCATTTGATTACCACTTTGTTTCTTGGGAGGATCTTCTCAGGTAGCAGAAATTACAGTCCACAGGCTCGCTGAGATAGGCAGAGTTCAGATGTCTCCCAAGATTCCCATTCCCTGGTTATTCAATCAAACACTGATTTAGGAACTGCTGGAAGACTTTGCAGATGGAATTAAGTTTATTAATCAGCTGACCTTAAGATAGGGCCACCATCTTGAAATTATTGGGGCAGGGACAATGTAATCACAAGAATGCTTAAAAGTGGAAGAGGAAGGCGGGGAGAGGCGGCAAGAGAGGAGAGGGAGGGAGAAATGAGGCAGAAGGGGAGACTGAAGATGTAGCAGCTGTCTTGTGATCACGAGGCAACAAACACGAGGACAAAATGCAGTGCGCTGGAGATGAGCGGGAAGCAGCACATCTGAGTGATGTCCGGAACCACTGGCCCAGTGCCCTGTCCCCCTAGGCTGCTCATCACACGAGGAGAACAAACTCCTACTTGGTTAAGCCACTCTAGTTAGGTCTTCTATCACCTGTACCAAACACATTGTAACCAGTACAGGCCCCTTCCAGAAAAGGTTCACTGATGCCCAACAAGAGCCTCTCATACTTTGGTCAGTAAGATGCTTTAAATTTGCTTTATTGTGCAAATCAATATAATGGGCATTGGGCTGGATGGGCCACTCTCCCCTTGCTCTGGTCACCAAGGAAATGAATGACAGAATGACCTTTCCTTCTGTGGAACTGCAGTGTCCAGGCCCAAATGCATGCTGATCACCCCTACCGAGGTATCGTATGAGGGATGGGACACCGTCCATCGGCATTATATCTTTCTTCTCACAGCTACACATATTTACAAATATGTTGAGGGGCGCCTGGGTGGCGCAGTCGGTTAAGCGTCCGACTTCAGCCAGGTCACGATCTCGCGGTCCGTGAGTTCGAGCCCCGCGTCAGGCTCTGGGCTGATGGCTCAGAGCCTGGAGCCTGTTTCCGATTCTGTGTCTCCCTCTCTCTCTGCCCCTCCCCCGTTCATGCTCTGTCTCTCTCTGTCCCAAAAATAAATAAACGTTGAAAAAAAAATTAAATACAAATATGTTGAGTTCATCAACAAAAGCAGAAAATGCCTGCCTCAGAGCAGAACAACAAATCACCCGTCAAATCCCTGAGATCACTTGCTTCCCCATTTTGGGATTACTTGATTTATCTTCTCAACCTGAAGAGTCTAATTTGTGACTGTAAGTTTTTACCTTTTGCCCCAGTGGTACGATACCTTTAGGATTTCACCTCCTGGGTGAGGTACGCGCAGTTGGCACAGAGTTGAATTGGTGCTGCCTAGCGATCTCCTTCAGAACAAAAACGCTTCCTGTTTGTGGCAGAAGTCACCCCATGTGGTTATTTGTCAGCTCGTTGCAATGCAGCTGACAAATCCCGAAATCCTGTTGTGAAAGACAACCCTCTCCTGAGTTGTCCGGCGCCTCCACTTTGCAGTCAAACTGCAAATGCCATCCCCAAGGTATTAGGTGGCTCTTTTTCTAGGTTCGTGACAAGAAACAAGAAAATGAAAAGTTGCATGAAGCTGGGAAAATTGCAGAAACCTGGCAGGGGATGACTTTCACCTGAGCAATTTGTCAGTTCCAAAGGGACATCTGAAGCAGGTTTTAAGAATAAGAAGCATCCGGTTCTCATTCCAACCAGTTTGCCTGGCCATAATCATTGCAATATGGACTAACATCCCCAGCCCTGCAATGCACCTGTGTAGGCTCAATAAATACACCCAACCTGCAGTATTAATTACCGTTGATGACAAAAGTCAGAAAGGTCTTTATTGCAATACGTTCTCTTTTTAACTGGGGACGTATTGTATTTTCCTAGCTCTGACTTGTCAGAATATACTTGCAGACAGACTCCTCACACCTCGAGGGGAGGAAGCTCAGGGCCGTTCACACTCGCCTTCCCACACGTCCCTTTCCCAGGGTCTCTAGTGAACCGACCCCGCCATGACGCAAAGTGGTGCAAACCATTTCAACAATGTGAACCTTCTAGTAGTCAAGTCACTTGGTAAACATATGCCTTTGGCTTAAGACGCCTAATTTCGGTTTCCCCTGCCCAGTCCCCTGGTCCTGCTAGATTTGTCAGGACCTAATTAAGATAATACCCAAACTGAAAGGTCAATTAAAAAAAAAGGGGGGGGGAGTGGATTTGAAAAGAATTCAGGGTCAAGGATGTAGATTCTAATCCTTATTCAGTCACTAGTTTACAGACCTCTCCAAGCCTCTTAATGGTTGTGCCTTTGTGTGTAGAAGGACTGGGACTGCCCTTTCTTAATGTTCTAAGGATTGATAAGTGCTGGAAAATCCCTCTGAAAATATGAAATGCTAGGTAAATAATAACAAGCTACACGAGCAGAGAGTACTGAAAAGATCTTGAGCCAGTGGGCCCTTCCTGACTTTGTTCGGCACTTAGAATAGCCGTACACACACGCATATACATACACGTGGAAACATGCACATGAAAACAGATCCACACATACTGGGTTCTAAAGGACTTATTGACAATGATTCTCATGAGGATGGATGACTTGAATGCAGGCTTACCTGGTGGCTGCAGCAAACACTGGTTGACCTCTTGAGGTCCTTTCCAGACCAATTAGCCTATGATTTCTTGTCGATGATGTTAAATCGAATGAATATAGAGTGAGGGCCATACCAGATGCACCCCTCTTGGCAGTAACAGCAATGTGTATCGCTATTACTGAGCTTTGGTCTTCATTTATAAAGCGTAATAGCATCAACCACTTTATAAAAATATATTTTCCAGCTCTCCTGCACTATGCAAAACAAACAAAAGAAAACTTTAGAGAATCAGTGGATATTATAATATATGACGCAGTGCTAAAGGTAACAAAACAGTTGTCTGATTATTCCCAGCATGACATGTTGAGGCACAAAAATTTTGGCTTCCTTTAAACAGTGTCTGTCAATTTCCCTTCATCAGCACAGGAATCACTGACATGCACAATTTTACCCATCAGTATGATGCCCAATTATTTGAAAAGGGTGAAAACTTTATGCCGCTTCCCAACGTGACGGACATAACCTTTAAACATTGGCAATTGCTGAGGTGCTTCATGTTGTAAGTTTTCCGAACGTGCTCGTGAGTGTTTTCTTGCCATCGGCTTCACCTTCTACTCAAATTAGGACGTGTTAACAAAGTTTTGCGTGTCTCTCTTAAGAGAGACTAGAATGGTTATGTGATTCTTAAGGGAGACTGTGGAGGCTGCTCTGGAGGATATTTTAAAACGAGAGCTTCCTTCCTGGGCGCCTTATGTGTACCATGGCCTGAAGACAGGGCACGGCATTGTGCATACTCTTACAGCCCTACACGGATGGATTATTCAACTTCTTATTCTCATTCAAAGCCCAGACCTAGTCATACCTGTAAGTAGTAGATGTTTGGTTCCATGTTGGCCTGAAAGAATTAATAGCCCTCCCAAAATGATATACCGAAGTCTTAAAATGTAAATTTGTATAGCAAATAACTAAAGCTACATAGTTGCGTACATCATGTGATTTGAATATGCATTTATATGCTCTGAGTGTATATGCTAATGAAATTCATAAAAAAAAATTCTAGGGCATGGATGACCTCCCCACTATAATGCCCCATGACATTTTTTTTTCTTCTTTGTATTTTCCTACTTCTTTTATGTCACAGAAAGATTTCATGCTCTTCTCGTGGAAGTTATGTCCACCCTTGGCTGACCTTCCACAAACATGGATTTATCTATGACTCTATGATGGGCACTTGTTGGATTTTTTTTTTTTTTTTTTTTTTTTTTTTTTTTTTTACCTACAGACCAAAATCCTTTTCGGAGACACCCACTGCAGAGGTAGAGGAGGCCAGATACTTTTTCTCTGGGAACCATGGGAGCTAGGGTGAGGGTATATGATGACCCATCTAGAACTCTGAGCCTGAAGCAAGGGGTACAAAGAAGCAAGAACCGTTTTACATTCATCGTGGTGGCAGCAGTGGATCGACAAGCAGTGTTCAAAGTGGTGGCGGCAGTGGGTTTAGTTCACCGGTGCCCACTAGGAAGCTCATCCTGGGACATTCTACCCTGACTATTCCCGCAGCACGATCAGCTGTGTCTCAGCCTCCTCAGCTGCCCATTCCCCAAGGCTCCTTCTCAGTCTTTTTGGTGCTTCTGTGAGCATACCAAGTATGCTTCCAATAAAGCTCTTTTGAACCTAAGTTGGACCTAATCAAATTTTTTGTTTGTTTGCAAACAGTAAGTTTCAGTGCTGATGATGTCATTCTTCTGCAGAAAATCACACTCCGGATCATGTGTTAAGATAAATACCTGTTCACCCCAGCAATTTAGGACAAATAAATGTCTTCCTCAATTTGGATTGTATTTTTTTTCTTTACATTTTCTATTCTCCAGCCGGACTGGAGAGTCTTTATAGTTTCTACTTCTCAGCCAACATTCTCTGACCACACTTTCCAATCAGGTGCCTCAATGTGTATCACTCTCCTTGCTTATAAAAGGCCCACCTATCATTCAGATCCAAGCTAATCTGGCTAGGAGTCAGGCCATGTTTAATATCTGTTACAGTTATAGGTGTCAGAGGTTTCAGACTCCTCCAGATTCCAACTCCCCTACCCGGACTTCCCCGTTTGCCCCCAACCCATGGAAAACAGATGTGACCTTGATCTTCCCTGACCTCTTATAGCATTTTACATTTTTCTTATGTTGAATATCATATTCCATGTCAGAAAAAAATGGTCATTTATTTTTGCATGCAATATCTCCTAGACAGTGAGCTCTAACAAATAAACTCTAGAAGATGTATCTTATTTGTTTTTATATGTGTACATTTTCTAGCCGATATCTTTCAATTCATAAATCATTTGAAAAATGAAATTGATATGCACATATCTTTCTTATCCAAATGGAGATTAATATAGCTTTTTAAATATGCAACTTTTTATGTCTCTAAAATTCCACTCACTCACTGACTTAAAAAAAATAAAACGTCATGATTTTTCAAATGATATTCTATGAGCTCTGCCTAAATAAGGAAATAATATATTAAAAAGTAAAAACATTAACAATTAGGTGCTCAGGAGTTGAAGAAGTAACTATTTTGGTTTTGATTTATTTAACTGGATGTTTTAGGTATATTGCAAACAGTCAGTGTCTATAGGTGGAGTTTTGGGGTCAGTCTATAAATGAATAAGCGTTGTTCTCATGGCAAACGTTTGCCATAATAAGATTGTTCCTAGCCAGTAATATTCACATGTTCTTTGATGTACATAGAGTCTCAGAGAAAGGAATAAAGGAACACTGGACAATTTTAGAGAAGAAAGTCAGTTTTCCATGTGCATATGTTTTATTTCTCAGAGGCAACAGATTTGAAAGAGAGCATTAATAACTAATCTGGATAAAATAGAGTTGCTGAATAGCAAAGAAGAGATACAAAAAGAATCCCTGTGTCTAGGAAGGTCCTCTTTGAGATGGATAAGTATGATCTATTTGGAAAAAAATTACCAGACATATAAGGCATTTCTGGAAGGTTTTGTATATAACTTACTTCTTACGGGTATTTTGTTGTTGTTGTTGTTTAATTTTTTAAACTATTTATTTTTGAGAGAGAGAGAGAGAGAGAGAGACAGACAGACATGACTAGGGGAGGAACAGAGAGAGAGGGAGACACAGAATCCAAAGCAGGCTCCAGGCTATCAACACAGAGCCTGATGTGAGGCTCAGACTCACGGACTGTGAGATCATGACCTGAGCCAAAGTGGGACGCTAACCAACTGAGCCACCCAGGCGCCCCTGGATATTTTGTTTTTAAAACAAGAAACTTTCGTTTGTCTTCCAGTTTTTTTTTTTCCCTACATAAATGCATTTAGAAAACAACGAAGGGATAAGTGCATTGTGGTACTCTAGACATGATCAATTCTGGAGGATCCCTTCTATTAGTTTGTCTTAATGCGCCAATGACGGTCCTAGGTTAGATAATCTGATCACATTTTGGGAGGGTTTCTATAACTGAGAAGCAATCTACACGCAGTTCCTGCAATCTACACGCACACGGACACACATGACACACAAAGACACACATGCACACACACCCTTTCCCACTCTCTCTCACTCCAAGCACTGTAACTACAAGCTGTCTTTGCTCTTTCCTTTCAGCATGGCTTCCGTCCAGAGCCAATTACAGAAAACAACAGCTCCCTAGCACTATTGTCGACAATAATCTCAAGGAAAGAATTGCACCTACTCAAGCCTGAGAACATATTCAAGAAGTTAATTATTTTCCTAGCGTGGTCCTAGGAAGCAGCCTTTTTTACTTTTTTTTTTTTTTTTTTTTTTAACCTCGTTTCACTGTAAAGTGCCATGGGGTATGATTCCTGCGGAACATATGGGGTACTATATAAAACCGAGTTGTTGCTGATTTTACTTAAAATCAGTTTTTACTTCCTGTTTTATGTCTACTTGTTTACAGCACCTTGAAACATGCTTGCCCGGCTCTGAGGCTTTGCTCTCAGAGCTGCTTCTCCCTGGCTCCTGGATACCTCACTTCAGGGTGCTACGTGACCCTGCATGCTGACAGAAGGAAAGAGGTAATGCCAGAAACTAATTTTCAAATAAAATGGCAACATGATTGAAATGCATTCCTCTAAATTCAGTATCAATTAAGTTTAATGGTCACAAGTCTTTCATCGATTTATAGAGCTGTGTATATCATGATTTTTAGAGAGAACATTACTCCCGAGACAGCTCTCTAATTGAGAGAAGGATTCTATAGCGCAGAGACCTTCGATTAATGTTCTATAGAGATAATTTGTAGCTTTTTGTTCTCTTGGTCACTGGGCTGGCCATACACGGACTCCAGTGAGCGGGTATGGGAAATTGAGCTGCAGCCCCAGCAAACAAAGGCTGATAACTATATCCTCCATGAGAACAGAAATCTAAAGAAAGCGTTGGTAAGTGACAGGGCTTTTGTTCTTGTCTTATTCTCCATTATGGGCAAATCCTCAAGGTAGTATGGAAATAGAGAACAGAGGATCCAGAGAGCTGTCCCCGAGAGACAAAGTAGCAAAAAGTAGTAGAGAAGGGACTTTGATGTTTGCTTTATCCCGTAGCATGGTGACAGAACGCAGGCTTCGGACTTGGGCCCACGTTCAAATGCAGGCTCAGTGATATGCTCAATGTGGACAGTGTGACATAACATTGACTGTTCATCATTGGCTTTGGGCAAGTCATTTCATTTCCCAGATGCTCAGTTTTCTCACCTGTAAAATAAAGTCATGACGATTAACTTATGTGAAGCTGAACATATCTGTGTCCTCACATGGTGAACAGTTATCAAAGGCAACTTCTCTCTCTAGTCCCTAACATCTGAGAGTCAGAGTTTACTACACAGGTGGGTTACAGTGACATCGCTGTGAGGGTGTGACCAGTTAGAAGATCTAAAGAACAGAGTGAGGGTGGGCTGGGAAGTCCCTACCTCACCTGCAGATAACCACATTCCTGTCATCTCTGGGCTTTTCTGTTTTTATTGATTGTTGATAGTATTCTGTTGCCGGACTTGTGATTGCTTTTACAAACTCAGCTTCCCTCAAGAAAACTAACAAGCTAATTTGAGCTTCCCAAGAATGCAAGGCTGGTGATTAAAATGCCAAAGGAGTGAGTCAGTCAAGGCCTAAAGACGTCCAAAGACAGAAAAGCAAGAAACTGAGAAAGATGGGTAATCCACTGAGCCTCCAGGATTTCATATACATCCTCAGGCCAGGTACTTCCCTTCCCCATGTCTCCTCTCCAGGCCCCTAAGGTCTCATGCTAATCTGACACTCAGCGATATAAGCAGCAAATGGCTCTCTGATGGCAGAAGGGAGTTAGAACCATTGACCACTGCCCAGCACCCTTGGAGACCAGTGCTCTCTAAGACTGCCTGGCGCATCAGATGGGACTGGGTTTGGACCTCATCTCTGCTGCTGGCCAACTGTGTGAGCCTGAGGAAGTTCTTTAACCTCTCTGGGACTTGGTTTCCATGGGATTGTTGTGGGGTTTAGCGAGAAAATACATTAAAATAAGGGCCTAATGACGTGAAAGCCATTAAAATAAGATCATAGGCTTAGAGGGGTTCAGAAAAATCTCTCCAAGGTTCCATCTCTTCCTCTGTAAAATGATTATACTCATAATTTCCCATTTTCAAGGCTGTTGAGAGGATTAAATGAACTAGTCTATAAATAGCACCTACAAATAGCCCCCAACACATATGACGCTCTACATAAATACTAGATATTTGTAGCCTCCTTATTATCCCATTCCCTGGACTGTTTCCCTCTTTCTCTTCTTACTCTCCCATCCCCCAGCACAGTGCTTGCCCCCCCTGGAGCTGTCTCTCCTAACATCCAGAAAGGATTTCCCGAAGAGCCTTAGGAGGCAAACTTCAAACGGGCTCCCTGGCACCCTAGTGGGGTAAGTCTCCCTTTGTCGCGATAGTCATGATTCGCCACTTTGAAGTTACATTCAGCCTATTTTAAGAACAATAGCTATTAGCCAAGTAAATGTGATATCTCAATCTCTCTTATAAAAGTGAGAAGAGTGCTAAAACTATTGCTGGTTATTTCACAGTTAATTGACTTCCCCTTGAAGAGGTGGTGTGCCTCTGTCCTTGTGGGGGGTCTCATGTTCACTTCTGGTCACCTTGTTTCAAGACAAGTGGAACTGAGATGGAAAAATGCTGGAGAAGGGCATGATCTCACTCAGAGGTTGAGGAAGATTTATGGGCTATGAGAAGCAGCAAAGAATAGGATTAGCTAAAGATTAGGATGAATTTGATAGGAGGACTCAGCATTATGGTAGTTTAATAAAAACTCATCGGTCCCTCTTTGTCAACATAACAGCAAAATATGAGTCCAAGTGAATGCTCAACAATATCAGAGGGCGGCAAACAAGAATCAATACCAGGAAACAATTGTTTGCACCGAGTATTTACTTGTGGAAATCTCTGATGTCAAAGACATTTCTGTAACCAGGATTCGGTCCCCATATTTTAAAAGACTGAACGGTTTTGTGCAATAAAAATATGTGATTATGCAAGTATGTCCAATACGGGTAATTAAATTTCATGCTTCAGGAGACAAATTAGTTGTTGAGGGATATCTGGAAAACAGTTCTTCTGCATGTATGTCATTTCACAACTAGCCAGCCTCCCCAGTGGGGCTTTGCCTTCCTGCTGGGAACAAAATAGGGATTCTGTCTAGAGGAGCATTTAATAAGGCAAATTCCTTTTCATTGACTCAAAACATCTCTTACCCTCCATTTGACTGTTTGTTAGCCCTTGGGGTCTCAGCCCATTCTAGGTGGATCCCAAACTAAAGACCTTGAAGGGACCAGGTCAGTTGGTGTATTTAGTTTTCAGAGTAGATTGGAACATCTACCTGGAGGTCCAGAACGAAAATCTTAAGATGACCTGGGAAAATCCCATTTTTCCCTTGAAGTCCTTTGGGTCTGAACGGGTCAGGCGGGGACTGTCACTGGGGAGTTTGGTTTGCAAGAATGGAGGTCTGAGGAAAGAGTTGTGTTGTGAGCTCTCCAAAGTCCGACTTAAGTGCATCAACAAGGAATGCATATTTCGATTTAGTCACCCTTTGCTGGGAGAATGTAATTCTTCATTAAAACAGGAGAGTGGATTGGGAAGCAACTGGCAATAAGATTTTATTTCCCATGAAAGAAAACTGTATCCTTTGGGGAAAATATGTTTTGAGAAGTCTCAGAAGAAAAGCTCTTTATAGGGGAGAAAGAGCAGCAACCCCAAAATGCATGATGCTTCTTCCAATAAGATGACATTTTCCTCCTAACTTACATATGTCAAAAAAAGTATTAGAAAGTCAGAATACTTTTGAGACCGTGACTTTGTTTGAATAAATTGATTTTTTGTGACATCTATGTTTTCATATTATTTTACAGGACTACTAAGGACAGAGCCCTGGTCAATTTTAAACTGATTTTTGTACTTAGTACTGAATTAAACTTAGCTCCTAGCACCTTGTGTGTCCCTCCAGCGCTTATTAGGCTACACTTAAAAGATCTATAGATCTAAGGGGCACTGCCTCCCGTCTGCTAATGGTCAGATTTGAGTTTTTGACTCACTCATTTAGGTGTTACACTCTGTATTCCCCAAGTCTGGGGAGAAATTGTGGCCCTAACCCCAACAGTCATAAATGACTCACAAAAACCACTGAGGGCAGGTCAGGAGGCTAGGAAAGGGCACTGTACTCCTATTAGGCTAGGATCTTTACCGAAATCATTTATTTTTCACAAATGCCCATCATAAAGTGTATTTGTATTTCCATTTTGTGACAAAGAGACTAAAGCTCGGACAGGCTGAAAAATTCTGCTAAAATCACACAGCCAGTTCGTGGTAGAGCAAGAATTTTAACTCTCATCTGAGTGCCTTCAAATCCCTCATTCTATTCAGACTCAGGTCAGAACAGGGAGGGGAAAGTGGCTGCAGCAGATAGTATTTTCCAAAACTGGCCACAGCAATATTCCTGATCCCACACGCCCTTTCATCACCTTGCTTCTATTATCGCGAGGCAAAGTCTGTATTCCCTCCCCTGAACATGCGTGGGACTTTGTGACCATCTTGATGAATAGCTGCAATGGAAGTGATGCCGCGAGATTTTCAGGGGTAGGTCATAAAAGGTAGCCAGCATTTGGCTGCCTCCCTTTGAGAGAGCCTCCAGATGATTCGGCTTGCCATCTTTGAGCTGCCCCAACCGGCCCCACCCAGAGTAGAAATGAACTTGACCCACCAGGTCCAAATTGTAGATCAATGAGAAAATAAATGTTGCTGTTGTCTTAAGCCACGATGTGTTGGGGTAATGTGTTATGGACCCATACATAGTAATAGCCACAATCACAGAAAATATATCAACTTTATACTTAGAATCATGACTTTGGCATAAAGAGTAAGATCATTCCCATATGTATCTATGCATATGCATGTGCATGCGTAAATGTGGAGACCCTAACGCAGTGCTGGTAGAATTCAGGACAAGGAAGCATAGGCATATGCTCCTCTCCACCCCCCATCTCAGAGAGACATCTCTAGAGGATACGGAACTGAAGACTCTCTGGCATGTGATTGTTCACACCCCTTTTTTTCTTTTAGCGGACAGTGATAGATAGGACTCTTACCTATTAGGCACGCTTTTATATGTGCCTTCTCCTTCCTCTGGAGAATTCTTTGCGGGCTCCACGTGGTCTGAGAGAGCTATCAGTTATGATGCCTCATTGTGCTGCTCTTAATGTTACCTCCACAGAATACACTGGGTCACTGGGTTACTCAGGCTGGCTGTTGAGCTCCCATTTCCACCCCAGAGATTGGTTCAGACATGGTCATGCCACTGAAAGAAGACGCGTTTGCGTGTATGTTGGATGGATAGCGGGCCCCTGGAAAAGATGTCTTCTGGGGTTAATTGAATTATTAGCGTAATTCCTTGCCTTTCCTTACATCCATACCCCTTGCCGTGTCACTTTGCAGGTCCTTCAGTAAAAACGTAGAATGTATTTCCTTACTCCCTGACTTCGGATCTGACCATGTGGCTTTTTGGCCAATGGGGTATTAGTAAACATGATGCATGGTGCATGGGTTTCAAGCAAGGGCTTGAAACATGCTTGTGCTTTGGGACGTGTCCATTTGTACTTCCACTTTTGTCTTGAGGACGGTTTCCTGAGGGTAGGTACTACTACCCCGTCATCCTGGGCTCGAGAAGGGATACGAGTGGGACAGAGCTACTCCGGCTACCTCGGACTGAAGCGAAGTCTCCGCAACCTTCAGACTGATGATAAATAAACGCTTTCTTCCTTCCGTGGAGCTGCTAAACCAGGAAAGCGTGAATTCAGATTGCTAGTGGCTGTCTTGAGGAGACAGCTCAGCTGAGAACGAGGCCAGGCAGTTGCTAGTGGGACCAAGAGACGGACAGAAAAACAAATCCGTTTGGGCCCACGGATCCAGCTGCTGTCTAAAGTATTTGGATCTACCTTTGGAGTTTCTGGCGACAACGTGACAAATACCTCTTTTTTGCTTCAGATGGTTTGAATACAGTTTCTGTCACTTGAGACAAGAATAGCCCAGACTAGTACGTGAGTCGCGTAAACCACGTCTGATGTGTTCCCTGCCTCTCGAGTTCGCCTCTCACTGCTGCCCACACTGCCTTTCTAGCACCTGAATACCTGGCTTTTATCCAGATACTCCTTCAGAAGGTATAAAAGATTTTACAGTTGAAGTTTTCTCAAAAACATAAATTGTCACATCTGTCCTCCCCTTGTCCTGTACCAGACGTGGCAAAGCTTGACCTGCAAAGGACATGGCTTGGAGTCCATCTGCGGGGCTGGGGCTTTGTTGTCATTTGAGAAAACTAACCAGACTCTGACTCTCCTGGGGTCTTGGCAGGACAGAATGCTGTAGATGAATGCAGGAGGCTTCAGCTTTCTCTTTTCCTAGGGGCAGGCAGAGCCAGCAGCCAGCCAGACGGAGTGCCTAGGATTGGCAGCTTCACGCTTGATTTATGGGTTCTAAACCTAGAAGGGTCACTTACGTCCCAAGGGTATTCAGTTTATGCTAGCAATGAGCTCCCCCAAATATGTATACATGTGTGCTTTTCTGTTCTTTCCCAGCTCTCTGGGTACTTCAGAAACGTAAGCTATAGGATATTCCAAATAACTCCACCTCTGAGTAAATTGCAAGGGAATGTTCGAAGAGCTGCAGATTTCTTACCAGCGTGTGACTCTAGTTTAGTCTCTTTCCTGGGTTATTCTTTTCTCACAAGTCTCTCTAATCGCCCCCTACTCCCCAGATCAACACAAAGGCTCTCGATCCTAAAGCTCACCAGTGAGAGCAGAAAAACAGTACTTCTTGCACATACGTTTGCTTGATAAGAAATTGGAGGAGGTGGAATCACCACACTGAACAAAGGCCCCAGGCCCCTGCCAGCATATGGGACCCGACCCAGAAATGAAACGTGATGTTCCCTCCATGGCAGCCACAGCACACAGTAACGACAGGTCCAGCGGGCTTGTGTTCTTTCAACTTTAATTATGAAGCGGGAGTGTAATGAGACTGTGTGGCAGAGAACTGCTGTGGAGGCTGACAAGGTATTTTATCAACATATTATTATATTCAGGCACAGGGGAGCCCAGAGGATGGGTGTAGGCCTTCAAGAGCAGCCAAGTTCTTGGCAGACCCACAGTTATTGCACCCACGGGATTGGCATCACCGGGAGGTGCTGGACCACCCTGACCGGGAGACTTCTCGCGTCCAGGAATAGGGGTCAGGAGTGTTGACAGAAGGCATCAGGGTCCCTGTGGAACCCATCAATGCGTGCTTGACTTTCTTCCCGCACACACCCCCTCCCCCCGAGGTCCACAGGAAGGATGCGACCCGAGCAAAGTCACTCTGTGGAGGGACCCCTTACCAAGCACTTCTGGTGCAGCAGGAATTCTACGCACATGTCTTGCTGAGTCTCCAGAACGACTCCGTGAGGTAGATCGGTGTGAACACTGCCTTGGCCCCCAGCATCCATTCTCCCCCATTTTTTCTATCCAAACTAACAGCCTGCTTTTGTTCAGACTGACAACATGCCAGCTCAACGAATTTGACTCCCTAGGCTTCCTTGTAGCTCTGGGAGACCATGTGACAGAACTCTGGCCAGAGGGCAGTCCAGGGAGCTATTGCTTTCCGACACAACAGGACAGGTTCAGCTGCCGTGTGCCTTTTGCCTGCCACCGACCTTGGTCCCTTCTTTCTGCATGGAAGGAGGCCAAGGTGCCTGGAGGAACTGCAGCCAGCTCACAACCAACCATGAGAAGGTGGCAGGGCAGGAGGCTAGAAGGGTCTCAGAATCCCGGCCAACGCAGCGCTATTATTATCTCCATTTTACAGAGGGGAAAACCGAAGCTTGGAAAGATGACGCTCTTTGTACAAGCTCACGACATAGGCCAAACCGCTATCTCTCGAAGTGCAAATTTCATCTTCTTTCCACGGGTTCTGTTTAGCGTGGTCTTGAGATCAGAGAGCTTAAGAAGTATCTGTGTATATTTGTTCTTAGTAGAATGTACAGAATATGTGCCCTTGCTTTTGGGTGGAATGAATCCCTAGGACAGGGAAGTTACAGAGGGGAGAACAGTGTATATGTGTCTAGAGAGAGACAGAGAGTGCGTGCGTGCATGCGCACGCAATGTGATAGGATTAAATAAAAGGTACTATTAAGAAAGAAATAAAGAGGCGGTGTCACTAAGTGGAAGTTATATGCAAATCTGAGGAAAGCCAGTGAACTCCTAATGGTGTTCCAGTAATAACAGAGAGGACTTTTTTTCTTTCCTACCCCTTTCCTCACCCCCATTAAAATGAGTTTCAGAAGCACTGTTACATCAGAAAGGAAAAGAAAAAAATTACGTTTGTGTCCAAGATACTGGATTTTAATTTTTTTCTATTCAAAAGGTTTAATCTTCTGTGCCCTTTATACCCAAGTGGGGGTGAAGTTATCCTGAAAAGTCACTTTCTTATTACCTTTCAAATGAGTTTGCAAAAAAGAGTGGTGGGAAGGAAACTTGTCAGGGACTCCTTTTTCCTTAATGAGCTGTGGTTTCCTGATATAGCCTGGATCTGCTTTAAAACCTTTAAAACCATCTTCATTCACATGCAGTTTAACTCAAGGAGAATTAAGCAGGTCAAACCCAAACAAGTTTTTCACTTATACCAGGAATAAATGATTTCCCCTGGAAGTGTCTAGAGAAGATTCTAAGAAGAGATCTGTTCCTAAATTCCAGCACCCCTTGAGCCCTGAACTCCAGGGATATTGTTCTAGTTTGATCACAGATCTATGGAGGAAAAGAAGATGTAAAGACCCAATGTGTCCTTAGCTATGTCTTGCCTTTGGCTGAGAAGTGCTGTATTGAGTTTCTCCCAAGAAGTCAGGAAAGATGTATATCATTTGAGGGAGATTTCTGGAGAGATATATGTCTTAGTACCACCTTTCCGCTAGTCAGCTGACTTAGTACCATCTTGTCCCCCTTCAGATGGTGTCCTCCCCCTTTCTCATTCATGCAAACTGCCCACCAGCACTTTGGGAATATCCAGCAGACATTTATCTCAATTACTACAATGCAGTGGGAGTAAAGTCAATGCTATAGGAAGTAAGGAATAACTGAAGATGTGGAATCATGTCAGGATTTCAAAGCCAATCTGACTACCCGCACGCATCATGACAAAGTGGAATAAGGTCCAGAGTAAGCCCATCTATGTGCCCCTTCTCCACACGGTAGCATTTTATTCAGGTGAATTCAGACAAAAGCTGAACACAGCCTGAAATCATGAAAGCATGAGCGATGTCTGTAAGCAGAAGCGATTGAGGACCAACACAGCTGTTTGAGGTAAGGACGCCTCCCCCAGAGCAAGGAACAGCTGACAATAGGAAGATTGTTGCATCCAGAAGACAGGGCATTCTCATCCATATTGCCTGAGGGAAGTGGAGGTGGGGGCTGCACAGGAGGGGAGGCATGGCCCAGCTGATAGATAGTCTTAGGTTCACACACTTTAATAATAATAGCACATTGTTACTGAGCCCTTACCTTGCACCAGGCAATAAGTTAAGAACTTTACCCAGAGTGTCTTGAGTCTTGTTTGTTTTTTTTTTTTTTTTTTTTTTGCAATGTTCTGGCAGTTTTATTAGATTCTTTAATGGAAGAGGCAACTGAGGGTTGGACAGTTGAGTAACTTGCTAAGTCACTGTGGTAGTTAGTGATTGAACTCTGATTCAAGCTAGACCCCAAGCTTGGCTTCTTAGCAATCACTCACAAGTCCAATATCTACTGCATGCTAGATAGCACCTTGGGCATTCCCCTCTGGTTTATGGCTGATTTTTTCTACTTAAGAATTTCTGAAATCTAGTTATTTCTTGAGATCTGTCAATGTTTAAAGGCTCTCCCCCTACCCCAACCCCCAAATTCTGCAGTCCCCTCGACAGTGACTGTCTCCATAGTGGTTCCCAAGCTTGGCTGCAAGGGACTCCAATCACCATTCTGGAGGGTGTGGTCAGGGCATGGGTGATTTTCATAAATTCCCAGGTGATCCAGTGTTCAGCCAGAGTTGGGAACCTTTGCAGTGGTTCATGGGGCAGCAGACGATCCCCTCTTCTGACAGTGCTCCTATGTCTCCATAAGATTTCTGCCCTCAGTGTTGTTTTCTGTGGCAGGTGGGCCATGTCTTAATGTAGGACCACCCTCAACTCTGGGTTGGAAACTGCCTTACTCTCTATTCAGTACATGGTGTAGCCAGGGCCCCAGCAGCAAGTATAAAAAATGGAAGTCTAGAAGACATGGCAAGGCCCTATCCTCACCGTCTGGTTCCCCACAGTTAGTCTTGGACTGGGAGCAGAGGGTAGGGAGGGGGTTGTGTGAATAAGATTTCAGGTTGTTAATAGCAACCCTAGGGTATTACTTCTATTGAATCCCCTGGAGGAACACAGCGCCAATGGAAATAACATGACACTATTTGAAGAGGGTCATTTGGTCCTAATGATTAGATAAACAAAGTAGGTAATTGTTTCCTGCCTAGAGAAAGGTCACTTGGGTGACCTTGTGAATAGGTCTGGCGAATAGATATTTTTTTAATTTTCATTTTGTCTTCCTTATCAATTACCTTTTGTTTTATAAAAATAAGAATTCTATAGGGCACATGTTATTTCCCTTTTTCAAAAAGGTTTCAGTAGCCATTTTTGGCTAAATAAATAAATAAATTCAATGTGTGTGTGTTGGGGGTGGTGGTGCATATTTTGGTGAAAATTACCACCAGCTAACAAGGCCAGCTGGGATCATTCTGAGCTGGAATCTTAGACATTCTGCACCTGTTTTTCTTCCATTATCTTATCCCAAACACTATGCCAGTGGCCTTCAGGCCTAGTTGATTGGTAGGTGCCAATTTGATCCCCACCTGTAGTTATTAAGTGGCTGTTCACGATCACAAAGTCCAGTTTAAGACTTTTAGACCTGCTACCTACCCAGCCAACCCTAGATGCATAACAGATGCACACCATACTTAGGAACTACCCCTAAAGGATTCATTCCCATCACCACATCCTTCATACGACACTCTGACCTCATTCAAGGAACACCTGTAGCTATTTCTCAAGGATCAGCAAAAGCCTGAAATGGTTTCAAGTTCAAAGTTATCTCATAGTTTTTGTTCTTTTATATAAAGCTGCTTGACATCTTGGTCCTATTCACCACATGAATTTTATAAATAATTACCCATGAAGTCAATGGCTAAGTATCAAACGCAGGAGCAAAATCATGGGACCATATAAAGCCTGTGCCTTAGCGGGTCCATGTGGTATTACAGTAAGGATGTAAAAAGCATGTGAAGTGTTAAATAACTAATGGTGCTCTGGACCCTTCTACCCCAGAAAAATTCTTCAGCAGTCATTTTTAGACAGCTTCTGGGATTATTTTAGAGACTTTTTCAGCTTGAAGAAGTGAGCACATTGGGTACAAATAGAGATATTAGAGATTTTGCCAAATATCCTGTTACTATTCTAGAGGTACTTCACTAATTATCCATTCAAGTCCTTGAGATGTTGGATTTCTGAGTGCCAGGGGTATCATCAGGATGCAGGTTGGGGAGTGGGTGCTGGCCAGCCCTAATGAGTGGTTTCCTCCCCTTTCCAGAATCCCTACCTCAAGAATAAAGGCTCCCCTCCCCTCGCCACCCCACCCCCCGCCAGCCCATAGCTCAACAGAAACTTTTGAGTTATGTGGGAGAAAGCATAGAGACCATTAAAGGGCTTGAGAATGAGACCTCTGAGAACTAGTGAAAGGAGTAGGGACTATTGAACCCATGGAAGAAAAGGCTGAGGAGTGGTTTAACGGCATTTACCTTCCCCCTGGAAGGATCTCTCACGCTAAGGAACACAGACAGCTGTTCAGCATCTCCACTGAAGACCGACTGGGAGGAAGTGGGTTCAAGCTACAGCATTAGGGATTTAGGACACAAGAAAGAATTTCCTGACTGAGAAATGTTAAACATCAGGAAAAGTTACCCACAAGGGTTGAGGAATCTCTTTCTCTCAGGGTATTTAAAAATAGGAAATTTTCTTAGCTGTCTTGAATGATTTAAAGGCCCTGCCTAACACTTCGGGGGTGGAGGCCAAGTGACCAGATAATCTCTGGCAGAATATCTTTTGCTTTGAAAAACTAGAAAGGAATTTTCAAAAGTGCTTCTTTGTTTAAGTAAGACACTTAAACATACACTTGTATTTTCTATGATTTTCCTTTGTCAATGAAGTATAAAATTCACGTTGAAGACATATTAAAATGGAAGCAACATCAAGATTTAAGGTAAAAACACTTTTTGCTTATAGTTCAGTCACTTTAAGCTATTTGTGCTTGAGAAGATGAATAATCATCTCAGCGTCGGTTTGCTCATCTGTAAATTGGAGCCCCAAATACCTATAAGCTCACATCACCAAGTTACTATGAGCATCGAATAAGAATGCTTTTAACAGTGGAAATACTTATTTTGTGCAAATGAAAAACATCATTATGGAAAGGTATCTTTCTATAAACATCTCAACGTTTCTTTTATTTCTGTAATTACTAAGAGCTTTGACAGAGGAAATCCTAAACTCTCAAGGTACAGCTGGGCGGCTCTTGCCACACCTCTGGCCCACTGTCAAGAAGAAAGTTTAGAGAACTGCACTTTGAAGTCTGCCCTTGGAATATTTCCTGATCGTCTGACAAACCCAAGGCCTTCCAACTAGAATTTCAAACCTGGGCAGACATCTGAGCTCCCAATCAACCCTTTGGCTCAGCTGGATCCAGGTGAACAGGCTATCATCTCGTTCCAACTGTTCCCAAATGATTCTCACAAGGAAAGAGTTGGGGTGGGTCACATGGCTTAAGAAGCAGGTAAGGAAAATGGAAGAGGTCCCAACACACGTTCTGGAAAATGGCTCATGTTACAACACGCTGGCGCCACTTGTTTGGCTAAGAAGCTGTTGGAGGAGCCTGCAGATGTGCCCTTGGAGGCTCAGCCTTCTCCTCTCTCCTCTTACAACATCTCCTTAATTTGGTGAGTGTTGACTAGCTGGGAAAGTGTTGATTAAGGAACCACATCACTGCCTCAGGTCCTGTTCCCAGCAGGCCTGGGGTTCACACAGAAGGGAAGCTAAGCCACCCCCCACCATGTATTCCTGCCACCTTGGCTTCCACCCCCATCCCCCCCCCCACACACACAAACTGCCTCCCCTGTTTAAACAACTTCCTGGAGGGGTGCCTGGGTGGCTCAGTCAGTTGGGCGTCTGACTTCAGCTCAGGTCACGATCTCGCAGTCTGTGAGTTCGAGCCCTGTGTCGGGCTCTGGGCTGACGGCTCGGAGCCTGGAGCCTGCTTCCGATTCTGTGTCTCCCTCTCTCTCTGCCCCTCCCCCGTTCATGCTCTGTCTCTCTCTGTCTCAAAAATAAATAAATGTTAAACAACTTCCTGGAGCCCTGGTCTTGGCTGTGCCCACAGTATTAGTGTTGTTTTACCGGAAGAGCTTCGTTCAGATCTACTCCAGAAAAATCCAGTCTCACTTATTTTCAGGCTTTCCTCTTGCTAACGGGAAATGTATTTTATCCCAAAAATACCAGGCAAAGAAACAAGAAAAAAAATTTTTTTTGATGGAAGGCATGGGCTAATACATAATAACCGTTATGAGAATTGCCATTCATTTTCAAGCTCAGGAAAACTCTGCTCCCTGAAAGGCAAAGTTAAAGAATGACAGGGCATTTATTTGGCAACACCTGCGTTATACAACCCACCAAGTTCAGCGTGCAAACAGTCGTGGGGAGAGAGGATTCACAAGCACATCCGGAAATGGGCAGCATTAGCTCCCCAGAGCCCCCACCTGCTCCCAAAGTCAGAACGTGCATCTGCCGCCAACAACTTAATCTCCAAAGGGAACACCACTGAGGATTTTTATTTTTATCCTAGAATAGTTTGATTTTGTTTCTAGGGCCTGAGTCTTCAAAAAATTTTTTGTCTCTTCCCGCCGGTCCCTTGGCAATTTCTTAGGTGAGAAAGGAGAACAAGAGCTAAACCAAATGCTACTTCTGGGGAAGAGCCCCATTCCAGATGAATCTGTGTTGCTTAGTTCGTTCTCATTTTTTCCCTTCTCCCTGGGGACAGAGTCAAGGAGGGAGAGAGGCCTGAAACTGGATCTCTCGAATCATGCAGATTCATACTTCAGATTAATACTTGCTGGGAAAATGCGAGTCCTCCTTCTCCCAGAGTTGGATACCATAGCAGGTTGTTGGAAGGAAATTGCATTGATGAAACGGTTAGACAGTGATTAATATGCGCCATAACTCATTGCGATATCCCTGGTTCAGCATTCTCTCCTCACGCAGTGATGTCCAATTACTCACTATTGATCAGTGATTGCATTGCACCGAATAGAATGGCAGCATCAATTCATTTCATCCTATTGAGTTTCAGCCAATAACAATTGATATTTGGCACATGTTTCCCGGAGACATTTGTCTGCCATCAGGGAGTTGATTAACAGGTTGGCAGTTTGCATGTTTGTGAAAAAGGGAGGAAAAGTGTAAATTCTGCTTATGAATTTGTTCTCATACCTGATGTGAAGAGAAAGGCAGTGTTCTCCTGACCTTATCTACACTTCGTCTCGGAAATCAGCTGTTTGCCCCTGCCAACCTGTTCACGTCCAACGCTGCTCTGCCCTTATTTTTTATTGATAATCATGTGAATAATTAAAGTCCAAGTACATGAAACTCACATAAATCATCTTCAGTGGGCACGTAATGGACCCGGGCTCAGCCACTGCTCACAGCATAAATTAAGGCCAAAATATTCACGATGTAAACTAGGCGTGTCATTGCCTCCTGCAGAATTCATTGTCACCTGCTTGTCACTCACAATTGGCCACCTTCAAAGGACTCAGCGAGGGAAGGACCTTCTCTCTCCAGCCGCCTCAGGGACTGCTGGCGACTTTGCTCCTTTCCCTTTGCCTCAACCATCCATGTTATGTAAGCAGATGACATGCTATTTGTTGTGAAAACCCCACTTGCTTCAGGTGGGCCATTCCTGCTGCGGCCTTAGCATTTGTTCTGTGCTTACTTTTCAAAAGCCCAAGCAGCACCGTCCAGAGCTATTAACCTCTCTTGCTAATGTCATCAATCATGTGCTTGGCACATGGGTTTTGCTAGACAAATCTCACAACATCTGCCATGTGTTCTGCGACTTCCTTTTGATTCCTCACACTTTATTTTCACTTTCATCTCCTCTTGCTGGTGAGATTTATGTCTGAACCCGCTCAGATGCCAGGGAGCTGGTAACGTGCCATTCTTCTTCCACAGGGCAGTATGCCTTGTGAGAAATTGGGAAGGCTGTTCATTGGGGGCTGGTGGGGGTTCCTGGTGCCAACATCCAATGACCACTGAAGCGTTTTACTGGAGAACCTCCCTGATTCAGAGGACACTGCACCTGAGAAACCACTCTCACGGGTACACATGAATGCCTGGCACATTAAAGGCATTTTGGGGAAAAAAAATCATCCTATTTAGAAAACACGTTACATAGTTCCTTCTCAGCCTTACGAGCATCCGAGAGCACCCTGTGGTCCAAGGCCCTGCTCTGTGTTCATCTGAACCTTCTCTTTTGCCCCCTCCTTAGGGAAGCCCTGTTTTCTTCATGTGTCATCATCATCTCAAGACAGCAGCCCAGGATCATACCTGCCGCCCTGACCGTGGCTTTCAAACACCCAAGATAGTGCCACCAAGCCGTTTACTCTGCACGAAATGTTCAGAACCCTGAGGATCAATAGCTGTGGCTCCTCCTAGAGCATTCATGATCCCCCATCTATTTCAAAACTGGCAGACATTTCCTCTGGCCACTGTTCTTAGCATTTCTGAGTCCGTGAACTTAAGAGAAAAATCCAAGGTCCCGGGCTATCCATCAGGCCTATTATTTTATTAGTCATCTTGTGAAAACTTAAATTTGTCCTCAGCCTTTTCTGATGGAAGCTGGAGAGCATGCTAAGGAAATAGATGGACTGTTAAATAAGAAATATCTGCTTTCATGAAAATGTCATTAGTGATGAAGAATGCATTTAAAAGGTCTCTACAAAGTGTCCAGGGCTATTTAAATGATCAAGGAAAATGAGCACTCATACCTCAAAGGTCTCTCTCTTGCTCTCTCTCTCTCTCTTTCTTTTTAAAGATTCAGTAACTTCACTCTTGGCTTGCTAAACCTAATATTTATCTTTTTCAATGAGCGTCATAAATTGCAAATCTTGTTAAGAAAAATACCTGTTTACGTAGTTTACATAAGCCGTATATCTTCACTGCATAAAAGTTGTTTTTTATGACAAAAGGCCATAAAGTAAGGGATAATATTTTAAGGTCCTCCTCATCTTCAAGAATTTTTGAATTGCCGGTCTTCGGATGAAAGGGAAAAATGTGAGCGTGGATTTGGTCAATGCTGATGTACGTGTATCCTAATTCTAAAGAGCTCTCAAATATTTAACAAACAAAATTCCGTAATAGGCTTAAGTGAGGGAGGCAGCATATGACACGCCTCATGTGATGCTCGTGATGAAGTCTTTAATTGAGGCGATGTGAAAGAGAAGCCTTTGCCCTCAAACACATTGACACGACACTTTTTCCACTCGGATGCCCTCCCCCCCCCCCCCACTAATCCATGGATCTGAGGGGGAATCATCCACTGACATTCAATTTTCTGGGAGAACTTTCTTTTCCTTCCTGAATGAGGCAATTTGTTCATGAAGTAATACAAGTATTAACTCTTTCTCAGTTTAAGTGGTCCTCACAAAAGAAAGATTAATTCTGGCATTGGAGATTAAGGTCACTAGACCAAAAAACATAGTCAGAGGCCCTCAGTTTTTAGCCACATCCCCTCTTGTCTGGAAAAATAACAAGAGAAACTGTGATTCTCCAGCAAAACAGAAACAAGAGAAGTTCAATATTGGACTCGCAAAAATCTTACAAATGAAATGGAGTAATAGCTCAATGAAACTCTGTCTCTAAATATTTTCTACCTCAAAGACAGACCTAGATAAACGAAAAAAAAAATATATATAATAGATTTATTTTGTATATATAATGCGTGTGTGTGTGTGTGTGTGTGTGTTTGTGTGTGTGTGTGTGAACTATCCAGTTGGTAATTCAACAAACATTTATATGGTAGTCAGTTCAGGGAAAATGAAATGTGAGCACAAGGTATTCAGAGTATAGTGGGAGAGACATGTATAAGCAAATTACAGAATGCATGGAAAGCATTAAGAATAAGAGCACTATCCAAAAATGTTAGGGGATGTAGAGGGTAAGCTTGGCTTTGCCTAGTGGATGTTAGGGGAGACGTTCTCCCAGGGAGGGTAGGGTTCTGGAAGGAGAATGTGACTAAGGAAGGCAAGCCAAGAGAGAAACAGGCAAGACAGAAACAGCAGCAAAATCACAATGTCGTTTGACCTGTTATTATAGCTTGTTTATGGCCGTTGCTTCTTTTGCAAGATCTTGTTCCCGTCTACCAATACAGGACCTCAGGCCCCTCCTTACTCACCACCTCACCCCCATCCAGAGTTTCTCATGGAGTCTCCAGGAGGTATCTCATATGCACGTGAAAGAAGTCCGATGAGTTATCATATAGCACGCACTGCTTTTTCCTCCTCTCCACTCCAGCCTCCACTGCTGGGCAGCCCTAGGTCTGCTAGGTGGTGCTGTCTTTCGGCACCACCAGCAGTTCTGCTGAGTTCTGCTGTACTCAAGATAAGATCCAGATAAGATCAACTGAGCACTTCCTGATTCCTGAAGAATGATGTTGCCGCCATTAGATCTCGTCTCCACTGTGCCTACTTCCCCTACCTCTTTCAGCTGCTCTAGTGTCTCGAACTTTGGAAGCATCAGGATTGGTCCCTGTAACTGTGTCATGTGTTGTAGAGGGTACCAAACATACTGGGTGGTCTTACAGAATTGTAGGGAGGAATTATTTCCATTTTCACACATAGTTCCTTCTCTCTCTGAAGACTCCAACATGGGGAACTAGGGACTACCCCATGCTACCCCTCAAATCACTCCACACCCCAAAGCAGGCCAAGCGTGTATGCCTGGCTTCCTCATCCTTCAGGTGGACTTCCGTCCCAAGTTGTAGCTGGGCCCTTGTGTAAACACACACATATGGCAGTTCGGTCCCTGAGGTGGGTGTGGCATTAAGCTGAGACCCCTCCCCCCCCATGCATTGTAACTGGGGACATGATATGGAGAATTCCTTAAGAAGCCCCGTTTAGTGACTACAGTTGAGAAGAAAGGTCTTATGTATTAGAACTCTTAGTTGCAAGAGGTGGGAACACTGATCTAAAAGAACTTTTTTAAACAAGGGAAATCTGCTGGTTCATGAAATTAAACAAAAGGATCCATTTCTACAGAGCTTGACCAAGGGCTCAGACAGTGGGATCAGGACCCAGTTTCTCACCTTCCATTTCTTGGCTCCGCTTCCTTGGCTCTGTGATCAGGCTGGTTGGTACCAGGGTAGCTGCCAACATATCCTGGTTTTATATCCTTTTCTACCAGTACTGTGTACTACCAGCAGGAAGAAGAGAAGGTAAAAACCACTATTTCCCAGAAGCCCTGGCAAAAATATCCTCATCTGTCTCATTAATGATGACGGGGATACTTCCTTGAGCTGTCATGATATGGCCAGAGCAATGCAACGTACTGAATTGCCCTTTGTTCCACCCCTGGATCTGGGGATGGAGTCAACTCTACTCAGAAGCATATGCCTGAGACTGGCCAAAGGAACTATCACCCAGAAGAGAACCTGGAGTAGAGCTCTTTGCAGTGTTGGGAGATCTTAATGAATACGACTAGCCTTTGGGTTTGAGGCTCAACGCAAGAGGTGTGGGAATGGGCACAAGGAGGGAGGCGGCTTGGACAAAGAGACTCAGCTGGGGCTCTGGATACCTAGGAGAATGTCTATAAATGACCTGCCTCCCAGTGAATGGGATAAGTCTAACAGATGATGTAAGATAAAAATAGGGAACTTTAATGTAAAAAATAAAACAAAAATAATTCAAGAAAATATGTTACTACATATATAATCTATTGGTTGAGGAGAACTGCCAAGCCAAGACTAGGAATTCAGAAGCTAGATAAGAAAAGATAGGCACATTTAAATATGTAAAAATCAAGAGTATTTGTATCACAGAGGATATAATAAATAAAATCACAGGCAAATATCACAGCTGGAAAAAGGTAACAGAGTTTAAAAGAGTTGGTCTCTGTAACATACAAAATCCTCTTAAAACTGTCAAGAATAAGTCAAACAATCTCATAGAAAAGTAGGTAAAAGATACAAATAGGCAAATCACTGAAGAGCACATCTAAATGGCCAAATGCATTTTTTTAAACGCTCAAATTCACTAGTAGTCAGGGAAATGCAAATTAAAGTAACAATGAGATGCCATTTTATAACCATCAGACAGACAAATTAGTAAGAATTATCACACCAAGTGATGGTGGGCTGGTGGGGATGTGATGGAAAGGGTATTCTTACATATGATGAAAGAAATGTGATGTGTTATAGCTGTTTAGGAAAGCAATTTAGCAATAATTATAAAAATTGAAATTACACTTACTATTCAACTCAGCAATTCCACTCTTGAAAATTATTTATCTCATAAAAATAAAACCACCAGTATATGAAGATATGTGCATGTGCACATATGTGTATCATCATTGTTTCAAAAAAGCACGCTGGAAACAAAATAAATGTCCGTCAGTAAGCGAAGAGCAAAATATTATGGAATATTCACAATACAGAGGAATAAACAGGATGACCCAGAGCTATACCAGTCGACTTGAACTTTTTTGCAGTTTTGTTAGTGGGTGAGTTAGGATAAGGAAAAGTGTACAGTATAATATAATAAATATAATGTAATATGCAATAAATATGACATACAGAATATAATAAAATATAGAATATAACTTCATTTTATACCATAACAATGACAATTATAGGAGTACTATACTAATACAGAGAAAAATATGGAAGAACACACATTTCTAAAATTGCTTACTTAGGGAAGAAACATAAAGGTACGATGAAGGAGGGTAAGCAAGCATCCTGGCTTGCCTGGGACTGAGGGTTTTGGAGGATATGGGGTTTTCACTGCTAAAATGGGGCCAATCTCAAGTAACGTTGGTCAACGTAAAGGTGCCAACTATAGGATGGAATGGGGAGGGAAAAGGAAGCAAAAAAAGGAGAAAAAATGATATGACTAAAATTGTGTAATCATATATATGTTCACGTAAAATGATTTATCTGGGTTGATATTTGTAAAAATAAGTTTTAAAAATACTTACTCTCAGGGGTGCCTGGGTGGCTCAGTCTGTTGAGTGTCTGAGTTCAACTCAGGTCATGATCTCACAGTTTGTGGGTTTGAGCCCTGCATCCGGCTCTGTGCGGACAGCTCGGATCCTGGAGCCTGCTTCGGATTCTGTGTCTCCCCCCACCTCTGTCATTCCCCTGCTCGTGCTCTGTCTCTCAAAAAAAATAAAACATTAAAAAATTGTTTTAAGTACTTATTTTCATAAGTTTCTCTAGGACTTAGGGAAAAATTTAAGTCCTGCTCATAGACTCCTGGAATTTAGAGAAAGCTAGTCTAGAGATACAAGGGCAAAAGATGGATTAGATTAGCAATAAAATACCACCATTTATCCATTCATTGAATATAAACTCATTAAACATCTATTCTGTGTATTAATTTACCTATTACTAACACAACACATAGAAGTTTGTCAATAGATGTGTTGAATAAATAAGCAAATATCTGACCATAATTATAACAAATATAACTATTATAACCATAGCACATTATAACATATATACCACATGATATATTACAATATCAAATTCTTTAATAGAAGTAAAAACAGAAGCCCATGAGAACACAGAAGAGGAGGGCACTGGCTTTGCTGAGCGGAGTCATGGAAACATAACAGAAAAGGAATTTTGAGGGTTTGAGGAAACAAGTAAGAGTTTGCAGAATGAAGAAAGGAAAAAGGAGAATCTAGAAAGCAAGAACAGCCCGTGGCAGTGAAAGAGTCATGCAAAAGCCAAGTGTATTTGGGAAAGAATAAGAAGTTCCCTGGGGTCTGCGTCTGGGGCCAGGGGAAGTTGGGAGAGGGGAGGCAAGAAGATGAAAGACAGATGAGCCGGTGGAAGATGACCGACAGATGGCCGGTCCTGTGCACCATGCCAGGGAGTCTGAAGAAGGCACTTGGGAGACAGAAGAAGTCTCACACCAGGGAAGAGACAATGGATTTAGTTTTTAGGAAGATAACACCGGCACCAAGATGGCAAATTGACTTTATGTCAAATGCCAGTTCCAATTGATTGGTCACGAGAACTTGAAGGACAATGTTAAGAAAGACCATGCGGTCACCCACCTCTGGGCTTAGCAGTTAAAGTGCCATGACCGATTAGAAGTGTCTACCACGGACAAGGGGTAAGAAGTGTACTGACAAAGCTGCTCTGTGTTTCCCAATGCTGCATCCACCAGCAACGTGGAGGAGGAACCACATGAAAGAGATCACTGTCAGGAAGAGCAGGTGATTTTACTAATCTTTGCAAGAGCTGATGACATCACGGACATCACAGAGGTAGAGTGGAGGAACCAGCTTCAGAAGCCTCAGAGGGGAAATTGGCAGGACCTGCTAAGGGAATTCAGGAATGGATCCAATCCAGGCACTAAGGGTGTCTCTGGCTGGCAAGCAAGTTTCCGATCACGATCGCGTTATGATATTGGAATCAAACCCACTTGGCTTCTGTATCCACCTCATGGAGGGCACAATGACTCAGCAGTTCCGGGAGCTGCCAGGGCACATCCAACAATTCTTGCTACCAAATCGCTTTCCGGTGTCTGGTCCCGGCTGCTTACCACAGCGGTCCTTGTGATTTATTCTCCAGAGCAGCTCTCAGAAGTTGCAAGTTCCTCCTAGAGCTGAAAACAGGAAGCAGCCTCCACTCACCTGGCGCACGGACCAGGAAGGAGCGTGTGTGCTCTGACACACCAGCGGTGTAAGTTCCCATTATGTCAGCAGTGTTTACCATCACTGGGCACTTCCTGTGACATAGGAGAGGAAATGACTAACCTCAGGAAACCATCCTCACCCCCACCCCAGTCCTCCATCCCCCAATGGAGATGCTAGTGGACTTTCACTAAAAATATCAACACTGTCTAAAAATAAGTCCATCGACTCTGCCCCTGCCCCAGGAAATCCTGCCCAAAGCTCCTCTTACATCACCACCACCAGCCCTGGTCCAAGTAGCTTCTCAGTGCCAGGCCCTACCTATCCTTGCGGCTTAAAGTTAATTTGGAAATCAATCTGCCCCTGCCTTTCCCAACAACAAGAGAGCAAAGAATTGGTGGCCGCGATGGCATCAGACAGGCACCTTCCCGCGGGACGGATGGTCTTCCAAAACTCTTCCACGAGCCTAAGCACCCAAGTGGGTTTATTTCCTGTCTGGTTGACTTCCTCCAGGCTCATTATGGGTTTCAGTGTCATTTTCCAGAGCAGGAAAGAGGGTACGGGAGCGTGGCCTTTCACAGCCTCGAGTGGACACGCAGTGGCTGACCTGCAGGAGAGAGAGTCTCAACGAAGCCATTTGTTAGGAAACCGCTGACAGGCACTTAAAGTATTTGGTAGTGGAGCTGTTTCTGCCGCTGGTTCCTGGGGCGCTCAGTCTGCTGCAGAGTGTATATTCTGTCTCACGCTAAGAAGCCACTGCTCATGTCATCTGCCTTTTGGGAGCGAGAAGGAGGCTGCTGGTGAGCTGCACTGCTCTAGAGGCAGAGTTGGGAAGAAACGCCCGAACCCTAAGCCCTAGAGGGAAACATGGGAGAAATGAGAAATAACTATTGATTCAGTCCTTAACTCCTCCAGTACTGGAAGATTTCCTAACAACTGAACTGCACTCTTGGTTTTACTTACCAAACAAGGAGGCGGAAGCATATCGAATAAGGACTCTCACTGCAAGGGTTGTCTACTCAGCAGTTCTTCTGGGTGTAAATTCTGTCTTCACTAAGTACTGTGGGACATACAGCAGATCTTAGCTTCTGCAAGCCTCATGTGTCTCAGCTGCAAAATGGGGCTTGTTCTCGACATGGATTGAAATAAGAAATAAACAGTGCTTCATGCACAGGCAGTACTCTGGCGATGTGCCTACAAGTTTCCTTTATGGTGTGCCTTCCCATGTGGCCAGCACTCTTCCAGTGCTGCAGATTCCACAGAGAACAGGGCAGGCAGAGCCCGACGCACAGCAGGACACAGCGTGCAGTGAACCGATCCAGGGGGGTTGGTTGGCGGGAACGGTGTGTAAATTCAGTAACCGACACCTGAGAACTTTGCGGTGGAAGACATTCTTTCACTCTGATTTCTCAGTCCCAGAGCCAGCAAGCCCTAGAGGAGGGAAAGGGAAGCAGATATGCAGGAGCATCCGGGGGGATGTGAACACGGGAGGCCGTGCTGGGCGGCATGATGCCCCCTCAGATCTCACTGTCTGCTTGTGCACTCTCTCGGGAACAGCCCAGGGAAGGGTTCAGTGGTCACTGCAACTTTGGAGGCAAAGGGACTCCAGCCATCACCGGGGCAAACCAACAGCAAAGGGTGCTGGCCAGCGTGTCTCCAAAATGGTGATGGGGAAGGAATCAATTATGAATTATCAGAAGGCAGTTTGGGAGACCAGGAGGTGAGCTCAGAATGAGAACAGTGACAACAGTTTCAGAGGAAAAAATACTAAGTTTGTGGGTTCAAATGGAACCTTTGAACTGAAACCATCGTTGACTTTTGGAGCCTCCTATAACCAGAAGCCAGTTTGATTCTCCTGAGTGCCTCATAGTAAAAGCTCCCTTGCGCTAAGGAACCTCATAGACCTTCTCTGTCCTCCACCAGAGGGCCCAGAGAAGGATCGGGTACCAGGATGTGTTCCCCAAAACGTAATTATTTACAACTCTCAAAACAAGCAACAAAATCCTGCAAGGGACAAGAAACAACAAAGGAAAGAAAGAAAAAAGAAAAAAAAATCCCTATTAGGTCACAGGAGAGAGACAGGGTTGTCTGTGAGTCACCTTTGAAGTGACCACAGCCTTTGTCTTTCATTCCAAGGCAAGTCAGTGCCTCCCTGGAACCAAGGAAAGGTCACCTGAGCTGAAGGAGACAGCAGGGAGACAAGAATGGATGCTGTCTGATATTAATTATAATTTCAGCTCCGTGAGAGCAGGACCCTTCACCTCTCTTGTTCAGTGAGGACCACAAGTGCCTGGCCTTTCAGTAGTCATTTGCTAACTTTGTCCTATTGTTCTCCTAACAGCTTAAATGGGATATAGAATCACTTTCATATCACTGATACAGAATAGTTAAGGTTTGGGGTATAGTATCATTTTCCTATCACTAGAGACAGTATAGTTAAGGTTTCATTTAGTTAAGGTTGGTTGTCATTCTAGACTCTCATTGGCAGTCAACTGCCTTGATTCCTAACATTTGAGGGAATCAAACCCGGGTCATACACATCAAATTCCATTTCACGAATTCTCGTGAGGCCCCACACTGGGACAGAGTACTATTACTTAACAGAGCGGCTAGTAGTTAACTCCAAAGCTGCACCCAGGGTTCAGCTGTTTTCCTCTGAGCTGACTACAATCCCAGCCCAACAGATTTTGGATTTTTTCTTAGTTTTGTGGGTCATGACAGATCAGATCCCCTAGGGGGCAGTGTGTGCACATGTTTCAGCCAAGCCAGGCGCAGGTTTTATGGCCGCTGAGGTAATTGCCACAGCAACAGTGTGGGGCTGAGAAACAAAATTCACTTATCAAGTTGTTCTTTAGGTAGGAGCAGGATAAAGGTGGCCTGAAAGAATTGCGCAGTACAGAAAAACCTGGTGACACAGCAGAAATTTGGGGGATGGTAATTTTAAAGGCTCCAACCACCGTATTGCTTAAGGTCCAACGCAGGAATGATTTGACATGCTCCTTAACACTTGCTAAAGGGTTTTTAATATTTTTTTTTATTTATTACCTTTTACATGTCGTATTTCTGAAATCCGTGCAGAATCGTGTTTCATTTTCTTACCTAGTCTGGGTGGCAGTTTAAATTCAATTAAAGTTAACCAGTTTTAATTGAGTAATAATAGTTCAAACTGTATTATTAAGGGCTTAGAATGCACCGAGTGTTGACTTACGTGGCATTATTTAGTTATTTATGTTACGTGATCTAATGCTCCCGCATCTCTATGAGATGAAGACTGTTCTCATTTTACAGATGGGGAAACTATGGTGTGGGCAGTTTAGGGAACTCACTCGAGATGCCGAGCCTAAAAATGGAGTCCAGAACCCATTCTCTTCATTACTTTACTATTTTACCATCTGAGGCAGTGCCTCTTAAACTATCATGTGCACACCTATTACCTGGGGATCTCGTTAAAATGCAGATTGTAACTCAGCAGTTCTGAGCAGGGGCCCAAGAATCTGCATTCCCCACAGGCAGCAGGCAATTCCGGTGTTGCTGATCTGTGGACCACATTTTGAGCAGCAGGAACTTAGAGAAGTGTGTGACTTCGGGGCGGGGCGGGGGGGGGGTGGTGCTAATAAAGACGTGCGTGGTACCCTCCCTGCCCTCAGGAAGAGCATACCTAGCAGATAAGATTAAGACAAGTACACAAGTAACAATATTGGGAGAGAATGTATATGTCAAGGGCCACAGCGGTACAAATGCAGAACAACTCCGTGGATACTAAGTGAGGGACTCCAGGGTGGGACCGTGCACCGAAAGCTTTGGGAAGGATGAGCCGGATGAACGAGCAAAGCTTCTTCTATCCACAAGGCACTTGCAGACTGGTGGGGAAGAGCCAGTGGCCACACAAACAGCCCTAGTGTAGGCACAGGCTTTACAAAAGAGGCTCCCAGGAGGGCTGTGGGAACAGAAAAGAGGGATGAGGTGAGGTAGGCGAGAATCTCGTTCGTGACTGGAATTAGGAAGCAGTACATTAAGAAGCTCTCGGCTGGCCATGGGCCTAGAGGAAGGCTTCTTGCCTTCATGGTGTTCGAGATAAACCATGAAAGACAGATGGAATTTTGACAGTGGATATAGGAGTTTATTTCAGGGAGAAAAACTGACGTAAGCCTAAATTCTGAAATATAATAGTACAAAAAGCTAATGTGGGGTTGAGCACATAGTCCTGTTTTCCTATCTGGACACTGGAAGGAAGGTGATCCTGGAAGCCATGTTTTAGAGCAGTGATTCTCAATTAACATTAAGGGTCACTGAAGGAGTTTGTGGCACCTGGCTGGCTCAGTCCAGTGTACGACTCGGGCTCACGTCATGATCTCGCCGTCCTTGGGTTCGAGCCCCGCATCGGGCTCTGTGCTGATGTCTCAGAGCCTGGAGCCTGTTTCGGATTCTGTGTCTCCCTCTCTCTCTTCCCCTCCCCTGCTAACATTCTGTTTCTCTCTCAAAAATAAGTAAACATTAAAAAAATTTTTTTTAATTAAAAAAAATCACTGAAGGAGTTGAAAGAGTTTTTCACACTGGAATCCTATTCCCAGGGATTCTAATTTCATTAGTTTGGGGGTAGAGCTGGGAATCAGGACATTTTAAAATCTTCATATTTTAAATTAGATGATATGTATGTGCAGTCAAGTGTGAGAACAATTACCTTAGAGCAGTGGTTTTCAGAGTGTGGCCCCAGGACCAGGAGCATCAAGTGTCACCTGGAAGTTTGTGAGAGGTGCAAATTCTCACACTCTACTCCATACCTACTGAATCAGAAACTCTAGGGGTGGAGCCCAGAATCTCTGTTTTAACAAACGCTTTTGGCAATTCTTATGCATGTATGTGTGTATGTATGTGTGTATGTATGTATGTATGTAGAGCATGAGCAGGGGAGGTGCAGAGAGAGAGGGGGAGAGAGACAGACAGAGAGAGAGAGAGAGAGAGAGAGAATCCCAATCAGGCTTTATGCTGTCAGTGCAGAACCTGACATGGGGCTCCAACTCACCAACTGCGAGATCATGACCTGAGCTGAAACCAAGAGTAGGACGCTTAACTGACAGATGCCCGATGCCCCAACCCTTCCAGTAACTCTAACGTAAGTCAAAGTTTGAGAACCAATATTCTGGAGCCTTGCTACTCCAAGTGTGGTACATAGACTCAGTGCACAGATATCGCCTGGAAGCTTATTACAAATGTCAAATCTTGGCCCTCACCCCAAGGCTAATCCATGAATCAGAACTGCAATTTAATACGATCCTCAGGTGATGGGTATGTAAGGTTTGGAAAGCACTTTAAATTTCACGGTGATAAAGCTGCACTATTTTAGATGGTAATAGGGAGTGGTGACATAACTGAGGCTTGAGAACTATTTAATAACTGTATTTAAGGTCAATTAAATAAAGCAGATCCTGGGACGCCTGGGTGGCTCAGTTGGTTAAGCGTCTGACTTCGGCTCAGGTCATGATCTCACAGTTTGTGGGTTCGAGCCCCGCGTCGGGCTCTGGGCTGACAGCTCGGAGCCTGGAGCCCGCTCCGGATTGTGTGTCTCCCTCTCTCTCTGCCCCTCCCCTGCTCATGCTCTGTCTCTCTGTGTCTCTCAAGAGTAAACATTTAAAAAATTAAAATAAAAGAAAGCAGATCCTGTGCAGCCCACCTTATCTGAGCCTGCAGGATAGTCACAGAAAATTCGCTTGCCACTTACACCTCCCCAGACTTTTTTTCCCCCTGCTCAACCCTTCTTCTCCTAGGCTTCAGCAGAAAACCATGCACTGGGGCCTTAGAAAGAAGCCTGTCTCACTCAGAGCTCCTTTCACGGTGGAATCCTGCCAGCCATTGATCCGACAGTGGGAGTTATCTCAGCAGTCCAACTCCATTCAGGCCCCAATTCCAGCTTCTATAATATTTCTGATAATAAGAGAGCCTAAATGAAGCATCCTTTTAAAGGCCTTCACTGTTAATTTGGCCCAGGGAAAAAAGCCAGCACATTACCCTGGGTTTTCCAGTCATTCTGCTTGTGCTGTATAGACTCTGAATAGATGTCCATAATGAGATTACTCAAAATGGAATTCATTACCTGACCTAAGATTTATTGCTTTTTAACTACAGATATAAGGCTACCCACACTCTGCTCCCAGAATTGGCGGCGTGATGGCCCCGCTTCTCCGTTCCAGGAAGGGCATGGGAAAGCAGGGCGGGGAAACGCCGAGCCTGTGCAGGGTTGTGGACGAAGAGTGGAGTGAACAATGTGGTTTCATTAGCACAGGCGCACGGGAACCCCAGGACTCTGTTGCTAAGTTCTGCTCGCACAGTCTCACCACGGGGACCGTGGATGGGCCAGTCACCTCCCCACTAGCATAATTGGAAAGACTCTAAGGGGCCCTGAAATGCTGAAGTGCTGTGAATTAGCAGTGTTCAATTCTGATGAACATTAAAGGAAGTGTGTAGTTAATTCCTCCACACACGCTGCTCGCAAAGTCTTCCCACTGGGGGCTTTTGGCTTGGAGCATTACAGGCCCATTTGTTCTGCCTGGCTTCTCCATCAGGGCAGGGACCTCAAGGTGAGTTAATAGGCTTGGCTTCTCGGCGCTTTATTTTAATCTGTATTTACCATCATCCTATGTATTTTAACAAACCTCTGGTGCGTGGCATGCCATTGAACGCTGCACAAAATAGATAAGAGAGACGGGGCCCTGGCCTCACTGGCAGAGGACAGCGATTGTGTTCAAGGCAGTATTGAGGATGTCCTGCCTTGCACCCTGGTTTATGATACTGCTTGGTCCCCACACGGTTTACTGCCTGCCACAAGTCTTCCTAGGTCTTCCCTTCTTACCCTGGCCTGGGCCACATCCCCTAGACTGTCAAGAGCAAGGGGAGGTCCTGCCTATGTAGTCACCTCTTATGACAACTATAACCACTGCCTGCCTTGTTTTCTCCATCCCATTCTTGCTCAAACGCTCCCTTCTAATACGCAATGTAAAACCATTATGGATGGGGGCTCTACAGGAGATAGTAACTTTAAATAGGTGATACCTACATGGATATCAGGATAAAGTAAAACAGGACGGGCCAATTGATATTGCATATTAGAAGGAAATATTATTAGCAAACCAAACAAAAGCCAAATTGGGGGGCAATGAGCATGATACATTAGAATTGAGAAGAGTGACACATTTTCATACCCAGGTCTTTATTCCTAAGGTAGAAAAGCCTCTTTATGTATTGTGGAAGTGTATCTGAAATGCCACATTCTATTTGTTTATTTAAAGATTTCATATTTTAAAAGCAAAAGAAACTATTACTACAGAGAGTTTTTCTTTTTTTCTTTTTCTTTTCTCTTGTTTTCTTTTCTTTTCTTCTTCTTTTTTTTTTTTTACCATAGCTTTAGGGACTAACAGTGCGGGGGAGGGGGGGGAATGTCAGCATAGGTTATAATCTTGCCCTGGACAATTGCAGGACAAGTCACTAGCCTGAATTCTTGTTATCATTTTAATCTGTATATAAACCTTGTCAGATAGCCAGATATATTTTTAAAAATGCAAACTAATAGCCATCATCATCTGATGTTCCTGAGACGAATACGACAATGACAACATGCTATTAAAGGCCATGTCTGTGCTATCAAAATAATGAGACTGTGGCCCAGGCTGCCTGAGAATTTCAACTATCTTTTAGTCAATTTGAATTGTCACTTGGGCAACATTATAGACAGATCTGGGATCAGCCATTTAGATAGAGAGAAAATGTCACACTTTTCCTTTTTTTGGTAAATGCAATGATACAAGCGTCTCTGAGTCCCACGACCTTCCAATCTAACATAGAATCTACCTCTGACACCAGCCCTCAATGCTGCCACCTGCCCAGACGGTACATTTGCCCTGGCTGGAAGGCAAGGTCATCCTGTAAATCTTTCCCAAGGTACTGGATGCCCACGGGTATAGATTCTGTGAATGCCCAGGGTAGGAAAACTGTCCCGCCCCTCTACCTCCTCTCTCAGTTTGGGGTTCTGCAGAGGAGATCCGCTGGATCCTTTCAGGGACTCTAGCGAATTTTCAGTACTCGTCCACTGACATCTCAAAACACAGGTCAGTTGCCACTTGCTCTTGCCTGGGTTGGGGACCACTAGAGTCCTCAATACGATGTTCTGGATCAGGATATTCAGTTTGTGGAATTATTGAACAGGGGACCTAAACTTGCTGATTTTTGTTAGTGTTTGTTGATCTTACATCGTAACATGTCACGGAACAACACCAAGACTCTTATCTGAAATGATTATTCATTATCCATTGCTGGACTGTGTTTAAATTGCAGAAATTGGCCAAAGCCTGGGGAGGAGGGGTGGAAAGGATGTAACAACAAAAATCATAAAAAAAAGAAAATATCCTGCATACTAACATATCTTAGAAGTTTATGAAAACACAAACACACTTTTGCCAGATGACTATAGTTCCTGAAATGTCTACTTCTTTTTTTAATTATGTAAGTAAATAACGAGTCCTTGCTCCTATAAAAGGTTCAAACATTTGTGTACATTTATAAAGCAAAATTTGTCAGTTTCCCTTTATTTCCCCTCTATTCTTTGTTGTTGTTGTTGTTGTTGTTTATTTTATTTTTGGGGCGCCTGGTGGTTAAGTCGGTTAAGCGTCCAATTTCGGCTCAGGTCATGATTTCATGGTTCGTGAGTTCTAGCCCTGCGTCTGGCTCTGTGCTGACAGCTCAGCCCCTGGAGCCTGCTTCGGATTCTGTGTCTTCCTCTCAATCTGCCCCTTCCCTGCTTGTGCTCTGTCTCTGTCTCTCAAAAATAAATTTAAAAATTAAAAAAAAATTTTAATTAAAAGAAAAGATTTTATTTTTAAGTAATCTCTGCACCCAACATGGGGCTCAAACCCACAACCCCAAGATCAAGAATTGCACACTCCACTGACTAAGCCATCCTAGTGATCTCCTCTCCATTCTATCTAAACTCTCACATCCTTTCCAGGAAAACAGATGCTTCCTTCCAGGTCTTTCCTTATAATTTTATAATACCCATGCACGTATGTACATAGTTTTAAAAAGAGTAGGATCATCCCATACATACTGTTCTGCAACTTGATTGGCCATTAAATATGACCTGAAGATTCTTTTTCTACATCAGTACATATAGCACCACCCCATTCTCTTTAACAGCCGTCCTACTGCTCCATGTTAAAGATGAATCATCATTTGTTTACATATTATCCTACTGACTATTATTTAAGATTTTACTTTAATTTTCCAGTTTCAAACGCTGAACATTCTGGAACCCATGTGCAAATATATTTTTAGATTGTGTTTGTAGATTAAAAGTACTTTTACAGTTTTAATAACTGTGGCCACTCGCCTTCCCCAAAGGCTCTCTAATTGCACTGGGAGCTTTGTAGTTTCATGGTCAGGGTATTCGCCAAATGTGTTACCTTAAAGACAGTAGGCTGAGCTTTGGAAATAAACAGAGCTGAGTTTTCATCTCCATCAGTTCCAGCACCTAGTTCCTTGGGCAGGTTACGTAACCCCACTAAGCTTCAGTCACCTTGAACAAGCAATGAGACTAATGTTACGGATCCTTGAGGGCTTTGGGAAGATAAGTGTCATAATATGTAAAAAGCACTTAGCACACAGTAGGTGTCCATTGAGGCTTGGTTATTAATGAGTTCAGACATGAGCTGAATTGCACTACTTGAGAGAACAGTAACCAGCAGTTTCCAGAAACAGAAGTGACATCTAAGATTAAAACAAACAAACAAACAAAAAACCTCAGATGAATCTATATACATAAGAGCCGCATTTTGTTGGTTTTGAATTTTATCAGTGTTTCTATCTCCTTCTTATTAAAAACATGGAAAGCTGCTCATTGTATTCGCTTCCTCAGTCTTTGATCTGCATCTGCCCTTTAGTCTCAAGAAGTAAATTCAGTGCAGGCAGCATCACTCGTTTACTCCTGGGTATTTTATATAACATGGAGGTTTATGCAAGGAGTTATGCTGTGTTAATTACTTGTTCCCAGGTTAATATTAAGATTAACTGGCATTTGCTGAACACACACTGATGTAGATGTCCAACCCAATTTATCACTCCTGCTTCACGAAGAATGTCGTCTTTCCCTGGACCACCTCCCACTGCCTCTGTGGCTTCTTGGCTTTGTATTATGGTGTGATTGCTGGCACCAGTTGCCTTTCATATTTGGGGGGTCTTCCAGGAGAATAGTTACTTAAAAAATTTTTTTTTACATTTATTTATTTTTGAGAGACAGAGTGAGACAGAGCATGAGTGGGGGAGGGGCAGAGAGAGAGGGAGACACAGGATAGAAGCAGGCTCCAGGCTCTGAGCTGTCAGCACAGTGCCCGATGCAGGGCTTGAACCCACAGACCGTGAGATCATGACCTGAGCCGAAGTCGGACGCTCAACCGACTGAGCCACCCAGGTGCCCCGAGAGTAGCTATTTTTAAATTAATTTACTTCATTTGAGTCCCAGCTTTCAGCTCGTGTAGTAAACCTGTCCCTGCACCCTATCACTAGATGTAGATGGAAATACCTGCCATATCAACCCAAGTCACAGCTAAGGCAGGATTCCTCATTTATTGCAAAGAAATCATTTGGGGCTTATGGATGAGGAACGGTTTCCAAATCTCCATGTCCAGTAATATCCCCATTGCCCTTAACCTTACCTCACCTATTTACTTGTTTCTCTTAACTTCCAGCTGCCATCTAAAAGAAAAACCAAGGAACATATAAAGGGATGCTTATGGGACGCCCCTTTATTTAAAAAATGGCTTTGTGTGTGTGTGTGTGTGTGTGTGTGTTAAAAAAGATACAATTCAAAACCAACAAGATGCAGCTACAGAAGCCCTTTGGCAGAGGTGCTCTGAAGCCTTGCTAGATGCTTGGAACGGCACAGTGAAGAGAAGAGCAACCCAGTTAAAACAGTCTCTGGCCCCCTCTGCCTTACCATTTGCCAGGGGGATGACCTTGGCAGGTTGTATCTGTACACTTCCTTCATCTCACCAATAAAATGGGATTAGTCTCAGAATCCACCTCATAAAGTCAATGTAAAGATCAAACATGTCTCAAAAATGTAAAGCACGAGTGCTCCCCCCCTCAAAGTATTATGCAAATAAGGGGTAGTGGTATTTATATCTAAGAGCCCAGGGTCTGGAACAGGCTGCTGGAATTAAATCCTGGGTCCGCCATCTACTACCTGGGTGATCTTAAGCAGGTTACTCACCTTTTCTGAAGGTGCTTCTCCCTTTTTAAGTGAGAACGATAACTGTACGTCAGGGGATTCTTTAGAGAAGCAGCGGATAGTACGCAGTGTTTGGCATTTAGAAAGTGCTCAACAATGTAATATCAGTTCATATTATTTTTGGTAAGCTAAATTGCAAGATATTTGTGCCATGTCCATAAAAAAATTCACTCTGGTGCGAGTGACCATGGATTCCTGCAGTCTCCCTTTCAGTTTCTGACACAGTCTGGTTTAAAAATATACCGAGGTCCACAGAAAACTCTCTGGAGACATGGAATGCCATTCCTTATTAATACGTTGGGATTTTATTGATGAGGCAACATGCAACCAGTGGACCTTGGACCTCAGCCAGAGCAGTCATTTCTAAAGTAACAAATGGACCTAATTATAAGGTGGTTTTACCTAAAAGGTCAGTCTGTGCCATATAACTGGAGGCTGGCATTATGGGAAGCTTCTGGTGTATTATATTGCATGTCAATATTAACACGTGTTCTATCACCGCTATGTGAATTTTAGAGGCCTTAGCGTTCTAGTCTGTGTGCACCGTCATGCACAGGCACACTCACACACACGCGCGCGCGCGCGCGCGCGCGCTTTTAGCCGGGACCACTAGTCCCCTCACGTCCCGTGATTCTGAAAGCCGACTTTATTGGTTCGGGATTCCTATTTTTCAGGCTAGTTGCGCTGTTGAAATGAGTCCTTGGTGCTTGCAAGTCTTGTTCCATAATTTCATTTGGCTGAGGCAGGAGACAAGTACCTCATTTTAATTAGAATTTCAAGCAAACTGCATTATGTTGTTGTATGTTATTCCAGAAGAATGTACCACATCAAGGACAGCTGTTGATGGAGTAAAGCATCCTGTTTATTCTGAGGAAGAAATAAAAATGCTCGCACTCCCTTCTCAAGCTCTCTCACCGTGCCACTCCTAACGTATCCCACGGAACACAAAGATGTGCCCCGAGGCTCTCCAAGACAGTGAAACGTGTTACAGAAGATGCCAGGTAATAATCATGGGCACAAAAATGGAGTATCACCATGTCAAAGGGACGATCTCAGATCCTACCCAGCTGATTGTGTCCTTGCTGGCTTGCCACAAATCACAGAGCCCTCTAAGGGATCCACTTTCTGCCTGTTGCCCTGAGAAAGGTCTTCGCTTCGTTGAGGAAAACTGGGGCTGTGCTGCTGTAGACCTGCAATTAAGTCCCTGCTGCTCTCCAAACCAATGAGTTTTTCCAAGTAGTAATCTAATTTATTTTTCCCATTTTCTAAGTAATGCCAGGGTAAGCGCGTTCATCATTTTAGACTCGCTGCTCCTAATTCCTAATTCAGACTTGTTTGTTCAGGAGAAAGGCAAACAACCCCCAAGCTATCACCCACCCCCATTTATTTGGAAGGAGAGAGTTTCAGTGGGAGAAGATAAATAGCATGTCAAACATGGTTTGGAGGGGCTACAACTGAATAATTTCTAGTTTCCTATGCCTGTCTCCAGCTGTTGTGGCCCAGTGTGACTCTGAAATCTGTGTGCTGGCTTGGCTGAGCTGCTATTTAGTCAAATCAGATCAATACCTTGAAGCACTTGTCTGATGATAATCTCAAGCTATTCCAGGAATTCACACATTGAACTATGTGGACGAGGATGACTTCTTTCTAGTTATCTGTCTGTGAACACATCAACCGGTTGATACCTGTAATCCTAAGATCTCTTAGAAAATAAAAGGCAGGCCACCTTTAGAGAATTGGTGGACTCACATGGCCCTCGGGATGCATCAGTCTAATTCCACGAACAATTATTGGGTGCTGCTGTATACGAGCAAATATAGGAGATATAAAGATCAGCCCAACATAGTCCCAATTCTCAAGTATAATTTAATATCGGGCTATAAAAACATCAGTAGGTAATTAATTGTTATTTAGATTTGGCCTCATTCCACAAGGATCTAAGATAGAAGAGTACTTGCAAAAATGCATGCAATAGGTTAAAATGAAATAAACTAGGATTACGTGAGAAGGGATTGGGGAAAAATCAAGGGTGGGGAAGTTCAAATGAAGCCGGAAGTGAAATAAGTTCAGAGAACATATGCCGTGAGAAATAATGCTTGCCAGTGTGGGACATAAATTTTTCTTGGAGCTTTCTGGAAGCCAGCACAAAAGCAGAGGCAAAATTGGTTTATTATATGATTGACAATGTCCATATTGATCTCGCTCAGGAAAAGAAGGGCTATACCAGGCATGGAAACTATGCACATCTTTCTCACATAAAGACTTGCATTTATGCTAGTCAGTATCCACAGCTTACTTACAGAAAATACAATCATGATTATCACTAAATGGGAACAAGTACAATTTGTTGCTTATTATTTGTCATTCCTTGTCACCTTCTTCCTTGATTCCAACACCCCTCTCTACTATCACCCGTACGCACACCAGGGGCTGAAAATGCTGGATATTGATTGGGTCTCTCAGACTCCCTTGGACATGTGACCCAATCATGGCCAACGGGATTCAAAGAGTAGGATAGGAGCTCCCTGTCCATTGATAAACACCAAGTCTGGATATATTTACCCTTGCTCTAGAAGGAATGAAAATACTATAAACATAAATGAGACTTGTGAAAAAAAATACTGCACTGTGAAAAAAAAAATGAAACATTTAACTCAAAGAAGGAGCTTATCTCTGAAAATGATCTGTGAGATTCAAATGATAACATCAGGAAACCACTGGGAATCCTTGAAAAAAGTGCAGGAAGATAGGCCACCATAATTCAGAAGCTTAAGGAGATGGAAAGCTGAAATTAATGGTGAGATTAAAATTCAAATCATCAGCGTCCGACTTCAGCTCAGGTCATGATCTCACGGTCTGTGAGTTCGAGCCCTGCGTCGGGCTCTGTGCTGACAGCTCAGAGCCTGGAGCCTGCTTCAGATTCTGTGCCTCCCTCTCTCTCTGACCCTCCCCGTTCATGCTCTGTCTCTCTCTGTCTCAAAAATAAATAAACATTAAAAAAAAAATTTAAAAAAAATTCAAATCATCAGAATTGACAGGCATCCCAAAAGATCTAAAAACATAATGGGACAAAGGTGGAACTTTGAATTAACATCTCATTTTGCTTCCTCCCAAAGCCCTTATAAAACTGTACACACACACACACACACACACACACACGTCTCCACATAGGTAGAGAAGATAGAAAATAATGGTAAACTTTTGACACTGGAAAACAAACAGATGTGTGAAAACTGACAAAAGATCTGAGAAAGCCAAATTCTAAACTGTAGGTACTAAAAACTGAGAACCAACCCAACCATCCACAGTCCCTCTCTGTTTCTCAAAAATAAATACACGCTAAAAAAAAAAAATTAGAACTGAGAGATATTCAAATTAATTTTTTTATGTGTGGTTATAAAAGTGGATGCCAATTTCAAAATTTATTTTTAAGCTAGAAGATATGGGATGGTTTGAAGGAAGAAGAGAAGGGACAAGGAAAGGGAAAAAGGGAGGGAGATAGGGAGAGAGCTTTAATTACATTGATAATGGGCAAATGGGAAGAAAAGAGGGGTGCAAAGTAAAATTATGCTTAAAGTCAGTAGTTGTCAAATTTTGCTGTGCATTGGAATCAGCTAGAGATCTTTATGAAACACTGATGCCTGGCTTCTACCCTCAGGCATTTTCATTTAATTGGTGCAGAGTGCGACTAAAAGCTCCTCAGCTGCTTCCAATGTGCAGCAACAGTTGGGAGCCATTGGCTTAATTCATTCAATAGGAAAAAGCAAGGATGGCAAAACGATTTCAGCTTACTGTTCCAACTCTTGTTAATTGGCAATGACTGCCTGAGGGCTTTGTTGAGGTCATATCCAGACTCAATGGGAAAGTGCTCTAATCCACTTACGCTATCTCCACTGGAAGGGAAGAGAATTACATCACACATTTGCCACTCCTGTATTCAAGTAGATTTTGAAACTAAAGTAACTATTAGTGGCTTAAAAAAACAGTACAGATCTCTTCCAAAGTATTAGAGATGACGAAAGCAAAGAAAATACAGTCATATAGTAAAAGACAGTAAACAAAATAAAGAAGGAAGAGGACAGGGAGCTTGGACAGAATGAGGAAGAGGAGAACGAGAAGGTGAGGAAGAGGAGGGGAGGAAAGAAAACATAATAGAAGAAGTCACAAAATAAAATGGCAAAATACAATCAAATAGATTTATTAAGCCTATAAATGCAATTGGGAAAACCTCCTTCATTAAAAAATATTATCTTTAGATTGTATGAGAAGAAAAGAGATATCCATGTATGTGACATTTTCTAAAGCCCCATCTGAGACAAAATTACTAAGTAAAAATACTAAATGATTAGAAAGTAGGCGAATATATCAAGCAAAAACAATAAAAAACAATCATAATACCGATAACAAATATGATAGAAACTAAAGCAGAAATATTAAATGAAATGAAGATGTACTGTCACAAAGTATATTTCACAGTGAATATAAAACTGTCATGAAATTTTATGCATCATGTAACATTATATCAAAATACAAAAGTGAAATCTGCTATAAATTACAACAAATGGACAGAAGTGCAGTACTAATGGGACACTTTAATAATAACTCTTTCTCTTTCTGATGGGTGATAAAAAATGTAAATCAAACTTTATAGCACACAAGCATAGAATATACCTTTATTTCCAATACTAATAAAACATCTACCAAAAATAAATAAATAAAAGGATTATGCAGCAATAAAAATTTCAAAAGTATATAGCCCACATTCTGATTAAAAAGTAAGGTCATTATTGAGCCAAGGAGAAAATTAATGCTGCAGAAAATTTAGAAATTAACGAGAGTAGTACATAAAATTTATGGGATGTGCGAAAGCAGTATTTCGAAGAAAAGTCATAGATTTAAATGTATTTTATTTATTGTCTTTTGGTTTTTTTTTTCTATTTTGGGGGGTTTTTGTTGTTTTTGTTTGTTTGTTTGCAAAGGAGGAAAAGGCAAAGCAAGTGCTGTATAACTGATGAGACTATGAGAGGAATGTCCTGATCTGGGGGTGGTTTAGGTCGATGTTGAGGGCCATAATGATTTCATTATATGAAATCTTCCTCTGCCTCTAATGTTCCTTCTTCCAAAGAAAAGGTCCTTGTTTCAAGTACCAACCCTAGTGATATTTCTCACTGTTCTTCTGTCAATCTTCTGTCAATGGTGAAAAGTTTGGGATTTGTATGTAAGCTGTTATCTTTTGTATTAAGTCAAGCTTAATTAGTATAGGAGATGTGTAAGAAGTAATGAGAAATTATTATAGTACCATTTGTAAATCCGGAACAGATATAGCTTCTTTTGGAGCTCATCAGTCTTCATGTGGGCTAATCATGTCTTTTCTGCTCTACTCCATTTTTTTTTTTTTGAAGAGGAAAAATAGGCACAGAAAGAATAGTATGCTTTGTGTTAAATAAATTACCATTTCAACAAGCCCAGCTGCCTAAAAACTCATTTCATGAGCAAGTTAAAACTTTAATAAGGCTAAATGTAAAATATAAAAGTATACAACTTATAGAAGAAAACACAGGAGAAAATGTACATGACCTTGGGTTTGGTGATAAGTTTTTAAATACAATACCAAAAGCATAATTCATGAAGAAAAACTTTGTACTTCATTAAAATCAGGCTTTTGATACTTTTGGATTTTATTAAAATTAAAAAATTCTACTCTGTAAAAGACATTATGGACAGAATGGGGGAAAAAAAGCCACAGACTTGGAGAAAAATGTTTGCAAGACACATTTCTGATAAAGGGCATCTATACAAAACATATCAAAAAATCCTTACATTCAATAATAAGAAAACAACCACTTAAAGAAATGGGGAAAAAATCTGAACAGACACCTCACCACAAATGGCATACAGATGGCCAGTGAACATATGAAAAGATGTCCAACATCATTTGTCATTAGAGATATTTAAATTAAAACAACAAAGCAATACCAGCACATTCCTATGGCAAAATGGCAAAAAAAAAGGGGGGGGGAAGAAAAGAAAACAAACAACAACAAACTAATAACACTAATTGCTGATGAGGATGCATAGCAACAAAAACTCTCATCCATTGCTGATAGGAATCAAAAAAGCACAGCCACTTTGGAAAATAGTTTGGCTGTTTCTTCAAAACTGAAGGTATTATTCTTATACAATATAGTATTTATGCTCCTAGATATTTATCCAACAGATTTAAAATCATGCCCACACCAAAATCTCCAGGAAAATGTTTAGAGCAGCTTTATTCATAACTGTCCAAAAGTAGAAGTAACTAAGACATTCTCCAAAAGATCAATTGATAAACTGTGGTACATCCATACAATAGAATACCACTTTTCAGTGATAAAAAGGAATGAGCTATCACATCATGCAAAGGTGTGGATGAACCATTTAATGCATGTCATAAGTGAAAGAAGGCAGTCTGAAAAGACAGTATACTATGTTATTCCATTTATGTGACATTCTGGAAAGGGTTAAACTATAGAGAAGATAAATAGATCTGTGGATGGCAGGGTTGAGGTTGTTGGTGGGGAAGAGTTCAATAGGAGAGCCACAGGGGGATTTTTGCTTGGGGAAACCATTCTGTATGGTACTGTAATAGTGGACATGTGGCACATTTTCCAAAACCAATAGAACTTTACAGCAGGAAGAGTGAACTTTAATGTATGAGAATTTTAAAAGACATCATTTAGGTTGTTGGGACATCCCAGGATTTAATGACAAATGAATATGACTGTATGACAAAAGAATCTAACTGTTTCACAAATGTATTAAACAATTTTACTGAAGGTGGGGGGGGGGGGGAAGATCTTGACCTAACTCTGAAAATTAGTGGAATCTGTAAGGCAAATGGAACTGCACAAAGCTAGCACTGTATGCTAGTTGATAAAGTTGTTGCCCACGGAAATATGCAACAATGTACGTGTGTACTGAAACTGAGCAATTAAGTAAATGGATGGCGGATGATGGGGGCCAGGTTTCCCACCTGTGAGTGTGATTTTACAGAACAAGGGGAGAAGGCTAGAATTATCCGTGTGGAAATCTATTAGAGTTGGAGACATCAATATGAATTCATCCTTGGCTCGAGTGAGAGAGAAATATTTATAGATATGTGTATGCACATGGGTTAGTATACACATTATATTTCTTTGCTGTCAGCTGACAGGACCTAAAAACTATGATACCCCAGTAGCAATAAGCATATGTAGCACCCATTTCTAATACCATTCTCCAGTAAACAGAACTAGAGCTCCTTGGAGACATGGCTTATTCCAGGCCTGAAGAAGGAAACCTACAAGATGGGCCTGGAGCATCTTACAATGCCAGGGGTAAGGAAGTGCTCAAAAAACATATTGATGGCACAATGTCAGAGATATAGGAGCCAGCTAAAAGAGTTCTTAATGGCCAAAACTGTAATGATTTTAGAGCAACAAAATAAATAAAGTAGTATTAGATCATAACTAATGAGAGAAGAGACAATGCTCGGAAGAGATTTCCAAATAGTGTATGTACATATCTTCTTCCGAGGACATGAATTACAAGTCCCATTATTTAAGGGTGGGCTGTGCAGAATGACTTCCCACCAAAGAGCACATTACAGAAAGGGAGGCGAGAGTAACTTTATGGTGGACAAACCTGACAAATTCTACCTCAGTGAGGTCATCAGGGTTAATATCAACAGTGGTTAAGTCATGATGAGAAACGTACCTTCTTGAGGTCTTCCTCCCCTTAACCCATAACCCTAAAAGATAAACAACAGACAATTCTACCCGAAAGGCATTGTATGAAATAACTAAGCAGTCATTTCCTCACGACTGTCAAGGTCACCAAAAACAAAGAATGTCTGAGAAACTGTCACAGCCAAGAGGAGTCTAAGGAGACATGATGACTAACTGTAATGTGATATCCTGAATGGGATCCTAGAGCAAGAAAAGAACTTTAGCCAAAAACTAAGGAAATTTGAATAAAGTATGGGCTTTAGTTAATAATGACATATCAATACTGGTTCATTAATCATGACAAATACACCATACAAATAAAAGACGTTAATAATAGAGAAAACTAGGTGTGGGATATATGAAAACTCTGTTATTTCAAAAGCTTCCTGTAAATCTACATTTAGAAATCTATTCTTTTTAAAAAAATGTTTATTTATTTTGAGGGAGAGAGGAGGGGGGAGGGGCAGAGAGAGACTCCCAAGCAGGCTTCAAGCTGTCAGTGCAGAGCCTGACGCGGGGCTCGATCCTGCCAACTGTGAGATTCTGACCTGAGCCAAAATCAAGAGTCAGTCACTTAATCAACTGAGCCACCCAGGCACCCCTAGAAATCTTTTCTAAAAATCAAATTTTATTTTATTTATTTATTTTTAATATTTTAAAAATGTGTATTTATTTTTGAGAGAGAGAGAGAGAGAGACAGAGCATGAGCAGGGGAGGGGCAGAGAGAGAGGGAGACACAGAATGCGAAGCAGGCTCCCGGCTCTGAGCTGTCGGCACAGAGCCCGACGTGGAGCTGAAACCCACAAGCTGTGAGATCATGACCTGAGTTGAAGTTGGACGCTTAGCTGAATGAGCCACCCAGGCGCCCCTAAAATTTATTTTAAAGATCTTTAATAAGAATTTACAAAATGTCTAGATTCCATTATCCCGTTATTTGCTGGGATCTGCCTTCTCTAGTGTCATCAGGCCACTGGGCAAAGTGAACCAATCCAGAGCCCGGCCAACAAGTATGAGATTCTGATCCCGAGCCAAATGGACAGAGACCCTCACTCCACGTCTCTTTAATGTTTTCAATGTCTCTTGCATCACGCTTGGTGCCTCTCCGGAAAGTAAAATTAAAACCAACAATAGCTGCTGTCCTGAAGGACCTACAACTGTTCCCACCCCACTCCCTCCAATCACACCCTTCAGACATAGACAGCAGCACGAATCAGACTCAATGGGTTGTGATGATCAGTTAATTTCCGCCATCGCTAGCTCCCTCCTTCTTCCCTGCTGGGAGCTTCTAGCATGCTCTGTAGCCAGGGCCTGGATACTTATGATAGAGCTTATGATTAACCAAATTAACCAAGTGCTTTCTTATGCACATTTACCTCCCACTGTTTACTCTTTGGCCATTTTAGTGCTTGTAAACATATATCAAAGGCAGCAATAGCAACCAGCCCTGAGCCTTTGCTATGTTACCAGGGGACACACACACACACACACACACACACCCCATATATATATATATATATATATATACACACACACACACACACATATATATATATGCATGTATTTGTGTATGTGTGTGTGTGTATATATATATATATGTGTGTGTGTGTGTGTGTGTATGCATCAAAAAAGGCCTATAAGAAATTACATTAAACTGTTGGTGGTAGCTACCATCTACTTGTAGGGGGAAGATGGGGGATGGGATTGAAGAGAGTTTTGCTGCATTCTTATTGTTTGCTTTTTATTTCTATCTGTAAGGATTGTTTTGACAGAATTCTACACTGAATTTTTTTTACAATAAACATTTGTAATTTTGTAGTACTTTTGTAGTACTAATTTGTAGTACCTTTTTAATTAAAGTTTTCTTTAATGGGAATATATACTGTTCCCTCAAATTATTGACGCAGGCTCTTAAGAAAATGTTTCTACTATATACCGTGTTGATGGAATTTGGGGATTTTGTTAGGATGTTAAAATCATCCCCCGGGGTAAAAAACTATAAATAAGGGTCTCTCAGGGCTCAGAACAATTCCAAGGAAAGAAACTAGGTAAGATAAGGTTTTGACTAAAGGTAAGAAGGCAATGGAGTGGGGAAGAGAGAAGAGAGGTCATTAGTTGCGCCAGCAGCATCAAGAATTATAGTTTCCACTTCTGTGTCTTATTGCTAGTGTCCAAAGATTTAATTATTCTACCCACTTTCCCTTGTCTCTTTCCTCTTTCGATCAGGAGTTACCCTTGTTCTCTGTATCTTTTTTCTTCCTTTTCTCCGTACTATCTATTGTATATAAAGTGTGTTCATATAATTTTTTGACTTCCTCACTAGTTAAAGAAAACAGTGATAGAATGACAACCAAAGTACAGGAGAAATGCATATATCAGGGAGATCATGGTTTTTGAAGGTGGTGGCGCATTGACATGTCCTGTGTCTATGTTGCTCTTTGTATCACCTTGGGTTACTTCTTGTTGGCAAGTGTTTACAATTATCTGGAGAAGCATCTTTAGAATTGTGTTTGTGTTCTACGCCATCGAGGAATGAAATAGCAGAAATTTGGGGTGTTCCTTTCTGGGTGTGTAGAAAATTTTAGAAAACCCATCTCTTAAAAGTCAAAAGGAGTTCTATATGTCCTTTAAGAGAACTCCTCCAATCTATGGGAGTGGGGCTTCTCAGCTATCATGGTTCCACCCTGTGGTCCTGTCCTTTAGGCTATAACTGATTGAAAAGACCTAAGTCAGGCCAATCAGATACGATCAAAAGGAGAAAATCATGTGATAAAAATATAGCTGCTGGATGCTTACACCTTAAAAGAGGGGAAAAGACCTGCACAGTCTTATTAATTTTAGTAGAAGGTATTCAATTATATGTGGCAAAATTAATGTGGTATTTTTCTTTTAAAAAATTACAAGAAAATCCAACAGTACAGAAAATGATGAATTGAAGTTTGCTCCCAAAAGATATGCTCATATATAATATATACCCACGTGTAATGTGTATATAATGGATATGCCTTTTCCTACCTCAAACAGGTATATTAGCTATATATGAAATAATTGCTTTCATACAGAAATTAAAGCAGAAAAGGAATGAATTGGGGAGGATAACAGGATAAGAATATTTCCTTTTTGTTAAATCAATTTAGTGAGATAAAATTTACATACACCAAAATAAACCCATTTAAGTGCATTATTTAATGCATATTAACAAATACACCCATTTAATACATTCATTTAACAACCAATACAATCAGGATAACATATTTCCATCACCCCCTAAAATTTATATGTGTCCCACACCCTACCCTGGCCCCAGGCAACCACTAACTTTTTCTTTGTCACTATGGATTACTTTGACTTTTCCAAAATTTCATACCAATGAAATCATATATTGTGTACTGTCTTGTGTCTGGATTCTCTCAGCATACCACTTACGAAATTTGGCCAGATTTTTGTAAGTGCCAGTAATTTATTCTTTTATGTTGTTTTCTTAATGTTTATTTTTTTTGAGAGAGAGCACTTGCACGCACACATGCACATGTGAGTGGGAGGAGGGGCAGAGAGAGAGGAGAGAGAGAGAAAGAGAGAGAGAGAGAATCCCAAGCAGGCTCTGTGCCATCGGTGTGGAGCCCTATGCAGGGCTAGGTCCCACAAACCCTGAGATCATCATCTGAGCCTTAACCAAGAGTCAGAGGCTCAACCTACTGAGCCACCCAGACGCCCCCTTTGATATTTTTAATTGTGCATTTTAAATTCTTTTTTTCAGTTTTTTGTCACTCGTATATAAAAATATGATTTATTCTTAATACTGACCTTATATACTGTGACCTAGATAAATTGACTTATTAGTTCCAGTTGCTTTTTACCCAGCTACTTTAGGATTTTCTATATATAAAATCTGCAAATAAACAAGTGTTTCTTCTATTTTTCTAACCTGTGCCTTTTCCTTTATTTTTATTGTCATATTACATCGGCTAAGTCTTTCAGTATAATCTTAAGTAGAAGCTATGATAAGCAGACAACCTTGTCTTATCACTGATATAGGGGATATTTTATTTTTCATCACTAAGAATGATACTTGGTCTTTTTTTTTTTTCTTTCGTAGATGCCTTTTGGCAGATTGAGCTAGTTCTCTCTTCTCTTTGCTGAAAGGTTTTATCATGAAGTGGTATTGAATTTTATCAAAATGCTTTTTTTTCCCACTTCTGTTGAGACACTCTTATGAGTTTGCCTTTCCCCCCTTTTATTCTGTTAATGGTGAATTGTGTTAACAGATTTTCAAACAGTAAATCAAACATGTATCCTGGGATAATCCCTATTTGGTCATTATATATTTTACTTTGTATATATTACTTTTGTCCTATTTTAAGAATAAGTCAAGGATGCATATTATAAACCTTAGAGTGACCATTCAAAAATAAGGAAATAAAAATAAATAAAGCTTAGAGAATAACAGTGGAGATGCTGCTGATTTTTAAAGCTGTTTTTCTTCATGTCCTTCTCTTTTCCAGTACTGTGTCTCATAAATCCCAGCTGCCTCAGCCTGTGCAAACCTCAATCTCTGCCTTTTTTTTTTTTTCTAAATTTTTTTTAATGTTTATTTATTTTTGAGACAGAGAGGGACAGAGCATGAACAGGGGAGGGTCAGAGAGAGAGGGAGACACAGAATCCGAAGCAGGCTCCAGGCTCTGAGCTGTCAGCACAGAGCCTGACACGGGGCTCGAACTCACAGACCGCGAGATCATGACCTGAGCTGAAGTTGGACGCTTAACCGACTGAGCCACCCAGGCGCCCCAATCTCTGCCTTTTTAACTTAGCAAGACCACTGTGCTCTGCCTGGTTTCCCTTCCCTGTGCCACAGTCCAGAAAGTGCCTATAGATAGAAGGTCAGTGTGATTCTTGGAGTCACTTTGTCTTCTATAATGGAGTGCAATCCTGTACTGCCGAGTGTCTGAAAATAACTGAAAAATATGTCTCGCTTTCTAGTTGTTTAGTGTGGGAGGGGAAGTCTGATACTAGTAACTACAATATTGCCAAAAATGAAAATCACAAGATAGTTACTTTTAAAAACATAGTCATTCTACCAGTGCCAATACACTCGTAGGTCATCTTAGCACAAAAGGAGGTAATATTGTGTTTCAAGAACTATACAATATCAATAATTCAGAGTCTTTTATAACAAAGGTAAAAAAAACAACATAGAAATTAACTACCTTTGCCCAGATCTTTGAGGCCTACCTATAAAAATAGTGGAGGTAGGATGGCTTGATGAGAAAAGTTCAACTCAAGTTTGGGTAACTAGCCTTTAAAAATCAGTGAAAAGAAAAATCCAATTGAGAGAGGGAACATAAGCCAATTAAAAAAATATATGCTAATTATAGGGAAACGGTGAAAAAAGTTTTTTTTTTTTTTAAAGATAAAAGTAAAACAAAAATTGACTACTTTGAAGCAAGTCACTGAGGGGAAGAAATGATGATCATTAGTCTGAGAACATTTAGGTGCAGGCAGAGGGTAGAGCCTCAGACCCGTTGGGAACTTTTCTGGTTTAAGGATTCTATGATTAAAAACAAAAACTTTAAAAGCTATTGCGTTAATAGGCCTCATTTATAAACCACCAACTAAAGTATCACCTTATAGATATCCTGTTTCCAGTTTTTAAGAAAGAGCAAAGGCAAAGTCCTTTCTTCATTCTAAGATACATTTATATATTTGGGACATCAAAAGATATAAATGCGGATAGGACTGGAAATAACTTTTGCAAGATACTGTATAAATCACATCATTCTTATAAATACCAGTTTCCTTATTTTTACAGTTTCCATCTCTTTAACTGTTTTCTACTTTTCTGTTTTTGAATTAAAACAAGAAAATAACTTTGTCCATGATTCTCCAGGACCTTAATTCTTACTTTTGCTTACTTTTGAAAAGCATCCACAGCTATCAGCAGTAGGCTAAGGATGTATGTCTGTCCTTAAAAGAGCAAAGAGTTAAACTAAAGGTTGTTTTACATTTATGCATTAATTTATTCATTCAACAAAAAAAAATTTTTTTTCCACCAATGACAGATTTCATGTTTAATGCCATTTCCTATTGACTGGTAGTAGCTAACTGGAACTCTGTATTGAGAAGGAAGATGCTTTCCTGACTCATATAGATTGATATGCCATTGAATCCTTCCCTGGACCAAGAAGGGAGAAGGAGGAAGCAGCACAAAGGTACATTGCCTTCTCTACACATGTGACCATATTTGGTTCAAGGGATATTATGGTGCATGAGACAAGATCCTGTTCCTAAGACTAGTGGGGGATAATTCTAGCAATAATGGTAACCCTAATGATAATAGTGTATCAGTCAGGTCTCAGTCAGAAAAACAGAATTAACTCCAGGTGTTTCAAATAGGGATTTAATACAGGAGATTGGGTAATTATAAAACTGTTGGCAAAGGCTGGAGGGGAGAAGAACAGAGAAAGACACCACATGACCTCAGCTACTAGCTTTCAGATTGAAGAAGTTGAAAGAACTTTCAATGACTATAGCTTTGTAATATGGTTTCAAGTCTGGAATTGTGATATTGCCAGCCTTTTTTTTTTTCTTCCAAGATTGCTTTGGCCATTTAGGGGCAAGAACTTTTGAAAAACGCTGGTGAAGATAATAGCTGCATACGTCACTGAATCACATGTGAAACTGAGCTCCAGATAGGGCCAGAAATAGAACGCAGGTCTTAGTCTCAGTTTACTAATCTTTCTACAACATCTTTGTTTCTCCTCATTATACTTGTGCTATCATTGTTCTGACCTACATACCCATCCATATCTTTATCGTTTTGCTAGTCATTTCCTCTTGTTTTTAAGTTCTTAAGTTATACATGAAAAAGAACTGCCTGTCCTGTTAAAAACCTTATAGACTCTTGGAACTCTTGCCTCTGGAGATTCCACTCTATACCACATCAAATATAGTAACATACTCCTACTTTGGGGCTAAAAAATGTAATTTTGCTTGGGAAATAATTTGGCTACAGAGAGCTAATTTAATTTGAGATTGGCTATGATTTCTGGGCAATTACTTTGTATTTGTATTGCTGGAAATTCTTGCAAATTCAGAAAACTTTTACCTTCAAATTGTTTTAAATGTAATGAAATATTTAGGAGTAGTAAACATGATATTAATGAAGTTGGCCTAACATTACATTTTGTAGATGTTTAAACGTGTATTAAACTCAGTTTTACGGTTTTCTTTTTGAAGCTAGTACATTTTTTTCCCCAGGTCTCAAACACTAGGTCCCGTGCCTCTTATAGTGCCAGATGGCAAAAATGGTCCAGAACCCTGCTGCTCTCAATGATTAGAATGACCTTCACACTCCCAGGCCTGGTGCATACTCTTTAAGGTTTACCTTCTTATCTAGTTTTGTTAAACCCATAAACACCACCCATCTTCCTACAGACTTGATCTATTCCTCTGCTCTCATGGAAACTAAAGTTTGAGAACATGTTTCCATATCTGTGTCCCTTCTCAAAACAGGGATAACTTGACTGGTGTAAGAGTTTATTGTAGCACAAATCCTTATACATGTGGAATCCAGTAGTAATACATCATGAATGAATATAGATTTATTAAGTAGCTTTCGGGCACCTCCTCTGTTGAAGACACTACAGGGGTATCAGTGACGGGGCAAGGATACCATCCTCCTCATCGTCCAGACAACCTCCAATTCTTAAGAGTTTTGACCTGGGAGATGAAAAAGACGAATATCATTCTGTAATTAATTAACTGGACTTAAAATTCTGTACTCAGAGCTGTACGTGTAAACATTTCTAGTTTATTTTCATATGGTTTTCTTTTTTAAAAATTGGATAACCGGAACGTGTGCGAACAAAATAATATAATAACAGGCTCCATTATAGTGGGGTCTCAAATATCAAAACCTGTTCACATACATAGTTTTATTTGAGCCATATGGATAACGTGGCAGAAGCAGGGCTCATAATATCATCCCCACCTTACAGATCAAGAAATGGATGGTTCAGGAGGCTAATAAGAGTCAGAAACAGAATTTAGGTTGATATCCAATCCTACCTCCACTCTCTCACTACACACTTTGCCCCAGGTTCCAGAATGTTAAATGGAAGGCAAAATGGTTATAAATTAGCAAGCTGGATAATTCAGCAGTGAATGTAAATGAGAGTTATAAGATAAATGACATTTAGTGACATTAATTAACTGATTAAATTAAACCTGATATTTTAATCAGAATTTGTTTGTGTAAAGTGCTGGATAAAATGAAACGTAGTTTAACCTAGTTACTTTTAAAATTCCAGTTACCATAACAACTTCTTGGGATTTCAATTAAAGGTGGTCTTTTCTTTATATTATTTTTAGAACTTTAGTTACCATAACAACCAGATGCCATGTGTTTGATCAGTTAAATTATTCCCAAAGAGTTAAAATATGGTGTTCTCTTGGAAACAATCAAAATATGATAAGTGGCGTGTCAGGAATTAATGCCCAAATGGTGACGCAGACTCAATTTTTCAAGGAGCTCACATGTGAAATAAACGACCAATGAATCTTCCTTTGTATGTTGGTCTTATGATGTTTCTCAGTTACAGAAATCAAAAAGAGATTATTTATCAATTGGAGGAAAGTGGAGATGTCAGGTTCTGGGGTAATATGAATTGTCAGACCTACAAAGAGAAATAATGTAAATGATAAATTCGTTTTCACCGGGTTTGGGGGCTTTATAGGAAACAGGATTACCAGAGCTTTGCCCAAGCTGGGGGCGGGGAGGGGAATTTGGCTTTTCAGGATCGATGACACCTGAAGAGACCTCTGCCTTTCTGTGCTCATTTCCTCCCTCACCCTCTGCCCAAGTAGGAGATTTTTGAAAGGAGTCTGCTCCTACGTTAAGGAGCAGGTTTCCCGATATCAGTGAGAAGAGCCACCACATACTAATAGGCTCTGCAGTTAGAAATTGGGCAAAAGGGAGTTCAGAAACAGAAGACTGGCTCACCAAGATGAAGGAGAGAGCTGGGGCAGGGTTAAGGTGCAGGATGGAGCCAAAGAATTGAGGGAAGCAGAAAAGAAGGAGGGGCAAGGTAGGAAAAACAGCCTCATCTGTAACCACATGCCCCTGGTAAGACATAGGCTTACATTTAAAATGCTGATGGCGGGGCGCCTGGGTGACTCTGTTTCCTCTTTTCCCACAAATTTAACTTCAGCATGCTGAGAAATAAATTTAGCCTTAAATTCTCTACATATACTAATATTTCGTGTTAATATTCTTTCTCTTTTAGTGACTCCATCACCCTATAGCTGGTTTTTCCTGGTTTTTCTCTTTATAATTATGACAATTTTAAAAAAGCAAATGATATAGAGACACTATCCATTAATAAGGAGGAACACTAAAGAAAACATTTCCATTAATTTAACTTAGTAACTGCTGCAAAGCCCACAGTATTTTGCTGGACGTCTAAAGGTTTGGAACTCAGGGCGCCTGGGTGGCTCAGTCCATTAAGCTTCCGACTTTGGCTCAGGTCATGATCTCACAGTTTGTGGGTTCCTGCCCAACATTGGGCTCTGTGTTGGCAGCTCAGAGCCTGGAGCCTACTTGGATTCTGTGTCTCCCTCTGTCTCTGCCCCTCCCCAGCTTGTGCTGTTTCTTTCTCTCTCAAAAATAAATAAACGTTAAAGTAAATGAATAAAAATAAAATGCGGATTGCTACCACTTCCAATCATGTGGAAGTCGTCCTGACATTGGGCCCAAATGCACAGCTAAGTAACATCAGGAAAATTCCTTTGCTCTTGGGATTAAAGTCCCTCACCTGTTTGAGGTAAATTGGCCCTCCCGGGAAGAGGGAAGATGTCTTTCTTTATTTGATGGGCACCCATCCACAGTGGAGGTGGTTAAGGACAAAAGGCACATCTGGTTGCCCTGAAGGAAGGGCCAAGTTGCCCATTAAGTGACAGATAAAGATGGCCTCTCCCTGTTATTCGCCCTCTGCCCAGAAAATGTGGAGGAGAGAGCTGCCTTTTTTGCCCACAGACGATCGAGAAGCGATAGACTGATGGTGGGAGTGTCAACCGTGGATTCCGGGTTTAATTATAGTCCTCTTGCTTAATGAGGTTTCATGAGGAGGAGGAGGTGGGGGATCGGTGTGTGCTCGTGTGGCTGGGGGTTATTTAATTAAAAAACAATAAAGCTGCCAGCTGCTGCTGGTTAACAATCTGGAACCCTCCTCGTCCTCCACACAGATAAGAGCACGACTCAGAGGGATGAGGCCTCTCTGTCCTGCCGTGTGCTGAGGTTCTGGTAACACCCTACATCACACCACCCCATTTTCTTCCCTAGCTCTCTTGGGTTGCCAAAAACGTTGCTATCATGAAGATCTACAGAGCCAGACTCTAGGGGGGAAAAAAAGCCTATCCACCCTCTTTCCTAGGTGTGCTTGTTGGGAAACAAAAAAATAAAACATTCCTTTGGAAATAGGCACAGACAAATTGAGCAGAAACTAGTATTTTCCAGTTCCTACCCTTTCTGTGACTCTGGAATTGGGAGGAGGTATCTCCTGCTCTCTTCCGAGAAGAGGACGGGCTTGTGGTCTCCCACTGGTGTGGTTCCCAGGCAAGAGTTCCCAAGGCTTGCCCACTTTTAATAATCACCCAGGGAGCTTGTTTAAGCATATATGTATGCTTTAAAATGCATACACACAGAGCTTCTCAGGCTCTTCCCTGGAGCTTCTGAATAAATTTGTCTCTGCATCTGTACTTTTAATAAGGGCTTTAGTTAATTTTCAGTCAGAAAAATTTAAGAAATTCTCTTCTCTCATTGCCTGTTCACACGAGGGACCAGAGCATCGATTGGAGCAAAGGGGGTAAAACAGAAAAGTCCTTCAGTGAGGGTGGGCTTTGCCTTTGATATATTTCAGTTACTGACAAAGGACCAAAGTCTGTCTATGATTTTCACTTTTGGTGGAACCCCTGTCTCCTAACACTGCCAACTCAGCTAGTGGGAAAGCAGTATTACGTAAGTGCACTGTGTATTTCTGGGGATACTGATTGGGTGTGATATCTAACAATATTCTGATTTCCACCAGGAGTTGAAGGATTCCTATAGCATATTGTTGACTCACTAGTGTGGTACTTAAACCAGGAGGCCCCACTTAACTAATTAATCAGGTTCATGGCAGCCTTTCAGGCTTCACTCCCCAGTACTGACAACAATGCCTTTCTGCCTGGGACTGTCTAGGTTTTAGCACTAAAAATCCCCTTCTGGGCAACCCCTCAGCCCCAAGCCAGAGAGGCATTGGTCACTCTACCTCTAGTAATCTAGTAACTGGCCTACACTATCATTGCCTCTCTTGGGACGATTGAGCCTTGTGTTTTGGCCAAGCTGGGTGCACCCATGAATCTCACAGGGGAGACCTGCCCTCACATGTGCATTCTTTGTGCCCCACTTGGCCCCCAGTCCCCAGTCTGGCCAGAGAATCAGTTTCTTCTCTTCCCAGCTTCTAGTCATCTAATTTTCTTGCCCAGCAGACTCACGAGTCTGAAAGCCCTGTATGCTCCAAATCAGGAGTCTCCTGTGACTTTTGCCCTTTCAAGTCCACAGAGTAGGCTGGCCTGGGATTAAATCATCTCTGTAATTACATTTTATTTGCATTTCTAATGTACAATTTGCATGACAATTGTTTATGTCTCAGTCACATTGGCTCTGATCTAATCCATATTTATTTGGGGGGAGGAGAATCTAATGGCAAAATGCTGTGGGCTCCTATTCGGAAAAGCTGACTCCAAATCTTGGCTCTGACACTTCCATGGTCAGCAACCTTCGATCAATCATTTTTGTCGCACGAAAAACGGAGATGGTGTTATGGGTTGAATCTTGCCCCCTACCCCCATTCATATGTTGAAGATCTAACCTCCAGTACCTCAGAATATGACCTTGTTTGGAAGTAGGGTTGTGGCAGGTGTAATTAGGTAAGGCCATACTGCAGTAGGGTCGGCCCCTAGTCCAACATGACTGGTGTCCTTATGAAAAGGAAAAAATTGGAGACAGACACACGTAGGGAGGATCCCATGAGAAGACTGGGAATTTACTGCCACAAGTCAAGAAACTACCTGAAGGTTGTTTCCAAGCAGGTAACAACCAAGTAGGTAATAGGTGAGAGGCCTGGAAGAGATCCTTCCCTGGAGCCTTCAGAGGGAGCATGGCCATGCTGGACCCTGTGATCTAAGACTTTTGGCTTACGGAACTGTAAGGCATTTCTGCTGTTAGGCTACTTAGTTTGTGGTACCTTATTCTAGCAGCTTTAGCAAACAAATACAGATTCTAAAATATATTTCAGAGGACTTTTCTGAGGCTTCAATATACGTGATTATTCATGTGAAAGTACTTGGCACTGGGAGTCATTAACGGATAACAGGAAAAATAATAGGGAACAGGTGAGTTATCAGAAAATTATATGCTTGGAGTGGCAGGCTCAGGTTTCCAACTCCATTTCCTGCTCTCCCACAACTTCTGTAACTACGGCAAACCACTTCCACATCTAATTTCTTTGATTCTCATTCCTCCTCTGTAAAATGGATACAGTGGTACCAACTTCACTCTCTAGCTGTGGTGATTACACAGGAGAACATGTGAAAGTGCCTTAACGGACCTGATAACTGAGGGTCACGTGGCTTTTGCCCTTGCAGCATAGAAGGTACAGAACTGTTCGCCGCCTCTCCTCTCAGCAACGACCCCCACCTCAATGCCCCCTTAGCTCCTAGTCTGAGGCCAAGAGCTATGGCAGCTGACAGATAAGTGGAGCTTGAGATCCTGCCAACCCTCTGTGTGCTGGGGGAAGGTGGAACCATAACGACTACCCTTTCCTTTCTTCCTCCCTGCCCACCCTCCCATTTGAGGGCAAGTTTTGTGCTTCTTTTCCTGAGGATCAAAAGAGCTATGACTCCGATAGTTAGTGGTTTAAACCCCCTTTCCTTTCTTTTTTGGAAGAAACAATTTGATAGCTATAATTATTCCTACAGACCCAATTATTTTCACAGAAATTAAATATGTCTGTGGTAGTACTTCAATAGATCAATGTGTTTGTTACACTATCAAAACCACTTTTTCCCCCTGCTATGTTGAAAAAATGAACAATTGAGTGCCAGATTGCAGAACTGAGGTTTTGTTTAATATTTACTGCTAGCAGGCACGTTTGCACTTCGAAAAAAAAAAAAAGCACAGAGCAGGGCCATTTGTATCCAATAAAACTCATGATTGCAATTCATGTACAACCCCTCCCCCAGAATTAAGCATATAATATTGCTGAGGAAATATTAGCTCCAAAATGAATATCTAAAGCCTTCAAATATGAATGCCCTTTGAGCCAATAAGTCTACTTGTAGAAATTTTTCCTAAGGAAAGAAATATTCAAGTGTTCAATGATGCAAAGATTTATATATTAAGAGTATTCAGTAGAGAATATTTATATATTTTTAGAGCAATGCTAAATTTAAATTATGCGAAGTTAGTCCCATAAAGTATTGTTAATTTTATTAATTATATATTATCTAACCATTAATAATTGAAAAATAGATTTCTGTTGATACAGAAAAACTTTTACCATATATTGTTAAATGAAGCAAGTTATAACACAGTACATAAGATATTCCAGTATTGGGCTGAATGTTTAGGTGTATAGGGAGGAAGAGCATGAGAGAAAAGAGAATAGAAGAGAAAGGACATACACCAAATTAATAGTGGTTATTTCTGGGCAGAAATATTATTACTGATGTTTGTATTGCTCTATATCCCTTTGTCTATTTTTTATTTTTTAAGTGAATATGCATTATCTTTATAATCAGAAAAGATTGTTAAAGCATTATTAGCCCCGAAACCTTAAGGGGAATTACTTTAAATTGAAGGAAGCAACAGAGTACAGCATTTCCCAAACCCTGTTTTGAAATATGTGGTAGGAATTCTTTGAATCAAGAATTTCAATGTAAAATAAGTTGAGAAAACACTGTTTTTGTTCTCTCTGTTTCTCTCTCTCAGTATACATGGTGTTGGATGTTAAGGACTTCTGTGGTGATCATTTTGCAATATATACAAATATTGAATCACGTTGTACACCTGCAACTAATGTATGTCAATTATACCTCACCAAAAACAAAACAATACAGCTCATATAGACACCGTTCATCAATACATCACTCACCTGTTAATTCCACATGTATCCTTTATATTATGCATATATATTTACAATTTCTTAGTTTAGAATGTTCTAGAACAGATTTCCACATTTCCCATGGGGTTGGGAAGGCAGAGGCTATATTAAAGTTTTCTCATTGGAGGCGCCTGGGTGGCTCAGTCGGCTAAGCGTCAGACTCCAGCTCAGGTCATGGTGTCATGGTCTTGCGGTTCATGAGTTCCAGCCATGAGTTCGAGCCCCGTGTCAGGCTCTGTGCTGACAGCTCAGAGCCTGGCGCCTGCTTCGGATTCTGTGTCTTCCTCTTTCTGCCCCTCCCTGGATCATGCTGTCTCTCTCTCTCTCTCAAAAATAAATAAACATTAAAAAAAATAAAGTTTCCTCATTGGTTTTCTTCCTTACACTCTCGAAGGCTACCCAGAACCCTACATCCCTAGGAGGAAACCAGCAACAGTGAGGATTGGTCACCATTTAACTGCTACATTATGAAAGCTCCAGTGAGTTACAGCATCAGATCTATAAGCAACTTTCCTTCAACCGGTGTCTTTCCCCATTTTTTCTATTCCTTATCACCTCCTGGGCTACTAGAATCCAGACCACAGAATCCCCTGCAGGTGCCAACAAGCTAATGGAAAATGGAAGCTTTGAAGGGACACACTAACCTCCTTGGCTTAAATTTCTTCCCAACAACTTCTATCCCATTAGTCAAGGGACATCTGCCACAAATGGTGCCATTAAATCATCAGAAAGAACTTTCCTGAGAATTTAGTTGGAAGTATCAGCTGGCATTCCAACCCTGTTCCAACATGATGCAAATCTTCCGAAGAAAAGCATCCATGGTTATCTGTAAACCATGTCCTGAGAGGCCTGAGGCCTCTTTGCTGACACAGTATATAACTTCTTTCTACAAATGGATCTTGTGCATAAATGTGGTTGCATATAAAGGTTGTAGTTCCTACACCATACCAAAATCTGTCAAGAAACAACAGATATCAACTTAGATACAAGTCAGTATAAGGGAGAAAGAGGGCTCAAAGCGATGCAAGAGATGACTTATATTCTTTATGGGCTTGTAACCTAGTTGGAGATAAAAATTTTTTACTTTTTTTAAGTAGAGGCTTTCTAAGAATAGCTATGCGTGACAGGTGCCGAGTGTCCTGGGCATGTGCTTTATTTTCAAATGCAGGAATATGCCAGTAGTTTCCACTGCTAAATAAACCGAGGCAGTGTCTTCTTCCCCCTCTATGAGCTGGAAATGGAGAGAGCTTGAACATGACTTGTTTACAGTCGGTGGCCACCACAAGCCAGGGGTTTTCAACCTTGACACTACTGACATTTTGGACCAGATAGTTCTTTGCTGTGATGGGGCTGCCCTGTGCATTGTAGGATATTTAGCACCATCTCTGGCTTCCACCCACTAGATGCCAATAGGTTCCTCCCAGTTGTGACAACCAAAAAATGTCTCCAGACATTGCTAAATGCCCCCTGGGAGGCAAAATAACCTCTCATTGAAAATCATTGCACTAGATTATTCTTACCGTGGTTGTCTGTGCTGTTAAGCCAGAGCAAATTCCCTCCAGAATTCCCTCCGTTGTATGGTTGCAGGTTAGCACTGATGGCAAGGAACATTTCGTATAAGATTTGGGAGGTAGATGGAAGCCTTAGATGGTTGGTTACATTCTGCAGTTGGTGCAGAGGACCAGGCTCTGTGGCCGCCAGTGTATAATTGTCACTGGTCTGCTGGTGTACCTTGTTGGCATGGGTGATGGCCAGACCTGAAGCCCCTCCATCCAGCACCTGCCAGATCTCCTCTGTAAGCTTCCCTGAGTCTTACACTGAAGGGCACCATGTTTTCTTCCCAACTGCTTATCTATCTTACCTATAGTGACTTTGGGCTCAATACCAAACAGAGGCAACAGCCTACAGTCTGCTCTACCAGCACCCGCAAGTGAGTAAGACCTGATCTCTATAATAACTATTTTATTCTCTGCTACTCATAGCAGTTTTGTTTCTCTGACTGAAGCCTGATATACTTGTAAGTGGGGGATTTCAGGGTATAGTGACATTTCAGAGGAGAACAGGAAGACTTTGCCAACATTCACCCTACCCCAGATAATTAGTCTAAGCCAAAGCAGGTGGTACCATCCCTCTTGCCAGGGTTTGGTTCAGACATAGGCAGAACTAAGTCAGTTTAAGCCAGCAAGATGCAAGGGAGGCTCGCTTGGGGTTTCTGGAAGTAAAAATCCAATCTATTTCGTCCAACTAGACATAAACACAAAAGTATGCTTATAACAGTTGCTGCTGGCATCCCTCACGTGACCCTGTGGGGAACCAGCTTTAGGATAAAGCTGATACCATTGACAGCAAAGAGAAACACCAAAAGAACCTAAGTCTGAAAATACCTTTGAGCTGCGGAATCAATAAACCCTGAAGCCCTCCCTACTTCTGAACTTCCTTTTGCGTGAGATACTAAATTTCCCTATTGTTTAAGCCAGTCTGGCTGGAATTGTCATATTCTCCAAGTAGCTTTGGAGCCTGGTTTAGACCTTGCATACAAACCATTCTCTTTTTAGAGATGATTTAACCTGGTCATTCTGGGGGTGAAGACTCCATTTCTTTTTCAAACGTGGTAGACTGCTCCTGTTCAGAACTGGAAGTCCAGAGGGTCTTACTCGATTTCAGTTGAGGCTTCTCTGCCTACTTCTTTCAGCCCCAAACTTCACCTAACACTTCTGAGTTAAAAGCAAATGACGAACAAAATTCAGCAAAAATATTCTCCAGGAAATTCAGGCATGTGTGACCTTGTTTCCATCAGGACAGGGATTTATCTGAAAGATTTGGGCCTTCTCCAACTATGATCAACCCCTTGCTGTCCTGGGCCACCCACACCCAGCAGGAAATAAGCAATAATAGAGGCAGCAAGTTAAAACCTTCCCAGAGTATCAGCGCATCCCTTTACTTATCTGGGGCTATTCTTGTCACTGTCAGCTTTTGGATCATCCTTCCCCACTCTTTGGATACTCTGTCCATGGGGATAGTAGAGTAAAATGGAAGTCATGGAGGGGCTGCTGCTAGCAAAAGATGTCTTTGTCTCCAGATGGCTGGGGTGGCAAGGAGGGTCCTAGCTAGATTTCATGTACCGTTCACACCCTCTGCCTGGCACCCCTGCACTAGGACACAAACGGCACGGCCCTGAGTGATAGTCAAGAACACTGGAATTAGGGGCACTTAGGTGGCTCAGTTGGATAAGCGTCTGATTTTGGCTCGAGTCATGATCTCATGGTTCGTGGGTTCGAGTCCCGCATTGGGGTCTGTGCTAATAGCTCAGAGCCTGGAGCCTGCTTCGGATTCTGTGTCTCCCTCTCTCTCTTTCCCTCCCCTACTCACTCTCTCTCTCTCTCTCTCTCTCAAATAAATATTTAAAAAATTTAAAAAAAATAACACTGGAATTAGACAAGCTGAGGTTCAAAGCCCCTGCCTTTACCAGAAAGTGGGCGCGTCATGCAACCTCTCAAAGCCTCATTGTCTCATTAGTAAAATGAGAATAGAAATGTCTATCATCATGCATGGCACGTTGGTGAAACTCAGTAAATACTGTTTTCTTTGTCTCATCCTCCTCCACCTCTCCACTGCTTTCACCGACCTTTTGGAACCATGGCGTCCTCCTCCTGGGCATTCATCGGATCCTGGAGCTTTTAGCAGGATGGCGGGTCTTACCTGTGGTTGCCTACACTCTGGCAGCTGGAGGGGTGCATATTCGGAAAAGCCTGCTGGCCAGGGGCAAAGCAAGCCATGACTACTTTCTGGCTGAGGAAATGGAGGGAGGCACACAGCCCACGGGACCAGAGTGTCATACTCTTCTCCGCGAAGAAAGGGAGTTGTCAGGCAAACTTGCCACCACGTACCAGTGGTGCCTTTGCCACATACTGATGTCATGCCTGACTTGGGACACCCAAACCTAACATTTCAACCCTGGTCACACCAACGATTGTCAAGTTAACTTATAGACTAACGGCTTGAAAGAAGGGTGATATGCACGTAGCTGTGTTCCAGCAACCCTGAGCTTCATCCTGCTCTACTGTTGATTAACTATGCGACTTCAGATAAGTCATTGCAGCTCGGTTTCCTTTGGCACCTCCCTGGGGGATTACCTCACACCATCTCAGATCTTGTATCATTTCGGGGTGGGGATGGAATGAGTACATTAGGAAAAGTGCCCTCCTCTGGCCTATGTTAAGGATCCAATGTCTTCCAGACTGGATAATCCCATGAAAGTCTTGGTTGCCTCAAGAGTCAAACGGAATGCATGGACTAGCCCTCACCACTGAGGTACAGACCATATTTGGTGAATTGAATATCATTTTATGCTTTGAAACTGGCCCTGCATTTTAAAAAGCCTGTTTCGTATCGAGCAACATGTATATTTTATATATAATCGTTCAAAAATGTGCCATAAGAAAGCTGCCTCACAAATAGTTCTCTGGAGAAGCCAATTGTTTGGGAATAGGGATGCATTTTGTCACTTGTGAAAAGAAGCAAGAGAGAGAGAGAGAGGGAGAGAGAGAAAGAGAGAGAGATGAGAGGCACAAATAATATTGACAGATGAGAAGAATAACTGTTTTTGTTGAGTGCGCTGTGCGGAGGTGTCGCACATACCAAATTATGACATCACGTTGGAGTAATGGCTGCAGCTGCTGCCTTTGTAAAGTGATCCAAGACACCCCACGCTAATAAGCGCAGCAACGTGTCGAGGACTTCACACAGGGAGGACAGCCTAATCCCATGCCACGTGAGCTCTGTGCCAAACGTAGCCGTATCACAGCAGCAGGATCAAGCCAGGAATCATCACATCCTTAGGAAAAAATCCCCTGTGTCATACACAGAAATCCCTCTTAAACAAAGCAAGCATGTGAATCTACTGGTGAACAGGAAAACTCCGTGATGAATTGCCAAGTAGGAGCGCAGGGTAAAAATTCCAGATGTTGCCCCCATTTCCATGGCATAATAACTACCAGAGAGAGAAAATAATGGACTTTGGTGAACACAGGAAGATGCTGCTGTAGTCATTCATTCATTTGTTCACTCATTCGTTCAACAAATATTTCTTGAGTAGGTGTGCCAGGCACCAGGCTGTGAACCAGAAATACAGGGGTAAGCTCAAAGAGGGATGTAAACATTGAACAAATAACAAAAAAATCAGCAATTCACGGCAATTGTGATAACTGTTTTAAAGAAGAACTGGGTATTATGAGTGTCAATTACAGACCATCTTTTCTCTTAGAGAACAGTCTGAAATGTACAAGCTTGCAATCGCTACTTTGAATAACAACAGGCTTGGGAGTTGCTACCCGGAGAACCAGAAGTTCCACTGTGGATTTTAAAAACTCATCTTTCAACATTTTATTTGAGAACATGTTCCTGTCAATGAATATTCAAAATTTGGCAGTGAAAGTGTTAACAACTATCCTCTCAACTCAGCAAATGGTAAGTGCTAAACGTAACTGAAGATGTGAGGAAAATCCCCTTGATATGAATACTCATCCCTATATCTGAGTCAGTTCCGTGTGGCAGTTGAGTGATGGGCTCTGGAACCAGCCTGCCTGGGTTCAAGTCTTTCCCTACTGCTCACTACCTATAAAAGTCAACTCACTTAAATTCTCTGGGCCACAGTTGCCTCACTTGTAAAATGGGAATAACTCTATTGCTTCCTTCATAGGATTATTGTGGGGATGAGGTAATTTAATAGACTTAAAGCACTTTGTATAGCACCTCGGTCATACTAAATATTATGTTAGTGTTTCTATTATTACTGTCACTATTATTACAACCTAAGCGCTATTTAGGTCTATTGCTATTATTACAACCTAAATCTAGGACCCTATCCTACAGCTAAATTATTATGTCCTTTTTAAATATTTGATTCCTTGTGTCCGAGAATCACTTAGATTTGAGTTATTCTTTAAACTTCTGGATCTCTGCTCCTTCCAGATGTGAAATCTTTTGACCCTTATACCACCTTCAATTATTTTCATTCTATCAATCAAAATAGGCAGGCAGATGTATAGTTCATTTTCATCCATGAGTAGTCATCTTCTCATTTTTCATATTTTGTCAGGAATGGTTTTGCTAATTATCCTGTCTTGTGCGTGGGCCAGAAGTCCAATAGCAGAAGTGCCACAGGATACGTCCATAACTGCCATTTCACTGTTGAAGAATTAAAATTAAGTGAAAGACTACAGCACCTACCTACCCAAAACCTCACTCCATCCCTAGCCACCCGGCCACCTCCAAGGAATGTAAACAGTTAGGAGGGGCCCATGGCAAGGTCACGCACCAACATATCTGTCCTTTGTCCTTGAAGATCTCAAGACCTATTATAAGTCACGTAGATGATCAGTTCTTTGGCTTTTGATTTTCATTGTTCATGGAGGGGTAAGGATAGTTTTGATGTCTTGGGAACAGACTAGATTTCTTGAGTAGACGATAGAGAGAATTTTGCTGGGTTTTGATCATTTGTGTATTCCCAACTTCCTCCACACAAGCAGACTGTGAATGAAAACAACTCTAAAGACATCTAAGCACTATGATTAATTGTGTGTGCAGTAAATACAATTCACTCCTGAAGAAACAGTTTGCTGTTTATTCACTGGGTGGGGGTGGGGGGTGGGGACCAGCTTGATAACACTGACAGAACAGGACTATTATGGGGCATATTGGAGGAAAATATTATTTAAAATGCTTTTGGAAGGGTATACAAAAGCAATCTGATTTTTTTTTCCTTTTATAAATCTTCACCCTATTTCTTCATGTGTTCTTCCCTTTCTCTTTTCCTCTTTCCTTTCAGCTTATCCTTTGGTGGTGTTGCAGGAGACTTTTCCCAAAGAGAGTTTTTTGAGACGTGACAGCTAATTAATTATTTTTCAACATTATTTCTATACCTGACCTCTGATCTCCCAGCGGCCCTACACAATATCTTGTTGCATTCTGTGTTCACCCAAGAAAGATTCTGGGAAGAGGTGATTAATTGAAAAAGGGGCAAAACTATATTGTCTAGAGACACACACAGCATATCAAAATCATTCAGACCCATGTTCTTGAGCCCAGTGCTGTTTCTCTCCCATGTATGTAAGCCCCATGGGAACCTGGTACATCTTCTAGCTCAGCAGAAAGCCTTGTTTGGGTAAAGGCAGCCAGCAAATCTCTTTCACCCCTACATGCTGCGTGTGAAAATCCACCTTTCTCTCACCACTTTTACTCTTGGGTTTTAAAAACAAAGGCCTGGTACTACCTGACAGGCATCACTTCTCTTTGGCTGAGCAGGCCGGCGATGAGTCTTGCCCAATACTGACACCGGAAATTAGCCGCAACTGGTGTTCCAAAGGCGATGTTGTTCATCTGCTGCCTTCACTTGGCGGTCAGAGACTTGTCTTTTAAAACATACCGTCTTTCCTCTTGTCTTCCACCTGTACTAGAAATACACATTGTTTTGACTTCTGAGGGTCTCTCTGATGCAGTATGTTGTTGGATGTTTTGCTATTGTGGTTTCCCATTGGATACCAGAATAATGGAGGATAAAATAATGGAGGTGACATAGATGCTACAAGGCATGGAGGAGGGTAGACGATCTCCTTTACAGACATAAAAAAAATACACCCTCTAACTCGCCACCAGTCACAGGAAGTGACATCTTTTTCAGTGAAGTCCAGTTCTGCCCACAGAAGGGACTAACATCAGCAATCACCAGCAATGGCAAAATAAAGAAGGTAGGGCCAACTTTGTGCCTCTCCCTTTCCCAGGTAGGCCTGATAACATGACCAGAAGTCATCACTGGATAAGAACCTGGGATCTTGCTTGCTGTGGACCAGATCCCATCGTGGCAATGTGGTTTTCATGTCGGTGTATGCTGATTCTATACATGTGTCCAGGGAGCCCACATTACCTTGTGTGTGTATGACGTTCGCTCAGCATTACAACAAACTGGGCACATCAGCTGAAGCCATGAGGGGTCCACCCTTCCAAACTTTTGCTTTTCGTGTCCACTCAGAGGAGGATGTTTCTCATTTCAGAATTATGAAATAGGAAGCTTTCTTATGAATAATGAATAGAATTGTGGAAACTAAAAAGAATAGGATGGGCCCCTGCCGTTGGTGTTGACATTTAGTTAGTGGACGTAGTTATTTATTTTTTTTAAATCAATATGCCTTGTGAAATTTTCCATATTTTTAATTCACTGACAACAGATAATTAGCTCAAATATTTAAATTAGCCCACTGAATTTTATTCAGCAATTTTTTAAGAAGATCACATGCTCTTTTATTCTTACATTAGTTCAGCCACTAATAGAGTATACAGACACAGTTCCTGCCATCCCCTGGAAATGGCTGTGTAGGGCTCCGTTTCCAGTCAAACGATCTGGATAATTTTCTCCCAATGCCATGCATCGCTTTGCCAGTGAATCTTTGACCTATATGAGGGGTGGTGGGGGACGAGCAGAAGATGAGGAGGAGGCAGAAAGACAAGAGACCAGGGGAACATGGAATCAGAAACTTTTGGAATCAGAAACTTTCCTTTGGCTTCAAGGGGATTAATTGTGTGTAGCTGCTGGTAAGTGTGCACAAGCTTGTTTCTTCCTTATCAGATGGGAATATCACACACAATGGGAAAGCCTTGCTAGGCAGGAATTCTTTCAGGAATGAAGGCCTTAGTGGGCAGTGAGCTCAGGGGACACAGCATTTTCCCTTTGGGAACCTCATTTAAGCCCGATATTTCATTTAAATAACAATACACCACATTTCCTGGGGAGGAGGAGGGAAGGGCAAATTATCTTCTTTGCTATGTCTCTCAGAGCATCCCAAGTGGGAAAGTGTCCTTATCACTGGGGTGTTCGCCCTGCCTTTCGGTCCTGCAGTTGACTGACTGTAAGGTGTAGAGAAACCAATTATGGGTAGTTATGGATACCATACAGCATTTTATTCATATTTGAAGGAGTCTTCTTTCTTTTCCACTTTTATTTTTTTCTTGATCTCTAACACATTGCAGATCTCTCTTCTTACCTCCTTTCTTTCCTTTCTTTCCAGTGCTTCTCTGTTCCCCAGCAGAGAGTTTGCTTTCTTTCCTTTTCTCTGTCTGGTCAGTCGTGCAGGAACCATCCCCCAACCACAGCCCCTGTCTGATGAGAACACTCTTGCCATCACATTTTCAGCAGGCAGGGCACATCATGACCGCGTCTATATTAAGAGGGGGAGGACAAGATTGTTTACTTTCTCAGAAGGCTAAGCATCTCGGCTGGGAGTCCTTGACTGTGTGCTTAAGGACACAGACAGAGAGGGCAAAGGGCAGCAGAAAGTGCTCCTGCCACTGCGATTTGCATCTGCCTTCAATTCAGCTCTGCTTTAAAGAGTCTCATTTGAATACACAGTACATTAGCTCCACTGTTGCCTCCGATCCAGTATGGGAAACACATTCATAGCTCAGTAACCTCTCCCCCACCTAGTCCAGACAGTTGGGATAGAGGATGGGGAGGGGAATCCAACAACTGCAGAGAAATTGTATTTCAAATGAATGTCTTTTCATCAACTGCCTATGTATCCCTCAGCTGCACTCCGACAGAAGATTTGCATATTTTTTCTTACTAATGGAAATAAATACAGGATGAAGATTTTGTTTTGTCCATTTAAAAATACTGCTTTGCCACTGTGCTTGAGGGCTTCTAAATACGCGATGGGAAGAAATGGCTCGTTAGACTGAAAGAAATCAGAAGAATTTTCGACAACACGTCTACCATTATCATGGATGTGAAGACCTCTGACTTCAGCATCATCTCCAGAATACTTTCTGGCAAAAAATTAATAAGCAGATTTATAAGAGAAGGATATGTGAATGTAGCCATATAAAGGATCACTGATCTAAACTAAATCAGCCTACAGAGAGCCCTAAATTATGCACGAGGTTGACATGGCATTAATACACATTGTCTATTCCCTTTCTTTTCAGTTTTCATGGGAATTCACATACACCTTGGGATCTTTGTATATATTAACCCCTTGTCTTCTTTTAGCCTGGGAAAGCAAGAGTGTAACTGAAGAATGAGATTATGTAAGAGCATAGGAAGAGTGGAATCGGCAAATGTTTGAACCCTATAACAGTTCCTGACATAAGGAACTGTTAATGCCTAAATATTACAAGTATACAAATAATAAGGTAATGATAGAGACTTTTTCATTTTTTAATAATTTTTTAAAGTGCTTATTTTTGAGAATGAGAGAGAGCAAGAATGGGGAAGGGGCAGAGAGTTGGGGGGGACAGGGGATCTGAAGTGGGTTCTGCGCTGATAACAGTGAGCCCCCATGTGGGGCTCAAATTCAGGAACCCCAAGACCATGACCTGAGCTGAAGTTGGACACTCAGCTGACTGAGCCACCCAGGTGCCCTGACTTTTTCATTTTCTTAACACACATTCCAAAACTTGTAGGTAGCCCAGACTTTTACATATTGAGACTTTCAAAGCAGTTACCTCGAGAGACTGAAGTTTTGTCATTTTGGCTTTTAGTTTTTAATAGTGGCTTTTGTTTTGTCTTAGCACCACAGTGGGGCTTGGTGCTAAAGCCTACAGCATTTTATATTGAATGTTGTCAATGGAGAAAAATTTTTGTCATTTCAGGATGGGTTTGATTTTTGCAAATAATTTAATATTATCTGGATCTAGGGTAACTAGTGGATGAGCAGCTAAGTATTAATTTAAGTAAGATCTTCTGTAAGTGTAGCTGGGGCAAAATGTCTACTGAGCTTAGTTAAGTTTCTGCTGGAAAGTGCAAGAGAGATGGAAATTCACATTCCCTGTGCCTGACAGTCCTCATGGCTTTAATCAAAGAGTTTGGACACTACAAGAAACCTTATGGGTTATGGAATTCAACTCCTTCTCTGAGGGAAATAAAAAGTCTGTAATAATGAAATTTTACTTAATGTTTTGTTCTCACTATGGAAGTATAAGTAATTAGAATTTTGTTTAAGTACTTCTTAAATACTGTGAACATTTGGATGCTGTGTGTGTGTGTGTGATTGTGTTTATATTTGTAGAATACACTTTCAGGGTATCTGCCCAGTTCTCAACTAATTTTCCTTACTTTAAGACCATCCTCCCACACTCCACATCTGATTCTTGAAGTCACAGGTGTGGAACTCTGTGAGCCATGTTAGGAGGGTGACACCTGCCCGGGAGATGACTGTGGGACCAGCAGTAATACTTGAGCAGCCTAATCAGATCCTCTCTTGGGGGAATTTGGAATTGGCACATAGGCAGTCTTTCATTATGGCTGGATCGACAAGATAGATAGTCGGGAACTAAAGCATTCCACCTGCACTGGATAGCCAAGAAAGTTTGTTTGTAGAGAAAGAAAAGGATTATAGAAGACATGAAGAAAAAGATAAAAATGAGATTAACAGAGAGAGTAGTGTCCATGTGTCTAAAGACTCCAGATTCCAGGCAGAGACCTTCCTGATGGCTGAGTGTCCTTAGGTTCCCTGAGCCACCAATGCATCTTTAAATGATGTATTTTAAATGTTTATTTTTATTCATTAAATTAGATTGAGTTGATTTGTTTCTTGGAACACACTAGATCATGCATATCAGGATATGCCCCCAAGAGAGGACAGAATCAGCCAAACTTTCTCCAGAACTAAAGTTCTTTTCATTAGGACCCAATGGGTTCTCTGAGACAAGTGGAAATGGAACAAAGAGTCAGGTCCTGTGCCACGAAGCTTGAGTCCTCTGCCAACCACAGCTTTCCAGACAATACCAGTGGGGAGCAGGACTCCCTCTGAGGTATGAAGACAGTTGAGGTATCTGGACCATTACCCTCTGTTGATGCTCGTGGGAAAGGGACCATTCTGAGTGTGGTCTGCATTATCCTCGGGGACACAGTCCCAAGGAAACCGGGAAAAGCAACCTTAACATCGTCATTCTCCTATATTCAACTAGTTCAATAGCAGCCCCCTCATTGAATAGACGAAGAGATAAAAATCCAAACTCTTATATCAAACACACAGGATCAGCACCCTATTTTTGCCTTCACTCTCATCTTCCATTCTATCCAGCTTCATGTTCTATAATCCAGAAATACAAAACTGCCAGTTTCCCCTTCCCCAACTGTATACCTACACATACATGTGATTCCCTCTGCTTAGAATAACCTCCACACCTATCCCTCCCTACTCTGTCCTAGCTTGCACTCCCTTGGTTTAGAAAAGTCCTATTCAGGGGCGCCTGGGTGGCTCAGTTGGTTAAGCGGCCGACTTCGGCTCGGGTCATGATCTTGCGGTCCGTGAGTTCGAGCCCCATGTCAGGCTCTGTGCTGACAGCTCAGAGCCTGGAGCCTGTTTCAGATTCTGTGTCTCCTTCTCTCTGACCCTCCCCCGTTCATGCTTTGTCTCTCTCTGTCTCAAAAATAAATAAACGTTAAAAAAAATTTTTTTTAAAAAAAGAAAAGTCCTATTCAACTTCAAATCTCTTCAGCATTCTACTCTGAAAGACCTTCTCTGGGCTTTCTCTATGCCAGGAGAGGGTTAATCCCTCCCTTCTCCAAACTACTTCAATACCTTATAAATACTTCCATTACTGTCTCCTATTGCACTCTACTGTAATGACTTGTTTATATGTTTTGCTCCAAGCTTTCGGAGCACATTGCCATGAGATCAAAAAGAATTAAATCTTGCCATTTGCAACAATGTGGATGGAACTAGAGTATTATGCTAAGCAAAATAAGTCAATCAGAGAAATATCATATGATTTCACTCATATGTGGAGCTTATGAAACACAACAGATGAACATAAGGGAAGGAAAGGAAAAATAAGATAAAAACAGAGAAGAGGCAAACCATAAGAGACTCTTAAATACAGAGAACAAACTAGGGGTTAGTGGAGGAGAGATAGGTAGGGGGATGGGCTAAATGGGTGATGGGCATTAAGGAGGGCACTTGTTGGGATGAGCCCTGGGTGTCCAATGGAAGTGATGAATCACTGGGTTCTACTCCTGAAACCAACACTATACTGTATGTTAACTAACTTGAATTTAAATATAAGTAGGGGCAGCCGGATGGCTCAGTTGGTTGAGCTTCAGACTTCAGCTCAGGTCATGGTCTCCTGGTTGGTGGTTTCAAGCCCCGCGTTGGGTTCTGTGCTGCCAGCTCAGAGCCTGGAGCCTGCTTTGGGTTCTGTCTCTCTCTCTCTCTCTCTGCCCCTCCTCTGCTCATGCTCTGTCCCTCTCTGTCTCTCTCTTTCTCTCTCTCAAAAATAAAATAAAAACATAAATATATATATAAACAAACAAACAAATAAAACATTGCCATAAGTCTTTTCCAATTAGGTGTTTTGTGGAAGCTAACTCAATTATTTGATTATACTAATATAATAATTATTAGATTATTTATAATCTAATGTGGGTGCAATCACAGAAGGTTTGAGCTAAACAGGTGACATGAAAGATAATCAGATATAAGACCTTTATTTTACAACTGACTTAATTCAGTCTTTGAGAAACCAAGGGACTTTCCTAAAACTGTAAATGAAGCCAATGACACAGCAAAGAGAAGAGTTTCAGTCATGCATATTCCAAGCCAGGTGTTGTACTATGTAGAAAAAAGTCAAATAAGATGGAATGGCAGTAAATGAGACCAAGGTCAAGACCTTCTGATATCTTAGACTGAAGAGACCTGAAGGCAAAGGTTGACAATATTACAGAGTTGTGAAGAGAAAGGACTTTGAATTCCTCTTTGGATTCTCAATTCCAAGGTTTAATAGTCATATGACCTTAGGAAAAGTGGACCTTTCTGATCCTCAGTGTTCTTATCTATAAAAGGAGCATAATAAGAACGCCTACCTCAGACAGCTGTTTGGGAAACTAAATGATATTAGTGCAATGTTCGCACATAGTAAGTACTCAAGATAGCAGAATTTTACCTTAATTCAATTTGGGCTAATCCACCTCAGTGTATGTCTTCAACAGACCAAGGAAAAGAAAAAATATTGATTCAATTTGCACTGTCACTAAATGGGTATGGGCCCTGGATCCAGCATGAGAAGAGAGCTATGAGTCTCTGAGTCCCTGGGTCAGTCTCAGCTCCTGCATGACTTCATTACCCTGCCCTGAGGAGATCTTCAAGGTATGTGTTTGTTACACACCATGTCCTTCAAATGTAAGCCAGTTACTTCATCTGGTGCATACATGAGGAAGCACCATTTGCTCTGATCTTGACAGAACAACTAGATGCAATAGGCTTACTCAGAACTGTGGGTTTTCACTCTCCAGCATAACTCTACTGTATCAAGAGAACTTGATGGAATGTCATTTTTGCCTTAGGCTCTGACTTGATACTCTAATTCCCTCATTAGATACATTGGCACTTTAAATATCATCATCATGGTAGTTATGTCACCACTAACGCTCTGTCACAAATCCCTACTGTTAGTATGGAAATTCCCTCTTCTGGCATTTTGCTCAGAATTCCCCTCAAAAGATTACACTTTGGGAGTCTCCCTTCTTCACACACTGTATGGTGAGAGCATCTTGGAAAGAAATGCAGTGGGTCCTCCAGACCCTCTGCCAATTAGCACATATTCAGTGATTAATTCCAGGGTCCTGTATAAACCCTTTCCATGGCCAGGAGTAGGGGGAGGCCATTGAGACACTTGCCTCAGATGCAAAGTTTAAGGGAGCATGACAAATTCAGTACACATTAAAAATATCCTACTGTAAGATCTTTTAAAAAGCTATGGATAAAATTTATGGTAAACCAAATATCAAAATGTTAAATATAGGATTGGCATTACTAGTTTTCCCTTTTGTTTCAGACCCCAAATGGCTTGGTCTGGCACTGGACTTACCTTTCTGGGCCCTTCACACTTCTCAGAGCACACATCAAAGTTGCGTTCACCCTTTGAATCTCCTCATGTGATTATGAAATCACAAAAAGCAGCTCGATTTAGTCATTTACTCCACAAATCATACTGCCATATGCCAGGCACTATTCTAGTTGCTGGGGATATCACAGTGAGTAGCCAGACAAAACTGTTGCCTCCACGGAGCTTGGCATCTAAATGGGAGAAACAGACAATAAAGAAAGAAATGAAAAAAAGAATGTGTAGTTTGTCAGATGCTCTAGTGCATCTGGGATTTTGTAGATGGAGGATCAGGGATTCCATGGATGGAGCTAGAAACTGAATAAAGTGGTCAGAGAAGGCCTCATTGAGCAGGTGAGAATTCAGCAAAGACCTGGAAGGATGAGGAAGCAAGTGATGGAACTGTGTGGAAGGAAATCATCCCATGCAGAGGGACCAGCAAGTGCCGGAGGCCTGACAATGGTTGTTCCAGGGAAGGGCTGTGAAAAACAGCTGCTTCACAGCCAGAGCCAAGCACATCATGTAGGTGTAGGGTGAAAATCAATGCCTGACAGCATCAGAAATAAAGATAGCAAGCTTAATAACAAGGGAAACCTGGTGTTTTGGATGGGTGGATACCTAAAACAAAAAATGCGGGTTCTGAAAAGAAGAAAGGATGTTTGGTAGACAGCCAATAGGATCTACATTAAGAACTTGTTTCTGAGTAAGAATGTGAGATGGGGTAAATTCCTAGAAGAGGTAGTATCCATGTGGAGGTAAGAGTACTGATAGAGAAAGCAGGAATAATTACAAAACAAGTATCTGAGTTTGAGGAAAACAAGGACCTTTTTGTCATTTTTTGGTTCTTCCTGGAATTAGAAAGCAGGTATAAAGCCAACAGCTGGAGCTGGAGAAAATAGTTTGTGACCTGCTCTTCAATCTCATAAGAAGAAAATCATTAATTATTCCAAAGGTTAGTAGAGCTGTTCCTTGTCCATGTGACGTTGACTATAAGATCATAGTATGAAGTAATGGACTTGGAGTCCATTTTGAATATGTTGAGGTTTATATCAGCAAACTGGTTAAAACAGACAAAGTTGCAGTTTCCATTCAAGCTTTATTCATCTGGTAAATGCCAAATTCCAAATATGCGAGTGATACGGATTGCAGCAATGGATACACAATCGTTGTCCCAGATGTCTTTGTAGGGTAAGGACTCTGGCACCATTCTGAAGACCAGTCTTCCTTCTAGTTGTCAATCTAGAAATGCTAAAAAGATTGCTAAAGTAACTAATATAATATCTAATATAATATCTGTTATGTCCAGATGTTTTAGATTCTGCTATGGTAAACTGACTTTACATCATTTAATAATAAAATGTCCAGAATTCCAAGTGGGAGCATCAGTCTACAGCATTGTCAAAGATTTTGAAGATGTCTTCAGTTTAAAGAACACTACATTGTTCATTTTTGCTCAAAATAATGCTAACACACACAAATACACACACATATATTTTTGAGCAGGTCTCTTTCCTGACCCAGAAGATGAAAGAACACAAAGATTTTTCTTGGGAAAACTGATGGATTTGTGCTCAGAGGAAAGAAGACTTTAATGTCAGGACAAACCTTATATTGAGGAGACAAGAAAGATCAAATATAGTGGCCAAACTAAAACTTTTAGTAATGGCAGAATGCAACCTTTTTCAAAAGAGATTTTCTCCAAAACTTGTTTGGAAATACTTAGATCATTGGATTTAATTTTCAGTTTATATAAAATTTCATCTCATGGAATTCTAAAATTGTATTTCATCTTACCTATAATTTCTACTGTGAAATTAAAAGGAAAAAACCTCTGCCTGCCTTCATCCCAAATTTTCTTAGGGCAATGTTTCAAAACTGTCCTTTTCCCTAGATTTAAAAAGTATCTCAAAACCCCCCATATTCCTAATATTCTCTGATAGCATAGGGGAGGATGTTTGTCAGGATAGATTAAGCTATGATAGAGTTACAATAAACTCTAAAATCTCAGTGGCATAATTTCATGAATGTTTATTTCTAGTTCACACAATGTCTAATGTGTGTGGGGCAGTCCTCCTTCGTCTTGTCAACACACCATCAGGAATGTGAGGTCTTCATGATCACCACGGCAGAGGAGAAGAGAGCTGGAAAGTCACATGGAGTGATTCTACCTACATCCGATGACCAGAACCCAGTCCCATATCTTCAACCCACTACAAAACTGGAAAGGAAACGAACAGGAACTGATGTATAGTACATTGAGTGCCAGTAGTTCTGCTTCAGTTTAATTTATGCCTCCAAATAGCCCTTTGTTCTTTCCTCTCACACATAGAAATAGTTACCACTCCCCAAGAACCCCCAAGAGTCGACCCTAAATCCACTGCATTCAGCTTAAAGCCTAAAATCTCTGGGTGATGCACTGTTGTGTCTCTATCGAGTCTGGATGTGGTTTCTCCTGGTCCAGAGACCAGTGAACTTTAAAAAAGTTTAATTATCTGTCCTGTCCCTTGTACAATGGTGGAATGAAGATAGAATTATCCAATAAATGCTCCTATTCAGAAAAAGGAAGAAAGAAAGATACAAAGCAATCACACATCTGGAGTTGTGAGATTCTCCTGGCCACATTTTGGAGACCACTACCCTGGGTGAAGGAGGTTCCTTGATTCGTCCTGGTTCTGTCCTCTGGGAGGGACTTTTCTTGGTTATCATCTTTGACCACACCTGAGTTGGGCTTGAGGAATCATGTCTCCTCCAGACTGTAGCCTTGACACTTGTGCTCATGGAAGATTAGAAACCAAAGGTTGTAATACAGCTCAAACCATCCAAGGCTTTTCTGATTCCAGTTTCACTGGGTTTTTTGGGGGGAATACTATTCCCTCAAAAATCCAGTAGATTTTTGATCTTTTTGACTCTAATCAGCTCCGTGTGGTAATAAATACAACAAAAGTTACCTTTTAGACACAATCCTCAAGTCTACTGTATTTCCTTAGTCTTTACCTTTATTCATATCTCTTTCAACTTAATGGTGGCTACCTTTCAAGTTTGGAGGGGAAGGTCATGTGCCCTTAATCTGATTTGTGTTCAGAGTCACTTTACTTTTTATCCTGTGTTGGTTACTCAAAACCTTTTGTTAAACTCCACCTCGTACCTTTTGGAAGCTAGCAGATGGCTTTTACAACCCTACAATGCCTCAAATGTCTGGTCCTGATTTCTGTTTGTAAAGAGGTCAGCTCTTTCCTGAGCTCATTGCTTATTTATATGTTTCCAAACACAGTTGATAGTAGGCAATACACAATATTAACACACTGTTTTCTAAACTTTTTCCTTAGATGTGCCAGCTCAGTAAGTGCATGTCCTGTCTCAAATTATTGTAGGTAGCAGATTTTCCCAATGTTTTCCCTTTGCATAATGTGAGCCAAGATTTTTCCAGCCTCCAGTATTAGTTTCTTTACCATCTAGTGGCCATCCACTAATCCAATGCCACATACTGGTACCTTGAGTTCCAGGACTATGTAAAAACAAAAAAAGCACCCTAGGTGCCAGAACAGATGAGCTCCCAAGATTCAGTGACTTAAAAAATAAATATTATTTCCAGCTCACACAATGTTTAATGTACGGCACATGGCCCTCTCCCATCTTACAGCTATATCGTCTTGGATACCTGGCCTCCAAAGTACCAATGCCTCTTTGAATCGCGGGAATAAAAGGGCTGGATAACCACACGGGAAAACTTTAAGGAATGGTCTAGAAGCGGCTTACATTATTTCAACTCATCCTTTATTGGTCAGAACCCCATTAAAAAGACCTAACCTAACCGAAGGGCAAGCTAGGAAACATTGTGGAGCATATGGATTTGGAGCTGAAGTATCCTGTCTCTGTTGCATGTTATCTCCAAAATATCAATTCCAAAGATACCCAGAAAAGAAATTCAAAGTTTGGGCAAGTTACTTTCCCATCAATTCTTTGTTTTCCTTATAAAATGAGCTTCATTTTATTTAACCTTAATTTTATTAATAATGTGATTGTGAGGATTTAATTCCATGGCATATAAAGTTCTAGCATAATATTTGATGTAGAATAGTCTCTCCTAGACAAATTTATAAAAACTCAGTGGAGTATTTCTAATTTGTCCTAGTTTTACATATAAGGATATCATATTCGTGTCCAGGGCCTAGTATTCTTTATAAAATACTCACAGGAAGCAGTTTTGACCATGCAAGTTCCCTTTCAGAAGTCTGTTGATTGCATCTTTAACATGAAATTTTAGTTTTTTGTTGGGGTCTTGGCTTTCCTTATTAGTGTTGTTTTCAAAAGCCTTAGTTCAAGGGTAGATTGGAGAGCTACCAAAGGATATGATAGGAAGAACAGTTCCATGGGCTAGAGGGGAGGATATTGTCTCCAGATTAGGTTCCCCCCTTGAGAAGTACTTGGAACAAGGATTCCAGTGCAAATAGTTGACTTGAGAGGTTATTCCAAGAAACATGGTAAGGGACTGGGGAACGGAGACAGAAGAAAGTAAAGGCAATAAGGTGTATGTTAATGACTAGGTTACCGTAGTGGGCAACTGGGAGTTGCCTGGGGACTTTTAGGACATTCTGTAGAATATACTTTGTAACTGTCTCTTCAAGGTTTAAAGAACCCGAGTGTTTATCCATCAACTCCTCTCTCAGTGATTGAAGTCCATTCCTGGGGTGTTACTCTCTCCACTTTGTGCACAAATAAGCATTCTCCTCCAATGATAAAACTCCCACAGACACAGAGAGGCAAGACACTCTTGGCATATCCGGGAACTATCTGCAGGTAACTTCCGGTGTAGGCCTGCAGCTACGGGCAGGACACTGATAGCATGGAGCCTGTTTAAAACAGTTTTCCTGGGGCACCTGGGTGACTCCGTTGGTTAAGCATCAGACTCTTGATTTCAGCTCAGGTCACGATCTCACAGTTTGTGGGATGAGCCCCATGTTGGGCTCCATGCTAACAGCACAGAGCCCGTTTGGGATTCTCTCTCTCTCTCTTCTCTCTCTGCCCCACCCTGCTCACACTCTCTTTCTCTTCCTCTCTAAACAAACAAACAAAGAAACAAACAAGCTTAAAAATAAAACAAGTTTTCCTTTGGATCTCTGAATCACTGGGCCAGGTAGCCACAATTCCTTTCCAGCATTTCTCTCTCTTACTCTCCTTTTTTTTTTATTATTATGGCTAACTCTTTTTTTTAATGTTTATTTTTGAGAGAGAGAGAAAGAGACAGAGACAGAGACAGAGCATGAGCGGGGGAGAGGCAGAGGGAGAGAGAGAGGGAGACACAGAATCTGAAGCAGGCTCCAGGCTCTGAGCTATCAGCCCAGGGCCAGTCACGGGGCTCAAACTCATGAACCACGAGATCTGACCTGAGCTGAAGTGGGCTAAGTAACCAACTAAGCCACCCAGGTGCCCCTATTATGGCTAACTCTTAAATGTACTTAAAATATACAAATTATGATTTTTGAAAAGGAATGAAAAAATAGTACATTGGAAAGTTTGCTTACTTTCGAGTCTATGTTGTTTTATCTCTCTGTACTAGATTTGGTCACTGTTCTCCTTCTTGTTCTGTATCAGTGCCAGATTTCCTTCTTTGGCAGGAAGGTATTCGAGGCTCAGGCCTGCCAAGCTGGGAGAATTCTTGAGGAGTGGTGGGAACTTGTTACTGAAGCTAAAGAGGTGGCATTAATCAAGGTAGCAAGCAAGATCGAAAGCAGAGCGGTAAACCTGAAATGGAGAAAGAGAGGAAGTGGGGGGGTGGGGGGTGGACTGGGGAATCACAAAAGCCAGAGGGACAGAAGCAAGCATCTACTCTGGGGTGGAGTCTAGAATCCAAACATCAGGGAAACCAGGTGAGCAAGGATTGGCTGAATAGAAGTGGAAAGATCCAGTTACATGAAAAGGTTTCATTGTTTCCAATTTCATTTTAGAAGTTAGTCCCTCACTGTGCATGGGAGAGCCCCAAACTTTGAACGTCCACGATGAGGCAGACAGTAGGAACCTCTAGACTTCTTCACATTTCCTAGATTTTGCCTCCCTAATCCCTCAGTTCCAATTACTCCCATGGATCGTTTCTGTTATATATTTTTTTAACTCATTTTTGTTCTCTTATTTTTCAGCTTAAAATGTATCGATGGGTTAGAGTTCCCTTTTTGTTCTGGATTAGAAAGTTATACTCTTCCTAAGTCAAACAACAACATGTTGGCAGGAAGTTAGCAGGAACATATGGGCCTCAGCATTTTGATGCCCAGACTGGCTTCTGCCAAAACATTTCTTTGCTGTCATATAGAGAGCAGCAGTGTTTGGGACTGTTGGGGAATCATCCCACACAGCTCGGGCTGGGGAATACTGTTATCTAACAGCCTTTGTGTGTAGCTGAGGGACTTCCCACCCCTAAGAACTTTTTGAGAATTTTCAGAGGTGGAGGGAGATGGGGTCATCCAGTGTCCACTTCTTAAAGCCACAACTACAGGTGATGTCCCTTTACTTCAAACAGGCCACAGATAGCAGTAGGATGACTGGGACAGGAATGTGGAGGTTATTGGTTAGACTCAAACCCAGAAAACAGAAACCACTCTGTTTTTTAAAAGAGGGAATTTACTTGAAGTGATTGGTTGCACAGATAATGGAAAAACTAAAAATCAGGGGCCCCTGGGTGGCTCAGTCGGTTGGGCATCCGACTTCAGCTCAGGTCATGATCTCACGGCCCGTGCGTTCGAGCCCCGCATCAGGCTCTGTGCTGTCAGTTCGGAGCCTGGAGCCTGTTTCGGATTCTGTGTCTCCCTCTTTCTCTGCCCCTCCCCCACTCACGCTCTGTCTCTCTCTATCAAGAATAAATGCTAAAAAAAAAAAAAAAAAAAATAGAACTAACAATCAACCCAGAGATAAGCCAGAATAGGAAGACGCTAGCATGTTAGAGTAGAAGAGCAATGGGAAGGCAGACTTACCAGAGCCCCGCAGAGTTTGGAGCAATTTTGGTTTGTGCACAGGAATTGGAGCCAAAGAAGAGACTGAGAAACTTCCAGAGACACCCCCTGAGGTTGATGGGAAGGGGGAAATACCCTGACTTGGCTTCCTCCCACCCTCCAATCTTTTTCCAGTGACTCTCACTAACTGAAATGGGAGTTAACAGACATGGGAGCCTGGGGCACCAGCCTCAGAGGTTAGTCCCCCTGCAAAATAGAGGGATCTGAGAGGAAATAGGCCAGAAATGGCTTGTGTGGGGTGGGAAGAAATAATAGCTGGGGCAGAATAAGCTATCCAATCCTGGGATCTAAAGTAGGTACATCCAAATCCCCAACATTTTTTTTTTTTTTGAGCCAACTCAGTGCTTGGAATGTTGGCATAAGAAAGAAAATGATAATAACATCACCATCACCTGACATTTACTGAACTCTGTGTGTTGGGAACTTTGTACCAGGTATTCCATGTAACCCATACTATAGGCTGATATACTATTGTGTCCTCGATAAGTACATGGGAAAACTCAGGCACAAAGAAGTTACAGATGTGTCCCAGTAAGCAGTGGAACCAGTGTTCAGACACAGGCAGTCCAGATGCAGAGCCCATTTCCCACCTACACCTTCACCTCTCCCTGCCTACCCCTCTGCTCTGCTGCCTCTACTCACTGGAAGTCTGGAGTTCTTCACATGTCATTATAAGAGGGACCTGAGGCTCACACCATTACCTGGAAGTATGTGAGCCCCTTCTGAGCATCCCCCAAGAAGGACTATCCCAAAGTAACTTTTGGAAAACCTAGAACTGACAATGTGTTTTTCGATCCTATATTTCTCCACTGTTTATTGTTTTCTATGTTGGTTATTTATTCTTAGCCCCCGTCATCTTTGCGGCAGAGGTACATGGCGGGGGGTGTGGGGAGGTTCAATTTTTCAATCTACGAATCATAAAGCCACCGTATTTTCCCCCTTTACCTTATGCTAACACATTCTACCAGGTATGTGCCAGCTGTCCTGAACCCTCGGCGTAATGATCTTGGTGCTGCTTTATTTCTAAGCAGCTGGGACTCAAAGGGTTAATTACCGTTAAGGTGACAGAGGATAGCTCTTTGGTCAAAAGCTGCATAAAGTTTTCAGCTGGCAGGTAGGGGAACTCCAAGCTAAAAAGCAAAACAATACAAACAAACAAAAAACTGGGTCTGGAGATTACAAGGGATAGAGTGCTGCCTACAAAGAAACCCAATCTACAAGCCAATGCCTAGACTTCTTTTCAACATATGATACTGGTGCAACTGGTCATGAACATGTAAAAACAAATGAATCTATACATTCCTCACAAAAATTAGAACAATGAAATACCACTACATACCTATTACAATGGCCAAAATCCAAAATACTGACAACACCAAATGCTGATGGGGATGTGGAGCAACAGGAACTCTCACTCATTACTGCTGGGAAAGCAAAATGGCACAGTTACTTTGGAAGACGCTTTGGTGGTTTCTTACAAAACTTAACATACTCTTACCATACTATCCAGCAACTTGGTATTTACCCAAATTGTGGGTATTGGTGTTTCTTGGTATTTACCCAAATTAGTGGAAAACTTATGTACCTATAAAAACCTCTAGATGTTTATACCATCTTTATTCATTATTACCCAAACTTGTATGCCACCAAGATGTCCTCAGTATGTAAATAGATACATAAACTGTGGTATATCCAGACAATGGAATATTATTCAGTGCTAAAAAGAAATGAGCTCTCAAGCTATAAAAACACATGGAAAAACATTACATGCATATTACTAAGTGAAAGAAGCAACCTGGAAAAGACTACATACTATATAATTCCAACTAAATATCTTGGAAAAAGAAAAACCATGGATTCAATAAAAAAGATCGATGAAGAGGTTTGCAGGGAGAAGGGGGAATAAATAGAACACAGAGGATTTTTAGGGCAATGGAAAATACTCTGCATAATAAATATGATAAAATTGGAAACAATGCAATAATTTTCACTATCACCACTATTATTCAACATTGGATTTGAGGTCCTAGCCAGTGTTATCAAAATCCTAGTGAGATTTACTTATGTACATTGACAAGCTGATTTTAAAATTTATCTAAAAATGCAAAGGACTTAGAATGGTCACAACAATCTTGAAGATTGAAGGGTCTATACATTGTCAGATTTTAAGATTTCTTATAAAGCAAGCTATGCAATTAAGAGAATGTAGTGTTTGGATATAAATAGATAAATAAATCAATGGAACAGAATAGGAAGTTCAGAAGTGGACCCACATGTATTCAATTATTTGATTTTTAGTAATGATCCCAATGCCTTTCAATGAGAAAAGAAAGATCTTTTCGATAAGTGATGCTGTATTAACTTTCTATCTCTATGCAGACAAAGTGAACCTTGCTGCTAGCTCACATTACACATATACATTAACTTGGGATGGATAATAGACCTAAGTGGGAGGGCTTAAGGTTGAAAGTTTCTAGAGGAAAACATGAAAATAGCATTGTGACCTTAGTTAGGGTGAAGGAAGATTTCTTGCACAGAATTCAAAAAGCACTAAGTATAAAAAAAATAATAATTGGACTTCATCAAAACTAAAAACTTCTAATCAAAAGAAGTATTGAAGTAAAAAATGGCACCCCAAGGCTATAAGAAAATATTTGCAGTGCGTATATTTAACAAAGGATTCATATCAAGAATATATAAAGAACTATAAATCAATAAGAAATAGACAAATATCCAACAAAAACAGTAGACAAAACACTTACGAGGCACTTTGCAAAAGAAGATATCTGGGTGGCCAATAATATTATGAAAAGATAGCCAACATCATCATCAGCAGGGAACTGAAAATTAGAACTACAGTGTGATGCTATTATTCCACAAACACAAGAATGGCTGAAATTTTTAAAAGACTGCCAAAACCAAGTGTGGACAAGGATGTAGAGCAACTGGAACTCTCATATGTTGTTAGTGGAGATATAAAGTGGTACAACCATGTTGGAAAAATTTTGACAGATTTTAAGAGAGTTAAAAATATACTCTCCTTGTGACTAACAATTTTATTTTTAGTTATATGCCCAAAATAAATGAGGGTATATATCCACAAAAAGACTTATCCAAGAAGTCTTAATGTTCATAAAAGCTTCATTCGTAGTATACCCAAAGTGGAAACAACGTAAACATTCATCAACAAAAGAATAGATAAGCATGTTTTGGTGTATCCATACAATGAAGTACTAGGCCACAAGAAAAAAGAACCAATTACTGAAACATAAAGCAACACAGTTAAATTTCAAAGGCAACCTGTTAAGCAGAATAAGCCAAACACGAAAGTATATACACTATGATTCCATTTAAATGAAGTCACAAAGAGGCCAAGTTAATCTATGGTGATAGAAGTCAAAATAATCATTACCTCTGAGGGGAGTATTGACTGGAACTGGCAAAAGAGGGGCTCTTGGACGGCTCAGTTGGTTAAGTGTCTGACTTCTGCTCAGGTCATGATCTCATAGCTTGTGAGTTTCAGCCCAGAGTCGGGTTCTGTGCTGACAACTCAGAGCCTGGAGTCTGCTTCAGATTCTCTATCTCCATCTCTCTCTGCTCCTCTCCCACCCCCCCACCTTGTGCTCTGTCTCTCCCTCTCTCTCTTTCTCAAAAATAAATAAACATTTAAAATTTTTATATATATAATATGGCAAAAGAAAACATTCTGGGACAATAGGAATATTCTTGATTTGGGCCATATCTTGATCTGAGTCATGAGTACTTAAGATACCTCTCTGTAGGGGCTCCTGGGTGACTCAGTTGGTTGAGCATCCGACTTCGGCTCAGGTCATGATCTCACAGTCTGTGAGTTTGAGCCCCGCATCAGGCTCCATGCTGACAGCTCAGAGCCTGGAGCCTGTTTCGGATTCTGTGTCTCCCTCTCTCTCTGACCATCCCCTGTTCATGCTCTGTCTCTCTCTGTCTCAAAAATAAATAAATGTTAAAAAAAAATTTAAAAAAAAATACCTCTCTTTCTCTCTCATGCTTGCTCTGTCTCATGCTCGCTCTCTTGCGCGCTCTCTCTCTCTATACACACATATACATATACATACATATGTATACATATATATATATATATATAAGATCAAGTTGTACATTTAAGATTTATATTTTTTCTATATGAAAAAATTAAAATAAGGAAATAATTCTAAAATTTATCTCTTTCTTCATGGTAGGAGGCTTAAGTGCAATAACTTATCTTTTATATTGGAGGGAGTGTCTTTGTACACTTCAAACGCTAGACCCCTAGAAACATCACCAGTGTGAGAGGTCTTTGAATCTTCATAAGATATCTCTCTCCTCTTGTTGTGCAAATCTGTTTTAAAGCAATCAGAGTACTTGCTATTTCCTGCTCAACAGGTCTGGTTAACACGATACCATTAATATGTTGGATCAACGTCATGTGCTTTGGAATATCAAGACTATCAAGACTTGGAGGGTATCATACCCCTAGGGCATAACTGTAAATGACTCTGTACTGCTCTCATCCCCAGGTGAATTTGAACTTCTTTTGATCCTCCTTCCTGATGGAGGTTGAAAAGAACACAATCACCAGATCGGTAGCTGCATATCAGGTGCCAGAGGCTATTTTTATCTTTTTAAGTAAAGATGCCACATTCAGCATAGCAGCTGCAATTGGGGCTCCCACTTGTTTGAATTTATGGTAGTTCACCATCCTCTGCCATGATCCATCTGCTTTTTCAGGGACTGTACAAGGAATTAAAAGAGAATAGTATGCACCACCTTAGCATGCTGTTTGTTTTTGAGAGTGGCACTCATCTCTGCCATTCATCCAGGATGTGTTATTGCTCTAATTTTAATTCCTTGCAGGGGTGGAGAATAGTGGTGCAGACTTAACAGCTTCCTATATTTGTTTTCTATTGCTGCTATAACAAATTACCACAAATTTAATGCTTAAAACAACAAAACCTTACTATCTTATAGTTCTGAAAGTCCAAAGTCCAAAACAGGTCTCACTGAGATAAAATCAAGATATTGAAAGAACTATGTTCATTCTAAAACATCCAGAGAAGACTGTTTCCTTGACTTTTCCAGTTTCTAGAAGCTTCCTGCATACACTGGCTTGCAATCCCTTCTTCCACTTTCCAAACCAGCATCATAGCATCTTCAAATTTCTCTCTCTGACTTCCTCTTTTGTGTACCTCTTCCATTTATAAGGACTCTTGTGGTTACACTGTGCCTCCCAAATAATCCAGAATAATCTCCCCAGCTCAAGGTCCTCTGATCAGCAGCCTTAGTTCCATTTGCAAACTAATTACCCTTTTCCATGTAACCTAACATATAGGTTCCGAGAACAGGACATGGACATCTTTGAAGGGCCATTATTCTATCTACCATACTTCCACTAACTTCCCCAATTATAAGTCTATGATCAAGTAATAAATGTGAGGGTTCTGTTCTAAGTAAACACATTCTAACGATGCATTTAGGGCTGAGAAAATCATTGTAGGGTGGTCTACAGAACCATTATACTGATGGGACAGGACTCCATTTATCATATAGCTTCCATAAGCTCTACAGCCATTTTGATTCCCTTTATCAGTATCACCTATGATCCAGTACCCAACAGCCCTTGAAAGATCTGCTTTCACCAACTGTATGATTATCTGACAAAGGACCCTAAGTGCTTTGGAGATGGATTGGGAAAATAGCTACTGCACATACTTCTTGTGACATCACAGCACATTTCCTCCAATGGAAATAGCTTCCCCTTCAATTGACTCTGGTTCTGAGAACAGTATAAGGAATTGTGATTTTCCAACACAGTGCTTGACGTCAGCTTTCTGCTCTCCCACTACTGATTTTTTTGGTTGTATATGTCAAGCAACACCATCATCATCGGGTCAACTTTCCTGCCCCTAGGAATACCATGGTCTATTAGACATCTTCACAAGTTCCTGTGGGTCATGGTCTCCTCATTGTCATTCCATCTGTACCCCCATTATAGAAATTACATTCACCTTGCTTCTGATGGTTAAATGCTGCCACTTGGCCTCTAGTATGCCAGAAGCTCATCATCCCCATTGATGCTAAGTAGCCCTGGTCTATAACAACCTTCCATTCCACCCCTGGCCCACAAATGATAATCGCCATTAGTTCTCTCTTTCCTTATTGCTTTAGTTAAGGAATAGCTTCTGGGCCCTCTGAAAAATCACAGACACCTGGGGTCTTTTTCTTTTTATATTATGCAATAAATCCATTCAAACATGTTCACATCTCTGATTCTTTTGACCCCTTCCTTAATACTCTGCCAAGACAGTTCTGGCATCTCTACTTCATTTACTAGAGGCCTCCAGAAAATGGGAGGCTTGAGAGTTACGTTGCATTTCCTGCAGTATAGTAGGCTTGGCTCCAGAAGTCCTTGCCAGAATGCTAAGTCTTGCCAGCACTCATATCAATATACTATTTCCTATCAAAACTTATATTCATCCTCTGTGAGCAACCTCAAGTTACATTCTCAGACATGTTGTGAAACATGTTAGTATATACAAGCCCTTTGGTGAACAATTCTTTTTCTTTCCATTGCATGGACAGTGCTTCCTACTTGTACTACACTAAGACCTGACCCTAGGTTTTATTATAGACTAGGGGCTGACAAACTAGGACCCATGGGCTGGACATCTAACACTGTTGTAAAATTAAGGAACTCAATCACACTCATTTATTTGTCTATTGTCTATGGCTGCTTTCATGCTATGGTGGCAGGGTTGAATAGTAGAAACAGGAGCCATATGGCCTCAAAATCCTAAAATATTTATTATCTAACCCTTTAAAAAACACTTTGCCAATTCCTGTTCTAGATAAGTTCTGTCCAACAGACCTTCCTCTGATGATAGAAATATACAATCTTCACTGTCCAACATGGTGGCCACTAGCCACATGTAGTTATTGAGTATTTGAAATATGGCTAGTGCAGCTAAAAAAGAATTATTGATTTTATTTCATTTTAATTGATTTATAGTTGCATGTGGACAGTGGCTAGTGGGTTGAACAACACAGGTATAGAAGCAATGAAGGAAATTGGGAAGGGGCAGAGATCTTAGGGAGGCAAATACAACTTGAGGTCATCCATCTCAGTAAGGATTTTGTATAATCTTCAGAAATATTAGAAGATTGCTCTTCTAGCCAAGGGGAGAGTGTCACCCCTGCTGGTCCAGGGATCAGAGGATTCTGGGGGTTGACAGTGCACAAGCACATCCACTCAGAAATTCTCATCCTAGGTATCAGGGACTTGATTTTAGTGTAGGAGATACCTGAGCTGTGAATTCAGCCTCTTTGAAGTTCCACTACTCTTACATTTAAGTCTTGGGTTTATTAGTATAGCCTTCTGAAAATAGGAGATGAGGATCTCTAAACACTGTACTGAGGCATCCTGGTTTTCATACTATGCCCTGGGTTGATAGATTTTTGTTGTTGTTGAAGTATAGTTGACACAAAGTTGCATTAGTTTCAGGTGCACAGCATAGCGATTCAACAAGTTGATAGGTTATGTTATGCTCACCATGAGTTTAGCTGCCATCTTGAGTTGATATGTTGTTGACCTCTTTTATTGTCTTTCTTCCTGTGGATGTTAACAACAGCCAACTAACTTCCCAATCTTCATAATTTCCCATGCTCCATATCTTTCAAGTATTAGAGCTATTGCAGAAGCAGTACATCTCGTTCCATCCACACATTCTCCCTCTCAAACCATTATAGGAGAAATCTAATGATTAGGTGAATATAATGAAATCTATGATATGCCATGCTAAAGATAATCATTGCCCTACTTTTCAGTAATGGCGTTATCATACCTATCCCATCACTATCCCATTCTGAATGTCTGTTCCCTCTGGCTACTCTTAGTAGCAACTTTCTTAGGCTGTGTGGCCCCAGAAGCAGATGCAAGGATTTGAGTGCATATGCCTCAAGAGAGATGATTTTAGGGGGGAGGGATCACAGAGTGGGAAAGCAAGACAGGAAAGAGTTAAAAGACAATGCAAGGTATGTTAATAAGCAGATTATCCTGGAGGGCAATGAGGGCTCAATTCTGCTGGGACTCCTGGGAAACAGGGTGGAACACACCTCAGACTTGTCCTCCTATACCACGGAGAGGTACTCCTAGCATGTCGGTTCTCTGGCACTTCCCACCTGCCCCGTGCGTAAGCTGAGATAAAACTCTCAGATGCTTGCCATCTTCATTTCCAGGAATGGTGAGTGTTGAAGAATATAAGAAGGGCACTCACAACATCTTCTACAACACTGAATATACAAAAAACTCGTGAGTCCATTATGGCACTCAAACAAAGAAGGGACAATCAAAGCAAAGCAAAACAAAACAAAAAACAAAAAAAACACACAAACGCACACAAACAAAACCTCCTTAGTCATCACTGGAGGTGATCGGTATATAATACTTCACCCTGACAATTGGCAATTAAAGGGAAAAAATTAAGCATTGAGACTAATTTTCCTATATGAACTATATTTCAGAATAATCAGCCATGTTCAATGAAGGAAAGTTCTTCTTTACAGAAAAATTATCATGTTTCATCACTGTTTGTCATGCTGAAATAACGCAAAGTCATTAATTTGCTTTCATATATTTCAGAATAGAAAGGAAGAGCTGGATGAAACAAGTGAAGGAAATCTGAATAAACACTGAATCTATATTGGATCTGCTATGTGGGGAGGTTCATTGTATCACTGTATTATTTCTTTTTTGATTTTTTACTGAGAGAGAGAGAGAGAGAGAGAGAGAGAGAGAGAGAGAGAGAGAAAGTCCTTTCCTTTTCTTATCCCCTCCAGAACTATCATCAGCCTTGGGTTGCATACACATCCTTATAATCCTGATTACCCATCGTCATTAAGATAAACGGAGCACTAAATAATGCAGTTGAACTGCAAGCAACAGCTCTTTTCCTAAGATGCAAGTTTCAAATCATGATGCCTGTTCCTGCTGTGATCACATTATAACCTTAAATTTTCCCTAATGAATTGATCCACTTACACATAGCCAGTGCTTGTTATGAAATCTTGTATGCATACACACCTCATAGGTTTGATGCGTGGATTTTAAAAGCCATGAATATGGAGCTCCCATCAAAGTGTCTGGCACATGGGGAAGGCACTGAGCAGCAGACACATTTCTCACCACCTCCCCTTCCCATGCATAAATAGGAAAAGCTCCTTTTAGTTTCTTCCAAATGTAAATATATTACCTGAGAAGGGTACTAAGTTCACTCATTAGCACCTCCTAACACTTGAGGAGAGTTTACTTTATTAGATTAACTACTGAAAACAAGGTCCTGAGGCGGTGGAACTTCAGTTGCATAAATGTTGACAAGGACAAGGTAGTATGGAAAGTAAATAAATAAAATTCCATCTTAACATTTGTTCGTGGATATGCACTATCTGGGTTGCTTTTGGTACCAATCTCATTTGATCCTTACCAACCTCAATTCAACAGAGGAGGCTCAAGAAGCTTAAATCATGCACCCAGCCTCAGCAATAAATGGCACAGCTAGATTTGGAACCTGGATCTTCTAACTCTGAAGTTCAAAGAAGGCCTGGGTATCTGGAGCCCAGAATGAGAATACTGAAGAAGATGGAACAGCAGAGCGGTGACTTCTTAAAGAAGAGATGAAAGGTGGGTATTTGCCTCCTTCACAAAGGGACCCCCTTAGGCTCCCTCGAGCATAAGGTTTCAGTTTCTGTATTTGTCCACATCTTATTTACACGGAATCACACGCAGGACAATTTACTTGGTGACCTGTAATGGCCTTATGTTCCATTCATAAATACCTTCCCCTGAATATTCATGGTTGTGTTGTTTTTACCCACAGCTCAAAGCAAAATAAAATATTTTAAAATTCCTAAAAAGCAATTTTCAAATTATACCTACAGGATATGTTATGATTTGAGAAACTTCTAGCCTCATTTTTCCTATTCTTGACTACATATGTGATATTCAAAAAACTGTTGATGATTACCCCTGTTTAAGTTATTTGAAACCCAGGACCCGGTGAATTTTAATGGCAAAAGATGGACTTTTTACATTCTTTGTGGGAAACCCTCTAAAAAGACAAGATTTATAGAGTTCGCTGGTTCTGTAAGTTATACACGTTTATAGCTTTCAACATTAGGGATTTGAACATTAGAGAAGTATATAAATGAGACAGTGACATTTCCCCCATAATCCTATTCTTCAGCATGAACCACAGTTAACAGCTATGCAGCTCTTCTTTCAGACTTTTTATTTTACAGAGTTTACAAAGCACTTTCACATACTTCATCTCATTGAAACCTCACAACAGCAGTATTCAATTATAAATGTGAGATTGGGGAAATTGTTTTCCAGTGAACTTTAATAACCTTCTCACAAAAGGGAGCTACCATGACTGACTACCTTCTATTCACATTTTTGCAAACCCAGGCCAGGATTGATTCACTGTGACCTTTCGTGCTCAATTCATATAGCAAAGAGCAAACTGGGCTGTGGAGAGCAGAATCAATCCAAAATCTGCTAAGCATTTGGTTCTATCAGCTACAGTGTTAGCTAAACACAGAACATTTGCATGGGTAACAGATGAAGATAGAGCAGTCTTCCGAAACACAATAGAGGATGCTTCTTCAAGAATCACTAACAAAGAAAAATGTGGGGCTAACTGGTCTTAAACTCTGGTATAAAATTGAGTTCAAATTAGAGTAAATTGTGGTATTTCCTCCCACAGAAGTGGGTAGAGAGAGACTGAACACACAATTACCACTGGAGATAAAGTAGCAGCTCTCAAATTAATGGAATAAAACAAGTCCCCCCAGGCTAACAGCATAGTCTTGGGGTTAGTTGCTTAATTAGTGGGCTCTTTGCTCTAATAGATCTTTTAGATAAGATCTTGAAATGGAATCTGAATGGGGGGAGGAGAGGGTTGGAGAGAGCTTGGAGTCTTTGGTGAACCCGGTTACCATATTTTTAAACCAGACTAATGGAAAGATAAGGACCTCGATTCCAAAGAGCCAAATCAACCTTATCTCTTGACTTCATTTTTGTATAATGAGCTATTTATTTTGGCCTGGAAAGTTGCTTCCATGAACCCATTATGATGGCCAAGGACTAACTATGATTAAATTTTCCTCCAAGGACAACCGAAGGATAGTTAATATCTTTATCTTCCTCCAGTTTCCACATCATGAGCAAACATATTTACCAGGCAAAATCTGTATTATTGTGGCTTTAACATGGTATATAGTGCTTACATGCTTCTCTTCAACTCTTCGGTCACATCCGGAAGCAGGCGGAAGTTGTGACCAAGCAGATTTGATTTCCACTGAAACAAAAAGCAACCAGTCTCTGAGCTCCCTGGACTCGGAGCAAAATTCAGACTGACTTGGAGTTGTGTGACCTAGCTTAAACTGTTGTAATAGCCCTGATAGCGATTCATGTCCGCACAAAACAAACAGCTATCTTTCTAACCCTTCACAGCTGAGGAAGGCCCCCACCACAGAGCCGCCTTTAGTCGGCTCTGCTGGCTTTGATGATGAGGCTCTGGCAGCCAGTCTAAGAGAGAAAAGGACATTCGGGGAATTTTAAGTGGTTTGGATCAGCATTTGTCATGTACAATTGATGTTCATTTATATTTCACTAGCCAAAATCTAATGCTGCCCAAAATTGGGAAAGAAATATTTCAAATACTAATCAGGTCCAATCCTGCTTTCATGTAAAAAATGAGCTGTCCTACCTTTTTTCAATCCTAGTCTCAGGAGGGAGATTTAATGTTTCCTGACAGTGCTTTAAATACTTTGCTGTTCAGACTTCAATGAATCCACAATAATTATATCAGTTAAACCAGCTTGGTTTTTCCAAAGCTGTTTCAAGCTGAGGGTGCTTTTGAACTTCTTATCATGGCATTCATCCTTTGATACCAGGTTTAATAGAGGAAGGGCTAATACTCAGATGGATCACCACTTAACTATTTAACCCATTTATGTATTAGTTGTTTTTGTTTTTGTTATTTTGTTTAATCTAATCTATCAGACTCTGTGATCTACACTTTCCCAGCCTCCTCCTTTCCAGGAAGTTTAATTACACAGAATATAGGAACCATATGCTATTCCCAGTGGAGAGTTTCAAGGAAGGCCCAGTGGTTTTTAATTCCCAGAAGATCAAGCAGTAAAGACTTCAGTGGATTATCATTAAGAACTGACTTAACATTTAGCGTCTAACTAAGCCTTTTATAAGAGCTTTTATGTTGTCATTTCTAAGAAGGAGGTTAAAAAACTATCGTTGTTTCAAAGATAAAGTGTGAATTATCAATGTACCATTGTTTTTGGGGGGGGGGGAAGTACCAATATATCTAGGTGGAAATTAATTCTACTCATCCCTCATCACTCCCTCAAGACATCTAACAATTTCATCATAATTTTGGCTTCAATCAGTGTTCGCTCTTACTGAACCACACTCTCCCGTAAAATGAGATCTTCTCGATCTGTTGTATTGGCAATCTCCAGTCTTCACTTCTACAACAATTGAATAAACAAAAGAGCACAGTTGAGAACAGTTTTCCTTCAGAAGAGCAGCCAAAGAACAGTAAACACATTTACATAAAGCCAGAAAGCAAGTGTAGGAATCAGAAGGCTTCTTCTCTGTGTGAGTGGAACAGTGAGCCTAGACTTCTGAAGTAGCCCAGGAATCATAAGTGTAGATGCTCTTTATTTCTTCAGATGACCACTGAATTTCCATAGCAGAATCTGTCTTAGCTTCTTTGAAAGTATAAGAAATACCACTATAAACCAGAGATCACACGAGCAAAATCTTTGTTTCTCCATAAATAATTTTCCTGTATAAAAATAGATTCAAAATCGTGAAGTGGATGCTTACTAACAGCAAAAGAAATGATCAAAAAGATGAACATAAAGGCTTATAAAATCGGAGTAGGCCATGCAAAATACAAACATTGCAGGGTCAAAATCGAAGCGAGATTTTAGGAAACGAGGTTTGCTTTGAAGTTCTCATTCAACATTTATCATGTCTTCTCTTAATTTTCTAATAACCAGCTATTTGTTATTTTACATTTGACTCTTCATTATAAGTCTAAATTTTCATAATTTTATGCTCTGTTTCGTAATCCTGCCATACCCATTTACATGTTGTTCCAGGATTAATGTCAGCAACTAAATTTCTTATTTTCACTTTAAGTGGGGAATCTTTTGATATTAATTGGTTGATTTAGATATTACTTCTTTTTTAATGTTTATTAATTTTGAGAGAGAGAGAGAGAGAGAGAGAGAGAGAATGAGTGGGGGAGGGGCAAAGAGAGAGGGAAAGAGAGAGTCCCAAGCAGGCTCCCACACTCAGTGCAGAGCCTGACACAGGGCTTGATCTCAGGACCGTGAGATCATGATCTGAGCTGAAATCAAGAGCCAGACACTTAACTGACTGAGCCACCCAAGTATCCCTGAGAAGGTTACCTCTTAAGGCAACAAGTTTGGACTGTTGGTAGGATTATTGCCATGTTGAGATACTATAGTGATAAAACTTTCAAGTTTGGGGGTCAGAGGACACAAGATCTAGTTCTAATTTTGCTATGTATTAACTATATGGGCTACTTAATAGGGGGTCTATAATTTAAACTCCCTACTATACTTTATAGGAAGTATATGTATATGTCAATTAGATTAAGCTACATTGTAAGGGTGGACATTTGCCCTAACCGAAAATTCACTCCCTAGGAGTCATCAACCAGTCTTCTAATCAACTAGTCTTCTAACTAGCCTCCGGAGGTGTTTTCTAGAAAAAATTTGTCTAGCCATTGACTCAGTCCTCAGTCCACCGGTGGTCTGATATCTACTATAGCAAACTACCAGCTTATATGTTACATAAGTGTTTTGTGCCTGCTTCTTAATAAATGTTTAAGGGGGCGCCTGGGTGGCTCAGTCGGTTAAGCAGCCGACTTCGGCTCAGGTCATGATCTTGCGGTCCGTGAGTTCGAGCCCCACGTTGGGCTCTGTGTTGACAGCTCAGAGCCTGGAGCCTGTTTCAGATTCTGTGTCTCCCTCTCTCTGACCCTCCCCCATTCATGCTCTGTCTCTCTCTGTCTCAAAAATAAATGTTAAAAAAATTTTAATAAATGTTTAATATGCATCTTTATGTGTGGCCAAATTTGGTCAGAGATTACTTTCAACATAAACTGGTGAAGAGGTTGTGTGGAAGGTAGTTACTCCTCATTCATCTCTAATTATTGGTGGTTACCATTATCCACAAAATAACTTTTGTAATATTACCCTTCACCTAACATTGGTTCCTCTTTACCTCCATCCCAGATATTTGTAATGTCACCCAGGAGTCTGTAGGCAATTAGTGGGTAATAAACTCATAGATCTCCAGACTATAGACTCAGAGAGATTCAGTGGGATTCAGTGCATGCACAGAGCTTTCCTGGGTTAGCAGTCTCCTCAGGATTCTATAGGTTGATCTGACAATTGTCTGGTCCTTGCCCCAAGTCCCAGAAGCAGTTAGGATTTCTCCAGTTCTGGCAGCCTCTGAGTAGCATTCAGCTGTGGCCCTGGGGCCCCAGGCGGGTAGTGGGAGGTCACGGTGGCCGGTGTGGGGATGTCTAGGAGTCTGAAGGTGGTGCTAGGCCTATCGGTGGTGCTGATGGGGGCCACCGTGGCCCGGGTGCATCTGAAGCAGCGGCAGGACCTGCAGAGGCTTCACGGTGGAGTGATCAGAGACACTGAGAGGCAAAATTGGAAAAAAAGAAAACATAAGTCTCTTGGGAGAACAGATTATTTTGACTGAGCAACTTGAAGCAGAAACAGAGAAGATGATAGTGTCAAAAGGATCTCAAAAAACATGACTTGAAATGGATGTCAAACACTGATGGGACATTGTCAAGTGTGAGTGTGTGAGTGTGGATGGAGAATAGCTTTGTGAGGTATTCAACCTTTTCGTGGTTACTGCCCTTTCAAACTTGACCAAAGACAATGACACTGGATCATATATTCTAAACAATTGCTTTAGAAGTCCCTTCTATTTCAGTAAAGAGGTGGTCACTCTTCTGAAGAGTGTCTGTCTGTGTGATCTTGGTAGAAGCCCCTTTAAGCCTGGTATCCAGAGTTTAGGATTGTTCGTGAAAAGCACTTGAGAGCCTAAGAGAGGAAGGTATGGATAGTAATATCCACCTAAGTAGTTTGATAAGCCGTCACGATGATAAAGCCAGAGAACATCTACCTCAGAAGGGCTGGAAGAGGGAGAGGTGGAGGGGGAGACTGCCCTGATAGTTGAATCAGAAGACAAGGTATCAGTGGACTTATCTCATGATCAGAGTGGGGATTCCCTCAACAGTGATGAAGGAGATATGTCTTGGATGGAGGAGCAGCTGTCCTACTTCTGTGACAAGTGCCAAAAATGGATACTGGCCAGTAAGGAGCTTCTTAATTCCCTTGATTTGTCAGTTCCTATGCGAAGGTTTGTTCTTCTAACCTGTGAACAAAACATGAATGTAAAATGGACCTAAATAAAAAGATAATTATTATTTTTATGGTTAGTTTAGTTGGTTAATGAGAGATTTATATAAAGCATAGACATATTTGTGCTAATAAAAACTATTGTCAACCTCTGAAAAGAAAAAAGAAAAGAAAGAAAAGAAAAGAAAAGAAAAGAAAAGAAAAGAAAAGAAAAGAAAAGAAAAGAAAAGAAAAGAAAAGAATTTCTCCAGTTCCCTCCAAGGTCTTCAGTTCCCTGGAGTCTTGATCAATGCTTCCTGTAGACTAAGTTTCTTCCCTAGGACCATTGTCAAACCCTTTGCTCTGCTCGTAAAAACAGAACACAGATTAGATATCCTGGGGCCCTGTCATTGATAGAGATGATGATGATGATGATGGTGGTGGTGGTAATGATTATGATTTCCACATGGCAAAAAGCTATGTCCCCATTTGATTGTTTGACTGCACATAAAATAAAACCCAAGAAATATTGTCTTACACCACAAAGTTTTTTTTCTCCTTATATAATACACCTGGAGTTGGGCAATCTAAAGCTGGTACAAGGCCTTAATGATGCAATAAATGACCTTAAGTCTATCTTCCTGCTCTGTCATCATTAGTTTGTAGTCCTGGTCCCCCCATTTTCAATACGGCTGCAGCACCTCCAGGCATGCAATCAATAGGGGAGGAGAGAGCTTTTACAAAATAAGGTTTTGCCTTTTTATTCAAGATATAAAGTTCTCTTCGGGGAAATCCATTTATATTACATGGCCAGAACTTTGTCATCCTCTAGCTGCAAGGGAGTTAGGAAAGGGAATAATTTTAACAGGACACATCACCATCTTGAACAAAGTGAAATCCCAACAGGAAGGAAGAAGGGGAATGGGGAATAGATATTGACAGGCAACTAGTAGTATTTAGCATTCCTACTATTTAGTAGTTTAACAGGTAATTTTCATACTTACCATCTCTAACATTACCCAGCAACCATTTTCCACATGATGAAACTGAGGATCAAAGGTTTTTAGTAACTTGCGCAAGAAAATGGCAGATTCATGACTTGAATCCAGGACAACTTGATTAATAGCAATAGTAATAATAGTTAACATTGGTCAAATACTTGCCATGGGTCAGATATTCCACTAGGTCTTTTATGTCTATTGACTTGTTTCCTCTTCATAGAATCCCTCTGAAGAAGGCATTTTTATTATTTTTTTAAATGCTTATTTATTTTTGAGAAGGAGACACACAGAACATGAGCAGGGGAGGGGCAGAGAGAGAGAGAGGCACAGAATCTAAAGCAGGCTCCAGGCTCTGAGCTGTCAGCACAGAGCCTGACGTGGGGCTTGAACCCATGAACCATGATATCATGACCTGATCTAAACCCGGACACTTAATGGACTGAGTCACCCAGGGCCCCCTGAAGAAGGTGTTTTTATTGTCCTCACTTATCAGATGAGGAAACCAAGGCCTTGAGAAGTTAAGGGACTTACATAAAAGTCCACAGATTATAGGAAGTGAAGCTTGAATTTAACTCAGTTCTGTGAGAATCCTTAGCCCTTGTCTGCTCTTCTACACAGATTCTGCAAAATTCAGCTGCTCAAACCGTGAACTCTGCCACCATCATACTAGGGTAGTATGGTTTAGTACCAATAAGGCAGCTAATAAGTACTCCGCTTGGAAGGATTAAATGGAGAATTCCTGGAAATGGAAGCTGAAGATTCAAAAAATAGCAAGAAAATGAGTAAGGTCGAAGCTGGTGTTCAGCTGTGTGCCAGAATGTGCATTTAATGTTTTTCCTTGATTCAAAATACACACCTACATTGGTGCGTATTCTTGATGAAGTCACAAGGAAATATCGATCACAGAAGATGACCATTGGTAGATGCCTATCCAATAACCATTCTCCATTCATTACTAACAGAACCCCCTTTTACTAAGGGCAACATTAGGCTTGATTAAAATGACTCAGTGCCACAGACTTCTCTGCATCTATGGGGTGGCCATATGGAAGCAGGCTGCCCAGCGTAAGCACACTGTTTTGGTTAGGGCTTCCTGAAAAGTTATGTTTATCTCCGAGAAGAGACAAGCTTGTACTTGCTTTGGCAGCCCATACTGGAAATAAAATGATACAGAGGAGATTCGCGTGGCCCTTGCACAAGGATGACATGCATATCTCTGAAGCATTCCATATTTTCCACAGTCCCCAAAGGTCATAGGACACTCCATCGGTTAATCCCAAGGAAACTGTATGAGTCAAAGCACAATATGTGGCATCCAATATTGAAATTGTGATTTTTTTCCACAAAAAGAGAGAGAGAAAGAGAGAGAGAGAGAGACCAGCTCAGCCCCCTCATTATTTCCTCTTTATTCATTCCTCTTCCTTTAGCCTGAAATACAGTTGTGATGTCAAGTGGGGCGGTGGCCATCTTATGAGCATGAAGATAATGGTCTCACACTAAGGATGGCACAGGGGAGAGATAAATAACTGCCTAAATGCTCCATTTAAGTATGTTGACTCCATACCAACCTAAGCTTGCCTATTTCTGGATTTGTAATGATTTATGAAAAATAAACCATTTAGCTAAGCTGCTGTTTTTGTATGGTTGTTGTTGCATGGAGTTGAAAATAATACCTACTGAGAGAGATGGCCATGCTATTCTCCCTTTCCATTGGGTTTATTTTTGGTTTACTACCAAAGTCATCTCCAGCATAAAGCATATCGTTGTCATTGCCCCAGATTTGACTGCATGGGGGATGCTAATTAGTCTGGAAGGAGTGGGTTTATGGCTCTGGTACCTTGCACTAAAGAAGGCCTCAGTAATAAGGTGACATTGTACAAAGAACGGAGGCTTTGGCAGAAGTAATCTTCATGACAATTTTTACTCACTCACTGTCAGCTGCAGTTTCCTTAGCTCTACAATGAAGAGTCTACTTTCTACCCTAAATATTTCCTGAGAGGTGCATGGGATTCCTAATTCAAGCAGCATATACGTGGATAGTTATCTTTATTACGAATTCCCCTCTCTCACTAATACGAATGGACCACATCATCTCACCCTCTCCTCCTCCCTTCTCAATGCATCCCTAATCTTCTTGATAGAATGTTCTTCAGAAAAAAAAAACTTCTGCCCCTAGAGTTTGGCCTTGGTTTTCATTTTATCTAGATTTCGTATGGTTAAAAGAAGTGGGTGGAAAAGGGAGTGGGGAGAAGGAGAAGGCCCATAGAGTATGACCCAAGGAGGATTCTGCTGGCAGGCAGAGGAAAACCTACAAGAAGAGAGCATGAAAACATCTCCCCCTTCCTCAGAACTTCCTTTCTTCCCCATGTGAAAATGGAGACCCAAGTCTGTGACCATATATCTTTAGGTTCACAAAGTATATCTACATTTTTAATTAGAGTGTTTCTTAAGAGCTAAGTCTTCTGAAATGTGCTCTCGGAATAAAGTCATAATCATCTATAGTACATATTTATAACACACACACATATATGCCACATACATATTTATATATAACGTTAGAGTCTGTTACCATGGCAACTATTGCAGTACTAACAAATTAAGCATTGTGACTCCACTGTAATAAGAAAAGAGAAATTCAAATGAAACACCAAGCATTTGTTTAAGCACAAATATCTTTAGTAATTAAATACACAGAAACAATACGGAAAACCACAAATTAATGCTTAGAAGCCTTTTCCAGTATGAAACCCAGATTTGCTGTTATTTTCCCTTTTCCATTCCATTCCATTATACATCTTTATAAATTAAGTTTGGCACTGAGTTAACGAGAACAGATCTGCTGCATGGGAGCTCTCACACACCGAAAAGCTCAGCTTTCATTCTAAATAGTTACACCTTCCATAATCAGTGAGAAAGATTTTATGGCTCTTTTTATTCATCAAAAAGAGGACTTTTAAAAAGCAAGCTCAAATGTGAAGTTGGTCTTACATCCCCTGTTTCATTCAGACAACATGTAGAACTACCCCTGGGGTTTTGAATACATTAACATCCTTTCACAATTAACCCTAATAGGACAAGTGTAGCATTTTTCCAAGCAGATATATTCAAAGCCGAAAAATACATAGTGTTTAAATAGGTCTCATTATATCAGCTACACCAAATCTCTCCTCTTTATATACAGAGGATTGTACCTCTTTTCACTGTCATGCAACATTAAAATAGGAAGGCATACACAAGGGTGACATGGATTTGACAAAAAATTAATGATTTGTACATCACTTTAATGCTTAAAATCTGCAATTCATGTATGCTAATTAGTTCATAATGGGCTGTTGAAGAACAGAACTGTCATCCTGCTGCTTCCCGGGTTTCTGGAAGCTCTGATTCAGCACAGCCCTGCCCGGTTGCCTGCTGGATTCTGGGCTGGTACCCGGCAGATCTATGAGAGCATTTTCCCCCACCACACACAATTGTTTCTAGGATGTGGTGCTTTAATCTATCAGAGTTACGATGGCGTATCTCAGATGAGTGGTTCCTGGGTGCCGCAATACATACTGGGAGCAATAGCATGGCCTCACTATATCCAAATGATTGATTTCTGGGTTTTAGGCTGTCAGGCTATACCTCAGAGGGCAGCTGTCAGCTTCCTAAATGTATGAAGTTGTATTATGCAGCACATTTTGAAAATGTATGTACAACTTTTTTTTTTATTTACAGATAAAGAAGGCTATAAAACTTGGAGAGAGGAAACAAAGGGGGTACAAAGATCAGATATCTTCTCTTACTGTGAAATCATGTATATCTCCCCAATGCAAGAAAAGCAGCTACCGAATCCCTTTTTCCTTCGGTCTTTGTGCTGCTGGGGTGGAGACAGACTGTCACAACAGCAGGAGAGTGTGAGGCTGAACTGTTTCACAGACCAAAAGGAAACACCAGAGCTTGCTGGAAGCTGCGAGATTTGAAAACGAGTTGCTCTGTTTTTACTGGAGAGAAAACTTATTTTCCCTGATCTCATGATAGAGGCTTGACCCAATGTGTTCCTCATATCACATCTGCTGATCGGTAAACTCAGCTGCTGCGCATGTCCGGAGCAGAGACCGCACAAAGGAAACAAGCACTAAATTTGTTTCTAGGTTTGAAGTATCAGATGCCTGGTGGCTGAAATTTTGTCTTGAAGACTCCAAAATGAAAATGCATGTAATTAATTTTTTTTTTTAATTTACTAGAAATATGAACTAGAGGTCAAAATGGAAGAACTCAGCCAGGCCAGGGGAAAAAAATATGCCCAATGTGGCTGAGCCTTAAGGGATTTTAGATGGTCAGGAATAGATACTTGATAAATATGCAAAATAATGGCACATTAAAAGAGAGTTTAAAAGTGATCAAGTTAGGGGCGCCTAAGTGGCTCAGTTGGTTGAGCAGCTGACTCTTGATCTTGGCTCAGGTCGTGATCTTATGGTTTTGTGGGTTTGAGTCCTGCACTGGGGTCTGTGCTGACAGTGCAGAGCCTGCTTGGGATTTTCTCTCTCCCCCTCACTCTGCCCCTTCCCAACTCAAGCTGTCTGTCTCTCAAAATAAATAAACTTAAAAATAATGAATAAATAAATAAATACATAAATAAATAGACGTGATCAAGTTAATGAGAATTACTTTGTTTACAGGTTTATTTAAGGTCTTTACATAGGCAAGGAGGTAAAAAAATGTACTGATAAGAATAAAAGTAGGTGTTTAATAAATGTTGAATGAGTGAAAGATGCTCTTCAAAAAATATTATGACTTCAGAAAGACATGAAATAATATTCCAACCTCGAGACTGCACATGGCTGTCTAGAGAGCAACAGGAAAACTCACATAGAGGTAGATAGTGATGATACCATTTTGTCTTCATTAGACATCTGAATAACACTTTCTTGGGGAGGAAACCAAACCACAAACTTGACGTTCCCTCCACTGGTTGGGTTATTCAGATCTACAGATTTTAAGTTGTATTTGGTCAATATTTATGAGTAGGATGGTTGGGTCTTTTAATAGATGTGCGTTTAGATTTTTGAGTAAATGTCAAGATGTTTTCCAAAGTGGTTGTACCATATTACATTCCTACCAACAGTGTATGACTTGACTACCTGTCCCCCCACATCCTCACCAATACTTGAAATATTTTTAACTTTTGATAGTCTAAAAGGCATGTAATTTGGGGCACCTGGGTGGCTCAGTCAGTTAAGTGTCCAGCTCTTGATTTCAGCTCAGGTCATGATCTCACGGTTTGTGGGTTCGAGTCCCATATCATGGTCCGTGCTGACAGCACAAAGCCTACTTGGTATTCTCTCTCTCCCCCCCCACCCCTCTTCCCCCTCTCAAAGTAAATAAACTTAAAAATAGAAATAAATAAGAGGCATATAATTAGGTCTTGCTATGGTTTTGATCTGCATCTTTCTCATGAGTAATAATGTTCAGCATCTTTTCATGTTCTTATTTGCCATCCATATATTTTCTTTGGTAAAGAAACTGTTCAAGTTTTTCCTGTGTTTTACCTTTTTTTAAAAATTATTGTTATCACAGGGGCGCCTGGGTGGCTCAGTCGGTTAAGCGGCCTACTTCGGCTCAGGTCATGATCTCGCGGTCCGTGAGTTCCAGCCCCGCGTGGGGCTCTGTGCTGACAGCTCAGAGCCTGGAGCCTGTTTCAGATTCTGTGTCTCCCTCTCTCTCTGACCCTCCCCCGTTCATGCTCTGTCTCTCTCTCTGTCTCAAAAAAAGGTAAATAAACGTGAAATAAAATTAAAAAAAGTTATTGTTATCATCAAGTTTTGAGATTTCTTTATACATTCTGGATACAGTCTTTTATCTGATATATAATTTGCAAATATTTTCTCCTAGTCTCCTGAGTCTTCTCTTTTCATTCCCTTTGTCTAGTTTTTGAAGAGTAGACATTCTTCATTTTGATGAAATTATATGTCATATATATGTAATAGTATATATATATGTATATACATGTATGTATATATATAATAGTGTATATACATATACACATATGTATGTGTGTGTGTATGTATGTGTGTAAATATACATGATCTTTCAGTATCTCCTTTCCCTGATCAGTCTGCCAGAAGTTTATCTATTTGATTATCTTCTCTAATAATGGATTTTGTTTTCATTAATTTTTATCCATTGTTTTTCTGTTTCTATTTCCTTGATTTCTACCCTGATCTTTAATCTTTATTATTTCTTTCTATTTGCTCATTATCCATTTCATTTGCTCTTCCTTTTCTACATCATAAGGTGGATACTGAAGTTCTTGATTTTAGACAAAAGAAAAATGAAATCATATATATATGCAAAGATTATTATACAAATATTTGTTAAAGTTTAATTTTTTTAAGTTTATTTATTTTGAGAGAGACAGAGATAGTGTGAATGGGGGAGAGGCAGAGAAAGAGAGGGAGACAGGTTTCGCACAGCATGGAGCCCAACACAGGGCTCAAACTCATGAAACCGTGAGATCATGACCTGAGCGGAAACCAAGAGTCAGATGCTCAACTCACTGAGCCATCCAGGTGCCCCAAGGCTTTATTTTTAATAGCCAACACCTGGAAACTACTCAAATGCTCATCATCATGTGGATAAATATGTAACTTGTGCATACTTATATAATGGACTAGTACTCAGCAATAAAAAGAGAAGTGTTACATAAACTGTGTGGCTATATCTGAAAATAAGTACACTATTGAACGAAGCCAGGGAAAAAAAGGAAATACTATATGATGTCATGTATAAAAAATTATAGAAAATGCAAAGTAATTGATACTGACACAATAATAAGTAGAGAAATAACCCAGTGAAATAATACGCAAAATATTTTAAGAGATATTTTATAAATAAATACATATGTATGGCCAAGAAGCCTATGAAAAGATGGTCAATAATATTAGGCATCAGGAAAATTACAAACTAAAACCACAATGAGATACCACTACAAAGCCACTAATATGGCTAAGATTAAGAAGAGTGCCTTGATTTTAAGGTGCCTGGGTGATTCAGTCAGTTAAGGATCTGACTCTTGGTTTCGGCTCAGGTCATGATCTCACGGTTCATGGATTTGAGCCCCACGTCAGGCTATGTGTTAACAGCGTAAGCCTTCTTGGGATTCTCTCTCTGCCCCTCCCATGCTCTCTCTCTCTCTCAAAATAAATAAATAAACTTTAAATAAAAAGAGTGATAACACAAAACATTGGCAAGGATGTGAAGAAGGTAGAATTTTAATACATTGCTGGAACAATTGCTGGTAAGTAAAAAGGGAAAACCATTTGAAAATTTGTTCGACACTTTCTTTAAAAAGTTAAAGATATATGATCCCTAGGACCCAGCAATTTCTCTCCTGAGTCTGTACCCCTAAAAAAGTATATGTCCACATAATACATGAATATTCATAGCAGCTTTATTCAAAATAGATTAGAATTAGAAATAATCCCTCCCTTGCTCTGGAGACTCCAATTACATGTATATTTGATGTTTAAAGTTGTCTCACTGATGCTCTGTTCATTTTAGTTTTCAAATTTTTAAAAATTCTTTGCAAATTTCACTTTACATGGCTTCTATTCCTATGTTTTCAATTTCATTAATCTTTTTTTCTCCAATGTTTAAGCTGATGTATTTTTTATCTCAAATATTATAGTTTTCATCTTTAGAAGCTCAGTTTGGATCTTTTTTATGTCTTCTATTTCTCTAGTCTTCATGTGCAATCTTTCCTCCAGCCTCTTGAACTTATGGAATACTGTTATACTAACGCTTTTAATGTCTTGTCTACTAATTTTAACATCTGTATAATTCTTACATTGGTTTCAACTGATTGATTTTGCCCTCATTATGGGTCATACTTTCCTGCTTCCAAATGCTAATTGGGAATATTAATTCTGTTCATTTCTGAACGGATGTCTGATGTTGTAAATTTTACCTTTTGGATGCTGGGTATTTTTGTACTCCTGTAAGCATTCTTGAACCTCTGGGATGCAGTTGAATTACTTGCAAAACACTTCATCCCTTTCAGAACTTGCTTTTAAGCTTTGTTATGTACAACTAGAGCAATCTTTATTCAGGGGTTACCTTTGTCTCAATATTAAAGTGAAACTTTCTTAGGACTTGAGGACTCTACCCAATGTTCCATGAATTATGAGGTTTTCCACTCTGCTTGGGAGGAACAGGAATTATTCTTGGCTTTGTGTGAATTCTTGATACCATCTCTCTAATCTTTTCAGAGAGTTCTTTCCATGGACCTAGACAGTGTCCTTAAGAACATGGACTGATCAGTACTCAGTTGAAGACTCCAGCAGGACTCTCTATGGATCTCTGATTCTCTGCCCTGCAGACTCTAACCACACAGACTCCTTTTTCTCTCTTATCCCATGGGACCACTGTATTCTGCCTAGGATCCCCCTCTCTGCACATTGACCAGAAACTCTCCCTGCAGCAAACTAGGGCAAGTGTAGGTCTCACTGCATTTGTTTTCTGTCTCTTAGGGCTCAGTGTCTTTCATTGCTTAATGACCAGAGTCTTGATAACCTTTGCACCAAGGTGGTATTTTGTTTAGTTTTTCAGGAAGGAAGGTAAATCTGGTCCCTGTTATTTAGACCTGCCTGGAAGAAGAAATCCCATCTAAGTCTAATTTTGCACCACTACTCAATGAGGTCTTTTGATGGGCAGTTTTAAATTTTGAATAAGTCCATTCTATTGACTTTTTTCTTTCCTTATTAGTTCTTTTTGTGTCATCTAAGACAAAATTTTGCCTCTCTCAAGGCTATCAAAATTTTCTCCTGCATTTTCTCTAAAAATGTTATAGTCTTAAAGTTAATTTTTTTGTATGGTACGAGGTAAAGTTCAAGGATTATATTTTCCTGTGAATGTCCAGTTGTTCCACCACACCTGTTGAAAAGCCTGTATTTTCCCACATTGAATTACCCTGGAATCCCATCCCTCTGCCATGTTTGAAGTGAAATTATGTTTTCAGTCTCACCAGTCTGTCCTCCACACTGAGCTTCAAAATCTAGTTCTCTATAGCAAATAGCTTCTCCTTTTTTTAAAAAAAATTACAAAATGTTCTGAGCACATGTTTTATACAAGACACTGCTAAGGTCTGTGAAGAATACAATAAAGTAAAATACAGTATCTCCTCTTCCAAGAAGTTCTCAATCTTATAAATAAGTAGGAAGTTACAAATGTACTTTGGTGTAAAAAAAAAAAAAAAGTCAGATGGTTGGTTGAGATGAATCAAGAAAGAAGAATTAAGTGTAAAAATGGCCAAAAGCTTCTGGTTGGAAAATGGAAAAGAATATTGTGTTGGGCATAATAATGGCTTCTGGAGATGTCCAAGTCTTAATCATTGCAACTGTGAATATATTACCTTATGTGGCAAAAGGGGACTCTGTAAATGTGACTAAGTTAAGGATCTTGAGAAGGAGTGATGGCGCTGGGTTCCCTGGGTGGGTCCAGTATAATCACCAGGGTCCTTATAATCTAAGAGAAAGCAGAAGACTGGAGACTCAGACAAGGAAATATGACAATGGAAGCAGTAGTCAGAGTGATGGGATTTCTGGAAGGGGCCATGAGTCAAGGCTTAAAGGCAACTTCTAGAAGTTGAAAAAGGTAAGAGAACAGAAGTTCCCCTAGAGTCTCCAGAAAGAATAGAACTCTACCAAAACCTTAATTTTAGTCCAGTGAGACCCAGTTTGGACTTCTGAATTTCCGACTATAAGATGATACATTTGTGTTTTTTTTAAACTACTAAGTTTGTAGTAATTATCACAGCGGTGCTAGGAAAGTAAAACAGGTATAGAATAGAAGGGTTGCTTTTTGTCCTAGTCTCAAGAGTGAGGTTGTTGGGGAGAACTTCCCACATGGAGGCTTCCTCATACAGTGGTGGTCATCACCACTGTGCATAAAGGAGGTGCACAAAGGGCTAAATCCAAAGTGCCCATTACTTTGTCAGCCTCCGTTGCTACAATAAATATTTTGGCTCAAAATGGTGGGTGGATTTTACGCAAACTTTTTGTATTTGTATTTTGTATCACTAGCTTCCTGTGAATCAAAAAAGTTCACCATCCTCCATCCCCACCCACAGAGGGGACCCAAACTACACAAAGACTGAAGACAGGTAATGGCTTTACAATACCTGGAGTCAGAAATGCTATAATATTTGTAACACCCATAACGGAAAATCCTCTTTCCCTTTGTAAAATTTGTGTATTCTTCAAACTTCCTACTTGTTCAGAAACATGAGCCTGAATATCCCCCAATAGAAGACTGGTTGTATAGGACTCTTGGCCATATTTCTCTTTTCTTGAAGAGATTTTTTTTCAGTCAAGTTCTTGTCATAATGCCTGGATACTTTTGTGTGTCCACATGAGGTTAAGTCAAAATCCTTCTTTATTAATGAAAATTCCTTAATAACCAGTATAAGTTATCTGTATATAGACCAAGAAAACACAAGTCCTTTGCCATATCATTGCATCACTCTCAGCAGTGGAGAACATAAAATGCAGAGAGCTGAGCAGTGGCCTTCCTATGGCCTTCCCTGGTGGGAACAGAGCCTCAGGACACGTGGTTGTCACTCTGGGTTGTAAAAGTCCTCTCTGCATGTGGGGATCTGCACAGACAAGCAATGAGCTGAACGTGCACAAGCATTGTGTTGGATGAGAACCTTGCTCCTGGCTAAATAGCGAATAGCAGTACTCATTGTTGAGGCTAATCCCCACTCACTTGGCCTCTCTGTGAGAAATGAATAATGCTCCATAGCCTCATATGTCCAGGCATCATGTTGTATATCCAGGCAAGCCTAGGTGGAGACAATGGGCTTAACGATTGGATTGCTCCACTGTATTTATGGGGGGAGGGGACTTTCATAAGGTCCCTGTGAAGCAAGCCAAGACAAGAGTTTAAAACACCAGGTGAGACAAGATGTTCATGAGCAGAATTAAGTTTGCAGTGTCCTAAATCTCTTTGCTGAATTATTTTATTTATCAGATGGGTAATGCTTTCACATTCAGACTGTGTCTACATAGGATTAAAACAGTGGTAAAAATTTAAAGATTCAGATAACCAATTTTTCCTTTCTTGACCACATGATATCAAGGAATTGGTTTGGCTGACTTAATTTTCTTTATATTTATTTTAGTAGGTTAGAAGAATTCACTTCGTTCACTTTATCTAAGAAGGTTTCTATTTTGAAATGTTTTAATGTGCATTTATAGTATGTTCCCACTTTAAACACACACACACACACACACACACACACACACACACCCTTGTGCCATCTCTTCTTTTCATCTCCTGAGCTGGGAGATTCTCAAAAAGATAGGGGCTAAAACAATACTAGTATAATTGAGCTGTAATTATTCTACATTTTTTATGGTATCATTTGGTTCTCTGAATACTGATATCAGATTTTCCACTTGTGAAGTTGCCAGTGAAATGGTGTATGGAGATTGGGAACAGAGTTTGAAGAAATCTGGCTTGGAGAAATACTGCAGGAGCATAAATCTCTTAGAAGCCTGTCGAGCTGGAGGATGCATGCTGATTCATGTGAATTGTGTTCATAAGGTAGGTGAGAACCCTTTTAGAGTAGGAGGAGTTCAAGGGAGTTTGGTCCTGTTAGATGATTAGGCAAAAAGAATTTAATGCAGGAAAATTCTATGAGCAAAAATAGTGAGTAATGGAGTCAAAGTTCAGGTGTTTTATTTTTTTTTAAGTTTATTTATTTATTTTGAGAGAGAAGGAGATGGAAGGGCAGAAAGAGAGGGAGATAGAGAATCCCAAGCAGGCTTCATGCTGGCAGCTCAGAGCCCTATGTGGAGTTAGATCTCATTGAACTGTGAGATCATGACCTGCACCAAAATCAAGAATTGGACATTTAACTGGCTCAGCCACCCGGGTACCCCCCAGGTGGTTTTTTAGAACAATTTTGGCTTGAAATTAGGAAATCCAAGTGCAATGGGCCCTCTTTCCAGAGTGGCTAGAGAGTAACAAAAGATGTTCCAGTCTTAAACTTGGAAATGAAATTGATAAATAAATATTATAAAATCTAAGCCATTTACATTCAAGTGGCTCCAATATGCTTACTTTACACAAAAATGAATTATTTAGCACCTGAAATGTGCAAGACTTCAGGTAGAGAATCCGAGTTCAGTAGTGGACAAGACAGACATGGTTCTTATCTTGAGTGAAGCTTAAAATTTAGAGACAAGACAAATGTGATAAGCTGAGGAATACCTTCCCCCACTCCCAAAAATGTCCACATCCTAATCCCTGGAATTTATAAATATGTTACCTTGCACAGTAAAAGGCACTTTGCAGATGTGATTAAGGTAAGGTTTTTTGTGATAGAAAGATTAGTCTGGATTATCTAGATAAGCCCAGTGTAATCTCCAGGTCCTTATAAGAAGGAGGCAAGAGGACCAGAATCAGAGAGATGTGATAGCCAACCAGAGGCGGAAGCAGAGAGAAGATGCTACACCAGTAGCAGATAGAAGGAGGGTCCATAAGCCAAGAAATGTAGTTGACCTTCAGCAGCTGTAAAAGGCAAGAAAACAGATTCTTCCCTGAAGCCTCCAGAGGGGCATGACTCTGGTGACACCTTGATTTGGGGCCAGTGAAACCCAGGTCAGATTTCCAATCTCCAGAACTGTAAGATAAGAAATTTGTTTTGTTTTAAACCATTACTCTTGTGGTGATTTGTACACTAGCAATAGGAAAATAATACAAAAGGAAAAAAAAAGAGCAAATAACCATTCTAAATGCCACTTCATGATCATTGTTGAGGATGCCATGAAGGGAAAGCACAGAGAGCCAGCAGAAAGCTAACAGAGTCCTAATCTAAAGCAGGCTGAGAGTGGACCTACCTCAATTTCGTGTCTTCTGGAGGAGACAGGAGGAGTACATTGATCAGGAGAAGATGGGGAGTGAGGTGCGGCACCCAGAACCACCTCGGCCAGGCCCCCGTGCCTCAAGGAGTTTGACACACTGGAGGCAAGGCCGGGAGGGAGGGGGGATGGGAAGATGGCTGTAGCACAGTGAATAAGGGGACAGTCCCTGAAGGAGCATCAGGACGGGGGCAGATTCTGAAGGGCTTGGTAGACTACAGCGAGTTTAGATTTTATCCCAAAGGGAGAAGGTGGCCCCTGAAGGGTCATAATAAATGGATGCTAAGATCAGATTCAGGTTTTTGGGAGTTCACTCTGGCTCTGTGGGGGGAATGGTTTTGAGGAAGAAAGAGGGTAAGGGGAGAAGCCAGGTGAAGACTGTTGCAATCGTCAGAGGGAGGAATGATTGTAGCAGCTTAGACCAGCATGGTGATGATGGGAGAAAGGAAGCAGATACATTTTGGAAGTAGAATCTACAGGACTTGGGTATTGATTGATTTAACCAGTAATTTTTTTTAAGTTGTGATTAGTATTTCTTTACATGATTATATCACAATTCCATTCTCTTATCGATGAACACTTGGGATTTGTCCAGTTTGGGGCTATTCTGAGTAACACTGCTATCAATATTCCTGTGTAACTCTTAGTATGAACATATCATTTTATTTCTCTAAGAGGGAAACCACTGGATCACAGGGGAAGCATATATTTAACCTTTTAAGAAACTACTACACTGTTTTCAAAAGTGGCTGTGCCATTTCATACTCCCTTTGGTGATTTGTTGGACTGTGTCAGGCACATTCCCTCCAAATAAAGAAAAATATGCTGAGTTCTTTAAACATGTCCCTATGTTTTGAGTGTTGAGAAATAGAAAGAGGTGAAGATAAGCCCATAGTTCTATTTGCACATCTCCTGAATGATAGAATCCCTTGGTTCCTTGGGTAGAAGAGGGGTATGTGTGGAGAAAGTTTCTTAAATTGTCACCAAATCATTCTGGGGAGTGTTTTGCTTACAAACTTGTGGAGACCATGTTTCACCAAAGCAAATAATACTATTGGATCAGAGACTGAAACTTCAGAAGCTAATTGCTCTTAGACTATTTCAGATAGGGAAACAGAGGCCCTTAGTCAGTGGAACAGAAGTCTGGTCATAATCTATGCCGTGGCCTCCTGTGTGTGCCAGCTCTCTTCTTCAGAACCTCCCCACTCCTGTTTTAGCCTCCAAAGTTGCAGGTTGAGGCAAAGACCTCTCCCTTCTCACCACTCATCACTCACTAAACAGAATCCTTTATGTCAATTGTTTCTCAAGTCCTCCCTCCAAAAAGGAAAGTGTTCCAGCTGGAGGTATGATCAAAACCAGGATCTTGAGCATCAGAGAAGGTACCAACCAGAAAGGACACAGGGATGGATGAGCAGGCTTAATCCTGGACTGTCTCAGGCAAAAAGCATGTACCACCATTGGTTTGGAGATCCAAACCGACCTGCATAGTAAAACAAATAAAAGAAAAACTACAGAAAGAATAAATGAGCTGAATAGATAGAACCCTAAAACCAAATAGACTATGAGATTTGAGAAGAAATCTATAAGAGAATGATGATCTTAGACAGTTTGGGCTCATAAGAAAATTGAAGAGGCAAGGAATGTCTTGCTGGTATATAAATGGATTCTTTTTTGATTGATTCATCTCTTACCTAGGGAGTAAGAAATCCTTGGATTTAGGGAAAAGGGTGCAGTGGTGCCTTCTGCACCTACCAAAGGATGTATCCACCCAAAACATCTGGGTGAGACTTTCCTTCAAAAAGGGTCCTTGAAGATGTAATTAAGTCAAGGATCTCAAGATAAGATCATCCTGGATTATCCAGATGGGCCCCAAATCCTATGACAAGCATCCCTGCAAGAGAAAGGCAGAGGGGGAAGAAAAGGCTATGTGAGAACAGAGACAAAGATTGGAGTTCTGCAGCTACAAGTCAGGGAATACCTGGAGACACCAGGAGCCAGAAGAAGCAAGAGAAAATTCTCCCTTAGACTCTTTAGAGGCAGTTTGATCCTGCCGACATACTGATTTCAGACTTCTGGCCCCCAGAATAGCGAGCGAATCCATTTCTGTTGTTTTTAAGCCACCTGGTTTGGGGTTATTTGTTACACGGCCACAGGAAGTTCATATAGGGTGGAAGGGAGATTCTTGTTCAGCAGGCCTGAGGGTGGAGTGGAGGAGACACTGTGTATGTTAGTGTGGAAAGATGGAACTGAGTGTGAATGGCCGTGAATTTCCTGTTAAGTCCAGGCAGAATAAAATCTAAGGGGAAGTGATCTATGTAGCTAGCTCCTCATAGAGGGCCACAGCTGGGGCAACTCCAGGACAGATTTCTCATGCTGCTTTTATATTATCCACCCAGTTTGAAAACATAATCCAGTTGGAGATCGGGAGAAAGTTACTTCCTCCCTCTCTCCTGCAGGTTCCATAAATACATGCAACTTCTTCATTTAGTTCAGCCTCATTACCAGTAGAGCAAGCCACACAATTCCGTTCTTTTAATCATTTTTCTCATTATTTTTTGTTCTCTGTTCTAGTTGTCTCATATTTCTTCACTTCTGTCAACCAGTCCCTTGGTTATACATTTTTCTTGTCATTCGCCTTAGAAAAACAAAACTAAACAGCATAATTAGTAGTGCTTGTATGAAAGGTGACTTTTTGGGGGGGGGGGAAAGGTGCTATTAATTGCTGATTCACGTTGTAAACATCTTCAACTCCTTTGAGTGTACTGAATTTCTGGTTCCCACAGGGCCTTTCACGAGGTCCTCAGAGCTCTGGCTGTCAAGAAGCGGTGACTCAGGCATGACTGTACAGAGCGGTCTGGATGCAGGGATGCGTGGCCAAGACTAGGGTCACATCACACGAGACTTTGTGTTGAGGAGAGAAGCCATGCTCATCATCTAAAGCTCTACCAAAGTGGGTGCCTTGGTTTAAAATTTTAAACCCAGGATTTTAAAAAGGAGAGTATTTAATCCTGAAAAAAAATAACAACTCTATTTGAAATATAATTTCTTTAATCAAGCAGCACTTAATGTTTGTGTATGATTTTCCTCCGTGAAGCCTAAGGAGGAAAACCTTCCTAAACCTTGTTCTTGAACATCACCCTGAAGCATCAGGAAATTAGACTGTTAAATTTGATGCAACTTTAATTGAATTGGGAGAGGTAGTATGAGGGGGTGGCTAAGAGCCTGAACTTTCAGTTGAGATAGATCTCTGTTTTCAAGTGCAGGCATAAGAGCATCAAATGATTTGAAATTCATGCAGGTACCAGGAACACCGTAACTGCTCATAAAATGTATTCATTTTAACCATATTGGGTGGGTTTTTTTCCACCACATGATGTGGAAGGGAGAGCCACCCCTTTCCTCCTTTTGGAGTCATTCTCAAATTCTCTGGTATCGACACTTCAGAAAAATTGGGGTGGGGTCTCAGCAGTGCTTTCCGGGCTCTCCGGGAATCCGGAGAGCCTTCCCCAATCCACCCAGAGGCACGTGCCCTGCCTCCTCTGTGCCAGCGTTGGGATGTCAGGCTCTTGGCCGAGATTCCCAAGTGTGGCCATGTATCCAGCCTCTCCACAAACACATGCAGCCAACCCTATTCAAGAGCCTCCTACCCTGGTGCAAGCCCCTCACCCCCTTGGGGCCTGGAACAGCCCAGCCTCCTGCCTTTGGATTCAGTCCCCTCAACTTTGGGAAATCCAGCCCTGGGGCATCAGAGGCCTGCACTTGGAGGAATGAAAGCTTCTCAGTTCTCTCCCGGATTGAGGGAAGTGTAAGCCACTGGGTACAAATCCCACCCGGGCCACCTTTCTAAGAGGAATAAAGAGACAAGGTCCTTTACTCTTTCTCAGATGGCCTACAACGAGAAAACATGGCTTGATTAGTGTCTTGTCTTGGCACATTAGCACTCCAGTCTTCATTGGAGAGCCTACTTTGTCAGGTACTTGCCAGCCTGGGCTAGCAAGCCACACACCTTCTGGGTTCAAGTCCTAGTCCACTACTTACTACCACTGCTTGCTACTCACTATTCTTGGAGTTCAGATTGCCAGGTAAAATACAGGATGCCAAATCGAATGTGAATGTCTAATAGATAATTTTTGTAGTGTAAGTATGTCCCATATATCATATGCAAGATTTGGTTTTTTAGCAAAAAATATGAGAGCATAATATATGGGACAGACTTACACGACAAGATTATCATTTGTTATTCTGAAGTTCAAAATCAACTGGGTGTCCTGTATTTTTATTTGCTGAGTCTGGCAACTCTATCCTGGATAAGGCCCTTAAACTCTCTGAGCCTCAGTTTCCTCATCTGCAAAATGGAAATAAAAATAGTACTGTATTCTGAGTATCTCTGTCACAGAACTGTTACAAGAATTCAGTGAGTTAATATTTGGAAAGTGCTTAGAACAGGAGTTGGCAGATAACAGGCACTAATAAAGACTTGCTAAGTAAATAAATCTAACCAACCTCTTGTCAAGCTGTCTATACATGCTTTACATAAACAACTATCCCTTGTTCTACAAAAACACAATAATCATAGGTTCTGAGCAAGGCTATAGGGGAAGGGACTGGGTTCTTTCTCAGGGTAGAGTAATTTCAGTGATCTTCCCAGACTCCTTTTTCCCTTCCTGCAGTAGCCCCCACAGCTGATTTAGATGATTGTTTACATTACCTCACCCCATTCCTCCTGTTACCCCAGCGTCAGTAGAGAATGGGGTTTATTTTATGCCAGCAGGTGGTAGATGAAAGTACCAGGAGGAGGGCAGAGGATTTCTGGCTGCATTCTCCCTCTCCCTTGTCACCAGGACTATTCCTGTCACTCATGCCTCATAACTCTCAGGCCCCCATTCACCCTCACTCATCTTACCCCCTCCCCAAGCAAGCACTAGCACAAGAAGCTCATGCTGGACCAAATGCCCACAGGTCAATGTCTTTGTCTTCTTGTACAAGGTCTTAGAAAGAGGGCAGGGAGAAGGTGTGAGACAGGAAGAATTATGAAATGGGAAGGGTGCCTTCTCCACTCTGAAGGCCCTCCTGAGCCACATTTCTTCAAGCCCCATGATTACTCTGATTCTCCTTCTTGTGACTACTGCATGTTCCTATTGCAAATCCAGACCACAGACCTTTTGCAAAGCCTCCAAGCTCAGACACAGGAGTCTCACAGAAACAACTCTCTAGTCAGTTGAGGTAACTTGGCTTCAGGGATCAAATCCATTTTGTTCTGTATTTCTTGGTTTTGCTCATGATGGAGAACTAAAACCTGAAAGGAAGAAAAAAAAGGCTTGGATCAAGGAGATGAAGTCAACAAAGAAGCCAAAAGACCATAAAACAAGAAATAAAACCATCTACCCAGAAAGAGAAGGTGACATCAATAGAAAAGGGGAAAAGAAAGCATGTATCAGTCACTAAGTCCTCAAAGAAAAAAGACAGAGGACATTGAGACTCAGGTCCTGAGGAGTTCAAACGAGCATGAGGTTCCAGAAATCCCTCCTCCAACAATTCACATCCCCAAACTCTGAGGGCTACATCCAGCCTTTATTTTGTAGTCTTTGACCTGAAGTATACTGCTCCAACCTGCAGGAGACTCATTCAATGGTCTGTTGGTACAGTCTCAGAGTCTCTGCCTCCTTGACCCAGAATCTATGATCCCACTGACAGTTCTTCAACAGGAAGAAGAGAGCATGGTGTCTCTGTGCTTCAGAAATTGACTCTCCTGTATTTCAATGATATATTGATATATAGCAAACCATCTCAAAGCCAAATGCTCAAAAACAATTCATTCTCCCACAATTCTGTATGTTGTTTGGGCAATTCCTTGTGGTGGCACCAAGTGAACTGTGATGGTTGCTGTCACTTGGAGACTCTATTGAAACTCAACCAGGGCTGTTGGTAAATGACTTAGGCTTCTTTCAGTTAGGCCTCTCCACATGGCTGCCTCACAGATTGGTAGTTGGTTTCCAAAAAGAACATACCAGGAGGGAGAGCTCTAATCAGGAGAAAGTAGAAAATTCCAGGCCAAGCAAAAGCTGGTCCCAGAACTGGCACAGTATCACTTCCATAATATTCAATTGGTTAAGGTAGTTACAGACTCCATCCAGAGTCAACTGAGAGGGGACTACACAGAGGCATGAATCTTGGAAGACACAGTTCATGGGAGCCATCAAAGGAACAGTCTACCACATCTGTTCTGTAAGTTCCATAGTACCTCCAAATAATACTCTGCCTCATGTCTACCATTCAGGTGAACACATATTTATTGAATACTTTCAGTATTCAAGTCACTAATTTTTTTTTTTTAACTGGGTGGCGGTTCTTGTTTCTACCTTTATTTAAGGATCTCACAGTTGAAATGGAACAAACACACAGGTACACAAATTCCAGTGGAAGGTGCACTATGAATCCTTGCTACATAAATAAATCTAAAAAGAAGAGGATTTAGTGGAGGAGAAAATTATTCTGAGCTACAGGATTATGAGAAAGTTTCATGGAAAACTGCTGGGAATGTGCTTTAGAAATTGTAAACCACAATTTTAACATTCTAAGATATTACCATTATTGTTACAAAGCTTTTGCCTCATCAAAAACTATAAGATCTTCTGCCTACCCTAAGTCTAGCAGGCCACCTGTTTACATCTTAAGTGTTTGCTGGTGAAGTCAGTGACTTTGGATAGGTTACCTAACCTTTCTGTGCCTCAATGGCATGACCTTAAAGGTTTTGATGATTTAGTATATTTGAGGTTTTTCTTTTTTTAATGTTTATTTATTTATTTTGAGAGAGAGAGTACAAATGGGGGAGGGGCAGAGAGAGAGAGGGAAAGAGAGAATCTCAAGCAGGTTCCACACTGTCAGCACAGAGCCCAACACAGGGCTCAATCTCACAAACTGTGAGATCATTAGCTGAGCCAAAATCAAGAGTCAGACACTTAACCAACCAAGCCACCCTGGCGCCCCTATTTGAAGTTTTTAAAACAGTTCTTGGCATACACAAAAAATGTTCAATAAGTGTTAATCATTGGTAATTATGATGGAGTGAATAATGCCTCTTCCTGAAAGATGTCCTCCTTCACAGGAATCTGCAATGATATTACCTTAAATGGCAAAAAAGACTGTACTGAGATGATTAAGGAACTTGAGATGGGGGAAGGCATCCAGGACTATCCAGGTGAGCCAGTGTAATCACAAGGACCCATATAAAGGGGAGGCAGGAGGGTCAGAGTCAGAGAAGGTGATGTGATGATGGAAGTAGAGGTCAAAGACATGCAGGGTCATTGACCAAGGAATGCTAACAGCCTGTAGAAGCTAGAAAAGGCAAGGACAGATTCTCTCCTAGAACCTCCAGGAGAAACACAGCCTTGCTGACTCATTTTGGACTTCTGACCTCCATAACTATAAAATAATAAATCTGTGTTGTTTTTACCCAGTAAGTTTTTGGCAATTTGGTAATTTGGTACAGCAGCAAATAGAAAGTTAATGCAATGATGACGATGGTGATGATGACAATAATCTGAAAGCCAGGACCTCCTACACACAGTCAAGAAGCGAAACCTAACCGACCAAAGCAACGTGTGTTGTCCAGTCCTAGAGAAAGATATTGGAGCTTGGTAAAAATGAAGTAATTCTCTGTGCATCTTATTCAATCAAGCTGTCACCGTTTTTTGCTTTCTAGATTTCAAACATCAAAACAATGCTAACTACTTTGCATTTATATTTTATGACTTGTTTTTGAGCATTTTCATTAATATTTTATTATGAAGTCATGAGTTTTACTTTAATTATATATTTTGTGAAGGTTTTCAGCATAAATATGATTTTCTCATGTATTGGGGCTCTTTGGGGGTTCTTCTCCCTTTTGGGCAACACATCCCTAAGCATCTTATAGCAGGCAAAGATGAGAGGTGCTCAACATTCTGAAATTACTAACAACTCACTTCTGCATGGCACTTTATAGTTTACATAGTTCTTGTGTCAGCCTCATCTCATTTTACCCTTGCAACATTCCTGTGAGAGGAAAACTAGCCTTGGGAAGGTTGAGAATGAATTATGGAAGTGGCATAGATAGTAAGTAGTAGAGCCAGGTTTTTATGCAAGCTTCTTGACTTTCTGATCACTACCCTGAGAGATATTTTCAAAGGTTTTTAGGAGAAATTTCAGAGGTTTGTCTATTTTGAAAATGAGGCTTCCTATCTTTCCCTGATTCTCCCCCACTGCGGATTTACATTGCAAGGGTCTAAAATGTTCCAGATGTGAAGATACATTCATGACATGCAATGCAGCTGTCATGGCAAGTCCAAGTTTAAACACTGGCCCTTTAACACATGTGTATTCCTGTGATCAAAAGTGAGGCATTGAAGGTTGAGTGCTAAATATTTTTGAACATCATCAATAGAAGACACATTGCTTCAGAACTTGGAGATATGAGTGAGGGCTGTGGAGTGAGAGAAGATCTTTTTCGCTGACAGCCATTCTTTCCAAAACTACTGTAAGTTTGGTTTTAATCTAGTAAGCCAAAAACCTAAAATGTTGAATAAGAAACTTGGTTGTGGCCTTTCAATATATTTCCTAGTAAAGGGAATCTGAATTCAGGTATCAGATCCTTGGATTTGGGAATGAAAGGGGATCTCGACTACCATTAAGAATACTGTGAGCAATGCTGGAGATGCTTTCGGATTTTGTGTTGCAGTCCTCACTCAGCCTATTGTATCATATCACCTTTGAAGACAATTGTGCAGATAAGAATTAAACAATAAAGAAATATAGAGGAGCCTGCAGGAATCCTAAATAGCCTGTCACAAAATATAAACAGACTTGGAGACATTCCCCCCAGAGGAATTAGACACCTTTAAATAATGGAGAAAATGAAATCTCACTCCTTCCATGAAGGTCTTTCATTGACCTGGACCAGATACAACTTCTTCCAATTAAGAAGTTCCACCTAACACCTAAATTCCAGCACGTTTAGAGCTGAAATGGGATCTAGAAGTTACCTATGGGGAATAATTTACCAGCTGGCTGAATGCAAAATCAAGATTAATTTAAAAACCCAATAACTTTATTATAAATTGGCAAAAACCAATTTGAAAATACAGTGGAGAAAATCCCATTCACAACAGGAACCAAAGGTATAAAACCTAACAATAAATCGAATGAGAATGTGCAAGACCTATGTAGTAAAACTAAAGCTCTACTGAAGGATATAAGAAAGAGCTGAATAAATAGAGAATTATGCTTTGTTCCTAGATGGAAATGCTGAAAATTTTAAAGATTTCATTATTCCCAAATGAATCCATAAATTCCATGTGATTTCAATCAAAATTCCACTGAGCTTTCCCAAAACTTAATAAGTTTGTTTTATTTTTTCATTATTTAAACTTATTTGAGAAGCTTATTTTAAAATACATGTAAATATGGACGAAATTAACTATGACCTTTTTTAAAAAAACAACAACGAAGAAAAAAGGCATTACTTTAACAGATTGCAAAACATACTATAAGTCTATAACTATTTAGAGTGTGGTTTTTAGCATAGAAATGTATTTTTTAAATCAGTGAGATAGCGTAAGAGTATAGAAAGAGGGGTGCCTGGGTGGCTCAGTCAGTTAGGTGTGGGACTTGGCTTGATTCGTGGGTTTGGCCCTGCATCGGGGTCTGTGCTGACAGCTCAGAGTCTGGAGCTTGCTTCAGATTCTGTGTTTCCCTCTCCCTCTGTGCCCCTCCCGCACTGTGCATGTGTTCTCTCTCTCTCTCTCTCTCTCTCAAAAATAAGTAAATAAACAAACATTTTTAAAACAGAGTATAGAAAAAGAATCATGTATCTGTAGGACTTTAGTACATGATAAATGTGGTATTTAAAATTAATGGGTATAAGTTATTATTGCATGTTGCAGCAAGTAACAGACACCTGAAAAATAGTGGCTTAATCAGAGATTTATTTCCTCACATAGCAAGTAGAGCCTTGGGAGATCTACATTCCCTTCAGCTTTCCATTCCAGCCTCCTTATCACGTGCTGTTACCACTGTGCTGGTTGCCTCATGGGCAACTGGCTGCCCATCCTCTAATCTCATGTTCCTATTTTCAGCAAGAACAAAAAGAAGAAACAAGGGATAATGGATGTGTCTTGAGATAAGGACTTTTCCATAAGTCGAAGTAGGCTTCTACTTCTGTCTCAGTGTCAGAACTCTGTTACCATCGCTCTAGCTTCAAGGGAGGCCATGATATACAGGTCCTTAGCTGAGCACAATGATACCAAAAGTGAAGCAAAACAAAACAAAACAACAAACCCCAAAAACCAAAAAACCTATTTTTCTTTTCCATAAAGAAGAAAGGAAGGCTAGCTAGGTAGGTATTTAGAGGTGTCTCCTCTACAGGGCCAGCCCAGTGGGTATGAGGCCGATGTAGTCACACAGGACCCCATGCTTGGTTTTATGTTCTGTTATAGCCATCTTGAAATCCTTAATAACTTTATCCTCAAATTTGTGCTTTGTAAGTGAAGTCCAATGGGACAATGGGGCATGTGATGAGTCCAGGAGGTATGTGCAATATGCATGTTCATAGTCTTATTGTCCCTTTTTGCACACAACATTCATGGCACCCCACAAGGAAAGAATTTTGGTGGATTCATGATGCATGGAAGCTCAGTGAGACTCAAAGCATATACAAAGTAAGTATGTTACATATACAAAGTAAGTAAATGGGGGCACTGACTGCCCTGAGAGGCTGTGCTGCTTTCCATTTAAGTCAGAACTTGCTTCAAATACAGAAAGAAAGTAATGGCATTCTAAGAAAAATCAGTAACTTAAGAGCTCTATCATGCCCCTTCTTACTTAGGTTACTGCCCTGCCTTAACCAACCACCTAAGCTGAAAACGATGATGTACAGCAAAGGAAAACAGGGCAACCTGTAATTCCTTTTCCTTACAGTCATTCCTTACTCATCAGTAAATTAAAGGTAGAGAGTACTTATAGAATGTGTGTGTATCAAAAACTGACATAAAAACAGCTGAATTAGTTTTGTACAATGTTCTCACTTTTCTAGTAAGAATAAAATAGATATGCATATATAAACCACAATATACAAATTGTTTAATTTCAGTGATTATGTATACAAGTTATGCACAGGACTATCAGTATGTCAGAACTATTCACATGATCAGAAAAGACCTGAAGCCCTAAACTCTCAGTTTTGGATAATGAAATCTCTGTTTAATTACTTGTGACTACAAAGCTATCCAAGCAGAGACTTCAGTGACCACACATGACAAAGAATACAGACCCTACACAATTAGTTCATAAATGTCACTAAACAAACAACAAATACAACAACAAAGAATAATAATAACAAATCTGGGGAGTGAGGTAAGAATCTGATTTTCAGAATTGGCATATTATATTATTTAAGCTGTCTAGTTTTCAACAGAAAATATGAAACATACAAAGAAACAAAAAAATTGTAGCCCATACATGGAAAGGGAAAAACAATAGAATCTGTCCTTGAGTAAGCATAGACTTTAGAATTACCAAAGACTTTGCATCATCTCTTTTAAATATATCCAAAAAACCTAAACGAAGCCATGTTTAAAGACCTAAAGGAAATTGTGAGAATGATATCTCACCAAATAGAGAATATAAGTATAGAAATAAAAAAATATGAAAAAGGAACCAAAAAGGAATTCTGGAATTGAAAACGACAATAACTGAAATAAAAGATTCATGAGAGGGGTTCAACAGCAGACCTGGGTAGGCAGAAAAAAAATCAGTGACCTTGATAATACATTAATTGAGATTATCTAGTCCAAGGAATAAAGCAGTAGAAAGATGAAATAATTTTTTAAAGAACAGAGTCTCAGACACATGTGGGAAATCATCAAACATACTACCACATGCATGATAGGAGTCCCAAAAGGAGAAGAGAGAAAGTAGCAGAAAGATATTTGAATAATAATGCCTGAAAACTGCTTACATTTAATAAGAAACATTAACTACATATTTAAGAATTTATGATAAACTCCAAGTTGTATAAACTCAAAGGATTCACATCATACTCAAACTCTGTAATGCCAAAGGCAAAGAAAAAATCCTGAGAGCAGCAAGAGAGTAGGAATTCATCACATACAAGAAATCCTCCATAAGATCAATAGCCAATTTTCATCCAATACCATGGAAGCTAGAAAGTAATGTGATGATATATTTGAAGTTCCAAAAGAAAAATGGTGTCAATCAAGAAATCTACATCCCGCAAAACTATCCTTTGAAGAAGTAATTAAAACATTCCCAAATAAACAAAAACTGAGACAGTATTAATGTATTTTCTAATTTGTAACACTTTTTTCCCTCCTGTCTAATTTAATTGACAACTGCATTAAAGCAATACTTATAAATCTGTGCTGATAGATACACAGTGTATAAAGATGCCATTTTTATAACAATAACAGCACAAAGAAGTTATATAACAACAATGTTTTTGTACACTACTAAAATTAAGTTGGTATTAATCTGAACTAGATTTTAAAAAATTAAGTATTAATTACAATCCCCAGGGCAACCACCAAGAAAACAATCCAAAAATATATACTAAAAGAAATGACAGGAGAATTAAAATAATACACTTAAAAATATCATTTAATACAAAAGAAGTCAGTAATGTAGTAAGAGAAGAACAAAAAAAAACATAGATATACAGAAAACAAATAGCAAAATGGTAGATATAAATCCTACCTATATTAATTTTCTCAGGTCACCATAAGAAAATACTATTGTATACATGGTTTAAACGACAGACATTTATTTTCTCTGAGTTCTGGAAACTAAAAGTTCAAGATCAGATTGCCAGCAGGGTTGGATTCTGGTGAGGCCTTTTATCCCGGCTTGTAGATGGCCACCTTCTTGCTGTGTCTTCACATGGCCCTTTCTCTGTGAAAGACTGAGAGATCTCTGATGTCTTTTTCTCTTCTTATAAGGACACCAGTACTACTGGATAAGGGCCCTACCCTTATGACATCATTTAACCTTAATTATCTCCTTTAAGGTTCTTTATCCAAGCATAGTCATATGGGGGATCTAGGCTTCAACATATGAATTTTGGAGGGACATGATTCAGTCAATAAAACCATCTTAGTAATTACAGTAAATGTAAATGGAATAAGTATTCCAATCAAAAGGAAATTATTGGCAAAATACTTTAAAGAAAACATGTTTCAACTATATACTATCTAGAAAAGACATACTTTAGATTCAAAGACACAAATAGATTGAAAGTAAAATAATGGAAAAAGATATTTATTCCACATCAAAATGGAGCTGGAATGGCTGTACTAACATCAGATAAAATATACTTGAAGACAAAAGCTATTGCTAAAGAAAAAGAAAGGTATTTTATAATGATAAAAGTGTAAACCCATCAAGAAAACATAGCATTTATGTAACAATATATATATGATAAAAATATATATATGATAGGTATGTGAATAAATATATAATACCATATATATGTGCACCTTGTATAAGTATTACATATTATAAACACTATACATATATTATATTGTATAATATATAAATATTACATATATTATACACATATATAGTATAAAAAATATACACATGGTGAAAAACAGAGTGCCCAAAATACATGAAGCAGACTGGCAGAATTGAAGGGAGAAATAGACAATTCAACAATAATAATGGGAAACTTCAATATATCACTTCCAATAATAAATAGAACAACTAGCCAAAGGTTAATAAGGAAATAGACTTGAATAGCTCTATAAAAAAATAGCTCTAGATTTAACAGACACTTATAGGAAATTCCACTCAACAATGGCAGAATACATAATCTTTTCAAGTGTAGATGGAACATTCTCTTGGACAAGCTGTATGTTAGGTCATGGGAGTGTCAATAAATTTAAAAGGATTGAAATATTTCAAAGTATGTGTTTCCCAATCACAATAGAAGGAGATTAAAACTCAATAACAGAAAAAACTTTGGGAATTCACAAGTATGTGGAAATGAAACAAAACATTCCCAGCAACAAATGTGTCAAAGAAAACACACACACACACACACAAGTGAGATCATAAAATACTTTGAGATAAATAACAATGAAAACAAACGTAACAAAATTTATGGGAGGCAGATACAGCAGTGGAAAACTGTTGCTCTATCTGCATTGTTTGAAATTTGTAAGAATGCTTTCCAGTGCAATAATGTAATTTTTTAAAATCTCTAATTGTGAAAACCTTGATGAGTCCTTTATTTAACAGTTACACAGTTGCCCAGAAATGTTGAACAACTTTTCCAGTCACACTGTTAGTCAGTGGAGACTCAATAAAACCAGGGACTCCAAGTTCCTGCAATATTTGTGGACCCGTCCCTCATCCCTTCTCCATCCCTTCTCCATCACACTTCTAATATTCAAATAATTTTTTTCATAACTGCCATAGTTGATGGTGCATTGACTTTAATCCACTAGAGTATTAGTTCGTAAAATGTGAAGACCTCTTTATTCCTCTGGATGCATTCACATGGCATTTTAAATAGTAATTGGGTACTCATTATATTGCAGGCACAAGGCTAGTCAGTAGAGATAGAGGTGAACAAGGCACAGCCCCCTATCCATGGAGGGGGTCAGTCATAATCTAGTAGCTGCTAAATAAATTCCTAGTTGATTAAGTAAATGGATGGTGAAACCTACAAGTGGATAGTCCTGCCTGCCTACTTAAGAGCACTTGCTAGATTTACTGGAATACTTTTATTTATTTTTTAATGTTTTTTATTTTTACTTTTGAGATAGAGAGAGAAAGAGAGAAAGAGCATGAGTGGGGGAGGGGCAGGAAGAGCAAGGGACAGAGGATCTGAAGCAGGCTCCATGCTAACAGCACAAAGCCTGATGCGGGGCTGGAACCCACAAACCACAAGATCATGACCTTCGCCAAAGTAGGATGTTCAACTGTCTGAGCCACCCAGGCACCCCCTGAAATACTGGATTGCAAGTAACTTGTTCTGCGAGTGTTCCACAAGACGAGTAAACATTTCTAATAAATTTTAACTTGATAAATGAGAATCGTCTTGTGATACGAGTAGTTCGCGATGCCAGGTGTCACATGATCACAACTGAGCCAATGGTTCTTAAATTTGCTTTGATATACAAGTGCTTTGGATTACAAGCATGTTTCTGGAACAAATCATGCTCACAAACCGAGGTTTTACTGTACTTTCAAATGTATGAAAAAGTTCAGAATAAAGAACTAATTAGACACTAATTTTTCCAACAATATATTGAAACCACTAGCGACCATTCCAAACATGCCTTGTTTTAGACCAAAAAAAAAAAAAAAAAAAAAAAAAACTCTAAAATAGGATTGATGAAAACCTTTACTATCCAGATAGGTAATTTCTACTGACAAATGAGATCATATGCTTCCAAGTGGGTAGATACTATGGGATATTTCCTGTGTTTTGAAAAATAAACCTAAAAGAGATTGATTTTTTAAATGTTGACAGTAGCAACAGAAAATGCATCCCTAGTTTAGAAGATAAATTCAATTACAGATGCAATGTTAAAAATACACACACACACACACACACACACACACACACACACACAGAAAGAACCCCATAAGAAATGGATTATACTTCAGACTGGAGTCAGGTTCAAGTCTTTCTAAAGAGCAGTTGATCTGGACCTTTCCTAGCTCGGCCACCACCAGACACACACGTCCTGATGGTAGGGATTGTGCCAAGGTTCTGTGGTGCTGTGAGACCATGATTATTATCCTCTGTGGGCCGTGAATGTCAGCCTTCTGCAAAATGTAGCTCTGGAAAGATTCTGCACATTTGCTTTCAGAGGTCCCTCTGTCTCTTGATGCTTGGTGGAAATCTTTCCCTAAGCAAGAAGAAGAAACACTCTGTTACTGACAAGCTCAGTGACAAAAGATAAGGCTAAGAAGGTGGGAGAAGTGTTCATGGGTGACAAGAGGCTTCAGAAAAGGGATCTAGAGTCAGTGAGTCTGGAGACAAATGGTGTAAAGAAGCATTTCCAGTGCTTCAGAATTGATGCTCCAAGTCACCGAATTCACACTTTTAGAACTTGCTAATAAACATTTAGTGACAGGACAGGATACGTTATGCTGCAGTAGAAAGCAACCCCAAAAGTCTAACTGGGTTATAATAACAAAGTTCTATTTCTTGTTCATGCAACATGTTTATCACAGCTTGGCAGAAACCTCCACCGGCTGTAGAGTCCCAGGCTAATGGAGCTGCCACCATCTCAAGCACTGGTCACCGTGTCAGAGGAAAGATTGCTCTAGAGGATCTTGTTCTGATAATTACATGATCTGGCCCAGAGCAACACATATCACCTCCACTCACAACTCATTCTACAGAACTAGTCACATGATCCCACCCAATGTCAAGTGGGCAGGCAGTGCAATCCTACCATGTGCCCAAAGTAAGAGAGCCAGAAATATGTGGTGAACGGCATCTGTGACATTCACAGAAGTAACAGAAATGATCATCGAGACGGAACAGGAATTCCAGCCACTTTAGCAAACCTCTGCCTATATATCATCAAACCTTCATCAATAAGTTTCTAAATACCTACGATGTACCAGGGTCTGCATTACTAAACCCCCGACATTTATCCCGATATTTTGTGATTTTTTTTTCCTGTCCTGGCATTTTCAGCTCATCATTTACCTACCAGCAGGCAATTTAGAACATAACTTCTATGTCTCCGTTGATTGCAGAACCCACCATGTACATAAGCTGTGGCTAAATAATCAGTTCAACTGAAAATTGAAGGTAAAGTAATTTCAGAACAGGTTCTGCTACAATGGAATATGGGACTTAACATGATTTGGAGTTTAATATCTGTAAAGACAGAGTTATGAACTCAAATGCCCGCAGGGACAGACAGGTAACATAAATGCATGAAGAGGTTAAACGTAGGAGGACAGGAGTGACGGGGGCTAAGCTGAACTGGAGAGAATACGGCCTATCTAAAAGAAGCAGAAGCTCTCATCTGGATTCTTACATGAAATCTTGGTTTTGGATTTTGGCTAAAAAAAAATCTGCAGCACACCTTTTAAATTACACTCTATGAACCAAAGAAAGCATGTCATAAGCAAGATTTCACCTGCGGGCTACCAATTTGCACTCTCTGCTGAAAAGGTATGGGTTATTAACATACGTCCCACAAGGCTGATTATTTCCTGTTTAGGTGCCACTTCCTTTTAGGAGCTGGGGCTCCAATTGTAGATGCCTGCCGTTGGGTTAATGATGGAAGGGACATCTGCAGTCACAGGTATGCAGTGTTTGGTTTGGATTATTGAATGAAAGTGTTGAGAGTACATGAGACTTACCTTGATGAACTAATAGTCCTTCTATAGAAATACCACTCTGACAAATTTGAAGGACGTGTGTTAGCAATCCCTACTATTTCCTTTTAAACACAGGGAGTATTGACATATATTTTATTTATTTTTTTTAATGTTTTTTTATTTATTTTTGAGACAGAGAGAGACAGAGCATGAACGGGGGAGGGTCAGAGAGAGAGGGAGACACAGAATCCAAAGCAGGCTCCAGGCTCCGAGCTGTCAGCACAGAGCCCGACGTGGGGCTTGAACTCACGGACTGCGAGATCATGACCTGAGCCAAAGTCGGACGCTTAACCGACTGAGCCACCCAGGCGCCCCTTGAAATATATTTTAAAATAGATGACAGCATCCCATTCCAGGTAGTACATAGCCTATCACTAAATTGTATTCTGATGAATTTATATTCCATCGAATGAACTTCCTTAAATATCAGCCACAGCACCAAGTTCCTCAGTATGTATGTGGAGTATTGTTCAGTGGTTTCAGGACATAGAATATGGAGCCAAATCCACTTTCGTCGGTGGTGGGATCTTAGGCAAGTGGCTCAGCTTCTCTGTGCCTCAATTTCCTTACCAGAAAAACAAGGATAATAATGGCACCTTCTTACCAGAGTTGCTATGAAGATTACATTAAGTCAATTATACGTGTAAATTGCTTAGAATCCCGACAGGCACAAAGTAAGCATTCAGGGAAAGTATTTTAGCCTAGTGTCTTAACTCTTCCTCATTAACTCACACACTCCTATGTTGTCATTCTTTGCTAGAGACAAAACACTTGATTTTCTTCCCCCAACAGACTCTGTCCTGGACAGCTATTCTTCGAGTGCTACGTTAAGTCTTCCCCAAACAGAGGACTATCTGTACGGCTACCATAAAATCTCACCACGATGCTCTCTCTGGTTGAGGTTGTCATTACCATCTCACAACATGGTCCTTGTCAGTACTTCTGAGAGAACCCAAAGCTTGCTCGCTTTTCTCAGCAGGAGACCCCCACACCCTGCTCCTCTGTAGACGCTTTAAAATGCACTTGAACACCATAGACCAATCAGTTAGCAGAGTAAACAATAATTTCTTCACAGGGGACTCCTAAGGGATCTGTGGTGTTTTGATGATCTGCAGCCATGGAAACAGCAGATGAAGTGTTTGGGTCATTGGAATGCTTTTAACTCGTGCTTCCTGTGGCAGAGACTACTAATTGCTTCTCAGTATCCTTTCTCCTCCCTTTTTTAGACATTTTTAGCTAAGCACATTGTTGCCCTACTAAAACATTTTCTCTTGAACTTAATGTTGCTGTGTGAAAGTTTTGGCCAAAGAGCTATGGGCAGGAATGCTGTGAGCCTTCCAGGGATTCCTCTTAAAGGGAGAGTACTAATCCTTCCTTCAACCTTTTCTCTATCATGATATCTTGAAGGTGGATATGATGGCTGGAACTTCAGCAGTTATTTTTAGGCTATGAGGTTTAAGGCAGCAGTTCTTAAAATGTGGAATGAGGACACACAGCATCCCCCAAACACTTATTCAAGAAATTCCCAGGTTTCAGTTTCCTTTGCTAATCACATACTTATGTAAAACCTAGAATGTTCTCCGGAAACTTCAACCAAAACAATACATTGCAATAGATTCCATACAGTAGCAGATATTTGCTTCAAGGGAGCCAGATAGGGATTTTGTGTGTGTGTGTGTGTGTGTGTGTGTGTGTGTGTGTGTGTGTGTTTTATAAAGTTATTTTATTTTATTTTTTTATTTTTATTTTTTTTTCAATATATGAAGTTTATTGTCAAATTGGTTTCCATACAACACCCAGTGCTCATCCCAAAAGGTGCCCTCCTCAATACCCATCACCCACCCCCCCCTCCCACCCCCCATCAGCCCTCAGTTTGTTCTCAGTTTCTAAGAGTCTCTTATGCTTTGGCTGTCTTCCACTCTAACCTCTTTCAGATAGGGATTTATAAATATGTAAACACGTTACTCTTCTCGCCAAATTTGTTTTAGAAAATATAATTATTTTTCATAAATCTGTGCTATTAGTGTTTACATGCAATGGGTTTATTGTCATTTAAAATGGATTAAATAAGTGTGCACAATAATTCTGTTTTAATTTATTGTTTTTTAATTTTTTCAATTTTATTTATTTTATTTTGAGAGAGAGACAGAGAGTGAGCAGGGGAGAGGCAGAGAGGGAGGGAGAGAGGGAGAAACCCATGCAGGCTCCTTGTGGTCAGCACAGAGCCTGATGTGGGCTCAAAGTCACAACCATGAGATCACAACCTGAGCTGAAACCAAGAGTCGGATGTTCAACCGAATGAGCCACCAGGCACCCCTCAGTTTTAATTTCTAATAAACTAACCCACATAAGGAAAAGTTCCTTGGGGGCCTTAATAATTTTTAAGGGTATAAGGGTACCTGGGTGGCTCAGTCAGTTAAGTGTCTGACTTTGGGTCAGGTCACGATCTTGTGGTTTGTGGGTTTGAGCGCCGCGTCAGGCTCTGTGCTGACAGCTCAGAGCCTGGAGCATGCTTCAGATTCTGTGTTTCCCTCTCTTTCTGCCCCTGTCCACTCGTGCTCTCTCTCTCTCACAAAAATAAATAAACATCAAAAAAATATTTTAAGTAATAATTTATAAGGGCATAAAGGGGTCCTGAAAATAAAAAGCTTGAAAACTGGTCTAGTCGCACATTCTAGGCAGAAAGATGAGCTACAAAAAAGCCCGACTTAAAGTCAACTTCTTTTTATTTGAGCAAAGATTAAACTTTTATTATGCGTAAGTCATTATCATTAGAGGAATTTGTTATATCCAGCCAAATGGATATTTAACAGATACATTTACACTTTGTTATTTCATTTGAGACCATGGCTAGGAATACAACAGAGCAATTAAAAGCTGAAGATGTTTTGAAAAACTCCCTTGGTTGAGAACACTGGTTTAAACAAGCCGGTGTGAAGCATGCAGTCCTGGCCTGTTTTGTACCTGAGATGTCACAAGTGTCTATTTGCAGATGCCACAGAAGCTCTGTATCCACCTAGCCCGTCCTGACTGCTCAGCTCGTTTTCAGGGGACAGAGCTGGCTCCAGCACCGGGTTCTGGTGTAGGCAGGTGGGGGCAGGCAGATGCTTCTGTCTGGAGGACGGGTTTGGTCACGTGGCTGCCCCAGTGCCCTTGGCCTAGGGCCAGGTGGGGTGGAGCAGAGGCTGTGCCCTGGGAAAGCTGCCCTCCGTCTCCAAGGCTTCTCGGCCTGTTTCCTGCCTTCACAAAAGGCTCTCAGGAAACCCAGCAGCCGGTTGCTGCCAGGAAGTAAAGGACACACAGATTCTAGGGCCGTGGGAAAGGGGGTGAGCGAAGACAGGGAGGCCCTTCCATCTGAGCACACGCCTAAGGAGATCTGGGGAAAAAGAATAGCAAAAGCTTCCTGTGAAGTGAAACCTGCTTTCTGCACCGAAAGGAAGAGATTCTGGGCTGCCATATAAAGTATATATCATTCTCTTTTATAACAGAAGACCCTGCAAATGGGCTGGACTTGTTACAATCCACAGGGCTGAAACCCATCATTTCTAAAATTCAATTTGCCGCTAGAATTTTAACTTGACTTTGTTGAACACTTAATAGAGGCCAAGCAGAATTTTCTCCATGTATTTGCAAGCCTGTTTTAAGTAGTACATTTTAAATCATAACTCTCTTGAGAATAATATGGTGAATTTGCTTTCTTATAGAGCCCATCTGAGAATACATCAGATTGCTGCATTTTTGTCCAGCCTAGACTTTCTTTCCTTTTGTTACTTTGCTGTGAATCCCTATAATAACATTGTGCTGGCACAGGGCTAGAAATGTTGTCCTATGGCCAGTTTGCTATTGTCAAAAGGAGTCCTCATGCTTCTGCAAGAGCTGTTTTGTGAGGTCCTTCAGAAAGTCTAATGGCAGGGTCCCTGGGTGGCTCAGTAGGTTAAGGGTCTGACTTCGGCTCAGGTCACGATCTCATGGTTTGTGAGTTCGAGCCCCACATCAGGCTCTGTGTTGACAGCTCGGAGCCTGGAACGTGCTTCAGATTCTGTGTCTTCCTCTCTCTCTACCCCTCCCCAGCTCTTTCTCTCTCTCTCTCTTTCAAAAATAAACATTAATTTTTTTTTAATAAAAAAAGAAATTCTAATGGCTATAAGCAAATTATTTGAAAGAGATTATTTAAATTTTACATGGACAGGAATTAAATATTCAAGCATAATAAATTTCACTGATTAAGATTTTTATTCATATGGTGCAGTAATGAAAAAAAGCATATAATGAGAATGCACTTTTAAAAATATTTTTTATTTGTTTAATGTTTATCTATTTTTGAGAAAGAGAGAGAGACACACAGAGTGCGAGTGGGGAAGGGCAGAGAGAGATGGAGACACAGAATCTGAAGCAGGCTCTAGGATCTGAGGTATCAGCACAGAGCCTGACGTGGGGGCTCAATCTCACAAGCTATGAGATCATGACCTGAGCCAAAGCCGGACACTCATATGACTGAGCCACCCAGGTGCCCCTAAAAAATATATTTAAATCATCAGTTCCCTCTATGGCTCCCCCAGAAAGGAGCTGCTTTGTTCCCATTGAAATGCAGCCATCACTCAATGGTAATGGAATGCATCACAGAGGGGTCAGTAAAGAACTCAGCCAGAGGGACACGTCCTTGTCCAAGTTAGATGCATCCCTCCAGGGTGTGCAGAGACCCCAAACTGGAGGGTCCCTTACTTGTCTCCAGCGTCTGAGCCGACTGTCAGATGATGATGTCTGCTCTGTTGGGTTGTATTGGTCGCTAACCATGCATTCCCCCAACAGGCCCCAGGCCCCTGGAGTGTCTAAGACCTACAATGACACAGCAGTGACAGTGTGTGTGTGTGTGTGTGTGTGTGTGTGTGGTCCTGTGTCGTGCAGTAGATTGCAGAAACGCGGCTCCTAGGTTAAATGGGGGTGAGTCATGCCTCAGTCATGCCCTTTGGAAAGAACTTAAAGTAAGTTCCGGTGGCCTCTCACAATTGTTAAAGGAGGGATTGGAAAGGTCGTGGTAAGAACGTTTGCAATTAGAAAGAAACCTCCCGTATTACCTCTTACAAATGAGGGACGGAGGCCTGGAGAGGTGTGATGACCCACCTGTGTCCCACAATCAGTGGGAACAGAGCCAGCCTAGGGCCTGGTTCTCATGACTCTTACTGCTGTTCATTCCCTGTGCCCCACCACCAAAGTTAGCCAGTAAACAATGAAGCAAATTGGGAGACATTGTGGATACTTTCTGTGTCTTTATAGCATTTGTTATCATTTATTAAAATCATCTAGTGGTCTATTTCCTCCACTAAACTGTGAGCTCCTTAATATAGGAATTTGGTTGTTTGTGTGTTTGTTTCCCCTGTGCCTAGCCCCACTTCCTTAACACACGGTGGGCACTTAATAACTAGGAGAAAAAAAATCGTATTTACTTTGAATTTGTCCTGACCATTTTTACTTCAGCTCTTAAGGGGCTATACTGGGAAAATATACAGCTGACCCTTGAACAATGTGGGGATTAGGGGTGCCAGCCCCGTGAAGTCAACAATCTGTGTATAACTCTTGACTCCTCAAAAACATAACTACTAACAGCCCACTGTTGACAGGAAGACTTGCCAATAATATAATTAGTTGATTGACACACATTTTATATGTTACATGTTATTATTTACTTATTCTTACAATAAAGGAAGCTAGAGAAAAAAATGTTATTAAGAAAATCAGAGGCACCTGAGTGGCTCAGTCAGTTACATGTCTGACTTCGCTTCATTCATGATCTCGCAGTTTGTGGGTTCAAGCCCTGCGTCAGGCTCTGTGCTGACAGCTCGGAGCCTGGAGCCTGCTCCAGATTCCGGGTCTCCCTCTCTCTCTGCCCCTTCCCTACTTGCGCTCTGTCTCTCTCCCTCTCTCTCTCTCAGATACACACTAAAAAATTAAAAAAATTAAAAGAATAAGAAAAAGAAAAGAAAATCATAGGGCAGAGAAAATATACTCACAGTACTGTATTTATCCAAAAAGATCCATATGTCAGCGCACCCATGCCATTCAAACCCATGTTGTTCAAGAGTCTGCTCTTTTGGTTAATGTCCAGCGAAGGAAACAGAAATTACTCTGTATCTTTACACAGATGTATAAAATAAGAAATAGCTACATAGTGTGGAAGACAAACAGAGGGTGAGGAGGTTATTAGTGGCAGAAAGTTGGAGGGAAATTGGGAGGAGATTTTGTTAACAGGACTGTTTAAAGGGAACAGGCATCGCTGTACCATGGAGGGAACGGCCTTCCAGGAGGCGGGGTCTTTGTCAGATAGACCCAAAGCTGGAGGCCCCACAGGAAGCAGAAAGAGGGGGAGAAATACCCTCGCTTTTCTCTCCGGCTGCTGCCCTTGACAGCAAAGGGAGAAGGGAAAAGGAAATGACCTGTGGGAAACTTACCTACCCTCCTGGTGTGATCAGCTCATCATTTGCCTCCAACATAATGGAGGTTCTTCAAGCTCATCCACTACCCTTTGTACTAATTCAATATTCAGCAAGTAACCCTCCTACCTCAAACCTCATTCTGTTGCCATATTGTTATTTCAACCAAAGGGCAAAGAACTTTTTCTCCTTTCTTTCTTTTCTTTTTCTTCTTTTTTTTAAATAGCTGATCAATAGGTAAAGGAAAAAAAATCAAAACAACTGAATTTTGTTAGTTCAGGGGTTTCACTTGCTTTTTTTTTTTTTTGTAAATTAAGAATGAGGGACCTAAAACTTTTTGACTGCTGCAACAAATAAAGCACATATTTCAGCATGACCATGAAGGATGCAGGTGTCAACGAGTGAGGGTCAGCCTCCCAGCAAAGGTCCTAGAGTTGCTTGGATTATTTTACAAGTTCCACGTGAGGGTCATCTTTCACAACTAGATGCTTCTTTCCCCTTTCTTTTAGAAAAAGATAGAAGTAAATTCTAGCCCAAAGAAAGAAAGATATCCCTGGCTTAGAGTTAGGGAAAAAAAATGAAATGAAAGAAGAGACATCTAAAGCGTCTTCTTGCTGAGAACCTACCTCCTGCTGTCTCTGGCAGTCCTGACCTCATCCCTGAGAATAAGCTTCCGGAGAAGCCCAGAAAGAACTCTCTTTACTGCTCCACTTTCAGATATGCGCACAGTTCAATTTGTTGATCTCAATGGTGGCAGCAGAAGCTGACAGATATCGACATTTATAAAAATGCTGCCAGCCAGATAAGACTGAGATTAAACCAGAGCAGCTCCCAGAGCCGAAGTTTCCCTTGCCCCCTGAGTACAGCTGGCAAGCACACTGCACGGATGCATATTAGATGCTATCAGGGTGTTATTGCTAGTATGGTACTGGTAGTGCGGTTAGGAGATTAGGCACAGTTTTCGAAGACGCATGCAGAAGTATGTAGGGGTGAAGTGTGAGTGACGTTTGTAACTTATTTTCAAATGATTCAGCAAAGATGATTAAACATACAAATATGAAAAAAGTTAATAATTATTAAATTTAGGTGGTGAGTATAAGGATGTTCTGTTTTTTCAAAGATTTTATGTTTGAAATTTTTCATAAGAAAACTGAGGGAAAATTAACTGCTCTCCTTTTGGCAATTAGAGTTTTTATCATCAACTACTAGTATGGAATTGGTTTAGTATAAAACGTCATATCGCTCCAGTTGGCAAATCTGAACCAATTAACCAGAATCTAAGTGAGATAACAAATTGACTTTCTTTTTTCTTAATGTTTATTTATTTTGGGGAGACAGAGAGAGAGAGAGAGAGAGAGAGAGAGAGAGAGAGAGAGAGAGAATGCAGTTGGGGGAGGGGCAGAGAATCCAAAGAAGGTTCCACACTACAGCAGAGAATCCAATTCGTGGCTCAAACTCACAAACCATGAGATCACGACCTGAGCCGAAGTCGAATGTTTAACCAACTGAGCCACCTAGGCACCCCAAGAATTGACTTTCTAAACCTGGCAAACATGAGTCATCAAACCCTTGACTAGAGGTCACATGATGAGCAAAATACTGTGACATTCTAACGACTCTAATAGGAATGTCTGTTACACTGACTTAGGTTGAGGGCAGTATTCTCAGCTGTTCATTCAGCCTGTAAGCACCTGCTATGGGCCCTACCATTGGGGAACAGGCACAGTCTACTCTCCAGAAGTTTCCAGACCACCGGGGAGATGAACTTGGAAACAAATGTGGGCAGTGAAGTGTGACTGGTGCAGTGATTGAGCAGAACAAGCCACAAGTATAAGAAAGAAACAAAGGCAGCAGTGATCAGCGCAGAACTTGCAGGACAGGACTCAAGAAGGAGCATATCAGTCAGAGAGGTTAATGAAGGAATAATTTACAACAGTGTGGAAGGGTTATGGAAACCCAACAAGGTTGGTGAGGCTACCAATAGTGGGGACCCATTAACACCGTCAGTCTAAAAGGAACAAGAGGAGGGAACACTACCAGAACTTAGAGAAGGCCATTGTAGCTTTTGGTTAAAGGATTCAGTCAACCTGCAGGGACCCAACTGAGAGGGAACCAGGAGAGGAAATATTCTGATCCTGTCTTTGCACCCACCTCTCATCTCCTATAGAGGCTCCCACCTCCTGAAACCAGCTGGAAGCCAGGAGATCAGAAAGCTTGGTTGGTGCAGTCCCTAAATTTCAGTCTCCAGAGAGAGAGGACAAGGTAGAACAGGCCAGGGCCAATAACACTGTTTTGCAAAAATGCATGATGCCGGAGAAGACCTTGAAATAGAAGTAGGAGAAAAAGAGGCAGAGAGGTGTCCACTAGAGGAGAGTAAAGGACATGCTATGTGACAGAAAACAGCCTTGCATGTTCAGGAATTGAGGGCTTCTCAAAATAAGCTTTGAATAAACTTTGAATTGTTTTACCAGTGGAAGAAAGGACTTAGTCATAAACATCTCCCTCTCTCATGTATTGTCCCTTAGGATCAGACTTTTACCATTTTGGCATTCTTAAATATGCAAAAGAAATGAGTTTTAAATTCATCAAGAAACGTGGCTGGAAACATTCCCTTCAAAGTTATTTTGGCACGGTATTATTGGTCTGCTTATCATGTGTATATGCCTTGTCCTCCCCCTGGATTTTAAGCTTTTGGTTTTTTTTAAAGTGTATTTGAGAGACAGAGAGAGAAAGAGAGCAAGATGTGCAGGGACAGAGAGAGAGAGAGAGAGAGAGAGAGGGAGGGAGGGAGAATCCCAAGCAGGCCCCGTGCTGTCAGCATAAAGCCCAACTCAGGCCCCCACGTGGGGCCCGATCCCACGCACTGTGAGATCATGACCTGAGCTGAAGCCAAGAGTCAGACACTTAACTGACTGAGCCACCCAGGTACCTCAGACTTTAAGCTTCTTGGAGGCAGTGATGAGACTGGACTCACCTTAGCACCTCATATTTAAATAATGATACACGTTTACTGATTGATTTACAGACAATGTATGGCCTGCATCCATGTTCTGAGAGCAGAGAAACTTGGGCAACACTTACAAGAACTAGCTGCGAGTAACTATAATACTAACAGATCACAAGTGAATTCAAAATAAAGGCATCTTATATCAATGATTCCCAATAAGTTTAAATATGAAGATCTTCTCTGAGTGTAGAATATTTTTACAGAGTCTACATATACTAATAAGATCAGTGTATACTAATTAACTAATGACAGAAAGTTGTTCTGGGTTCATATATTTATAATTTATTGACCAAAGCATCCATAATCATTCAAAAATAGTTGTATGTATTATTCAGTACACATTTAATGCTTGGGGTCTGTATGGGTCTTAGAAATCTTTGTAATAATTCTATAGTTAAGAGTCTTCCTATCATAAGTGACAGAAACTCAGCTTAAGTTAGCATAAGCTAAAAGGGAATTAATTAATAACTGAGATATTCCTGAGGTGGCACTAGTTTTAAATAAGGCCCTATCTAGGCATTGAAATGATGTCACCATGCCTTTCCCTCCCTCTTTCATCTGTTAACTTTGTTATCACTCTGTTGGCTTCTCCAGCTGATTTTCTCTAGTTGGGAGCAAAGATGTCCACAGGAAATTGTAAGGATGTGCTGTCCTTATAGCTGGTGAGCCAGTAAAAAGAGAACAGCCTCATTCAACATTCCTTTCCATCCCTTATTGTGGATTTGTATCAGCCCTGATTGCATTAAATGCCCATCTCATCCCAACACAGCCTCTAAGAAGAAAAAAATTCAGTTTGTCAACAGAGATCATGTGGCCCTCATGTGAGGGAGAATAGGAGAGGGAGGTAAAATTGGACCTATGTGATTTATAAATTCAGCAAAAATGCTGAATAGACTAGAAAGTACAGATGGGTATTACTGTAATCCACAGGCTGTGAATAATACCCTTTCCATTCCTCTTTCTTTTTCTCAGTTTTTCATAAAAACACTCTTAATTTTTACTTTAGGTCAGGTACTGTAACAGTAACGCATCAGTGAACGTTAAAACTCAGTAGTATCTTATAATCCCTTATCTTGTTTTTGTTTTGTTGTTTGCAGTGATTCGTGTAACCCTTCAAAAATAATATGAACTCTATTTTAATTCTATAGTTTGTTTTAGCTTCCCTGCATGTATATTCAGTCAGCAAATATTTATTGGACAAGTACAATGTGCTATTTAAAATAGTGAACAGAGGGGCGCCTAGGTGGCTCAGTCGGTTGGGTGGCCAACGTCAGCTCAGGTCATGATCTCATGGTCTGTGAGTTCGAGCCTCGCATCGGGCTCTTTGCTGACAGCTCGGAGCCTGGAGCCTGCTTCTGATTCTGTGTCCCCCCCGCCCCCCCGCCCTCCACTCACACTCTGTCTCTCTCAAAAATAAAAAGACATTAAAAAATTTTTTTTAATAGTGAATAGAAATCTACAATCTAAAATGTTTTTTGGCTTTTATTTGCCAAAATCCAAATCAAGAATTCTTTAAACAGTGAATAACATTACAACCACTCCAAATAAATTTCCAGGTCTGCGGTTATCTGTTGATATTAGTGCTATTGCTGAAGAAATAATACAACTTTGTACCATAAGGAAAGTGAAGAAAGTGTTCTTTATGTCCATTTTCAGTAACTTTGTGATTCTTAACCAATATTCTTTATTTATTATAATATAAAATACTTGGGAGATTATTTTTAGTCTTCAGATGTTATGTTGTACTTTTATCACGGTAATGAGAATGTTTTAAAACAGGGTTGTTTTTCACAAATATGAATTACATATTGTGTTCATAAGTATGAGTGATAGTATTTGAGTTGTAATGTCCTAATAAATTTTTTTGAATTTATAGAAAAGACTATACTCTGTTGACCTTTTTAATATTCTGCTCTCTCATTGGCTACCTATCTTAAACCTTTCTTCCATATTAGTAGGAATTGTTACAAGAAGAGGAGGAGTGGAAATGCCAGCCAGTCAGAAACCAGAATATTAAAAAGGTCAACGTTGTACAGTTTTCTGCTGTAATTCATAAAAAAAATATTAAACATCCAATATTTCACCTCAGGACCAAGATTGTAATGAGAACAGAAAATGGCACAACACTAATTCATCTTCATGACAAATATTGTAATGAGAAAGGCAGGATATCAGCTATAAATATTTGGTCACCGTTTTAAAAATATCTTATATCCTTTATAACATAATGAGAGTAAATTTATACTTCCAAAAATTGAGTCCTCTCACTAAATACTTACTGCCTTTTAAATTAATAGGACTCCTTTGGGACTACATTGAAATTAGGCTTTACCCCAAAGAAAGCTGCTACTACCTGAGGTTGCAATAAAGAGATATAAAAGACGTTCGTTATAATAAAACAAACGACTAGACATTTTATTTTGGCTAATTTCTACTTTCACTATTATGAAAGCCTTTAAGTGTGACTAATTATAATTTTCTCACTACTTTACATGGTTACTTCATTACCACCTTCGTATCAATATATCTCCAAATAAGTAGTATTCCTTCATGATTAATTCTACCATATGATAGAAGCTGCATTATATGGCTAATAGTAACAGAAAAGGGGGTTGTATATTCAGAGTCTGAGGGGACTCAGGCAGTAAATCAGTCCAAACCAAGTAGTAAGGCCCATATGCATTCAACACAGTTTTGTATCTTTCTCTTTCCTTGTGTCCCTACGTGAGGTGGGAGGGAGGACAACCAGAGTCCTACACGAGCTCGAGATCTAGCTTCAATCAGCCGTATTTCAGAGATGTGAACGGGAGTGAGAGAGCTAGCAAGGTGGAGGCAGCCAGAGACCAGAAACAGCAGAAATTTATTATTGCCTTTAGGCAGAGGGCAAAGAGATTAAATACTGTCACCAGAGTCCTGGATGACAGGACTCAGGCAACAGGAGCTGTAGTCACAGAGGGATGAAGCCGCTGCCAAACCAGTGATGCAAAGTAGGGAGAGAGGAGAGGAGAAATACTGCCACCTCTCTCTTCTCGTGTCCCATTGGCCAAACCCACCTTAACACCAGCTATCAAGGAAGCCTGGGCAAGGGTTGCATCAGGGGTAGGCTCTGTGGATCAGAGCAGGGAAAATGATGGGGAGGGGCACCACCGATGGACAATAAGCAACAGACATGTTAAAGGGGATTCTGAGCAAGCTTTGCTGAAGGCAGGTTTTGGGGTCTCTTGGAGCAGAGTGGAAAGAGATGAGAATGGATGGAAGAGAGAATGGAGAGGGGAAAAGAGGGAATGAAGGAAACGGGAATCGAGTATAGCTCTCGGAGTCTGACTAGAATCTAGTGAAGCTATTTTAGGATATTACTTGGAAAGCTGCCTTAAATGAATTTAAGTACAAATAAAACTGCCAAACAACTGTATAGAATATCTCCTGGCACATCCATTTTGAAATGGGAAATGATGCCGAGAGATTGTGAACTTCCATACTTGGTATTTATTTTTTTCTTTTGGGAGATCTTTGGACATTAACAAAAAAATCCCCTATGAAATCCGCCAGTTCAAGTTCTTTGATATTCAACCAGTTCTTGGTATAGTGAATGCAACTAGAGTGTTGAGTGAGTCATTAACAAGAACATAATCACCGCCTGCCTTTTTACCATAGCTTATTTACTACTAACAAATATCATCTTGCAGTGCTAAAGAGTGTCTTTCGCCCACTGGATCCTGGAGTGCTTTATGAACTAGGAACGCCAGAGTAGCTGAAATAGAGCTCTCTCTGGGGTGGAATAAGACAGCTGTTAGCCTTGCAGAAATGTTGCACAACAGCCCAAGTGGAAACCAGGGAGGGTTCTCAATCTAATTGAAACTGCAAAAAGAATTTAAGTTGATGGACTAATTGCTGAGACTGGCATTTACTCAAAAACCCAGGACTTTTCTTCTCTGATAGTGAGAGGCACAGCAACGTAGTTCCATTTAATAGCCCCTGTTGTTTCCATTTAAGAGATGAGGAAACTGAAGTTCATGGCACAAACTCCGCTTGAGAGAATTGGATTGTAACCCATGCCCTTTGAGTTTCTCAGTGTTATTTATCTTTTGAATCACATGGCCGACTTCAGAGCATCCGCTGCGAAGTAATGACTTAGCACCAACATGAGAGAAAGGGTACACCCATAGTGTGCACATTTTTGCAGAAACTGGGCTACTCTGGGAGGGTCGCCATGTGATCCTGACTCAACTTGACTCTACATAGTTTCTGAATTCAGTCAAGTTCCAAGAGCCAGAGGTGGTATGAATGCAAAACACTTGTACGCCTTCAAGAAACAGCAGATTGTGAGTCAATGAAATTTAAACTGATTAGTTTGCAGTGGGTTCCTCTTGCCTAACACTTCTTTCATGCTGGAATGTCACATTAATTGGTTCTTAATTGGACAATGTGCTTCCAATTTTCAAAACCCAGCAGAGTATAAAACAGAAGAAGTCAGACTCTTGCTCTCTGGAATCCAAAGTCGTATGGGTAAAGCTACATTCATAAGGATTAAACTCTCACAAAGGTTGAAAGCTGTCACACAAACACTTCTGAACACTGTAAGGCAAAGCTCTTCAGGTTGTCAGTTGTAACATGGAAAGCAGTTTAATGCTACTTGTTTGGATGACAGATGATCCTGAGGTCTAAGATGACTAAAACTTCCTCAGCTACTTGCTTTCTGGAAAACCAAGATCTCTAAATGGAGCCGTGTATCGTATGTGGTTAATTATCAATTTCCTCTATAAATAAACATCTTGTTTTTAATTTGTGTTTTTAAAATGAGCCATCGTTTGGTGGTAGCTAGTTGAGCCCTTGACATGACAGTTTCTCATCTGCAAATAAATTTGGGCCAAAAAGGTCTACTTCCCACCTGAAATTAAAAACCTGTTTGTTCATGTTCTCTCTTTGAAAGTGTTCCATGTAGAGGCAAGTTTATTTTTTCTGTTTTGAAGAAATATTATTTTTAAACAGGGGCTGTGTTCTGAATTCCTATGGTGTGAAAAGAGATAGAGGGAAGGTTGATTTCTTGCAACAAATAAACCTTTTAAAAAACTTGTCAAGTTTCTGAGTTATTTTTTCCGAATACTGCTGTGGTTGAAGGGGGGAAAATCAAGCAGAGTTCTTTAGATCATGATACTTAAGAGTTAGGTATTCATTTTCTTTCTGTCATATCTGTATCACACTTGCTTATCTTACAAGTGAGAGAAGGTTTTCTAATTGCATGCTCACACATGGATCATTCATCAAAGTTGGGCTATTTCTGCCTTTTGCATCAGAAGCAGAAATGACATTCTTTCTCCCCCTTGCATCATGACATATGGTCTCATATAGCACTTATCAGTTGATAATGCAATTGGTAGAGACTTTGCTTCTTTTCAGGGATGCGCTGGCCCCACAGTTACTGTGAAAGTAGGTAGGAAAAGGAAGAAACAGTCCATGAGATGATGCCATTTTGACCACAATCTCTCTGATTATATTGGGTGCGTTACGATGATACTATATTTCAAATTGGGAAGCAGCGACACTGTGATTTAAAAACAAAACAAAACTGTATATCACCAATAAATCAAATGCACCCATTGCTTCTCATTAACAAAGAATCTTTGTGGGATGGCCTCATTTAAAAACAGTCTGGAATAAAGGTCAACCAAAGGTGTGTCTAAGAAATGCATAGTGATCTCAAGTGAGTTTCTCTGAGCATCTCCAGCTGTGGAAGGCCTCCGACTCTCAATCCTTGTGGCAATTTACTATGCTGACACCAGGATCACACATCTTCAGGTTAATTACTCTCATTCCCTCAACACCATCCTTTCTGCTCTAACAAGACCTCCTTTAACTTCACTAGGACCAAATCTGGCATCAGAAAAGCAGGCATGGCAGCAACACTGCCACAGGAGATAAATGTTTCCCTGGGTACAAACTCAATAATAAGTGCAACATTTGACAAAGAAGAATGCCTCTGGCGGCCCGGCTCAATCTCTCTAAGAAATTGACACTGCGGAGTACCGGAGCAAAGCCCAGATAATGACAGCTACAAAAAGCTTTTGTAAGCAAAGTAATCAGGCTCTTGTCAGCCGGTCTCTCCTTTCATGATCTCTTGCCTGAACAGTTGGTAAAATCTGATCAATGGGATATTTTTCAGTATCTATGACAAATCATCAATCAGTACAAGGTGACGCTCAACAGCAATGACCTGAACAACAACAACAACAGGAGTGAGAAAATGGATCCTGGTTTGAGGAGACAGTTGCATTTGGTGGATTACAACTTTCAGGACCCCTTTTCCACCAACTGCAGAATCCAGGCACTATTTTATGCAAGCAGCTATGCTCAGCTACTTTCTGTGCTACGTGGGTGCTTATGGCATCTGAATTTCTAGGCTGCTTCTTGGCACAAAGACCCACAGAGTCTTCTTTGGGCGACTTCTTCCTTCTCCGGTTTCTTCACCTGTGAAACAGAGGTAAATGGTTGCAGGTAGAACTTATTGCTACCCAATCCAATGATCCACTCAGTCCATGCATTAATTTAGCAATCTTGTGTTTTTCAATTCATACAACGACCAGGCTCCATGCTGGCCATTGTGATGGACTGACACTGTGAGGGTCCCTGGAGAACATGAGGAGTTTGCTACTGGGGGCTGGAGGGACAAGTCACACACATGTCACTGCTATGGAGTGTGATGAGGTCCGTAACATTAGGATAAAGTACGAAGGCATTCCAAGGAGGGATAAAGCACTCGTGACAGAAATTAATGGGAATTAAGAGGGAGGGCTCCTCGGTGGTGGTGGCATTTGAGCTAGGCCTCAAAGGAGGTGTAGACTTTAAACCTGTACAGATGGAAAGTGAATAACGCAAATGGAAAAAAATCACAACAGAGAGGCTCCCTGCTGAGATGCTTATGATGTTTCAGCCGGAGGGAGAGAAGTCTGGGCGTGCGCGGGGATTTCTTGCTCTAACGTTTACAAAGTCCTCCTATATGCTCAATCTTAGAGAAACTGTGGTATGCGGGGAGAGAGGGAGATTCAAAAGCCACAGTGCCTGGATTCATATTCTAACTCTGCCACTTTCCAGTTTATGACCGTGGGCAAGTGACCTCAGTTCCCTCTGCTGCAAAAGGTGGATAAATTACAACAGTGACCCCACAGGTTGTTAGGGAGATTCATACATAATAATATGTATAATGGACACTTGCTGCACGACAGAGGAGGAATTAGCATTGCTCGGAAAACGCACAAGGGCCCAGTAGAGGTAGCAGTCACAGAAAGTCCCCTGTCTCTCAAACATGTGCTCACTACCCCCCAGGGAGCCTGAAGTGAGAGATCCTTGGACACACCTTGTGGCCACTCCAGTGCAGTGCAGTGATTCTCAACCAGGAGTGGTTTTGCACGCACACATGCACACGTGCACACGCATACACACACACACACACGGGACATTTGGCAATGTCTGGAAACACTTTTGGTTGTTATAACTGGGGGATCGCTGCTAGCATCTAGTGGGGAGAGGCCAGTAATGCTGCCGAACATCTTACAATGCGCAGGGTGGCACCCACAGCAAAGAATGATCTAGTCTCAAATTTCAGTCGTGCTGAAGTTGAGAAATTCTGAACAGAGCTAACCCTTGAGGAGATATTTCAATATTTCAGCAGGACTCCCCTTTGCACAAAATACTTCGCTGAAAACTATCAAAGCAAAAGTCAAGTCGTGGCACCAGTGAAAAAATCTAAGTGTTGATGGAATTGTTGGGGGGGGGGTGCTGTTCCTCTTGAAAAGAAAATGCCTATGTTCATGAAAAATAAAAGGAGAGAGTCACCCGAAACCCTGATCTACTAAAAAGAATCCTAAAAAGCAATCTAATTGCTAGAAGAGGCAAAAAGTGCAGGTCTGCTGCTGCAGTATGTAAAGCACCTAGCTTTACACACACACATACACACACACACGCGCGCACACACACACACACACACACACACACACACAAGGTATTTATTGCCAACTGCAGCTCAAGGCTACTTCCATGGTCAAAAGTGCTGGTGAAAAGTCTGTCTCTTCCGTCCTAAAGTTAATTATCATTCAACGTGTAAATATTGCTCATTCCATTGATTGTGGTGTGATTATACTTTTTCTCTTTAAAAGGCCATTAAATCAGGTATAAAAGATCTATTAATTTTCTACTATAAATAGTCTCAGAGACATTAACTACTTCATTGTTTGACTCGGGTGCTGTAGTTTTTACGTACAGGAAAGTGTCTGCAAAGCTGTGGTTTTATGCCTTCTGCCGGCCACTCTCATCTTCCCCCAGTCCTGGGAACAATAATTCAGATTCCAGATACATTAAATGTGTTGTAAATAGTACATGCCTCCATAGCGCCACCTCGATGGACTGATCGACCTTGTTGTGGTGTCATAAATTTGAAGGCATCCAATAAAGCTGCCACATGCAGCCAGACATTGTTGTTCTGAGACTTACCAGGCAGTTCAGCAAAGTACCTCACCTTGCTCATTCCTCCCCTACCGTCCCTCCCATCTTTGCTCCCGGAGACCCATCATTACTGGATCATAACAACAAGAAGAGTTATAAAAACAGCATTTGTATACACTTTCCAACATACAAAGCCCATTTATGAACATTATGTTATTTGATCCTCATAATAATATCTTGAGCTGGCTGTGGAAGTTCTTATAAAATGATCCCAATTTTGTAGATAAGAGAACACAGTACTACCTTCTCAAGTTCTATAGAAACTTTTTTCAAGACCTGAGGTCAGCTAAGACAAGGAAGATTTACAGATGTTTTCATGATAGTGTAGTCTTAGCTTGAGTTCCTGTAGAAGCAGAACCTGAGACATGGATTCCATTTGTAAGAGGTGTGGGAGATAGTCCTAGAAAGTACCAGGAAGGGAGTGTGGAAACAAGACGTGAAAGGAGACAGCGAAGGGTGTTTTATGGAGCAGGTACCACTGTGGAGGCTCAGGACTTAATCCTGCAGGGGAGCACTGTAGACAGTGTGGAGTGATCCTCCCTGGAAGTGGGAAAGCTGGAGTATGAATGTTCCAACTCCCATCCATTATTGCCTGAAGCCTGTTCTTTGCGGGGGCAGAGGGGATTATCTCTCTGGAACTCTGTCCAGGCTGAGAGAAATCCCCCGAGTTTCAGACGCTGGCTATAGGGCATCAAGACAACCCAGTCAAAGAGAGCATGCGTGCACATAGGGTGGTGCTTCTGTCCTCAAAATCATCGGTGTCAATTGTTGTGTTACAGTGCCAACCTATGCAATGAGAACATAAAGATGGATCTCAGCTGTCTTTTCTGTGCAGCTGCGTCCCCGACCTCCCTATGGTTTGCATCTTTTAATGTAATAGACGCGCTCATCTGACCTTTGAATCTAAGCACCTTGACACACTCCTCCCCCATTTACTGGTGCAACATCTCCCAGCCTCCTCCGAGTTTCTTCTCAGATTACGGATTTACTCCAAGGCATGTGTGACTGATAACTTTAAACATCTCCTTTCTCAGGAGGCAAAACAAAGTCTTAATCAACATGGTGAGCAAAGCTGGCTCTGGGTCTATATGTTGCTTGGTTCGGCTTTTAAAATCTTAATTAGCTGTCGCAATTTTAAAATATTAAAAGAGTTCACCTAAAAATTGGAATTCCCATCTTCTCCCGAAGCATCAGATGATCTGGCAACCCCGACCCACATGAAGACCACACAAGGATCTGCTTGACTGGGGTAAAGACTGTCTCTCTGGACAGGGCACCTATTCTCTAGTTAAGTGCATCCCCATCACCCATAGGCTCATTCCAGCCACCTGCCTGCTTCTCCAGGCATTGGAGATGAGAGACATTAGAGAGCCTGACATTAGAGATGAGAGAGAAGATTCTTAGAAGTTGTTGTTTTGATTAGTTATCCTCTGCCAGTGTCCTTGAAATCACACTATCTCGCGCATAATCATTCTTAGCACTTACCTAACCTTCTAGCTCTGTAAACGACTAAGATCTTCGTAGAGGGGATGATACAGACCATTATATAAACCGACATTTAATTTTCATTAGAATCGTCCTAGGTAGTGCTTGAACTTTAAATCCTATAAAGTAGAAGCAAATCTGGGTTTGAAATAGAAATTGCCAGAAGAAGGGATGAGGAAGGCATTTAGCCACAGCAAGATTCATCCTTCCATTAGCTGTATGCTGGAGCCACCTGTTCTTCATGACTTGGAAAAAAGAAGCTCTGAGTTATTAAGTTGTACGTGTGGGAGGCATACGCTCTACAGCAGCAGCTAGATTATTAATGGACTCCTATATTGAAGTGTTCACATCTTTGAAAGGCTAATTACAATATAATTTTAGTTTTAAAATATTGCTTTGCCAAGGGTGGGAGTTGTATCATGTATTAGTAAGTGTTAAGTGGTACCTTTTTTTTTTTCAATCTTGGGGCAACTATCGGTTTGGTTGTGATAATCTTTTAATATTCGGTTATTTCTCATGCTTTCTTCCTCAATGCATCTCACTCTTGAAACAGAAAAAGATGCTGCGTGTCTGTCAAATGCCAACAGTTACACTGGAGTTTTCTTGTGAAGAAAGCCGAACTGTTCATAGACTGACTAAGCTAAATCTCCTGTTTTTCTTTGCTGTCTGAGACCCATGATCTTATCAGCTGTACAATTTTAACATTTCAGGAGGGCAGATTGAAGTAGCTGTCTAATGAGCTAATTCTGGAATCCATACTACCATTCCCTGGTTATAGATGCACAAGTAGGGCTCCAGTTGATTGTAATGGGAATCACATGATTTTCAGATTCAAAGACCTAATTTAGAGTCCTTGTGTTGAAAGTTCTGTTCACTGCATATTCCAAACCCAAATGAACACACACACCTTCAACCCGCATATCCTCCCAATGAAAATCACAGTCACTTCAATGACATTTTAGTTTTACCAAATCGGAAAGAAGGAACCTATAGAAAAGAACATGAATAGTGAATAATTAGTGTTTTTATATGCACTGGGAAGAGCCTCAGGGAGAAAAGGTGTTTTTCAAGCGGCACCTATTCAAAGCAGAACTCTGCTGGACTAGGTCAGCCTGGTAGCTGTGGTCAGCAAGGGCTGTCCCTGGCATTGACATTGCCATTGCCCAGCATCTCTCTGTGACTGTCCAGACAAGCATTGTAGTGGCTAAGTACCTTGAATGATAAAAGGCTCAATTTTCTCCCATTACATTTTGCTGTATTTGATTTTTTAAAAGTCATTTTGCCTGAAGCGCTGGAATGAAGGAGAGAGGCAAGATGACCAATCTTAGTCCATTCCCTTAGGCCAATCATGTCATTCTCTTGCCTAGAGTCATACATTCTTCTGCACCGTGGATGGGAAAATTGACATGACTAAGCCCTAGCAATGAGCTGGGACTCCGCCACCCAATCCTCTGTGTAGGCAGTTGTTCCAAGTCCGATTATTGTGGGAACGGAAAGGTGCCCATAGAAACCAAAACAACATGACGTATCCTGTTGTCTAAGTATCCCAAGGCCAAGGATGTTCCCATATCTTTTTGAGCCTATGGCAGAAGTCCAATTCTGCGCTCTTTCCTCACCCCAGCATGTTCTGACTGATACAGCTACCAAAGCTTAGTGCTACACCATCTGGTGGCAAATCTACCCTACCACCTTACCCTAGCCAAGCTCCCCCTCAATAATTGCTTACATATTTTCAGTTCCAACTTGTCACTCTGAGTCAGTATCTCACCCCAATTTGCTGTTATGTTTTATATTTAATCAAGAGTAAATCCAATTCTCTGCTACCCCAGCTTTAGCTGTTTAATTGCTGAGAGAGAAAAGAAAAAAAAAACTTTCCCCACTTGTGTAAATTGTATTAGTAATATTGAAAGGGTCAGAAAGGATGGGGGGCGGTGAGGGAAATGCCAAGACTATGGGCTTATATGAATTCCCAAGACTGTAAGGTTATGATCATGAAGGAAGGAAAACAGTCCTTGCTGAGAATTGACTATGAACTACACTCTCCAATCTGGTTCTGCTTGGGCTTAAAGCTGTCTAGCATTAGCCACAGTTAAAGATGAGTCTGTAACCTTGAAAGAGAAGAATGTCAGATGGTCCAGGAAGAGATTGAACTCTGAACCTTATATACTAGAGGATATAGCTTGCACCTCAGAGGGAAAGTGAATAAGGTCATTTACACAAGTTGAAGATATAGGCAAGTCAGTGAAGTGACCAATAAAGCAAACAATGTCTTTGTATTAAGGTCTCTTTGGGATCTTATTATAGTTGCAGAGTTTGGGGGTACAAGAAGAAGGAGAGGTAAATTTTTAAATAGCTTCCCAGTTTCCATTCTGTCTCAGTCAGAAAGTATTAGCTGTAAGGGCTGCCCAATTTGTGGGTAACTGAGCCCTCAAGCTCTCTAAAATACAAGTCTCCCAAGGCAAGGACTCTGATGCTTGAGGCTCCTTAAATAACCTTCTTCAGTGCCTCAGGCTCTTAGGATATGTGTACAAAAGACCCAGGACATTCCACACTGATTTCCACAGGCCCCTGAAGCTTTCCAATGTATGGATGGATTCACTACTACAGTAAACGAGCGATGGGGCTCTTTCTGGTTTCTTCCTCTTTCTGGTTTTAAAATTGGGAAAGAATTGTCTGAGATAATTTCTTCATCCCCTTCATCATTCCTACTTCCACTTGCACCCCATTTGCCATCTATATCACCAATGGCAACTCAACCCAGGGAACTAAGGTGCATTAATTATCGCTGTGCAAGGACCGAGGCCTAAATTCCTGTTGTGCAAAGGCCGGGGTGGTTATGAGGGGCTTTGTGTAACTGTTTGCATGTGGGAGCAATGATGTGTTCAACTTGTGCTACAATTTGTTAGTATAATCCCTGCCTTATGTGGCTAGCATGGAATCTCTTTTCCCTCGGGCTACACTACGTTAACGCCTAGAAAAAAAGTGGAGTTGCGAGGTAATGTCCTCCGACCCACAGAAACCAAGAGGGATCCATGGCTGGCCTCCACTTGGCACCCTTCTGAATTTGTAGTGAGCCAGGGAATCCAGGTCAAAAGATAAGAGACTTAGCTCCAGGTGCAAAGGTGTGGATGTTTAGCCAGGCGAGGAAGAAATGAGGTCAAAGAAGGTAAGAGATATAGATCAGTTACATATCACCGTGCCCTCTGGAACACCTGCCTGCTCAGGAAACCCCTTGGTATTCTCAAACTAGTCTCTCAGTGCTTCTGTGACCACTTTGTCCCCCAAAGACAGTGTGGCCCCTGCAGTCCCCTCAGGGAGAGGCTCACATGCCACTCAGTGGGTCTTTCCTCCCTCCCCCACCCCCAGCACTGTGGCTTTTAACTGCTTCTCTCCCCTCCTTTAAAAACTGCAGTGCAGGGCCGCCTGGGTGGCTCAGTCGGTTAAGGGTCCAACTTCAGCTCAGGTCATGCTCTCACGGTTTGTGGGTTCAAGCCCCGTGTTGGGGTCTGTGCTGACAGCTCAGAGTCTGGAGCCTGCTTCAGATTCTGTTGTTTCTCTCTCCCTCTCCCTCTCTCTCATAAATAAATAAATAAATAAATAAATAAAATTAAAAACTGCGTATTTTTAGCTATCCATATTCCCCTATCCTGGTCTTCACTCTCTAACTTATCCAAGTAAATCCCAAGGTCCCCTGTTGAATCATTCTCTTGCAAACAGCAACTTCTGCCTTGGGTGGCCTTGGCCTTACTAGAATGATATCACCTCAACCACCTCTCTCCCTAGCACATACACCTGGCCAGCTCTGTGTGACTGGAATATATTAAATGCACAGCCTCACATTTAGAGACACTATGCGTCTTTTAATTTGTGGCCCCCCAATTTTACCCAGAAATTACATTGTTGCCCCTAGGGAGTACAGATCAACCCTTGAGACCAGTAACTTTCCCCCACCTCTTTCATTTCTCCATACAGTTAGCTGATGCCCTTTTTCCATTCGCAAAATAAATACCATCTGAGCCAAAAACCTTCATCCTCTCGCTATCAAACATACAGACCTGAATGTTTCCTTCCGTTGTAAAGGAAACAGTGTCTTTGCTTACAGCCAAGTGACATTCCTTCACTGGGACTCTGCTACCCATCTCCTCTTGCTTCTGCCAGATGTCACTCCTTAGTTATTATTTCTCTTTCCTGCACTATCAATTTCTCTTTCTCTGCTTGATCACTCAAACGTGCGTTAGCGGAGGATCGTTATCTAATTTTTGGAAAGGTGACGCAATATTGTGATTTGTAAGAAATACATATTTGGTCTTCAGATAACTAAAATATATTTCTCATATGTGTTTGGCCTCCCTCCACCATTCCTGGTTCGCAGTTCCTAAAACCATTGGAGTTTCTTCTGATAAGGACAATAAAGATGTCTCTTGTTATGTTAATGAGGCAAAATTTTGGACCCTACTCAAGGGCAGGAACTGGTTGCCAGGAGGACCAACCACTTGATTAGAAGGTTGGAGCTTTCAATCCTACCCCCTCGCCTCCCACTCCCCACCCATCTCCTCTGGAAGAAGGAAGATGGGCTACAGGCTGAATCAGCCAATGGCCAATGGTTAGGCCAATCATGACTACACAATGAAGCCTCCATCAAAACCCAGAAGGGCCGGGTTCCGAGAACTTCTGAGTTGGTGGACATGGGCAGAGCCAGGAGAGTGAGTGGCATGTCTGGAGAGGACACGGAAGCTCCATGCTTTTCTGCGTATCTCGCCCTCTGCACCTCTTTTATCTGGCTGTGAATCTGTACCCCTTATCCTATCTTTTGATAAACTGGTCAACACACGTTAAGTGTTTAGCTGAGTTTTGTGAGCCACTCTATCAAGTTTAGAGAACGTAAGGAGGCTGTGGGGGCCTCTGTAGCTGGTGTATCAGCAGACAGCCTGGAGCTGAAGATTTGTGTCTGAAGGGGAAAGTTGCAGTAGTACCCTTAACCTGTGGAATCTGATGCCATACTGTTATCTCCAGGTAAATAGTGTCAGAATATGGTTGAGTTCTTAGACACCAGCAGAGAACTGCTTGATGTTGGGACAGGAGAGTGGGGGGGAGACCCAATGTTGGAGTTGGGTCTGGGAACCCTAAAAGAGTTGGTGTCAGTGAAGTGATGCATTTACATCATTTAAATTTTGGAAGATATAAAATGGCGTACAGGGTAGAGTCTCCCTTTCTCAGTGCACTCGACTATCTTCCTTCTCCTCCCTATTGACAGCATTTGCACCTGCTGTATATCCTACTTGAAATATTTCATGCACATGTCTAGCTACATACAAATATGTATATTCTTTGCCCCCTTTTAAAAACAAAGCATATTTTTCTGCATTTACCTTTTTCACCTCGCAGTACATGTTGGAGATCATTCCACCTTTGTTCATATAGGGCTTCCTCATTCTGTTTTACAGCTGTATCATTCCATTGTATGGATGTGTCATAACTTATTTAACCCGTTCAGTATTGAATCTCTTCTTAAAAATAAAGAAAAACTACAGCCTTCTGTGATCTCATTCTCCTTTCCCACATTCCCTTTTCCTCTTTGCATTCAGACTCCTCAAATATGCTGCTACACATGCTACACTATCTCTTGATCTCTCCTGCATTCTTCACCTAACTTCATTCTCTACTGAAATTGTTCTTTTTCAGGTTACTGGATTCAGTGACTATTTCTTTGACTTCATCTAACTTGAATTCTCAGGAGCAATGTTGATCACTTGTTTCCCACTCTTGTTTCCAAACACCATATACACCTCTGGTTTTTTCCTATCTTCCCGGTTATACCCTTGGAGCTTTCTCTACCTACCTTTACTTTTTGGAGTACTTTAGGTCTTCTTATCCATCTACCTACCATCCCTAGGTGAACTCATCCTGAATTTTGGCTTTAAAATCACATACTGATGGCCTCCATATCTATATTTCAAACATAGACTTCTCTGAACTCCATATACACTTGCCTATTTAACCTTTTTACTTAGATATTACATAGGAGTCTTAAGCTAGTCTCAGAAACATAGTTCTTAATCCCCTTCTCTCTCTTCCTCCTCCTACCTAAGCCTATTCCTGAATCAAACTTCCTACCCAAGTAGACAACCCCACTATCCATCATCACTAAAGCCAAAAACCTATAAGCCCTCCATAATTCTCTGCTAGCTGTTCGGTCCATATCCTAGTCCTGTTCATTTTACCTGGAAACCTACCCTAGCATTTCTACTTCTGTTCCTATTACCTACCACATCAAGTTACTATCCTCTCTCCCGTGGACTGCCCCAATAACCCCCTGGGGTCTCTCTGTTGCGGCTTCTGCCGGCTCCAATCCATTTTCCTCAAGGAGCCAAAGTAATTCTCAAAAATGGTAATGGGATCAAATAGATCAGATCATATCCCTTTCTTGTTCAAAACCTTACAATGACTTTCTTTTGTATTTAGAATAAAATTGAAATTACTTATGATGGTGAAAAAGATCCCACAAGAACAGTCCAGGGTCTCCCTAACCTCCCTTATTCTCCTAATTCCAGCCCCACAACATTGGCTTCTTTTATTCCCCCAGCTTCTCTGCCTGGAATGCTCTCCCTTTCCTCTGAGTGTTACCAGCTCGTTTGCATCCTTCAAACCACAGCCCCAATGCCACCACCTCAGAGAGGTCCTCCCTGATTTCTTCCTCTTCCTCCCCTGAGTGCCCTGGTGACACCCTGATTATCACCTCCACATGGAGTATCACATGCTAGCATTACCTCAGGTATTTGGTCACTATTTATTTCCGTCTCCCCACTAGGACAAAAGCTCTGAGGGGGCAGGGCCTAGTTGTCTTTCACGTCTAGCCCCTGGCACAGTGCCTGGAATTTCCTGGAATCTCAATAATTCTTTGAAGACAGAATTGTTTCCTATACTATGAAATTGCTAAAAGAATTTGGTCAAGTATTCTGATTTTACCAAAAAATCTCATAAATATTATAGATTTTCAACCTCTGTGAAATTTTTGTTTTTTGTTTTTTTAACGGTCCCAAAATAAGCTTAGGACAATAAAATACATTCAGAAGTTGTTAACAAGGGATGGATTTTGCTTTATTTAAAGGCTTCATTTTTGGAAAAGCCTTAATTTTACCTGTCCTACCACTTCATACAGCCATTTTAACTTTTAAAGCTCTTGGCTTTTTATTTTTCTACTTCAAGTATCTTTGTACGCTTTGATGAGAGAAAACATTAAATAAATTTTGTTAGGTGAGAGGCATATTACTTCTCTGAAAAAGCTCAGAATTTACAGAGAAAAAAATCATTTCGAGGAGTTGGGCAGCCAGCAGGGTCAAAGGCAAAATTACTAGAAGTGTCACATGGGAGGCTGTATCTTGTCGTCAGATGTGCGTCTACTGTGGGCATGCGCTAAGATTTTAACTTATTTTAAGGGAACTCTTGGTCTTCTGGGATTATCAATGTCCAAATCACAACTTCCCACCACTTTTCTGCCCCTCCTTGTCTGTTCCCACAAAACGTGGTTCTCCCCAGAGCTTTCTTAATGCAAAGTCATGCATGCATAGTGGACTTCAAATAAATAAATCCCGGCCCATTCACTGTTGTTTCTATCACAAAGCTCCCGCTGACCAGCTGGCACATACGTAGCCTCTAAGGCTTCTGTGGCTTGATTTATTTTGCAGTCTCTTAATTCATACATATGATGCCACTGCTTTATATTACAGGGGCAGGGCCATCTCTTCTATAAATTATGAAATCAGTTGGAAAGCCCGATTGCCTGTTAGTGAACGTGCGCTCCGTGAACATTAATCTCACATTGGGCTGCAGTCAACAAAGTCCTGGCATCGGGCCAACCCACCAGCACCCGAGCACTTTTGACTGCAAGTCAGGTTCACTGAGCTGAGCAAGTGTGGAAGATGGATCGCAGAGCAGCCCACAAGGCTGTGGTAGGATGCAAAGGACAGTAATGACTTTAGACTGAAGAAACTTGAGAAGGACTTGGCAGAATGTGTGCATGTAGACCATGGCAATGGAGAAGCAGCAGCAAAGGCCAGATCTTTCTGACGCAGAGGAATCCGAGAGAGTGGCAGAGACATCACAAAAGGGGGGCCAAGTGGCAAACCAGAGCCAGCCTCCAAAGAATATGGATGTGGGAGACAGAAACTAGCTGCCTAAGGACATCCAGGCAGCACACATCAGACCCAGAGAGGGGTGTGCGCGTCTGTGTGTGCATGCGCACACAGGTACACCTACTAGAAATGAGGCCAGCTTCCTTCCACAGTCACCCCATTTGTCAGTGCAGTCATTATTTTTAAAGTCCTCTATAAATCTGAGGATTGCATTTTAAATTTGTCTATAAAAATAATACGTAGGGGGCACCTGGGTGGCTCAGTTGGTTAAGAGTCCGACTCTTGATTTCTGCTCAGGTCATGATCTCACAGTCCCGGGATGGAGACCCACATCGGGCTCTAAACTGGGCTTTGAGCCTGCTTGGGATTCCCTCTCTCCTTCTCTCTCCTCTCTCTCTGCCCCACCCCCACTTGCATGCATGTATGCATGCTCTCTCTCAAAAGAAATAAATAAACATTAAAAATAAAGCATACAATAAATAAATAAATAAATAAATAAATAAAACATACATAGCCTTTGCCCCTCCCCCAAATCACACATGCGAGCTCACAGGCACACATCGTCCTCAAGTGTATAGAGTAAAACATGGAATGTCACGACCTCCATTTACACCTCCCGACCTTATTCCCTACATACAACCAACATGAACTAAAGGTTTCATCAAGCTTTCCTCAGACTTTGGCTTTGTTCTCTTTCTCCAAGAAGGGCGTGCTTGGAACTCAGTGAGTGAGTGAGGGGAGTAGCTCTCCAGCCTCCGTCTCTGCACTCGCTCACCCCCCAGCCAACACTGGACTCTTCTTGCTGGAGCCTTGTTTGCTGCTAGGAAAACCCCAGTGGCTCTCCCCGGCGCCTACCACACGGCATCCACACCAGTCATCCGTCCTCAGCCCACCTTATCCAACCACATCCCCTCTCCGAGTCTTCCGTCCAGCTACACCTGTCTACCTCATTCACCTTATCTGGTCTTCCCTGGGTTTCTGCCCATGCTGTCCTCTGCCTGGGGCACTGTCATTGTCTCCTCCCACCCACCAATCTCTCCTCCCTTCTTTGCTCATTCTTTTGTTCCTTATTCTTCAATGTCCACCTCATACTCTCCTTCCTCGGCAAAGCACACCTGTTCCTCCAGCCCAACAGCTCTCTCTTTTCCCTAAATACCTATTGAGTCACATGGCATTTATTGTTTTCTAATTATTTGTGGAGTGTTAATTCTCTCTGTTCCAATTAAAAAGAAATCTCTTGAGGTTAAGAAACTCGCCTTAACAATTCTGTTGGCCCCACAGAACCTTGGTATATTCACGTTGAACGATTGGGAAAAGTCAGTGTCCAGGAAATGCACAGGAGACCAAGAAAAGTTTGCTTTCCACTCAGATACTTGTCTCCCCACTATTTTGTACACAGGGCTGGCTTTCACATTTCTGCTTTTGGTTTATGACCCTATAATCATTCCTTTTTATGTGGTCATTAAAATGCAGGTGAAATTACCTTCAGGGCAAGGCCACTAATAGCCTTGGTGGATTCACTGAGCCTCTCCTTTAGGGGATAAGAACATGTGTGTGTGTGTGTGTGTGTGTGTGTGTGTGTGTCCTAGAAATTTGGAAAGATACTTTCACTCTCAAAAATAAAACCAGCCCTTGGAAGTACAGCAGGTAGTTAAGGCTTACCTAAGGATTGAGACCCACTTGCTTTTAACTTTAAACAATTTCTTCCTTATGCCATTTTAACCACTTACGAAATCCTTTCTTTCTTCTCATTTTAACGTAGAAGAAAACTTAAAAGGGTAAATCTACTGGTGTATGACATATGGAGGTCAAGATCTTACATAGATTTTTCAGCATTAAGGCAGAACGAATGGACTGCAAGATTACAAAGAAAACAAATTCAGAGCAGTAACCTTTCGAGAACTGCCAAATTGCTGGCAAGATGAAAATGGGGTTGCATTTGAGAAATTATGCCATGTTGTGCTTCTTGGAGAAATATACAGCACAGAGGACTATATGTGTTTTTGTTTGAAACTATTTTTAATATTCATCATGATACCAACTGAAGCAAATGTGACTATATGTAGAACATCCAGTAAACGGTAAGTAGTCGTCATGAGGAAGGGGGAAGCTATGTGGAAACAGAGGCTCTGGTGAAATGAGTATATTTTTGAAATATCAGACACATTCAGCCTGGGTGCTGAAGATCACTGTGCAGGGTGAGAAAGAAGTCAAAAATTTGCCCAGAAAAACTCAGAAATCACAGCAAACAGAGGGCTTGATTCTCAGAAGTATGAAGGAAGGGAATATACAGAAGAAAATGTCTCTCTGCATATCATAAAAATAGCAAAATTTCCAGCATATGCTGCTATTTAACTTTTTTATTCTGGCAGACCGTTTGTGACTAGTGATGGGTGGGGCTGTTCTTGCATGTATGTTTCAGCCAAGTATGATGAATGCTCAGAATATTTTTCCTGACCTTACATGAATTTACTTTTGGTTTTTTTCTCTCTCATGCGCCTTCTCCTGGTGTTTTCTATCAGATGGGGTTCCCAGGCAGCTCCATATAGGATCATATCAGAGATATATGGAGTAATTCCATTTAGATATAAAATTGACCCATTTCTGAAACGTGTTCCCTTATTTCCTTCATTTATTTTGGCATACGCGAGACAGCAAGCAAATAAGAACGTAAGTAACGTAAGATTAATAAAGAAGCAAACACATACTAATAAAGATTTAACTCCTACATTCATTACTTCTTTCCAGGCTTTAAACAAATGTTACGTATAGGCTTTTCCATAGTTCAATCAGTGTATCATATCTTTGGGTCTATTTTATTTTCAGATTTATTTGCCCACTAGCATATTTCTACATAGTGATAAAGCTCACACATTTCCAATTTATAACACCCATTTGATATTCTGGTTCTTAACATACCACAGCTTGTTTAGCTGTTTTCCTTTGGTAGTGCATCTGAGTTATGGTCAAATTTTTACTATTATATACACCAGTGTTTCAGATGTCTGGGTAAGATATCACATATTAATTTCTTCTTTAGATTATTTTTTAAGGAATTTTCAAAACTGGAGTTCCTGCAAAAAGGAAATGAACTATGCTTCAAAAACTCCCATGACCTACATCCAAACTGTCTTCCAGAAAGTTTACAACGTGTTGTGCCAATAGCCATTGTAAGTGTGTTTGTTTTCCCGTATCCGTTATAAAATTGAACTTTCTCACATTTACTTATCTTTGCTAACTTGAGGAATTCATTGAATGACTTTTTATTCATATTTCTGTAATTTCAAAAAAGGCTGTGATTTTTAATGTAACTATTTATAGAATTTATTGCTTCATATACTGTTCATCTCCTTTGAACGTTTACTAACTTCTATGTTTATATGAATTTTTATGTTTTTGTAATAGAGACAGTAGAAAACAGGGGTTGCGAGCATGGCTCTGAGGCCAAACTCCTGGATTTGAATTCAATCTCTATCACTTATTAGGAAGTAAACTTCAGCAAGTTAATCAATCATTCTGTGTCTCAGTTTTCTCCTTTGTAGAATGGTGATGATAATAGCATCTACTCACAAAGTTGCTTTGAAGATTAAATAGGTCATTACATGTAAAGTGGTTAGAACAGTGGCAAGCAGATAGTAAGTCTATGTAAATGTTTGTTTACTATTATAAATAAGCCTTTGAGTTAAAGTTATTTTTCCATTCTGTTTCTTTCTGGTGTTTATTCTATGACACTTAATTGAATATAAAAGAGATATCCAAATATGCCCTTTTATTGCTAGGAAAAGTATTTTATCACCACTCTTTGATGATTTGCACTTGATGGACTACTTGGATTAGAATCCAAACGAAGGTAATATTCAGAATACTTGTAATTAAAGAATAACTGTTTTAGAAAACAATCAAGATATTTAACAACTGACAACATTTAACAATGATTAACAATTGTTTCAAGAGTCAATCAAACTATTTAGCAATGATAGAAATTAATCAACCAGAACAAGGCACCCTCCAATCAGAACAGTCAGAAGCTGGCATCAGCCTGTAAAAATATACTTGATAAATACTATCCCTGCATTCCAGGTAACCCTTTTTTTTAACTTTTTAAATGAAGTTTCTTTCTATTTACTTATTTTTTGAGAGAGAGGGAAAAGGAGAGAGCACGTGCACGTGTGAGAGTGGGGGGAGGAGCAGAGAGAGAGAGAGAGAGAATCCGAAGCAGGCTCCGTACTGTCAGCGCAGAGCCTGATGCAGGGCTCGATCTCACAAACCATGAGATCACAACCTGAGCTGAGTTCAAGAGTTGGACACTTGACTGAGTGAGCCACCCAGACATCCCTCCAGGTTAACGCTTCAGTAGTGTTAGGCAAGTATTCAATTAACATGTATTTAATAGCAAATTCTTTCCAAAGCATGGTATTACTTCTGATTTGCAATGCAGTCACTTCTCCTTTTAAGAGGGATATTTAGGTGATTTAACTGTGTTCAAAATACCTGTCCTTTACTTTTTACTTCTCGTTAAAACATCCAGCTATAGCTGCTCTCATTAGTACCATACTAATTGGAAATAATGCCAGGGATAAGCAACATACGGCTTGCTATGGAGGCTTCAAATGGAATATTTAATGTATAAAAACCATTTGCCCCACACAATATTGATTAAGAGATTGTCACAAGGCTAACACTTTCTGATAAAACGCGAAGAAGACATTAAGAAATCATATTTTTCACAAATTATAATAAATATTGAGATGTTTGGAAGCCGTCGGCTGTTTGGAATGAGCTTTTTACTTGTCATTGTATAGACAGCTATGGCCTCTGGTTATCAAAAAGGACATCGAAAGCAAATGGAATACAGTCTGCCAATTGGTGTTACAGAGTTCTATCATCGCAAGCGCCTACTCCATTGACATTTGCCATTTTTTTTCCTCGGAGAAGTGAAAAAATAATTACAAGCTGTCTCTTTGGCTTATATATGGTTTGTACCCCCATTTCTTTTTCCATCTCTTAGTTCTGAAATTTCAATAACTGCTTCTTACTAGTTGTATGCTGCTGGGCATGGTGCTCTGAAAAAGTTAAATAAAAAGAGAGCTGCATTTTCCAATCATATTAGCAAAGATTCCAGGACCACATATTATGAGGAATATTATGACTGCTCATCACACTTTCTGCATTCTGTCTCGTCCCTTTCAAACTTAATTGACGTATTCCATTGTGTGCACATTTTCCTAACACTTTTGAATTTATCTGTCGGAAATACAATGTGGACCATCCTGTTAGAGAGGCACCCCCCTCAGTACTCTGAGAAGCAGACGAATAAAGACGGGACATGATACATGAGATTCGATAAATGCAAAAGTTACCGTAAGACATATGGCCCAGCAAGATCACGCCTTGACAATGGCTGATCAACGGGGTTAAGATATTCTAAGAAAGCATGTGTCACCGTTGTGCAATCGGCAACCTAGAAACCCAGAAAATGAGTGTGAGCAGCGATATGTCAGGGTTCATGTTAGTCATCTGGGAAGAGGGGCTCACTGAGCAGATTGAAAGTGTATTAGATGCATCCCCAAGGAGCAGAGGAGTGTATTAGTTAAAAACAAACCATAAGCCTGTGTTCAAATCCCAATTCTACCACCTATCAGTGACTTCAGGTAAATTATTTAACACCTCTGGGCTGGTTTTCTCATCTGTAAAATGGGGATGATAATACTACCACTTACTTCCTGGGTACCGAAATAAGTTCACATATGAAAGCATTTAGAATGCTGCCAAATGCACACGGAGCATAGAAGCTGATAATGAGTGGAGGCTTTAGAATGTACCTAATATGTAGTAAGCACTCAATAGCTGTTAGCTGTTATTTATATCAATAATAAATATCATTGTGCTTTAATGACATAATCACATAAAGGGACCCTTTGATTCTCAAGCGTCTTCCCGTGCAGACTCGCCTAATGGAAAAGATATGCTGACCTATGAAAGTGACTCTCCAGTTAATGACATGACCTGAGCTGTCTTGGAAATTCATCTTCTGCTGTATATACATCATTTTGTTCTGAGTTTGATTCGTGTGACTCCTTCTGGCGAAACAACAAGATCTGCTTTTTGGAAGCGCCACGCTAAAAGCCAGACTTCAGATAGAGATGAGTCCATTAAGGCACCATCCCTTTGCTGCCTTCTGCCTGAGTGACAAGAAGCCTACAGCAAGTCACAGTCATATCCTCTAGGAAGCTACTCAGGACATGACACCTGTTGAGCTCGCATGAGAAAGCTCTGACAGAGAGGAAAACGTTAGTTGATCCGTGAGTGCACAACCCCACCCCCTCAGGTCAGCAGTTGTGGACCATGAGAGTTTTAGGCTGCACGATCACTTTGAACCTGAAAATCAGACAGACCTACAGAATGACATGTAGCCAAAGTGCTTTTCGGTTAGCATTAGGTAGTCGCTACTCGAAGAAATGCTTATTCCAGAGAAGATGTGGCATCCACAAAAACGTACAGTGCTTTTTGTTCTATTCATAGTGGTTAAATAATTTATTTTGTTGTATTGGTTACATTCCCCGAGTGGCAATAATTTGACATGCATGGCAGTTAAATATCTGCCAAGCACCCCACGGGTTGCAGGGAGTCTGACAAAAGGTCACCGAGTCCGCTGGAGGTTTGCGGGAATAGTGAGGCAGGGCCTCTGCTGAAACTTTTGCTGGAAACCCCCACTGGGCTGATATGTGTTCTATGGCCTTATTAGTTTAAAATTTAATAATTTTTCAGCACTTATTGCATCTACTACAAGCTCCCAATGAAAAAGGGAAAAAAAAAGCGAAGACCTTTTCTCTTGCTTTAAAGTGTAATACTTTTACAAAATGCTATTGTTTGAAACCAAATGCCAGGACAATGATGCTGGGGCTGGGTGACAGCTGCTGGCGGAACTCCAGGGAAAGGGCGGAATGGCAACCTGGCTTCCCCTTCCCAGAGCCCAGGCCCATTTATGAGTAATGAGAATCGGCTCCGGGGGCCGACGATGCTGTCATGATCCAGAGAGCCAGGGTGCTGTGCTCATCACATGTACGGAAAGACCCGACATTCTTTCGAACCCTTGAAGATAAACAATGGGTCCTCAGTTGAACGTTTTGTCTTCTCTGGCTAAATATCCATAATTCATTCATCATTCCTCTTAAATGATGGTTTAGATTCCATTATGAGCTCCATAAGAGTCACCTGGAGGACCCTTTAAACTAGCCGGAACTTCTGTAGGTTTTAACCCTCAAACATAACTGACAACTTTTAAGCTATCTTGGGCCTGGCCAGAATCATATAAGAATTGCTAAGGATTCTCACACCAAGGGTAGACCCCCAGACCCAGAATACATGGGATCTTAACCTCAGCAGCTGAAGGGAGGGGACTGTATCACTTAGGCCCACCCATCAAAGTGTCGGCTGACCACTTTTCTCTGTTGGCTCCAGAAGGTCCTCTGAAAGGGATGCATGTGCTTGTGTGACCCGGACTTCGAAAAACACAGTCAACATTCACCTTAAACTTGTCATACTAGGGACAGAACAAAGACTTAAGTGCATTTTTTTGAAAACTGTCAAAATACAGGAGTTAAACTTAAGAGGATAATAAAACCAAGAAAGGAGTAATAAAACTGCCAACTCCTCCTTTTTCTCCAAGCTCTATTTAGGCAAAATTCTATTTGTTCTCTTACGGAAAGAGAAGGCCGTCCGATTTAAGGGCCCAAGCAAACAAGAAACAGGACATGTTAATTGAAGGAATTATTGTAAATCAAAGTCTGAGTGCGAAATTACATGCTTCATAATTTTACACTTAAGTGAAGTGCATTTCTGTCCATGCTTGTAAAGACAAAGAATTTTCCTCGTGTCTGACATATCAAATACCAATAACCTTGCCACATAGCAGCCAGAGTGTAAAGTTGGATGATTCTGAAAGCTTTTTTATTGTAGTGAACGTGAGGATGTGCAAAATGCATCGTCACTCCATTATGCGGGCATCTAGGTGTTTGATCATTCATCAACACCCCTGAAAGTGTGACTGAAGGCAATAGAGTACATAAAAGAAATGCTGTAGTTCTAAAAAAGTTTAAATATATAGAGGGGCACCTGGGTGGCTCAGTCAGCTGAGCATCCGACTTCGGCTCAGGTCGTGATCTCGCAGTCTGTGAGTTCGAGCCCCAAGTCAGGCTCTGTGCTGACAGCAGAGCCTGGAGCCTGCTTCGGATTCTGTGTCTCCCTCTGTCTCTGCCCCTCCCCTGCTCACGCTCTCTCTCTCTCTGTCAAAAATAAATAAATATTAAAAATTTTTTTAAAGTTTGAATATAGATATCTACATATCTATATGTATTTATTTATATTTATACATATCGATTTCAGAATGAAAGTATTGTGACCTAAAATATTATCTTATAAAATAAATATCAGCTAAATGAATCCAGGCACACCTTGATGAGAGTCACTATACTGTATGAATTTGCAACATGAGTGCAAAATAAGTGTCAGGAGAACATAAAACACTGGTACTTAATCATTTTTAACTCCTCTTAAAAAAAAAGTCAGTGGTAGACACAATCTAACTGTAATATGAGGACTGGTTAATATCAGCCCTTCAAACATCAGGACTGATTAATACAATAAGGGACAGAGCTCGCAAAAGAGCCAAGTGGGGGAGGAGTGCCAAGAAGATCAGCTCTGTTCTACTGACGGGCGTGTATTAAGCATCGTATAGCTGATGTTCCAATTGGCCCTGAATTATTTCTCTGTAACAGCAAAGTTTTTCTGAGCCACCTCTAGGCTTTCCTTCAGTTTCTTTATGACAAATGGCTTCTTAAAATTAAAACTACAGAGATGGTATGGTAATCAGAATGTAACAAGAATGTGCAGTCTCTCTGTGTCAAACTAAACAGTCTTGAAGTCAGCGTTCCTCAAGGTGGGGTTCCAGACCACTGACGTTGGAACCCCGTGAAAGGTACCTTGTTTGCAAACAGTATTCCTAATTCCTATCCAAGACCTAATGAATCAGTCTTTCCCAGTATGGGGATGGGGCCTAGGCCTTTTCAATAAACCCGCCAGGTGATGCTCTTACACACTAAATCTTGACAAATAACCCTTCAAGGAAGGGACTTAGACTTGGACTTGGGACTTGGACTTAATTAGCCTTATATAAATTAAGTGTTTCACTGGTGCACAATAGAATCCCCCGGGGAAGTTTAAAGCCACACAACCACAACTGCACCTCATCCCCAGAATGTCTAATTTGGTTGGCCTGAGATGAGTCCTGGGAAGCAGCATTTTTTTTTTAAATTACACACGTTATTCTAACATATAACTAAGATTGGATGTTCACAAGAGCCAAAGAAAACAAGCATCTTTCAACAGATGAATGGATAAACAAAATGTGGTATATACATACAATGATATACCTTTTAGCCATAAAAAAAAGGAGTCAAATTCTGATATATACTACAACATGGATGAACCTTGAAATCATGTTGTTAAGTGAGATAAGTCAGATACAACAGGACAACCATTGTATGATTCCAGTTATATGAGGTAGAGGCAAATTCATAGAGAATAGAATGAGCAATTCATACAGACAGGAAGTAGAATCGAGATAACCAGGGCCAGGGAGCAGGGGAAAATGGGGAGTTCATGCCTACCGGTTACAGATTTTCTGTTTGAGGTGATAGAAAACTTCTGGAAATATGTAGTGCTGATAGCTACACAGCAATGTGTCTAATGCCACAAAATTTACACTTAAAAATGGTTGCAGTTGTGAACTTCACGTTATGTATCTTTTACCACAATCAAAAAGGCTTTAAACGATATTAGCTAGGATTGCGAATCTTTGTGTCTAACACATACAGGGGAAGCAAACCACCTGCCAAAGGAAAAAAAAATTGAGCTTGTCACTCCTTCAGTAAAAGGGGTTTACCAACTCCCCACTGACCATGAAAAAAGGTGAAATCCTTCACGTAGCCTACAAAGCCCTCCAAGGTTTGGCCCTGGACTACCCACCCAACATCCTGTCTCATTTCCACCCTCCATCCTCTGCTGCAGCTCTAACTCCAAACTGAACGATGAGCAATCGTCAGAATACCATTTTGGATGCACACATCCAAATGAATACCATTTGGATGCACACATCCATGCTTTTCCCACATGCTGTTCTTCCTTTCTGCAAAGCAATCTCCTTGCCAAAGACTGCTGGTGCAGCTCACCAATTAAGGCCGTGATGTCAACCCTGGCTGCATATTAAAATTTCCTACAGAGCCTTTTAAAACTAAGCATGCCTGGGCCCCTCCTTAGGCCAGTAAAATCAGTCTATTTCAGAAGTGGGAACGGAGCATCGCTTTCTTAAATGCTCCCCAGGTAATTCTAATGTGTGAGTGTGATTGAGAACCACTTCTTACTACTCAACGTGTGGTCTGCTGACCAGCAACCTTGACATCATCTTGGAGCTTGTTAGAAATGCAGAATCTCAAGACTCATCCTAGACTTAACTGGTTCAAAATCCGCACTGTGACAAGATCCGTAGGTGATTTCTTTGTTTATTAAAATTTGGGAAACTCTCTTAAGCTCATCTCAGGACTCTCAGAAGCCTTCCAGGGCCCTGTAGCCTTGTTGACCACTTGTGCCAGAACATTGCTCCATATGTGCACTTCTCTCATTGTACTGGGATTTTGAGATCTTGAGGTAGAGACGTTTTATCTTTATATCTCCAGTAGATGGCAGGACATCTGGCTTCCATAAATAATTGCTTGAATTAAATTTTGAAAGTAACAACTTCATAATTAACATTTCAAAGATAATGATAACACTCTAACCATAAAGAATAAGGCATGGCAGAATAAAAGAGCCCACTTGTGGAGCAATTATTCTGTGTCAAGATCATCAAACATGGAACGTCTACCTTTACAAGAGCTCCACAGGATAAGCATTACCATCTCCATATTATAGATGGAGTCAACGAAGCTCCAAGATGAGAAGACATTTGGTTACAGAGCTGGTGGGTGATAGGACTGAGATTTGAACCCAACTCTGCCTTGTTTTACAGCCAGTTTTGCTGAGCATCTAGCAATTTATTTTTTTTAAGTTCATTTATTCTGAAAAAGAGAGAGAGTGAATGTGTGAGCAGGGGAGGGGCAGAGAAAGGGGAAGAGAGAGGCTCTGCTCTGTCAGCACGAGCCCAGTGTGGGGCTTGATCCTATGACTTCGAGATCATGACTTCAGCCGAAACCAAGAGTCAGGCATTTAACCGACTGAGCCACCCAGGTTCCCCATGAGCTTCTAGCAATTTAAAAAGCCAACTCTCATTTCAGAACATCCTGAGTGTTCCTTTATTCTCTTCTTTGCTCCCTCTACCTGTCCTTATCATCTCATTTTATCAGTGAGTGTGACCTTCTCCTTTTGTCCAAATTCATCTCCCCACTGGACCTTTTCTCTCAGTCTCTATTTTTCTCCCCCTCGATGACTTACCTTGTCCCTCAACTGGGATTGAAGTACATTTTGGACTCTTGTTTTAATTATCAAATGTCTTTTCTCTTCTAAAATCCAATATCAGGTCAATTACATTCCTCAGTAAGTATTTAAGATCTCTGATAAGTCCTCTTCTGCTAGGACTTAAAGTAGGTTATAGATTAAAATACAATCTGGAGGTAATTTTAATTGAAAGTAAGAAATTTTACTGTTGCTTCTCTTCGGTTTGATTTTATGCACAAGATAGAAATTGTAAGCCTAAATGAAGTTGCTTTTTGTTGAGAAGGAAGGCTCCAAGGACAGCTCTTGTCTTTCTTTGCCCTTCAACAGAAAAGGAACACAACTCAGCTTCCTTTCCTTTTCTTCTGTGTATCAAACTCCAGATTAGGTGGGAACATTTATTTGAGAAACAAAATGGCTTATTATTTATCTAGGTGTCATGTATAAATATCCAGCTTCACTGATAACTATAACAAATTTTGTAACCCAGCCCACAAATACATATTTTTCTTTGAAAGAATTTTTGATTAAAAAATGTTATTTAATGTTTATTTTTGAGAGAGAGAGACAGAGAGAGAGAGAGCAAGTCAGGGAGGGGAAGAGAGAGAGGGAGACACAGAATCCAAAGCAGGCTCCAGGCTCTGAGCTGTCAGTATAGAGCCCCACACAGGGCTCGAACTCACAGACTGCGAGATCATGACCTGACCTGAAGTTGGAGACTTAACTGACTGAGCCACCCAGCCACCCCTCTTTGAAAGAATTAAAAAAGAAAATAGAACATTTCAAAAACTTCCTAAGAAAAAACAATGGTAACACTAAGTTAAGCAAAATGTCAAGACTAAAACACCCCACATTTAATATAGAACAACAATTCCTTTGCTGGAATAGAATTTGAACAGAAAAGAAATAGCAGTGTGATATATAGCCTGGTATATCCAAATAAAGATTACCACGATATTTTATGATAGCACTGTAAGGCCAAATGAAAGAAAATTACTGCAGGGTTGAGTCTCCACAATGTCAAAATAACAAACTAGCTATGGTAATTCAACCCCAAACAGTATTACCTATGATGTACCCTGTACCCTCTCGGGGTGTCTTCTCCTCTACACTTCTTGGTGAGAATTGTCTCCTCTTTGTAGAATTGGCCATCACTGTAGGGTGACCAGATTGTCCTTATTTGTCCAGAACTTCCCCAGTTCTAGCTCTTCCCCTTGCCCTGAAAAGCCCTCAGTCCCAGGCAAACTGTAATGGTTGGTCACCCCACCTGTCAGTCATGTGTGTGCCTGACCATACACCCCATTTGCATGTTCAGGGGTGATAGTCTGACTCAAACTGAGGCAGTTGCACAATGTCTCCCGGTAAATCTTTCTTTTGTGCGCAGGTCTGGACTGAAAGGGATGTAAACGAGGTCTAGAGTGGCCAGAGCACTCAGCGAGAAAGCTGGCTGTGTGTACTTTCCCGGGGCAGTACATCTAAGGGGGCACCATTCACATTGCGGATGTTCATTTGACACTTTTTTCAGCAGTAAAAAGTCTCGTTACTACAAAATCAATATATTATGACAATTTTCTGACTGATGGAATTAAAGTGTATTGAGGAAGGAAGCCCATTTCTAATTGACACACGAGTACCATATGGGCTGGTGGCTTTGCTGGAGGCAATTGTGTTTGGTGATATGCATTAGGGGAAGCCGAGAAAGCCACTCTGTGCAGAGAAGGGAGGACGAAGACGCCAAGAGCATAAGCGAAGACCAGAGCCCATGTGTGTAAAGGCGGGGGAGTCTGTCTGCCTCAGTTCCTTATTCCAGTCTTCCCCTCTGCAGCCTGACTGCCTCCTTAGGAAAATATTCAGACAACTTATAACAAAATCTTCCTTTTCGTTTACATCAAATGAATGGATTCTCTAACTGAGAATCAATAGAGTTAATAGATGCAAATTCTGTAATTTGCATCTGAAAGTTAAAGACATGAAAATAAAACAAACACGTTATCTGACAAAATTGCTCATTTTATTTACTTTCTGAAATGACCAGAAATTTTAATAACAGTACTTTACCTTCTCTATGTAGACATCCTCTGAGAAAAAAAAATAATAGTAACAACTTGGGGCACCTGGGTGGCTCAGTCGGTTAAGCTTCCAACTTCAGCTCAATTCATGATCTTGTGGTCCATGAGTTTGAGCCCCGCGTCGGGCTCTGTGCTGACAGCTCGGAACCTGGAGCCTGCTTCAGATTCAATGTCTCCCTCTCTCTCTGCCCCTCCCCACTCACCCTCTGTCTCTCTCTCTCTGTCTCTCAAAAATAAATAAACATTAAACAAATTTAAAAAATAATACATTATTAGAGAAATCATAACTGGGAAAAACATTTTAAGTGTATATTGCCAACACACTTAGTGAATAATAATAAAGACATCTGCGAGTACGGTATTAATAGCAAGTACCCTTTGGATGTCTGTAAATAGATATTATTAAATGTTAGTAATATAACAAATTTTGTATAAGAACTTAGCCTGATGAGTAAAGATGTCATTACTAGCAAAGAGATTAAAAATGAGCATCAAATTTGTTTCTCTCTCTCTTTTGGTGATGGGCATATAATGTCATCTTTGAGATAGTGAAACGAAGGAAGTCTTCAATTAAACCCTTGATGAGTAACTGCAGAATATCCATTCCGCTTCAAATTCTTTTTATGATAAGTCTTGATATTTTCCAAAGCATATTGTTTGTGCTCCATCTCATGTAATATCTAAAGTCTATCACATGACATGTAATTCAATTGTGCGACTGCAAGGTTTCTTTTCTATTAAATCACTAATAATGGTAATACTGTGTATTTCGAGAGGGCTTTTCTTTAAAAGTAGGTTAGAGAATGTCTTGTTGATCTGCTCTTGGAAGATGCAGCACCCATGTTGTGCACAGGAAAAAGAAATGTTTCTAACGTATTCTAAAGAAAGCCACTTTCTTCAAACCTTTACTTACCAATATTATACATTCTGTAGCAAAACAAAATGAGCTCTGTGTCTCCTGGCATAATTGAAAAGCTTATTTTTAAATGCAATATGTTACTATGATTCACGCTGTGTTTTTAATGATTATCGCACATGCAAGCAAAACGCTATATTAGTTTCATATTCATGTAATTCCCGATAATCACAAATACACACAATGAAAGACAGGAACAATATTAGGGTGCCAGAGAATCTCAAAAAGTTCTCTAATCTCGCATCTCATCTTTATAGACAATTGAACTTAAGTCATCCAAGACAGATGGTAGCATTTCCTTTTCAATTTAATAAATGCTTTATGGAGTTCCGCAATGCCACCTAAACTATGGAGGATAAAAGAAAAGTTGAAGAACCTGATTCTGTTCTTAAGGAATATACAATATTTTTTCCCAAGAGGTAGAAAATAAATAATAGTAGAATAGTGTTGTGTATATCTCGGAATGGCAGACAGTAAAGGCTCTCAAATTTTAGCATACATCAGAGTCCCTTGGCAGGTTTGTGAAAACATAGATTGCTGGGCTCCTACCTCCCATTTCTGATTCAGTAGGTCCAGGGTGGGACCCAAGAATTTGTGTTTTCAACAAGTTTCCAAGTGACAGTGACATTGCTGGTTCCCAGACCTCATTCTGGGAACCAATGCAGTAAAATATAGGGATTAACAATGCAGGCTGTGGAGTTCAAGTGCAGAATTTGGGTACCAGCTGCATAATATTGCAGAAGTTATTTATTCTCATTGACCCCATTTATTTGCCTGTAAACTGGAAACAATAATAGCGCTTGCCTCAAGTATTATGGGAATTAATTGAGATAATGCTTATAAAGCCAGGACAGTGCCTGGCACATAGTAAGCACACAACAAATGTTCATTATTAAAGCTATTTTTTATTAGCAGTTTCCACACCAGTTCTCAAACCAGTACTGGTATGTGGGAAAAAATTATATGTATATGATAGTACAAAATTATAAAGTGTCTTTTTTTAGAAACCATTTTTCTTTTAGTGTAAGATAACATACTTCCTAATTTTTGGTACTGGCACATGTTTACGTCTATGAAAATAATGGTAATAGGAACTGGCATTTCCTTACTTGAATAATAAAAGCTTGACCATACCAAACTATTACACTCCCCCATTATAATTTGAGCTTGAATTAGGAAAAAATCAAGAAGAGTTAAAATTGGGGGCTTCCCAAGAGGGCCACCACGACTGTCATCCAGATTACAACACCAGGAAGGCCACAAATTTCAGAAAGAAGAAAGGGAGCTCCTGTAGGACTGATGCTCAGTTGTGGCAAGAGCAGCGGTCACAGGAAGGGGTCAGAAGGGCAGTGGGCAAGAATGGAGTGCACAAAACACAATGCGGGCTCTGTTTGCCCCACTCAATGTAACAAGACAAGGAACTGCGATGTGCCTGGGTGGCCTCCATGTGACCTCCCCTAATAGGTCAACGTACAGTGCAATACACGCATTTGTGTTGCCATGGCAACTTTAAGGCAACCCTATCTCAGGACCTAACCTGAGAAGTCAGAGACTAGACCCTGTCCTGACCTCTTGACTGATGATTTTTCTGATAGAGGGACTTTATTGGTAAAGCCGGACTTAAACTCCAAATTTGTTCTATTCTGCCAGAGTGGGGTGCAGGTTATCCCCTGGGTTTAGGGGATAGGCCCCGTGTGGCAGTCAAATGTTTCTGTCTCTGCTACCTTGGTCCATATCTGACCATCAGGCAAAAGACAGGTAGACCATATGAAGCTCTCAAAGATAAAATACAATTTCCATCGGTATTTTAGCTTAACTGTTTGGGCTCTAATTAACCATATTTTCATGCTATTAGATTAGAAAAAAACAATCTAAGCAAGGATTTTGAATAAACATTTTCTTAAGTTCCATTCGAACCTCTTTAGTGGATGTCAAGAGTTGGAATCAGGGAGATGGTAAGATTCAGGAGAGGAGAAGGGTGAAAGTGAGTGATACCTTTGGGGCTTACTAATAGTTAATAACCAACTGTTTTGATGATTCAATATTTTGAGTATAAAAATTGCTACCCAAATCAGCCATAGCATACCCCGGACAGACCTGCTTCATGGTAGACAATCCCAGTAACTAAAGGTCATTAAAAAGCATTGTTTTAGGGAGATGGGAAAAAGTATCTGCAAATCATATATCTGAGAAAGGGTTAGTGTTCAAAATATAGAAGGAACTCATCTGACTCAATAGCAAAACAAACAAACAAATAACTCAATTACAGAATGGGCAAAGGACCCAAATAGATATTTCTTCAACATATAAATGACCAACAGACGTATGAGAAGGTAATCAGCATCACTAATCAGCAGGGAAATACAAATCAAAACCACAATGAGATATCACTTTACACCTGTCATATGGCTATTAGTAAAAAATAAAAGATAACAAGTGTTGGCAGGGAAGGGGGAAAAGGGTATCCTGGTACACTATCGGTGGGAATGTAAATTGGTACAGCTGTCTTTTAAAAATGGTGTGGTGGGGTGCCTGGGTGGCTCAGCCGGTTAAGCATCTGAGTCCTGATTTCAGGTCAGATCATGATCTCACTGGGTTCGTGAGATTGAGCCCTACATGGGGCTCTGCACTGACAGTGTGGAGCCTGCTTGAGATCCTCTCTCTCCCTGTGTCTCTGCCCCTCGCCTGCTTCCTCCCCCTCTCAAAATAAATAAATAAACTTTTAAAAAATTAACAGGGGCGCCTGGGTGGCTCAGTCGGTTAAGCGTCAGACTTCGGCTCAGGTCACGATCTCACGGTCCGTGAGTTCGAGCCCTCGTCGGGCTCTGTGCTGACAGCTCAGAGCCTGGAATCTGCTTAGGATTCTGTGTCTCCCTCTCTCTCTCTCTGCTCCTCCCCCGTTCATGCTCTGTCTCTCTCTGTCTCAAAAATAAATAAACATTTAAAAAAAAAGCATTTAAAAAATGAATAAAAAATAATAAAAACAGTGTGGAGATTTTTAAAAATACTAAAAATAGAAGTACCATATACTCTAGCGATCCCACTTCTGGGTATTAATCTCAGAGAATTGAAATTAGAATCTGGAAGAGATACATGGACTCCATGTTCACCGCGCATGATCCAAAATAGCCAAGATATAGAAACAATCTAAATGCCCATCTACAGATGATTGGATAAAGAAAACGTGGTATGGGGGTGCCTGGCTGGCTCAGTCAGTTAAGCGTCCTACTCCTGATTTCAGCTCAGGTCATAATCTCACAGTTTGTGAGTCTGAGCCCTGCATCGGGCTCTGTGCTGGCAGTGAGGAGCCTGCTTGGGATTCTCTGTGTGCCTCTCTTTCTCTCTCTCTTAAAATAAATAAATACGTTAAAAAAAAAAAGAAAATGTGGGATGGATATACAGTAGAATATTATTCAGCCTTTAAAAAGAAGGAAGTCCTGCCAATTGCAGTAACATGGATGGACCTGCAGGACACGATGTTAAGTGAAATAAGCCAGTCACACAAAGGCACATACTGAATTACCTCACTTCTATGTGAAGTCTAAAACGGCCAAACTCAGGGGCGGCTGGGGGGGCTCAGTCAGTTAAGTGTCAACCTCAGCTCAGGTCATGATCTCACAGGTCATGAGTTTGAGCCCCGCGTCGGGCTCGGTGCTGACAGCTCGGAGCCTGGAGCCTCCTTCAGATTCTGGGTCTCTTTCTCTCTCTCTCTTCCCTTCCCCCACTTGTGCTCTGTCTCTCTCTCTCTCAAAAATAAATAAATACACTCAAAAAAATAAAATAAAATACTCAAACTCATAGATGTAGGGAGTAGAATGGAGGTTACGTGAAGCTCAGGGGAGGGAGGATTGGATAGGTGATGATCAAGGGGTACAGTAACAGTTGTGCAAGATAAATTCTGGAGATCTACTATATAGCATAGTGCCTGTAGCTAACAATAATATCTCATTGTATATTTAATATTTGCCTGATGGCACATCTTATGTTAAGCGTTCTTACTACAAAAAAGAAAATAATAATATTAAAAGGGGAGAAAATTTTGAGAGGTAATGGGTATGTCCATGTCCTTACTGATGATGGATGCTTAGCACCAAACTAAGAAGTTGTATACGTTAAATATGGGTGGTTTTTTACATGTCAATCATACTTCAAAGAATGGTTTTAAGAAAAAGAATGAATGAAAAGCATTGTCTTAGTTTCTCCCAAAGCCAATCCTGAGACAAAGATCTGGGTGCAAGTAGTTTATTTGGGAGATGACCCATGAAACATGGTGAGAGAATGGAGAAGGGAAACGAGGAAGGGAGGAGAGCCATAAAATTAATGTAGTGCAAGGGCACCTGGGATTCGGTCCTTCTGGAACTGTGAGGAACTGTGTGGAACACACCTTAGAACTGTCCCCTCACAGTAGCTGAATGCTTATCCACACAGCAGCCAGCAGAATGTACCTGGCAGACCAGCAAATTGGCTAAGGGCCCAGTGGTGGAGTTTTGAAACCCCTGGCCTCATTTGTGCTGAGGCCACACCTCCCAAGGCCACGCCCACCAAAAACTGGGTGTGACCGGGATACTAAGCAGACATGTTCCCGACAGATAGGAGATTCCTTTCTTGGCGACTTCAGCTCGAGACCTTCCTGTGGGCTTTGCTGAACTTTCCCTAGACTATATTGCCATGTAGGATGCATCCACCCAACTTTCGCATCATCACCTCTGTCAGGGTCAGACTTATACCCAGGACTCACAGTATTCCCAGCCTCCCTTGGCCCTCTATTTCCTCCCACAGAGCAATTCCTCTACATGCCTTTTTAATAGCCCCTTAGCATCTACTTCTGAGAAAACCTAAGCAAACACATCCACAGCTGCTGCCCATCCTTCCCTGATTGAGGTTCGCTCCTGGGGGCACTAATCTTCCAGTATTTCCAGTCTGTCCCATGCACTGGCTCCACCTGCTCTTAGGACCAGCAGACCCCCCAAGCCTGGAGAGGCAGGAAGCATCCTATGAAGGAACTGTCAGCGGCCCCTGGGTGAGAATATGGGCAAGACGTCCATGGTGGCAATATTTGCTACAAGCATTACAGTTTGATTATCTACTCAAGTATGCAAATAGATTGCTGAGCCCTATAAATATGGCCAGGAGAAAAGAAAGGCTTTAGGTAATAATGTTCGCAGCCCTCTGTTAGGAAAAAGAAATATTCTCCACAGTTAGGGTTCCTTTGCTTTTCCTTTTTCAATGTATCTAGAGGTTTGTTTCATTTTCTTCCTGCTACTTTTCTCATGACTTCCCAATTTGATTGCTTGTTATTGATTAAAATGGGAAATGCTTCATGTTCAGAACATTTACTCTTCTGGTAACAAAAAGACATAAAAAGACTCTGAAAAGGAGCTCTTAGCAAGGAGTCTTATAGCCGGCATTTAATAGTGTTTGTTTTCTTCCTACTTAGCCCCCTGGGGATAAAGGACCATATGTAAAATACGTAAGGTGCTGAGAGTCATATTCCTTGTGTGGTCATAAACAGAATCAAAATGGTATAATTATATGAAAGCACAGCTATAAACTGTAAAGGGCAGAGAGGAGTTATTTCGAGATCTTTGTAACTCATTTTTGCACTGGTTCAGGTGAGCCACGGGTCAAGGCAGATCCTCAGAAGCAGGACACCCACAAGGAGGAAAAGCTTCCTAGAACATGGTTAGTATATAATATAATATATCCCTCCAAATGTGTGTTCTACTCTGTTAGCTCACTTTAACCACAACTTGAAGCTCCTTTATGATATTCAGACAATAAAAGCAATTTTTAGCTATTGAGAAAACATTCTGTTCCATATGTTAGACAGCGTAACATTTGTTGTAATTCCAGCATCCCTGAATGTTCTACATTTATTTGTAATTTAATAGAATCAGTCTTCCGCCTTTGGGATATTAGAGTGCAATTTCATGTGTACCATTAAAAATATAGTTGATCTATTCTACAGCCTGACTTAGCTGCAAATGTAGAGAAATTATTGACGGTGCACGATAAAAATGAAGAAACATGAAACCTTAAGAAAAATGAAGAATCTAATTTAAAAGAATGGAAAAGGCAGAGATAAAATCAGGACAGTGACTGATCCAGCACCGTGCACTAATACATCTTTTATACTTTCTCTTCTTAAACTGAATAATGGAGGTAGGTCAGAATTTGCATTGGTGTGAATCACTCAGATCAAGAGATAAGAAGAAGGAGATACATACATTATCTGGTCAATTTTACCAGATACAGTTCAATTGCTCAATGGTTCATCTGTCTTCTCTGAGCTGGATTTGAACAAAGGTGACCCTCAGAACTCGTTACAAAATCTTGTTATTTGAAAAAACATTTTATTTTTGTATTTTCTTGAGACAGTCTCCAAGATTAATGTCTAAAATAAACTCAGCTGTTGAAAAATTTTAAAGATACAATCAGAAAAGTAATTCAACATGTCCCCAATGCTTTTAACTCCAGTGATGAAATTCTAATCTGCAACAAACTTGGAAAAAGCAACAATACTCTTGGGTTTTTATACCTCCTTATGGATGTCTTTCAGCTAACAATTTTTGTTCCACTTTCATCCAAGGCAAATTAAATTAAACTTCACTAGAATTTTGTAGTCATCCTCCTTCTCCCCTAATCATCCCAAGGAATATAGCTGGCAAAAGATTAAAAAGTTAAAGATGTCTCAGATTTATCACAACAATGCAATGCTATTTAAGCAAAAACAAAAAGGGGACAAGGAATGCTTAATTAAGAGTCAGTTATATCCCTGGCTCTGCTGTTCATTTGATAAGATGTTTCTTAGCCTCAACTTATTTAGCTGTAAAATGATTGGGTGCAACTACCCTTGAGATCTAAAATACTATATTTGTATACATTGATTTTGTCCTATAATCGCTAATTGTCTTTGTCATCATTAGACTCTTTTGTTCCTACATCTAGCCCAATACCTAGTCCCTAGCCCAATACCTCAAGAAATATTTATTGAGTGAATGAACAGTCACATGTAAAATATAAATTTCCCCCTCTCTCTACTCAAGTGGACATGGGAGATAGATGTTCACAGACTAAAGGTGATAACTTGTCTAACTGCCGGTAACAGATATCCAACATGCCCAGAACCTTAGCAAACATCATGACAACATGAAATAAAAGGCATATGTAGGGACACCTGGGTGGCTCAGTCGGTTAAGTGTCCGACTTTGGCTCAGGTCATGATCTCTCGGTTTGTGAGTTTGAGCCCCGCATCAGGCTCTGTGCTGACAGCTCAGAGCCTGGAACCTGCTTCAGATTCTGTGTCTCCCTCTCTCTCTCTGCCCCTCCCCTGCTCACAGTCTGTCTCTCAATAAATCAACATTAAATTTTTTTTTTTAAAAAGGCATATATAGGTGCCTGGGTGCCTAGGTATCTAGGTATTACATCCTTTTCTTACATGGGCAACAAATTAAGAGACAGATGGCAAAAATAACATAAGAATTGCATGTTTCCATGTTTCTGGGGCAGAATTTCTTCCTGCTGAGTATAAATTTACAATACTTTAAAACTTAAAGGACTAACTCCATTGAATTCATCAAATATTTAGAAATAGTACAGCGCTCCCTAGCAAAGGACTGTTTAGGTGCCATGTCTTCAATATTTAATCTGACATCTTGTTGTAACATCAGAATGTTGTACTAAGCCATCACCATGTGCTCTTTTGGAATAATAAATTGGCAATGGCTTTGAGCAACCCAGATGAATTTCCAAGTTTTGTAAATACCTATGGAAAGTGACAATGAAGTCTCACTATATATATATATATATATATATATATATATATATACACCCTAAACCGGGAAAGAAATACTGGCCATATGCTAAATTAAAAATTAAAATATTTGGCCATATCTGGGGGCACTTGTGCATTATATAATTTTTGGTTTTGAACATGAGTAAGAAAACCTCACACAAGGTATCAAAGTGTGACAAAAATATGATTGTAGCTATCTCACCTAAAGCTGGGGGAGTGAAACTACTCTGTATGATACTAAAATGGTAGATACATGACATTATGCATCTGGCAAAACCCATTGAACCGTACAACACAAAGGGTGAACCCTAATGGAAGGTATGGACACTAGTTAACGATAGCCAGTCGTGGATTATCAATTGTGATAAATATACTACACTAATTCAGTATGCTAAAATAGGGATTATGTGAGGGAGGGAGACAGGAAGTATACGGGAGCTCCTGCTCAATTTTCTGTAATATAACTGCTCTAAAATTAAAATCTATTAATAAACACACACACACACA